>NC_140943.1:54578895-55778895 GCF_014529385.1 Adiantum capillus-veneris | reverse complement strand
CAAAGCATTCTTCAAGTCATCCTCTATCTTATCTGAGCTGAAATTCAAAATTTGAATACGGCCGCTATCATCATTTGAAAAAATCCTCAAATAGATCAAGCAAGATCCTAATCTATATGACAACTTCCATTCATGAAGGGCGCTTACCGGTTGATGAGTATGTAACTAATGGTAGGTTTGAGGCATGCAATATTTTTGTTTCCAAACTCACCTTTGCAGACATTCCACTCCTTTTCTTGAACACCACAAAGATAGCAAAAGAAGTGAATCATGCTTTTTAATTCCATGAACGACAACACAACTCACATTTTTCCTTGATACGAGCCGGTCCTTGCGAGCCTGAAGCTTCCCCGAAACGCTCCAGCTGCACAACAATATCAAAATGGCTATCAAAAGGTAACTCGCATGAAGATACAAGTCAAAAAGTCCTACTAAAACTACCAACTTTGTTACCTAAGATGTTGTAGCAAACTCCTCTCCCTGAGGCATTTGCACACTGGACTCTGTCATTGTGGACATTTGTGCACCTCCACATGCTCTTTCTTCCCTATCCTTTACAACATCATTGTGTGCCTTTTCCTCACTGGGAGGGAATTACCCCTCATCATACTCCAAGAACCATGGCAAAATCCTAGTAAATTTTTCTTTTGAAGCTATGTGCTATCTGCATTGGGTTGAAAATATGCCCCACTTTCTCAACTTCAAGCATTGTCTGTAAACTTTTGACACTTCTAATGTTGAAGTTGTGCTTCCGTAACCATCGAACAAAATGTGGAGCATTGTAAATAGCAAAATTATATTGTTTATTTGTAATGTAAATATATAGTGTACATACCTGCAAAGACATCTTTTCCATGCGTCCGCTAATGCCATGCACACCTCAGATTGCGGTCCTTTTTTCATAAGACCTAGCTCATAAGCAAAGTTCTTGCCCCTATGCAGCTCTTTAGCATCCTTGAGGAATGAGTTAAGGTCAAAACTGGGCATCAAGTTCAAACTTATACTTTGGATAGTGCTTTAGACATTCTTGGCCCCTCTTTTACAATTGACGACCACAAAACCTCGATCCGCAACCAGTCTGGAAAGACATCAGATTCTCTTGTTTCAATTAAACAAATTATTTATCAAGTACTTTCTCCACCTAATCAGAGAACATCAATGTTGAGAGTTAATCTACTTACCAGTCTAAGGGATGTCCAAAATCTTCACATCTGCTGGATCACTAGAAGCCATTGCACTGAGAGTGTAGATTTTTTAAATAACAGGAAGGTACGCACAAGCCAACCCATACAATCATTCATCCGTCACCCACTTTGGATTTTTGGTCCACTCAATTGTGCGCAATGTCCTGCACGGACGTCCATGTGGTTCATTATCGAAATGTACTCTAAGTATATTTTATTATATAGTAGTAGAGAACTAAAAACAACCAACCTCCACCAATCATCTCCCAAGACCGATCAACAATGGCCAATGCATGTTTTGTCCTTTTTTTGGATAGCCCGTTGTTTTCAAAGAATGATTTTTTGTATTGGGTTTGAAATTATGAGGGAAGCATTCTATCCTTCTTTGTAATAATATTTTTCAGGGCTAGGATATATTTTTCCTACACACATTGTGCCAATGATGATTCTATTCTTTGATAGTTACAATTTGTGCTAATTACTAATTGAACACTTTGATGCCACTTACAAGATGAAGAAGCTGTGACATCAGAGCGATGGGAACATTGTACCATTTTCTTTCCAACCCTCCTATCAATGTCTACTTACGTCCAGCTATAGACTACACACGGTAGTTTCTCCATGATAGCCTTCTTTGAAGCAAGGCCCATGGCCCACACTATCCAAAGCATGTCTATGTAAGAGATAGCCACGTATCTTGTCTCGTTCAATCTACATGGAACTGGAAAAAAAAATCAAGACAAATTGATAATAAAGGTAATTGCTCAAGCAACTAGAATCAAAGGATCTTACTTGTTTATACGCATAACAATGCTCAACATATTAGCCTCGTTTGAAGAATCTACTATAACTATTTCAACTTGAACTCTTGGGGTGGATATTGATGTCTTTCTCATATAGGCAACACCTAAAACCAAAGAGAAGGACACATAATAACTGCAATGAAGAAGACATAAGCAAATTAAAACCATTAACAAAATAACTTCCTCTCTTTAAGAACTCCCATCCATGCGGCTAGCCTATGATTACCATCCCAAGTATACAACATTCTGTTGCACAAGTCACCATCGCAAGTGTCTTTGATTTCGGCCTTGAACTCCTCGTGAGCTACTCACCACACGGGATCCCATGTCTGCAAGATATCGTTGTCTACAACCAAAGATTTTGGGAAAATTTCGGCAAAGTCTCCTTTGTATTTGGGACTATTTCAATCAAAATACGAGACAAAATGACCAAGTATGTCACTCACAAAGCATAAAAGAGGGAAATGCCTCTCAAAAGCACAGTGTATAGAGACCAACTAAGACGCATAAACTATCAAACTTACCATAGGCCACCAACTCGGTGTCAAAAGCACCTATACCACTCTATACATGTCCTATGGCAAGGCCTCGTAAGGGATCCTCTAGCTACCAGTATCACCGAAGGTATGTCCACATTTGAGAATACTCAAGCTCAATGAAAACCTCACGCTATCGACCCTCAACAACGTAGGTTATGCAGCAAAACATATAGCCAAGTCTCAGAAATGGCTATCATCCAGACCAAGTCTAAAAAATGAGCAAGACTGTCGTACTAGCCAAAAGATGGCTCCACAAAAGCGTACAATGGCAGTATCTACAAAGAGGTACAAGTGTGTCACGACACTCAAACATGCACCAAAAGCATGTGCATGCAAAGAGATATCCCTGTGGGGAGTCAAACTGCTCTCAAAAGAGCTCAAACACTGTCAAAAGTTCGTACGCTTAAAAAATTGCTCCCACTAGAACCAAAATATCGCAAGCACTGAAAGCTATAGCCTGTTAGTCAATGCCGATGCTGTAGCCGAAGCCGAGATTGAGGCTGAGTAGCACAAAAAAAGCTAACCATGCCTCTCTATGAACCTGTATTTGTACCTATAGTCAAAGAAGACGATGCCATCAAACTTCCACTCTATGTGTGTGTATGAGGCCACTCCGAAAGAGGCTACACATTCAAGAATGAGCTGTAGGATCTCGTAGATGGAGGAGACCACAACAATGGTACTTGTAATGTCAATGAAAGCTCTGTAGCACAAACTACCAAAAGAGGACTGAAAGATTTAGCTCCTGAACCGTAGCTCGAATGAGGTTTTTGATGGCATGAATGACTTCGAAAGGGGGTAAATCCATAGGACACCTGCAAGACACCTGATGGAAACGCTCTCGAAATACTGAATTTGTCGATGCTGAAGTTGGAACCCTGTTTGCACTCTTGAAAGCGCATGCGCACGGAAGCAATTTCAGGAATGAAACCGCTCTAATACCAGATGAAGGAGAGGAGTTGGGAGCACATCGGAAGAGGAAGAGGAATACGCACGCACACTCACACACACACCACCATAGCCACACCCACACACAGGTTGAAGGGGGAGAGCCAACACACACTGTGTACCCCCTTTCTTTCTTCTATCTTATGCACTAAGGCACAATACACATTGTACTTAGTGTTAGTGGCTCACACAAGTGTATAGCCGTACACTTAGGGTTAGTAGTAGTTAGTCATGTGAGGGTCTGCCACATGGCCATTAAACCTAACACAAAGTTTTGTATTTGTTTTTGTACGATTTTGCAATGGGGACCCATATCATTTTTGATGATAACTACAAACGGGAATACGAGCCAATTCATCCAGATGATGTAGGGAGAGTGATAATGCCAAGACTCTTGGCACAGGCTTTTGAAGAGAAGCAAAAGCCCATAGAAACCCCTAGCAAATCTACAAATCCCTTCTCAACAGACGATTACAACATCACATCACAATCAAATAAACAACCATTGCCCAACCCTCAGAACTCAAAAACCTCATCGCTATCATTTCAAGCATGGCTTGAGCAATTTGCAACACCAGACCTGAACGTGAAAGGAGGTGGATATTAGGCCATGTCAAGGTTAGAAGCACCACCAAAACCAACACTACATCAACAATACCAAGATGAGAGTGGAATGAAAATTCCAAATCCAACCAGGACCGAAGCACCACATCGAGAATGAGAACTAGAAGAAAGCGTCTGAGAAGAGGAACAACCACTTGCTAGACCAATCAAGAATTATGGATTAGGAGCACCCCTAGGTGAGAAACACATACCATATCCTAGGCCAAAAAGAGCTCATAGAGGAGGAATGGGGGATCATATGCTTAGATTGATGGATTATCAAAGCATCAGACCATCTTAAGTCCAAAAATGGGTTAACAAGAAATATTAGGAAAATAGGGACCCAAGGGAGCATGTGGCTGCATTTGTGCACGTCAATAGAACTAAGGAAGTTCTAGACTTTCCCACGTAGTTTGCAGGATTTGGGTTAACTCTAGAGGAGGATGCTACCACTTGGTTTGATTCCATTGAATGTAGAGACCCGAGTCAATGGAGGAGATATTTGACGATTTTATTGAGGAATTCTCTCAAAAAGAGATAGCTCACAATACAGTCTCACAAATCCATAAGTTCAAGCAAAAAGAAGGAGAATTTGTACGAAAAGCAGCTTTAAGGCTAAAACGCTACATAGAATTTTGCCATGTGGAAGAGTTACCAATGCAGTCCAAACTCATGTTGATATTTATCCAAGTTTTAAGGAATATGGACCTTCAAAAGGATCTGCACATGAAGAGGATTACAACTCTAAACGAGTTGACCAAAGAAGCCATATACCTAAGAGACAACTGTGCTGTCTACAAGGAAGGTGACTATAAAGACTTAGATGATGATTCATCATCAGAGCATAGTGGATCTAAGTCCACAAAATTGGCACAAAAGAGCGAGACAGTTGTAAGTCCTCAAGAGCAACTTATAGAAGAAGTGCTCAAAAGGATAAACCCATTTGTTAAGCCACATGCTAAGCTACCCAAGTGGTGTGCCATCGAGAAAAAATAAACTAATCAAGTGACGAAAGAGTGTTACTACAACAAGGGATATGTGAGAGAGCGACAATATACCCCACCAAACTGAAGGGGATCGGGGAGCACCATAGACGGAGAGAGAGAGAGAGAGAGAGAGAGAGAGAGAGAGAGAGAGAGAGAGAGAGAGAGAGAGAGAGAGAGAGAGAGAGAGAGAGAGAGAGAGAGAGAGAGAGAGAGAGAGAGAGAGACAGACACGATGTGGGTGGGGAGACTCAAAGAGTGAGAAGCCCCCTATACACTTATGCTATGTATAAGGTATACAAGTCAGTGGGCGCCCAGACTCTGGGCGGCCGGGCAAGGCACAGACGCCTATACCCCAACAACCTCCCACTTAAAGGCGACTGTGCCTTTAAGCAAGGGAACCTAGTCTAAAGACTACAAAAGGTGAGAGAAAACCGCTCTCAACCGATGCCCACTGGCTGGCTGTGATCGTGTGCATCCGGCTGTCCTACTCCCGTGTAAGTCCATACACCACCAGACGTACCGCACATGTACTGCAAGTATGTATGCAATACCTGCATATCTCCCTCGTGCACTATGCCATCATCAGTCAACAAACGACTGACAACCCCAACTGCAAATGCTCCCACTGCAGCTGCGATATCCGGTCTCAAGATCAACATTTCATACATGAGACCACCGAATGTCGATGCAATGCTAGCGGGCCCTGCTAGCTCTACGGAGCATGCATCAACATATATATCCCTGGCAATAGGCATCTCTGACTGACAAGGCGTGTCAGCCACATGCATCTCCTGACTGTCCGCAAAAGACACATCAACCTGTCGTGCAACCTCAGAGCAAACCAGCTGCTCTAGGTTTCTGCTGGAAGACATATCCTGCACAACTATATCCCCATGCTCACTGTCAAGCATAGAAAGGAATGACTGCATAATCGATGACATCTCAGCCTCCTCTGCAATCATCCACTGCAAACATGACCACTCAATCTGCTGTGACTCACTAGAGCTCTCATGCTCTAACTCCGTATGCATAGACTCTTGCACAACTTCCTCCTGTCGTGACTCACTAGAGCAAGACCGCTCTACCTGTCTATCCTGCATAGAAGTATCTCGCACAACTGACTCTCTGCTTTGCTCAGTCACTAGCAAAGCATGCATGTCTGACTCTGTCACCTCTCTGTGTGACTGCTCAAGTCGTGCACCAAATGTGTGCACAATGAGCTCACTACTCTGCACTCCATGCAAAGCATCCTGCAACCCACAAGCAAAAGAGACTCGCCTGCTCTCTCGCTCTCTACCTGGCTGCGTGATCACAGAGACAACACCGTCTCTCGCGTGATCCACATGCAATGGGTAACCTGTACCACTCCTGGCACCTCTCGCAATCACTAGCGAACCCAAATGCATCACAAAATCTCGCTCTCGTAGCGAAATCTGACATCCACAATCTCTAAGCTGACCAATTGAGATCAAACTCACTGTCAAATCTGGTACATAGCACACATGTCGTAACAAGTAAGATGCACCACTCGATAATGACAGTCTCACATCTCCTGCACCTACTATCGCATGCACCGATCCATCGGTCAAACGTACACTGCCAAGCATCCCGCTAGAATAGCTATAAAACCATGCACGATGCGGCGTGACATGAAACATAGCATCTGCGTCTAGCAACCACTGCGAAGGGAGTGCACTATCCACATGTATAGCAGCTCGTGCATAGCTCGAGGTAAAAGTGACATCCCCGTGACTAGTATACTCCGACACTACATGTGTCTCAACTGTCAAAGCAACTGAGTCCATGGCAACACTACATACATCTCTGAGACTGCCATGTCTCCTACGATGTCGCATACGACGAAAACAACGCCGTCTAACGTTCCAGAATGACCACAATACCAACATGTCACGTGTCGGCGTGCTCGTGAATGTACATGTCTCACACAAGTCTGTGATGACTCAGATCTATCATACATATCATGTAATCTGCGCCAAAGTGCTCTCGAAGTAGTCTCATACATAACAAGAGCATATACAGATTCCGCAAGGTGCAAAGAGAGCATAGATAGTGCCATCTCCTCTAGCTCCTGCCACTGATCGTCATACATGTTTGAAGGTCTACCTGCATCACCACTCAATGGTCGATGCAACCCTCCCTGTGTCAATGCATCAAGCATACACTCTCTCCATGCGTCAAAGTCTGACCCATCAAACACGCGCATCTGTGAGAGGTCACAATCTGATTGATCACCTGTCTCTGCCATGAGCACAATGTAGCAAACTAGAAAGAAAAACCACCTCACCAACAACACCTGAAAACTGTCTACCAATATGGCCAGAAACACAATGTAAAACCTGTGAGACACACTCCAAAATAGAGCTCCCACAATGTCAATACAAGTCAGCCCTAAACTGGCTCGAATTGCATCAACAAAAGTCTGCAAATATGGCTCAAAACCTGATGCAAAGTTGCACCAATAACCGTGAAAAACCTTGCACAAAATCACAAGTCAATATGACTCAATCGCACATAAATATCTGACAAAATTTTGGCAGAGTCTCCTTTGTAACTGGAGCAAAATCTCAACAGTAAACGTCAAAGAGACAATAATATATGCCACAATGGCCAATCCAGGAATAAACTCAACCGGAATCACCTCACAAAGTCATACATATGAGCATACCCGCTCTTGCCGGAGTACCACTCAACGGCACCTCAAATGACATACATGTGAGTGATGATTGCTGCCAAAATACCTTTCAATAGATGACCAAATGTCTGCCAGATAACTATAGCAACATTTCGCAAAACCTTGCAACATCTGTCGCTATGCGCAATGCGAAATACGACACACAAGGGCATACACAAGTGACTCCAAAC
Source organism: Adiantum capillus-veneris (assembly GCF_014529385.1). Taxonomy (NCBI): domain Eukaryota; kingdom Viridiplantae; phylum Streptophyta; class Polypodiopsida; order Polypodiales; family Pteridaceae; genus Adiantum; species Adiantum capillus-veneris. The sequence continues at coordinate 55,770,949 of NC_140943.1, read as the reverse complement.
TCCAACCAAATGATGACTGAAAATCACCTGTCAAAGTGGGAGTAAACTCAACCACTAAACTGTCAAAGAGCAACCTACGGATACGTAGAAGCTATGGCGAGAACCTGGATAAAATCCAACAGAGTTTCTTCTATAAATTGAGCCAAATCTCAAATAATCTCAGCCACAAACAAATACACAAATCCATATATGGCATACATAAACCGCCAAGACCATGGCAACATAGCTCACTCTCGCATGAGTGGCTCTCTGGACAAATGCATATCCAAAAACCTGTGTACACCTATGAATTTGTTGGTTGCTGCAGAAGATACTCGTGTGTGTGAGATACACCAAAAACAGTGTTTTTGGGACCCGAAAGTGCACAAATAAACCTGCTGCTATACCTGCTGTAATTCAAAGCATAATTTCAGCAAATAGACATCACCATCGCGTCCGGAGCGTGCCAAAACCTTGACCTAGACTCCTGGTTCATGTAGATCTAACTCTGTATGACGGAGCTATGCAAAAAATTGCGTTTTAGAGCCCGAAAATGGCAAAAACGAGCTGCACACAGTCTTGAACCTGCTCCTGCTCCACTCTGCATGATGCAATGTCCTCTCAATGCAAGCTCCAACGCAAGAGCTCTGCTACAACAGCATCGAAGCACTCGAATTTCAAGCTCTCCTCCGCCGAGCACTTCTCTAACAAGCTCCACTGAGCTCAAAAGCTCCTCTCACCAAGGAAGCCGCAACCGCCTCCTCGACCAAGCTTGACCACACCAAGCTCCTAAGCTCCAAAGAAAATGCTCCTCAAGCTAAAATCGCTCTCCGTGAAACTCTGCGATCGAACTCCACCGTCGAGAGCGAGCGAGCTATCGTCTCGAAGCTTTCAAAACCGTCGTGCTCTCCGCGGTCACCATAGCTCTGATACCAATTGAAGGGTATCGGGGAGCACCACAGACGGAGAGTGAGAGAGAGAGAGAGAGAAGGAGATAGACACGATGTGGGTGGGGAGACTCAAAGAGTGAGCAGCCCCCTATACACTTATGCTATGTATAAGGTATACAAGTCAGTGGGCGCCCAGACTCTGGGCGGCCGGGCAAGGCACAAACGCCTATACCCCAACACAAACCAGGTAGTGTTAACCCTCACGGCTCACGGACACCATATCACCTACGACAGATGCCGTATTATTTATTTAGTAGAGTCAGGGACTGGGCTTGTCGGTGCAATAGAAAACGGGTAGAGTGATCGCCGATGAGAGGTGCACTCTAACAAGAACATTCAAGGGTCAGTTGGCTAAGTATGGGCGTCCAAGTGTGAATGGGGCGAGTTCATATAAAAGTCACCTAAACGTAAATCTCTCATTCTTTCATTTGTGCAATTGAAGAGTGCTCTTGCTCCATCTCCATCTTCTTCTTCTTCATCTCCTTATGTGTGTGTGTATGCGCGCGCGCACGTGTGTGTGTGTGTGTGTGTGTGTGTGTGTGTGTGTGTGAGAGAGAGAGAGAGAGAGAGAGAGAGAGAGAGAGAGAGAGAGCATTGCGACGGCGGCACGGCGGCGGTAAAGTGGTTGAGCGCGGCACAGCGGCGGCTCCTTCTTCTTTGCGGCGAGGACTCCTCCACGAAGGCAAGCGTAGGGCGGTGAGTAACTCACCCTTGCTCTCTTGAGCTTGCTAGATTAATCTAGTTGTGTACTTGGAGCCATTTGTCGCTCGCACACAGTGTATCGGCAAGTCCCTTGCATTGACACGTGCAACAGACGTGAACATTTTTGGCGCCGCTGCCGAGGAAATGCTCTGCATTAGGTTCAAGTAGCACTCTATGCTACGTTGTGGTGCAATTTCAAATGTAGGAAAGGTAGAGAAGGAAGGTGTGTGTGTTGAGAAGGAGTTTGTTTTGCTGCTGTGTATTGTTTTGTTAATAAGGTGTTGAAAGGTACTGTGTTTTTTTTGTTAATAAGGTGTTGAAAGGTACCGTGTTTTCTCTGTGATAAGGTGTTAGGATTAAGGTAGTAGATCCTTAATGTTAGTTCTGTGTAAAGTACAGTAAGTAGTTCTGTTAGCTAATGAGTTGTTAGTAGTGTGTTAGTGTGTAATAGTAGCTCTATTAGTTGTAAGTAGGTAGGTTAGGTGTGTATGTGCTCGTGCACACAGCGCGACTGCGACGACCTTATCCCAAAAAAAATAAAAAATAAAAATAAATAGATAAAATATAATAATAATAATAATAATAATAATAATATAAATATAAATAAATAAATATATATATATATATTAAAAAAATCAAAGGTAGGACCGGGCTCGAGAATATTTCCCAGGCCCAAGCCTAAGCCCACGCTCAGGCTCAGGCCTCAATCACCCTTTAAAATTACTTATTTTAGCAAGTAAAAATTGACCTTTTTGAGGACCAACGGAGCTTCGGGTAACCAAACACTGTGACCGAATACTGTGCTGTAAAGTAAACCACGACCCCTTGAGTGATACACTTGTTTCGAGCTATCAAACGCTTTAATCCAAAAATTGATCATTAAAAAACAAGTGAAAAAGGGGTGCAAAACACCCAAAAAATCAGGCGGTTAACCTTCGAGGGTATTCGTCGACGCTTCTAGGGTGCCAAAGGCACATGCATCTATGCTCTGGTCGTGTGCTAGAGGCCGAGCAACTAGCGAGCATTTTGACTTACACGAGTTCTCAATACCCACCTACTTTAGGTACCAAGCCCTCAGCGGGAACCCAAGGTAGTACCACTCAGGACCCACATATAACATCTATTGACTCTTCCTCTGACTACGACGTCATGGAGGATTACCCAATGCCTAATGTTGATAGCTCAAGCCAAGACATGCATGCCATGGACCCACGGTCCAGGTCGAGCGTGCTTAGCCGCTTGAAGGAAACCTTTAGTAGAGCCACTCGCTCCAAACATGGAGCTAATGATGTAAATGAGGGGGTGGGGAAGTAAATTCACCATTCATGACCAATGTAGACCCTATGCTCTTAGAGAGTGTGCACGTGAATACTCCATTCACTACACCCCCTAACTCTTCAGAGCTATTCCCCTCTGAGGTCATATTACCTGATGGTAGAAGCCTTGCTGAAGTGCAAGAGGTTGAGCGATATATCATTGCGGCTAGGGAAAAAGAAATTGAGAGCTTACGCAAGGTGGAGCAACGAAGAGAGTTAAAAGCAAAAGCCCCTATGTCAATATCTTTGCTAGGAGAGCAATCGAGTCTCAGTCACTAGCAAAGCATGCATGTCTGACTCTATCACCTCTCTGTGTGACTGCTCAAGTCGTGCCCCAAGTGTGTGCACAACGAGCTCACTACTCTGCACTCCATGCAAAGTACCCTGCAACCCATGAGCAAAAGAGACTCGCCTGCTCTCTCTCTCTCTACCTGGCTGCGTGATCACAGAGACAACACCGTCTCTCCCGTGATCCACATGCAATGGGTAACCTGTACCACTCCTGGCACCTCTCGCAATCACTAGCGAACCCAAATGCATCACAAAATCTCGCTCTCGTAGCGAAATCTGACATCCACAATCTCTAAGCTGACCAATCGAGATCAAACTCACTGTCAAATCTGGTACATAGCGCACATGTCGTAACAAGTAAGATGCACCACTTGGTAATGACAGTCTCACATCTCCTGCACCTGCTATCGCATGCACCGATCCATCGGTCAAACGTACACTGCCAAGCATCCTGCTAGAATAGCTACAAAACCATGCACGATGCGGTGTGACATGAAACATAGCATCTGCGTCTAGCAACCACTGCGAAGGGAGTGCACTATCCACATGTATAGCATCTCGTGCATAGCTCGAGGTAAAAGTGACATCCTCGTCACTAGTATACTCCGACACTACATGTGTCTCAACTGTCAAAGCAACTGAGTCCATGGCATCATTACATACATCTCTGAGACTGCCATGTCTCCTACGATGTCGCATACGACGAAAACAACGCCGTCTAACGTGTCCAGAATGACCACAATACCAACATGTCACCTGTCGGCGTGCTCGTGAATGTACATGTCTCACACGAGTCCGTGATGACTGAGATCTATCATACATATCATGTAATCTGCACCAAAGTGCTCTCGAAGTAGTCTCATACATAACAAGAGCATATACAGATTCCGCAAGGTGCAAAGAGAGCGTAGATAGTGCCATCTCCTCTAGCTCATGCCACTGATCGTCAGACATGTATGGTCGATGCAACCCTCGCTGTGTCAATGCATCAAGCATACACTCTCTCCATGCTGCAAAGTCTGACCCATCAAACACGCGCATCTGTGAGAGGTCACAATCTGATCAATCACCTGTCTCTGCCATGAGCACAAGTAGCAAGCTAGATAGCAAAACCACCTCACCAAAAACACCTGGAAATTGTCTACCAATATGGCCAGAAACACAATGTAAAACCTGTGAGACACACTCCAAAATAGAGCTCCCGCAATGTCAACCAAATCAGCCCTAAACTGGCTCGAATCGTATCAACAAAAGTCTGCAAATATGGCTCAAAACCTGATGAAAAGTTGCACCAATAACCGTGCAAAACCTTGCACAAAATCACAAGTCAATATGACCTAATCGCGCATAAATATCTGACAAAATTTTGGTAGAGTCTCCTTTGTAACTGGAGCAAAATCTCAACAGTAAACCTCAAAGAGACAATAATATATGCCACAATGGCCAATCCTGGAATAAACTCGACCGGAATCACCTCACAAAGTCATACATATGAGCATACCCGCTCTTGCCGGAGTACCACTCAACGGCACCTCAAATGACATACATGTGAGTGATGATTGCTGCCAAAATACCTTTCAATCGATGACCAAATGTCTGCCAGATAACTATAGCAACATTTCGCAAAACCTTGCAAGATCTGTCGCTATGCGCAATGCGAAATACGACACACAAGGGCATACACAAGTGACTCCAAACTCCAACCAAATGATGACTGAAAATCACCTGTCAAAGTGGGAGTAAACTCAACCACTAAACTGTCAAAGAGCAACCTACGGATACGTAGAAGCTATGGCGAGAACCTGGATAAAATCCAACAGAGTTTCTTCTATAAATTGAGCCAAATCTCAAATAATCTCAGCCACAAACAAATACACAAATCCATATATGGCATACATAAACCGCCAAGACCATGGCAACATAGCTCACTCTCGCATGAGTGGCTCTCTGGACAAATGCATATCCAAAAACCTGTGTACACCTATGAATTTGTTGGTTGCTACAGAAAATACTCCGTGTGTGTGAGATATACCAAAAACAGTGTTTTTGGGACCCGAAAGTGCACAAATAAACCTGCTGCTGTACCTGCTGTAATTCAAATCATAATTTCAGCAAATAGACATCACCATCGCGTTCAGAGTGTGCCAAAACCCTGACCTAGACTCCTGGATCATGTAGATCTGGCTCTGTATGACGAAGCTACGCAAAAAACTGCGTTTTAGAGCCCGAAAATGGTAAAAACGAGCTGCACACAGTCTTGAACCTGCTCCTGCTCCACTCTGAATGATGTAATGTCCTCTCAATGCAAGCTCCAACGCAAGAGCTCTACCACAACAGCATCCAAGCACTCGAATGTCAAGCTGTCCTCCGCCGAGCACTTCTCTAACGAGCTCCACTGAGCTCAAAAGCTCCTCTCACCAAGGAAGCCGCAACCGCCTCCTCGACCAAGCTTGACCACACCAAGCTCCTAAGCTCCAAAGACAATGCTCCTCAAGCTAAACTCACTCTCCGTGAAACTCCGCGATCGAACTCCACCGTCGAGAGCGAGCGAGCTATCGTCTCGAAGCTCTCAAAGCCGTCGTGCTCTCCGCGATCACCATAGCTCTGATACCAATTGAAGGGGATCGGGGAGCACCACAAATGGAGAGTGAGAGAGAGAGAAGGAGACACACACACGATGTGGGTGGGGAGACTCAAAAGAGTGAGCAGCCCCCTATACACTTATGCTATGTATAAGGTATACAAGTCAGTGGGCGCCCAGACTCTGGGCGGCCGGGCAAGGCACAGGCGCCTATACCCCAACACCTCTCATTCAGCTCTTTGGGTGGATAGTATGTTGAACTAGCCATATATCCACTTGGCTCTTCATAATATGCAGTCACAGGCACTAAGGCTTGTTCCTACGGTTCTTCCACATTGGGTGCACATCTAATGCCTATTGGTCTTGCTCTCCTAGGAGAGGTGGTTGTTGCCCCAAAACTGGTTGTGGCCGTTCAATCCCTACTGGTCGTGACAAATTGCTTGCAATATACCTAAGCATTGGTGGTACTTTAGGAGGTGCTAGTTGTGCGCCTCTGTCGCACGTGTCAATGCAAGGGACTTGTCGATACACTGTGTGCGAGCCACAAGGAGATGAAGAAGAAGAAGAAGATGGAGATGGAGATGGAGATGGAGATGAAGAAGAAGAAGAAGAAGATGGAGATGGAGCAAGAGCACTCTTAAATTGCACAAATGAAAGAATGAGAGATTTTCAGGTTTAGGTGACTTTTATATGAACTCGCCCCATTCACACTTGGCGCCCATATTTAGCCAACTAACCCTTGAATTTTCCTGTTAAAGTGCACCTCTCATCGGCGATCACTCTACCCTTTTTCTATTGGACCAACAAGCCTGATCCTTGACTCTACTAAATAAATAATACGGCGTCTGTCGTAGGTGATAGGGTGTCTGTGAGCCGTGAGGGTTAACATGCCCCCCTTCCTGATGTAGATTCCATCCTCGGAAGCTATTGAGTTGAAGCTCGTTCGTCAAGGTGGAAGAGCATTTGAGATGAATGTCGTTAGCCTTGTTCAGTCACTGCAAAATCAAACAATATTGGCACAGTAATTGCATTCTCATATACAATTAAAAAGCATATGCAGTTGTAGTCAGACAAATTGATTGGTAACAGAATTTTAAACCATTTGTCAGCAATAAACATTAAATTGTAATATAATCAAATACATAAACAGTTGTAAAGTTAAAAAACTAAACAAGTTTGGGGTCGCTAATTTAACAATCGAAAGGCACTAAAGATCGACTATTAATACCATGGGCAAGCTTCTCAATTTTCTCGGGCCAATTAAGTTGTTTAATTGTGGGAGCCAAGTATTTCATGTCCGAGGGCTGACTAGAGGCTATACCTAGAAGACCTTGTAGTTAAGCTACGATAAAAGGAATTGCTCATGAAATGCTCACCTGATTTATTTCCTTTTCTTGACCCCCCAAAGTATTTTCACAGTGATTTAATTTTGATGTGTGTGCTTATTTTGTATGCCTTGGGTTTTTTGCTTTTCAAGGAAAAGCGCCCACACTGGGAACCTCTAGGGCTCTAGTACCATAGGCGATACATGTGAGTGAAGTACCAAATCAAGCTGATATTTCTCTTCCAGCTTAAGATTTTACATTGTGGCACTTTGATTTTTTTGTTTGTTTGTTCGTTTCCAGCATTTTAATTTTGTAAATTTGGGGGGTCATATACAAATGTTACCCTCCCCAGGCTCATCACATTAGTAAACTCCCTTTATAATACTTAAGCTAAAGGTCAATAGGGACTAAGCCCTAGTACATTTCACACGATGCTGCCTAAATCGGATTGAGAAACTAAGTAGCCATTGATTATTATGAAGGCATTCCCCATGGTATTAAGAGAAGATCTCTAACGCCTAACTTGGTCAAACTAGTTTAGTCGGACTGCTTGATTTTTATACCTAGACAAGTGCTTATGACAAAAAATTACATTGAATTTAATGTTTGATACTAAGCAAATGCATTGAATATTATGCTACCAATTACAATTAAAGCAGACAAACATGGATGCAAAAAAGATAAGGGAAAATGCTAATGGACAAGAAACGACTGTTTGTGTTGATGATCGTGCTTGGTTTGAAGATTGAACGAGAGAAAGATTCCATGAAGGTCCAAATCCTAACCACAGCAGCACGTTCGTGTACACACGAGAAAAAACAAAGAATACCTCTAGGAGGCACATCAGTGGGAAGAAAGAACTTTGCTAATCACTAAACTCTAAAACAGAAACACTCCTATCTTACTAATCTTACCTACCCTCCATCACTCGAGTGATGAGGATCAAAGGTGTTTGATGACATAGCTTTTTGTTTCAGTGTACCGGATGTGAATTTGTAGGTGTGGTCAATGCTTGACTTTTATTGTGCATACTTGTTTGCTAATTGTTCTTGCTCTTTACTATTTTATCTTGTTTCTATAAGTATAAGCCTTTAGATATACATTCCCTAAGATTGGGAGATTGAAAGGTCAGGGAGGAAGGTTGAGAGGGAAATAATTCAATACGCTGACATGAATGAAGACTTCCGTCCTTCCTTGGGTAGGTCATACTCTTTGAAATGTGCTCATCACCCTTTGAAACCAATTGTTCCATTTGGTAATAGGTGAGGATTTTTGCCATTAGTTTTCTATTACTTTAGGTGCCTCGTTGAGTTGCAAGGGTGGTAAGGTACTCTCCCAGGATTGAACTTGAAGTGGTTCATCAGGTGATTCTTGAACACTGGGAGGTGTGGATTTCTTTGTAGCTTCATGGAGGTCCACTATTGTAGGTGGAGGCTATGGAGAAGCTTTTACCTCTACGGATGCATTACATGAGAAGCTAGAAGCTTCATGGGACTCCCCCCTTCCTGAGCTAAGTGGAACAAATCTTTCTTTCTTTGGTACCCAAACTAGCTCTAGAGCGGGTGTGTAGCATTCTGTGATTTTTTTCTTTCCACGATTGTCAATTCATTTTGGAGCTACATGATTGGGCGCACATGGGTCAGGTGACAGGTAAGAACACAATCTACATTTTGGCACCCATATTTGATCATTTCCTTGATAGTAGCCTTGGGCTTCCAATAGTCGTTTAGGAATCCAATGCCACGTTTCCTTACATTTCTTGGAGCGAGTGGGACGTTTCTTACAAGGCTTCTGTTTTTTAGCATCAACCATGGTCACTAAAGAAGATTTAGGGACCCACTTGTATGTTTTCTTTGTTATATGAGGATGAGTATTGTCAGAAGCTATATGCATTGCTTCTAGCATATTTAAGCGTATGAGTGGTGGCATTTCATCCCTCTCAGGTGTTACCCAGGTTGTCCCCCTGTTTCCCCAAGTGTATATGATTGCTGCTAGGTGGACCTAATCCACATTGTCCGACTCAGTCATCCCAGGTAGTACATCCATATAAGGAGAATCTTCCCCAATATCAGTGTCCGTTTTACACGTGTAACAATACTACAATGGGACCGAGTGAACTGTGGTGTGATCAATTATAAACCTGTTTCCTAGAGGATGTGCTCTACCAGTTACAAGATCCCCTAGAATGACAGAATCTTGGAATTGCAGGTAGACATGGCTTTTAGACCAGTCATGCACCAATTTTGCTTCCCTCATGAAAGGACGTCCTAAGATCATCTCAGATGCCATAGTGTGCTTGGATAAATCCATAACAATGAAGGTAATTCTTATTTTATGTCCAAAGACCTTGATCTTGAGATCTTCTAGCATCCCAATAGGTTTAACAATATACCCATTGGCCATCTTTACTACTATGGTTGTGGTTCCAAGGTGAGGTCTTCCAATAGTTTCCCATCATTTTTTAGTCACAATGCTAACCCCAATGCCACCATCAAGGATTCCCTTCATAGTTAATCCCTTAGTAGTGATTGGTATGGTTGCATTGGATTCATCTCCCTCGAAGTATTGTCCCAACTTGTTAATAGGTATTTCTACCACAAGGTTCTCATCTAGGTTAGGTTGTGGATCTAAGTGTTCCTCCTCTATTGGCATCTCCCCAACTCCATCCATCTGTGAAAATTGTGGTAGCCCAACCTTCAGTTCTCCATTGAGGAAAGCTCGAAGAGCTGAGACTAGCTTAGGGTCTTTATATAGTTTGGACATGATGGTGGTTCTAACATTTGAAGACATCAAATCCATCAATTTGGCAATGTTTAACGGCACCTTTTAGGCTTCAGCCCCTTGACGTGGGGAAGATGGGATCTTCATTTCTTCGATAGGGTCCGGTAATCCCTCTGTAAACATTCTTTCTATCAAGAAGTGAGTACGCCCACTTTCCCATGACTTTAAGTCACTTTCTTCTTGGATGACACTAGGTATGGCTAAGGGTCTATGGACTTGCAGAGGTTGTTGTTGCGTAGGGAACATGGTGTATGTAATCTGGATCTGCCTAGGTGTTGGTTCTAGATCCCTTTGGGTATCTTCTACCAAACTCCTTAATTGCTTAACTCACTCGATCTCCTCTGTAGGGTTTGGATAAGTTCATATCTTCTTCTTGGATCCTGGGCATTGTGGCTCATGAAGATCTTCCTTGTTGATTTCTATCTTAGTGGTCGTTTTGATCTCCATGGTTTCACCTGAATCAGAATCCTCTTCAACGTCGTTCATATATACGGGGTTGTCACCAGTCCCTATGTTGGTCTTTGAACTGGGGTCTGACTTCGCTGCTTTTTGCGATCTCTTCCTTCGTGTTTTCTTCTTTTTCTATGATTGGCCAATTGATGTCGTGTCTCTTTCCTCAAGAATATAATTTTGTTTTTGGAGCATCGATCGTGTGTGAGTGCGTTTACCGGTACCACAGGTGTACTTTGTGATGGCTCCTCGGTAACCTCAATCAAGTTTAATGGCATGATCTTCAGTGCATTTGGATTATTTGGACATTGGGCAATCAAATGATCTATGCCACATCGATTACACATGAGTATTGGCATTGCAGACGTGCTCGCTTGATTGGTTTGCATTAGTGTGGCATTCTTTTGCAGCCTAATAGGACACTCGGCCACACGATGTGGACCTCCACACACATAGCATTGAAGAGGTGATCTTTTAGCAGTGTAATTTATTTTGGCCCTAGGGACCATGTGTTTTCATGTTTGTTCAAGAGGTGGGGCCGGCATCAATGCAGGCACTCGAGGTGTGTCTGTCCATGCTAAGGTTGGTCTATTGGCGATCGCGTGCTTAAATACTATGCAATCCTTCGCTTCATGACCATATCTCCCATAGCCATTGCAGTTCCCATTTAATTCTACTCTAAAAGTAGGGCATTCACTATACGATCCATAGCATACTGAGCACCATTGTTGCTCCCTTCTTGGATACATATGATTGTTTTGCGAAGCACGATTGTCTCTAAGACTCTCTTGAATGGCCTTGGTGAGATTTGCTAAAATCATCTCAGATATCTTTGGCTCCTTAGCAATAGGCTTTAGGGTCATTGGCTGATGCCCCGATGCTTGCGAGCTAATAGATTTAGGCTGAACAAATACTCTTTCTCCTTGAATCATTAAATTATCCTCCAATTGGATCGCATTGGTGGTGACTGGTTCCCAAGTGGTGATACCTCTAATGACTAGGCCATTGTAGATATCCTCATGTCGTAATCCCCTAATGAATCTATCAAGCAATTGATTATTATTGAAGTGCTCATTTGGATTACAACAAGAACTCAAATGCTTTAAGCAACTAATAAAGTCTCCCACCGACTCTCCTTCCTCTCATTGGGCTTTCTGGAGCTGAGAGGTTACACCCCGAAGATCTCCCTCTCGTATGTATTATTTTAAGAACATGTTAAGTATGGAGCCTGATTTACCCTTGTAATTTACTGTGGTAAAAGTGCACATTTGTAAGGCGCCCATTATGAGGAGAAGCCATCGTGCGTGAAGGAAAATCACTCATCGGAAACCAAAATTTTCACGGACAAGAATCAGGGGCAACTTTAGAGGCCTCGAGGGCGGAGGCCCCCGAGACTTTTTTTTCGCCGGAATATTATGGCCGGACGGTGGCCGGAAAGTGGTCGAAAAACAACCGGTTGGTTGGCCTGTGGCTGGTAGTCAATGGCCGGTGGCCGGTGGTCGAAAGTCAATGGCCGGTGGCCGGTGGTCGGAAGTCAATGGCCGGTGGCCGGTGGCCGATTCAAAAGCGGACTTGTCTTTTCAACGGCGGCCACACATGGGCGGATTGGAGGGTCCGATTTGGACTTATTCGCACAAGGGCGGCTACACATGGCTGTCTCTCATAAGAGAGGGCAGCCCTTTTGGCCTATAAAAGGAGGCCATTTCTACACACATTTCATAGTCTGAAGTTGATGCAACAAGGTGAGTGTGAGGTGGTGAGAGTGAAGCAAGGCGGGAGCTCTATCAAGGGTTTAATCCCTTTGTAAACTACTTCTTCTTTTGAAGTGCTAAAGCCATTGAGTGGCTGCTTTCCTGTGCACGTAGCCCACATTGGGTGAACCACGTATATCGTGTGTACTCTCTCTCTCTCTCCACTCTATAATCTCTTGTGTATGAAATCTATCTCTCTCCATTAAGTAATCTACTCAAAAATCTATTTAGCTACGTTTTGTTTTCTTACAACTGGTATCAAAGCAAGGTTTGCTCGTAGCTAAATTATCTCAAGGAAAGGATTCCTTGAATTGAGTGGGAGTTATGGCGGAGGAAGGGAAGCTCAAGATTGAGAAGTTCAACGGCAAAAACTACCAACATTGGAAGATGCAGATTGAAGACTATCTCTACCAGAAGGACCTCTATTTGCCACTAGGCGATCTTGCGAAGAAGCCCGCAACAATGGCAGATGAAGCAAGGATTGTCCTTGATCGAAAGGCAATGGGAACAATCCGGTTAAGCTTTGCGTCAATGGTGGCCTTCAATGTTTCAGAGATGAAGACCACGGAGGACTTGATGAAGTCACTTGACGACTTCTACGAGAAACCATCGGCATCCAATAAGGTATTTCTTATGAAGCGCTTGTTCAATCTAAAGATGGCAGAGAATGGTTCAGTTGCAGAACACCTAAATGACTTTAACACAAACATAAGTCAACTTTGATCAGTGAAAATTAATTTCGATGACGAAGTGCGAGCTCTCCTTATACTATCATCTCTACCGGATAGTTGGGACAGCCCTGTGATGGCTGTAAGTAATTGTATCTCTGGTACAAATACTCTTAAGTTTGATGATGTTGTGGGTGTTCTCCTAATCGAGGAAATGCGAAGGAGAAGCACAGGAGAATCATCAAGTGCTGCACTATCAGTGGAAACAAGAGGAAGGCCTAAGGAGAGGTTCAAAAACCAAAAGGGTCGCGATCGCTCAAGGCGGAGCAAGTCACGCACAAAGTCAGTTCTTGAATGTTGGAACTGCGGCAAGAAGGGCCACGTCAAGAAGGATTGCTGGTCCAAGAAGAAGAAGGAGACAGAGTCTCAAGACAATAAGCCAACATCGGAGGTCAATGTGGCAGGTAAAGTAGAGCAAGATGCTCTAAATCTCTCATTAGACAATGTGTCTAATTCCTGGATAGTAGATTCCGGGGCTTCATTCCATGCAACACCACACAAGCAACATTTCCAAGACTACACCAAAGGTAATTTTGGGTATGTATGCTTGGGAGATGATGAAGCTTGTGAGATTGTCGGCAAAGGTACAGTTTCTGTCAAAACCACTAACGGAAATGAATGGAAGCTTAAAGATGTTAGGCATGTTCCTTCTCTTCGCAAAAATTTGATCTCTACAGGACAATTGGACGATGAAGGTCACAACATTGCATTCGGAAACAAACGGTGAAAGATCTCAAAGGGATCTTTGGTGGTTGCCAAGGGAGAAAAAGTCGGTACACTTTACTTGTGTACTGTTAGCACACAACCTTCAGCTTGTCCAACAACTACAGAAGTTGACAGTGCGGTGTGGCACTACCGACTTGGGCATATGAGTGCCAAAGGAATGCAAATCCTTCAAACAAAGAAGCTTCTACCAGGTTTGAAAGAAGTGGACTTAGAGTTCTGTGAAGATTGTGTTTATGGTAAACAAAAGAGGGTAAAATTTCAAAAATCAGGAAATGAAAGAAAAAATAAAAAACTTGAGTTGGTTCATTCTGATGTTTGGGGTCCTGCAAGTACACCATCACTTGGTGGCTCATTGTACTATGTAACATTCATAGACGATGCGACTAGAAAAACATGGGTTTATGTCATGAAGAATAAATCCCATGTATTTTTCATATTTCAAAGGTGGAAAGCCTTTGTGGAGAATGAAATAGGTACCAAGGTTAAATGCCTCAGATCCGACAATGGAGGCGAATATTGCAGCCAAGCTTTTGAAAGCTTTTGTGCTAGCAATGGCATTCGGAGGCAAAGGAAAACCCCAAGGACACCTCAACAAAATGGGATTTTGGAAAGGATGAACAGGACAATCATGGAACGAGCACGAAGCATGCGGCTACATGTAGGCCTACCGCTTGAGCTTTGGGCGGAAGTTGTAAGTACGTCTGTGTACTTAATCAATCGGTCACCCTCAACGGCATTGGATGGGAGAGTTCCAGAAGAGGCATGGACAGGTATATCGATGAATTATGCATTTCTCAAAGTGTTTGGGTGTGAGGCTTTCATGCACATAGATAGAAGCCTAAGATCAAAGCTAGATGCAAAGTCCAAAAAGTGTTTCTTCATTGGCTATGGAGAAGGAGACTTTGGGTATCGCCTATGGAATCCTAAAGATGGTAAAATCTTAAGCAGTAGGGATGTAATTTTTAACGAACAAAATATGTACAAAGATTACTTGGAAAGAAAACAAACAAAAGAAACAGGTGATGAGTACATGGAGCTTGAGGACGGTGAAGACTCAAGGACTGCAAACGGTGACAATGTGAAACAATGTCAACCAAATGAGGAGCCTCAACCTATTCCCCGAAGATCTACAAGAGCAAGTAGACCTCTAGAAAGGTTTGTTCCTTCCTTCAACCATCTCTTGATCTCAGATTCTGGAGAGCCGGAATCATACGAAGAAGCTATGCAACATGAATCCAAAGAAGAATGGACGAAGAGCATGCAAGTGGAGATGGACTCACTACATCGCAACCAAACATGGGAGTTGGTTGAGTTGCCTAAAGGTAAGCGGGCACTTCAAAACAAATGGGTGTACAAGCTGAAGGAAGAAGAAGGTGGGAAGAAAAGGTACAAGTCTAGGCTTGTGGTAAAAGGTTTTTCTCAAAAAAAAGGTATTGACTTCAATGAAATATTTTCTCCTGTTGTAAAAATGAACTCAATTAGACTTGTCTTAAGCCTTGTGGCTGCTCATGATCTAAATCTTGAGCAAATGGATGTAAATACGACATTCCCTCACGGTGACTTAGAGGAGGAAATCTACATGCTTCAACCAAAGGGGTATGAAGTAAAAGGTAAGGAGAAAATGGTTTGCAGATTAAAGAAGAGCTTGTATGGTTTAAAGCAAGCATCAAGACAATGGTACTTGAAGTTTGATCGATGGATGTTGGATCATGGATTCACAAGATGCAACTCGGATCACTACGTCTACACAAAGAATTTGGGAGATGGGAAATTTATCATCCTAATGTTGTATGTTGATGACATGTTGATTGCAAGTGCTAACATGCACCACATCAAAGACCTAAAAGAGGAGCTGTCCAAATCTTTTTCAATGAAAGATTTAGGTGCTGCAAAGAGGATACTTGGTATGAAAATATCAAGGGACAGGACGAAGAAGACAATAAAGCTATCTCAAGAAGATTACATCAAGAAGGTACTAGAAAGATTTGCAATGCAAAATGCAAAACCAGTTTCTACACCTTTGGCTGGTCATTTTAAACTAACGAAGGATATGTGTCCAAAGACACAAGAGGAGATAGCCTATATGTCTAAATTTCCATATGCTGCAGCGGTAGGTTCTCTAATGTATGCTATGGTCTGGACAAGGCCAGACATTGCACATGCAGTGGGAGTTGTGAGTAGGTTCATGGACAACCCAGGTAAAGAGCATTGGCAAGCTGTGAAGTGGATACTTAGGTATCTAAAAGGGAGAACAACAAATGCTTTGTATTTTGGAGGAACTGATATTTTTCTAGAAGGGTATGTTGATGCAGATATGGCAGGTGACAAAGATACTCAAAGGAGCACTACTGGCTATGTGTTCACGGTTGGAGGCACAGCAGTAAGCTGGGCTTCAAAGCTGCAGAAAGTGGTTTCACTTTCTACCACGGAAGCAGAGTATGTAGCAATGACGGAGGCAAGCAAAGAAATTATCTGGCTTCACAGATTCTTAGAAGAGCTTGGATTCAAACAAGACAATTGTGTCTTGTACAGTGACAACCAAAGCGCTATCTATCTTGCGAAGAACTCAGCCTTTCATTCAAGGACAAAGCACATTGAGGTGAGATATCACTTCATACGCACTCTTTTGGAAGAGGGACAGCTAAAGCTAGGAAAGGTGCATACAAGTGAAAATCCTGCAGACATGTTTACAAAGGTGGTCAACAAGGAGAAGTTGAGTTTTTGCTCATCTTCAATCGGCATTCAAGGATAAGAAGCCAGAATGGAAAGCAGTCATAGGTTTGGTTTGGATATCAGTCTCCAAGTGGGAGATTGTTAAGTATGGACCCTGATTTACCGTTGTAATTTTCTGTGGTAAAAGTGCACATTTGTAAAGCGCCCATTATGAGGAGAAGCCATCGTGCGTGAAGGAAAATCACTCACCGGAAACCAAAATTTTCACGGACAAGAATCAGGGGCATCTTTAGAGGCCTCGGGGGCGGAGGCCCCCGAGACTTTTTTTTTCGCCGGAATATTATGGCCGGACGCGGCCGGAAAGTGGTCGGAAAACAACCAGTTGGTTGGTCGGTGGCTGGTAGTCAATGGCTGATGGCCGGTGGTCGGAAGTCAATGGCCGGTGGCCGGTGGTCGGAATTCAATGGCCGGTGGCCGATGGCCGAATTCAAAAGCGGACTTGTCTTTTCAAGGGCGGCCACACATGGGCGGATTGGAGGGTCCGATTTGGACTTATTCGCACAAGGGCGGCTACACATGGCTGTCTCTCATAAGAGAGGGCAGCCCTTTTGGCCTATAAAAGGAGGCCATTTCTACACACATTTCATAGTCTGAAGTTGATGCAACAAGGTGAGTGTGAGGTGGTGAGAGTGAAGCAAGGCGGGAGCTCTATCAAGGGTTTAATCCCTTTGTAAACTACTTCTTCTTTTGAAGTGCTAAAGCCATTGAGTGGCTGCTTTCCTGTGGACGCAGCCCACATTGGGTGAACCACGTATATCGTGTGTACTCTCTCTCTCTCTCTCCACTCTATAATCTCTTGTGTGTGAAATCTATCTCTCTCCATTAAGTAATCTACTCAAAAATCTATTTAGCTACGTCTTATTTTCTTACAGAACAGTCTCCTAAAAGTAGGGTAAATCATTTTTTCTTCCACCCTTAGGGTTATATACCAATCCCCAACCTTCACACTTAATGTTAGGCTTAAAGCATTACTCTTATGCAGGTCATTGTGTTCTCTTAGAGAATCGCATATTTGTTCAAACACTTTGATATGCTTTCTCACATCCCCATCTCCACTAAATTTTTGTGTGAGCTTGGCTATTTGTACTGCCTTACTTCTAGGTTCTCTATCACACATGTTACGCATATTCTCAGCAATAGATCAACCGATAGCTTGAGCAAATGTTGCCAAGTCACCTAAGTGAGCAGGCACCATGAGTGAAGGCGCTCCATAGACTACATGTGGAGTAGGTATTGGCATTGGGCTTGGCGCGTAGGAAGCCCTTGGGTTCCACGTTTGGTGCGGTGTTGTGCCATGTGGAGGTCCAAGTTCATATATGTGGCCCTAAGCATAGCAGACGTCGGATGTGACATGCTAATGCTAGCCGGTATGGTCCCATGGAAATAACAGCTTGGGTGTTGTAGTTGTGGAGCATAGATTGTTGAAACAATGGGAGGGGTAGGGGCTACATGAGCGCGATGACCCATAGATGTATACGATTGGTACACACTTGTAGGTATTATTGCAGGCATTGAGCTACCATGTAGCGGTGCTTTACTAACAAATGAGGTCCATGGCATGTTTCTTGGCATGCCCATCATTGGGGTAGGCATGGTAGCCATGGTGTCATCAAGGGAAAGATGAGCTAGACATGGAAAAGTACAGCTATCACTTGTAGGCTCAGATTGCACCGAGACACCTAGAGAAACAACATATGGGGGATCCATCGGACTTACCGAGGGAGTCTCCATTTGCGATAAGGTTGGTTGTTTAGCCTTCCCTGTATCCAAGAATCTCATGAGACCCGTTGAAGGCATATGGATCCCCTTGTTCTATCTCTCTAGCTCAATAACCCTATGGATGACCTCACAAACTCTTTGTTGTTGATCCTCCACGCTAGTAGCATTGGTTGTGGATTGTAGGACATCTAACCAACCCACGTGATAGGTGTGACATGTGTATAGGTCAATTAAAGTTCTCGTTTGTAGTTTGTACTCCCAGTTCTCATTTAGGAACGCTCCATCTAGGCTTGAGGTTCTAGGGGTGTCCTTTGAACTAGATGCAATGTTGCTCTCTATGGGTTGACCCTTAGTGGTCGCTAATTCAAGAGAAAGCAGAGATTCAGTTGTGCGAGATACTTCTATGCAGGATAGACAGGTAGAGTGGTCTTGCTCTAGTGAGTCACGTCAGGTGGACGTTGTGCAAGAGTTTACGCATACAGAGTTAGAGCATGAGAGCTCTAGTGAGTCACAAGAGATTGAGTGGTCATGTTTGCAGTGGATGATTGCAGAGGAGGCTGAGATGTCAGCGATTATGCAGTCATTCCTTTCTATGCTCGACAGTGAGCATGGGGATATAGTTGTGCAGGATATGTCTTCGAGCAGACACCTAGAGCAGTTGGTTTGCTTTGAGATTGCACGACAGGTTGATACGTCTTTTGTGGACAGTCAGGAGATGCATGTGGCTGACACGCCTTGTCAGTCAGAGATGCCTATTGCCAAGGATATATATGTTGATGCATGCCCCGTAGAGCTAGCAGGGCCCGCTAGCATTGCATCGGCATTCGGTGGTCTCATGTATGAGATGTTGATCTTGAGACCGGATATCGCAGCTGCAGTGGAAGCATTTGCAGTTGGGGTTGTCAGTCGTTTTTTGACTGATGATGGCATAGTGCACGAGGGAGATATGCAGGTATTGAGTACATACTTGCAGTACGTGTGCGGTACGTCTGGTGGTGTATGGACTTACACGGGAGCAGGACAGCCGGATGCACACGATCACAGCCAGCCAGTGGGCATCGGTTGAGAGCGGTTTTCTCTCACCTTTTGTAGTCTTTAGACTAGGTTCCCTTTCTTAAAGGCACAGTTGCCTTTAAGTGGGAGGTTGTTGGGGTATAGACGCCTGTGCCTTGCGCGGCCGCCCAGAGTCTGGGCGCCCACTGACTTGTATACCTTATACATAGCATAAGTGTATAGGGGGCTGCTCACTCTTTTGAGTCTCCCCACCCACATTGTGTGTGTGTCTCCTTCTCTCTCTCTCACTCTCCGTCTGTGGTGCTCCCCGATCCCTTTCAAGAGGTCCCCAAACTCGCCGACACTAAAGTTGAGATGGGGTCCTTGACAGGTCTCTAAGTAAGAAGGGTACATAGAATAGACCTTTACCATTGACAATGGCTTGGGTGTATAGCCCTAGAAGAAGACCTAGTCCTGTCTCACAACAAAAACAAGACAACATCTAAAAAGTCCAAAACTCTTTTAGCCCTATAGCTTCCAGAAATTGGGCTAAGGTATCCTCAACCAACACTTTCTTCCCCCTAACCGATGTGAGGGCACATCCGTTGGTGTTGGAATTCTGTGCGGCAGGGAACCACACAGAGCTTGGAGAAGGCAAAGGAAGATCAAGGCACACAATAGTGTTGGAATTAGGATTGCAAAGAAACACACACAGCTTGGAGAAGACGAAGGAAGCTCAAGGCACACAACTGAGAGTGTATTACTTAGTGTGCAATGGAAAGATAGATAGCCCTAGAGTGATGGGCGTATATACAATGCACATGGGAAAAAACCTCCTAAAGAGGGAAAAAATGCCCCGGCGGTCGTAATGTGTTCACACACATCACTACCATATGTATATGGTAACAAATCCCCCTGGAGTGATGCAGTGAACGAGAGCTCGCACATGAGTAAAGGGAAGTGCCATGCCCTAAGGACATGATAAGTCCACAAAGGGAAGTAAGACCAAAGCTTTGCGGAGAGCTTCCAGATTCTCATGAGACAATGACTTTGTGAAAAGATTTGCAAGGTTGTCGTGTGTTGGCACATAAGCCAAGCTGATCTCTTCTGCTGAGAGCCTCTCTGTGACATAGTGGTAATGAACCTCAATGTGCTTTGTGCGAGCACGAAAAACTAGGTTCCTCGCAACTGCCAATGCGCTCTGACTGTCAATGTAGATAGTGTTGGCAGTGTCCTGTCCAACACCCAAATCAGCCATAAGGCGTCTGAGCCATACACACTCAATTGTAGCTGTGAAGACTGCCTTGTACTCAGCCTTGCAACTAGAAGTAGCAAGAGTAGGTTGCTTCTTGCTCAACCATGATATACATGAACTGCCAAGCATGAAACAAAAACCACTTGTGGACACTCGCGTGTCGAAACAACCAGCCCAATATGAGTCCAAAAAAGCATGTTAGTCTGGTGGCAATGATCCCCCTTGGGATAAAACAAGCCAAGATGTAAAGTGCCACTAAGGTAGCAAAAAATTCTCTTGACAGCCTGCCAATGCCTACACCTTGGGCTATGCATAAATCTAATGACCTGTGAAACTGCAAACTGAATATCCGGCCTGGTGTTGCATACAGAAATGAGGCAGCCAATAGCACTTTGGTCAAGAGTGACATCAGCAAGATCGCCATCATCATGTAGGCTCAACTTCAAACCTTTTTCCATGGGAGTGGCAATAGGTTTGTAATCTTCAAGTCCAAACTTACAGAGCAATGTCTCTATGTAGCTTTTTTGACACAAGGCAATACCACCATAACACTGCTTAAACTATATGGCCAAGTAATGATGCAAAAGCCCCAAATCTTTCATCTTGAAAGTAGCATTCAAATCAGCATTAAATTCAGCAATGTGTACCTCATTGGGACCAGTGATCAGCAAACCGTCCACATAAAGAACAACAATGAGAAGTACATCGCCCTCACGCTTGACATACAATGTGCTTTCTGTTGGACTATTACAAAAGCCTCATTTGAACAAATGAATGTCATCTTTCTCATACCAAGCACGACGAGATTGCTTCAACCCATACAAAGCCTTCTTACATTTGCACACTTTGTCCTCTTGTCCTTTCTTGACAAAACCGCAAGGCTGCATTATATAAACTTCCTTAAATATGTCACCATTCAAGAAAGCAGTAACAATGTCTGATTGATGTACATCCCAACCAAAATGAGCTGCCAATGCACATAGAAAATGCACAATAGTCATACCACAAGTGGGAGCAAAGGTCTCTTGATAATCTATGCCTTTTTGTTGTGCATAACCCTTTGCAACAAGTCGAACCTTATGGCGATTAATCTCATTATCCAGCTTGCATTTCAACTTATAAGCCCACTTCGTACCAATGGCCTTTTTCCCAGGAGGCAAATCACATAAAGTCCATGTGTCATTTTCTATAAGTGCATCATATTCTGATTGCATGGCAGCCATCCAATTTTTTGAATTCTGTGCTTCATCAAAAGACAAAGGTTCCTAAAAAATAACCAACAAAAATACATTTGACAGCCTTATCATCCAATTTTCTGTGCTATGTTTGTGGCACCAAAGCATATACCAAACAGCCAAAAACATGCATGCATGTGCTCAATAGAAGGCTTTCTATCATGCCATGCTTCGTATGGAGTAATAGACTGCAAAGCTTTTGTAGGACACATGTTAAGTACATAAGTGGCACACATGATGGCCTCAAGCCAAAAAGAATGCGGCAAAGCTTGACTTTTGACTCGGTACATCGTGCCATTTCCGTAAGTGACCTGTTTTTCCTCTCAGCTACACCATCTTGTTGAGGCATATAAGGCACTATACATTGGTGTTTTATCCCACGACTGGCCAGAAGTGCATTAAATTCATGAGACGTATAATCCCCCCCTTGATCAGAATGGAGGGTGCCCATAGTACATTTTAAGTCATTTTCAGCCATAGCCAGAAATTGTTTGAAGCACATAAAAACTTCGAACTTTGCTTTAACTGGAAATACCCATGCATGACTGGAGTAATCATCAATGAAAGTCATGAACTACAGGTAATTGCCCAAGGATGGAGTTTGCATGGGCCCACAAACATCACTATGCACAAGCTGCAACCTGCATGTGGCCCTAGCTGAACCATCCTTTGGAAACTTAGGACGCTGCATTTTACCCAAAATACAGCCTTCACAAACATGTTTGACAGGCGCTTCAAGAGACGGCAAAGAAGCAACTATATTATATTTTTGCAAACATAGAAAACATAGGAAACATAGCAAACATGCAAAATTCAGATGCCCGAAACGTGCATGTCACAGTTTTGTATCTAAAACAGCCCTTGAATTTGCAACTGCATTTGCAAAATTTTGTCCACACTTGTCATACAAAGTGAGTTTATACAGCCCATGGTACAAAAGGCCAGATGCAACAATTTCATCATCAAAATTGAGATCATGAACTGTACATCTGTCATCCACAAATTTAACTACAAGTTCAAGTCTAGCAAGTGCAGATACAAACAAAAGATTCTTCTTGATCCAAGGTACATAAAGTGCATCAACAAGTGTGAAAGAACTGCCATTTGCAGCAGTAAGCACAATCTTTCCAACTCCTTGAACAGGATAACAGGCATTGTTGGCACAAGTGACTAAATTCCCATGAGGGACAGACTCGAGAGAGGTGAACAATTCACGATGTGAGGTAATATGCTTTGTAGCACCACTATCAAAATACCACACATGTAAATCTGCAGCAACCAACATGCATGCATCATAGACAGCAGGATTTTAAGTGCAATCTGCACTAAAAGCCTATTCTACATCAACATTAGCATCATGCAGTCTCCTTTCACAGAAGACTCAACAATGGCTGCTTTTGTACTGGAACGAGCATTTGCAGTGGAACCACCCTCTTTCTTCTTAGCCTCTTTGGTCTTTAGCTTAGGACACTGCTTGATCAAGTGATCATTAGCTTTACAACAATGTCAACGCATCTTCTTTTTTCCCTTATCACCAAAATTTCTAGAAGAATTGGTGCCAGCAGCCAGAAGCATTAGGAATAGAAGTTTTGCCACTCGCAGCAGAACCAAAAGAAGTGGCTGCATTGCTGTTACCACCGTTTCTTTGAGAAGCAATAAAAGCCTGTTCAACTGCATGCTGCCTAGTCCTGTTTTTTTTGGAAAGTGACTCTTGCAACAACAATATGCATAACGCATCAAACTTGACAAGTTCAGGATTTCCTTAAGTCACAAGTCTCCAAGTACTAGCAAAAGCCTGGTAAGAATCTGGTAAGGCATCAAGAATAGTCTGCACAAGGGAACTATTTGAAATGACCTCACCCGCAAAAATATCCTTGACACCAACAAGGAAAGTGTCCATATCATCTTCCTCATGCATAATCTTCGATTCCAGCTCTTTACGCAACAAAGCAATTTTAGTCTCATTGCGGCTTGCATAAAGGCTTGCTAGAATATCCCAAGCCTGTTTTGCAAATTTCATTGAGCAAATGTGGGGAGTAATGGTACGTTTCACAGAAAACGCAATCAATGCATGAGCCTGCGCATCCTTTACATCCCAACGAGCTTGTTATGCAGTAGGCAAAACAACTCTAATAGTAGCAATTCTTATAGCAAGACCTGCAACATCCTCAACATCGCTTACATCCTCAGAACTAAGACATACATCAATGCCTTGCACAATATTTCAGACACCTTTTGACACAAGAACATATTGCATCATGTAAGCCCACATAGGGTAATTGTCCCCATACACTATGTCCTCAGCAGCAAACATCTTGAATACATCTGTGTTGTTGTCAGCCATGAAAAATGCATGTACCTAATGTGAAAACTGCCCGAAATAAGAAGAAATTGAGTGAGAGCAGCATGTGCTATATAACACAACCCGCAATAGACTGTATGGGACCTGTTATGCAGTATTTAGCACTGACAAAAATTCTGCACAAAATGACGAAATTGCCTACATAGACGTGACTGTGGTGGAAACGAAGGCCGAAATGAGCCCGACTCAGAAATCTGAGCAGACTAAGCTCTACGTGTTCTCCCGAAATTACTATCGACCTGCGAACGCTTGCCAAAGCTCACGAAAATCGGAGAAAGTGAGCAGGCATGTGCTGGAGCTGCTAGCAACTAGCCTGGGAGGACGCAACCTGCTCTAATACCAATATTTGGAATTAGGGTTGCAGAGAAATGCACACAGCTTGGAGAAAATGAAGGAAGCTCAAGGCACACAATTGAGAATGTATTACTTAGTGTGCAATGGAAAGATAGATAGCCCTAGAGTGATGGGCGTATATACAATGCACGGGGGGGAAAACCTCCTAAAGAGGGAAAAAATGTTGCGGCGGTCCTAATGTGTTCACACACATCACTACCACATGTATATGGTAACAAATAGAGAGTGTTTTACTTAGTGTGCAATGGAAAGATGGATAGCCCTAGAGTGATGGGCGTATATATAATGCATGGGGGAAAAAACCTCCTAAAGAGGGAAAAAACGCCCCGACGGTCCTAGTGTGTTCACACACATCACTACCACATGTGTATGGTAACAAATCCCCCCTGGAGTGATGCGGGGAACAAGAGCTTGCACATGAGTAAAGGGAAGTGCCATGCCCTGAGGAAATGATCAGTCCACAAAGGGGAGTAAGCCCAAAGCTTTGCAAAAAGCTTCAAACTTCTCATGAGACAATGCCTTTGTGAAAAGATCTGCAAAGTTGTCCTGTGTTGGCACATAAGCCAAGCTGATCTCTCCTGCTGAGAGCCTCTCCGTGACATAGTGGTAATGCACCTCAATGTTCTTTGTGTGAGCATGAAAATCTGGGTTCCTCGTAACTGCCAATGCACTCTGAATGTTAGTGTAGATAGTTTTGGCAGTGTCTTTTCCAACACCCAAATCAGCCATAAGACATCTAAAGCCATACACATTCAATCGTAGTTGTGAAGACTGCCCTATACTCAGCGGCCACGGTAGGTTGCTTCTTGCTCAACCATGATATACAAGAACTACCGAGCATGAAACAAAAACCACTTGCGGACACTCGCGTGTCAAAACAACCAGCCCAATTTGAGTCCAAAAAAGCATGTAAGTCTGGCGGCAATGATCCCCCCTGGGATAAAACAAGGCAAGTTGTAAGTGCCACTCAATGATCCTCTTGACAGCCTACCAATGCTTAGACCCTGGGCTATGCATGCTGACTTGTGAGACTGCAAATTGAATATTCGGCCTCATGTTGCATACATAAATGAGGCATCCAACAGCAGTTTGGTAAAGAGTAACATCTGCAGGATCACCAGCATCATGAAGACTCAATTTCAAACCTGTTTCCACGGGAGTGGCAATAGGTTTGCAATCCTCAAGTCCAAACTTACATAGCAATGTCTCTATGTAACTTTTCTGACACAAGGCAATACCACCATCACACTGCTTAAATTGTATACCCAAGTAATAATGCAATAAACCCAAATCTTTCATCTTGAAAGTAGCATTCAAATCAACCTTAAATTTAGCGATATCTCTCTCATTTGGTCCAGTGATTACAAAATCATCACATAAAGAACCACAATGAGAAGTACATTACCCTCACTCTTTATATACAATGTGCTTTTCATTGGACTGTTATGAAAGCCTCGTTTGACCAAATGAGTGTCAGCCTTCTCATACCAAGCACGAGGAGATTGCTTCAACCCATACAAAGCTTTGTTACATTTGCACACCTTATCCTCTTGTCCTTTCTTGACAAAACCACGAGGCTGTGTTACATAAACTTCCTCAAATATGTCACCATTCAAGAAAGCAGTAACAATGTCTGATTGATGTACATCCCACCAAAATGAGCTGCCAATGCACATAGAAAATGCATAGTAGTCATATGACAAGTGGGAGAAAAAGTCTCTTCATAATCTATGCCTTTTTTTTTGTGCATAACCCTTTGCAACAAGTCGAGCCTTATAGCAATCAATCTCACCATCCGGCTTGCGTTTCAACTTGTAAACCCACTTTGTACTAGTGGCCTTTTTTCCAGGAGGCAAATCACATAAAGTCCATGTGTCATTTTTTATAAGTGCATCATATTCTGATTGCATGGTAGCCATCCAATTTTTTGAATTTTTGTGCTTCATCAAAAGACAGAGGTTCCTCAACATCATGAAAGCTAGACACAGTCAAAGCATAACAATTCAATGCATACAATGCATGGCAAGAGTCCAACAAGTGTGATTTTGGCATACCTCTAGCCTACTCATTTTTAGCCCTTTCCTCATCAAGTACTTCATGTACATCTACATCAGTAATAGGCTGATTTGTAACATTTTTAGAAACCCCCATAGGCTGTGCATTTGCCTCATTGGAATTTACATTCGTACTTCCACCACTAAAAAGAGGCAACAAAGTGTCATAAATGTCCTATGAGCTTACATTACTGTATCTAGTACATGACATCAAGGGCTGAACATAATCTTCCACACAAACAACATCACGTGAAACCAGAATACACTTTGTTTGTGGATGATTCTTTCAACACAATAATCAACAAAAATACATTTGACAGCCTTATCATCTGATTTTTTGTGTTGTGTTTGTGGCACCAAAGCATATGCCAAAAAGCCAAAAACACGTATGTGCTCAATAGAAGGCTTTTTATCATGCCATGCTTCATATGGAGTAATAGACTGCAAAGCTTTTGTAGGACAACTGTTTAGTACATAAGTGGCACACATGATGGCCTCAAGCCAAAAAGAATGCGACAAAGCTTGACTTTTGACCATACATCGTGCCATTTTCGTAAGTGACCTGTTTTTCCTCTCAGCAACACCATTTTACTGAGGCGTATAAGGCATTGTACATTGGTGTTTTATCCCATGACTAGCTAGAAATGCATTAAACTCATGAGACATATACTCTTCCCCTAGATCAAAACGGAGGGTGCCCACACTTGTCATACAAAGTGAGCTTATACGGCCCATGGCATAAAATGCTAGATGCAACAATTTCATCACCGAAAGTGAGATCATGTATTGTACATTTGTCATCCACAAATTTGACAACAAGACCAAGTCTAACAGGTGCAGATACAGACAAAATATTCTTCTTGATCCCAGGTACATAAAGTGCATCAACAAGTGTGAAAGAATTGCCATTTGCAGCAGTAAGCACAATCTTTCCAACTCCTTGAATCAAATAAGATGCATTGTTAGCACAAGTAACTAAATTCCCATGAGGGACAGACTCAAGAGAGGTGAACAAATCATGATGTGAGGTAATGTGCTTTGTAGCACCACTGTCAAAATACCACACATGTGAATATGCAACAACTAACATGCATGCATCATGGACAACAAGATTATAGGTACACTCTGCACTAAAAGCCCATCCTGCATCAACATCAGCATCACACTCTCCTTTCACAGAAGACTCAACAATAGCTGCATTTGTAGTGGAACTACCCTCTTTCTTCTTAGCCTCTTTGGCCTTCAACTTAGCACACTGCTTGATCAAGTGATCATTAGCTTTACAATAATGGCAACACATCTTCTTTTTGCCCTTATCACCATAATTTCCAGATGATTGTTGCCAGCAGAAGCATTAGTAACATGTGATTTTCCACTCGCAAAAGAACCATAAGGAGTGGTTGCATTGCTGTTACCACCCTTTCTTTGAGTAGCAATAAAAGCCTGTTCAACTGCACGTTGTCTAGTCCTTTTTTTTTTTTTGGAAAGTGACTCTTGCAACACCAATGTGCACAATGCATCAAACTTGACAACTTCAGGATTTTCTTGGGTCATAAGTCTCCAAGTACTAGCAAAAGTCTGGTAAGAATTCGGCAAGGCATCAAGAACAGTCTCCACAAGGGAACTGTCAGAAATGACTTCACTTGCAGAAATAAGTTGATCTTTGATATCCTTGACACCAGCAAAAAAAGTGTTCATATCATCTTCCGTATGCATAATCTTCAACTCCAGCTCTTTACGTAGCAGTGCAATTTTTGCCTCATTGCGGCTTGCATAAAGACTTGCTAGAGTATCCCAAGCCTGTTTTGTAGATTTTGTTGAATGAATGTGAGAAGTAATGGTGCGCTTCACAGACAACACAATCAATGCATGAGCCTGCACATCCTACATCCCAACAAGCTTGTTCTGCCGCCCCGTAGGCAAAACAACTCTAACAACAACAATGCAACAAGACTCGCAACATCCTCAACATTGCCTACATCTTCAGAACCAGGACGTACATCAATGCCTTGCACAATATTCCACATTCCGTTTGACACAAGAACATGTTGCATCATGTAAGCCCACATAGGGTAATTGTCCCCATCCAATCTGTCCTCAATAGCAAACATCTTGAACACATCTGTGTTGTTGTCAGCCATGAAAATGGCCTACACATGATGTGAAAACTGCCCAAAATGAGAAGAAACTGAGTGAGACCAACACGTGCTATGTAACACAATCCACACTAGATTGTATGGGACCTGTTATGAAGAAAATGGAACTGACAAAAATTATGCACAAAATGACAAAATAGCATGTGTAGTACTGCATGTAGTGAAAACAAAGGCTGAAATGAGCTAGAATAAAAAATCTAAGCAGATTGAGCCTTCCCAAAAATTTTGTCGACTTGCAAACACTCACCAAAGCTCACAAAAATTGGAGAAAGAGAGCATGCGTGTGCTAGAGCTGTTGGTGACTAAGCTCGGGAGGACACAACCTGCTCTGATACCAATTGTTGGAATTTTGTGCGGCAAGGAAACTCACACAGCTGGGAGAAGATGAAGAAAGCTCAAGGCACACAATAGAGAGTGTGTTACTTAGTGTGCAATGGAAAGATGGATAGCCCTAGAGTGATGGGCGTATATACAAAGCACGAGGAAAAAAACCTCGACGGTCCTAGTGTGTTCACACACATCACTACCACATGTATATGGTAACAGTTGGTGGAGTCCTCTTCCAATTGAAGAAGTTTTCTAAACTTTTTTAGTGTGTGGGGATGCATAGTTACCTAACTAATCAGGTCCACCCGTCGTTGATTGACAACCTTAGTCAATCCCTACTTACCACCCCACACTCACACATGATTCTCTTTTTCTTAATTACTATCACATTCTTTTGACATGTAAAATACTGGTTTCCTTTTTAGCATTCTTGTACAATAGTTCGTTAAAAGAAGTCTTGAAACTAGTATTAAAAATAGTTTTTTTTTTAAAACATCTTTAGACTTAAGACAAGGTACGATCACTTGAAATATTTCTCGACAACCCTGGCCCGTACTACACTTGTCTTAAGCACACATATACATGGGTGAAACAAACAAAAATCTTCATTATTCATAATCTGGGTGGAAGCCCATTACCCAAGTTCGGGGCTTCCATATGCCAAATGAGTTGCCCATACAATCGAGCGGTTCACCTAAGATAAAAACGATATCCTAAGTAGTATCCACAAACATACACATGTAGGGGGTAAAGACTCCTCGTACATGGAAAAAACCGACTCATCCATGGCTGATAAGCCATCATTACTCATTGAAGTGAAAATATTCCAAGGAATTAGAGGTGTCTTGAGACAAGCTGTCTTAAGGATAACCAATCATTCTTTCTTAATCAACCAATCTTAATCCAAACAATTCTTTCCTAACTTACAAACAAATGCATGTTGGTTTCTTGGAAGATGCCTTCCTTTTTCAGCCAGTTTCACCTTTTCTAATTCCTTACAACCTATTTTATGTATGCAATGTTAATACTTAAAGAAGAACTTGAATTACTCATCTTAACTTATAATGAAGACCCACCTGGGACTGGTCGGGCATTTGCTACAGTGCCGGGGTCTGAATGATTTCATTTGTAGACCTACTACTAGGCCCAACCTCGTTTGATGCTCTAGCCCTCTTGGGAACATTGCCCACCTCATCAGTGGTGTGATGCTCTAGCCCTTTTGGGAACATTGTCCTCCTTATCAGACTAAGGGTTTGCTCGTGTCCTCTTTACCTGGTATGTACTTTATTTGAAAATTATAGTCCTAAAGAAGCTCTATCCAACATCTTTGTCTCATGTTAAGAGTTGGTTGGGAGAAGATCCATTTTAGACTTTGATGATCAGTGATTAGCTGAAATTGACGACCCAAGAGATAATGGCTACATAGCTTGAGGGCATGAATAACAGCTAATAATTCTAAGTCATGAGTTGGATAGTTCAACTCATGAGGCCTTAATATTCTAGAAGTGTAGGCAACTAGTTGGCCTTCCTGAGTTAAAAATCCTCCTACAACGGGTCCACTTGCATCTGATACCACGTCAAAATATTGAGTGAAATTGGGTAGCTTAAGTACGAGAGTAGAGGTGAGATATTGTTTCAATTGCTTAAAACAATCGGCTTATTCTCTCTCCCATGTAAGCTTGGAGGATTGAGCAGTTGAGTCAAGGGTGCAACAATGAGTGCATAATCTCTAACAAAGATTCTATACCATCATGTAATACCTAGAAAACCACAAATTTCTCTCATAGTTTTGGGTTGTGGCCATCCTATTATATACTTAGCCTTTGTAAGAACAAATGAGATCCCCTTAAAAGATAAGATAAACCCAAGATAGCTGACTTTAGGAGTACAAAAGACACATTTTCTCATCTGGGCATATAGTTGATATTGTCAAAGGATACTCAAGACTTTGCATACATGTTCCTCATATTCCTTAGCATCTTTAGAATATACCAATATATCATCAAAGAATATCAGAACAAAATCATCTAGGTATTCTTGAAATATATCCTGCATGAGCCAACTAAAAATTACCGGAGCATTTGTAAGGCCAAAGGGCATGACTATGAACTCATAGTGTCCATATCGAGTGTTGAATGCGGTCTTGTGTATGTCCACTTCTTTGATCCGGATTTGATGATATCCTGTTCTGAGATTGATTTTTGTGAATATTTCTGGCACGTGCAATCTATCTAGAAGTTTGTTTATGCAAGGGATAGGATACTTGTTCTTTATTGATACCTGATTAAGGGCTCGATAATCTATGAAGATGCATAAGGACCCATCCTTCTTTTTTTGAAACGAAACAAGTGCTCCCCATGGAGAAATACTTGGTCAGATGAACCCTTGCTTGATAGTTGTCGAAGGTATTCTTTGAGTTCTATGGCTTTGGGTAGGAACATCTTGTAAGGTCTTTTGGAAACAAGTTCACTGCCTGGAAAGATTTCTATCTCATGATCTATATCCCTTGGGGGAGGTAAATTTGAGAGTTCCTCTAGAAACACATCTGAAAATTTCTTAAGCCACTCTGGAAGCTAGTTGGCCTCTGAATCTTTGGCCTTGTTTAGTTTCACCATGAAGATTTGTTGTCCCTTATGTAAACCTTTAATAATTCTACTAGCTTAACTAGGTGGGATTTCGGTTTCCCATTACGTCCTTGAACTAAGACTTTCTTCCCTAACTCATTTTTAAAGGATAAACTACCCTCTGCACAATGGATGTGAGCTTGATTTTTGGTTAGCCAATCCATTCCTAAAATACCATTGTAGATTCCCACAAGTAGGGTGCAAAAATAGGATGAATTGGAAATTCCTCCCAATTCAAATTCTACTTTCTTGGCTGAATATTGAGAAAGGACCTCTTTTCCATTTTCTAGTTTAACTACCATTTTTTTGATGGGATACTGATTCAACTTGAGCTTCCTTAAACATCTTGGAGAAAGAAAAGAATGGGTACTACCACAATCTATAAGTAGTTCAAACTTTTCACCTTGTCAGGTCACAGTAGTTTGAATGATCGCATATTTCTCTGACGCGCTCCACGATTGTCAATTGCGGCAAACAAGGTTGCTCTTTCATTTTCTTTGTCCATTAGGGTAGGCTCTCCTCCTGCTGCATATGCTTGGGCTCCTCTTTATCTTCCCCTACCACATCCTCCATTTCTTCCTCCTCTCTGTAAGTTACCTTGGTTGACTTAAGGTTGGCAGTTAGGCCTAGCCGCAGCTCTAGAATTTATCTCTTGTGGATAGTTACATTTATAGTGTCCCATCTCACCACATCCATAACATCTTACATCAAGGAAGGTTTGGTTCAGGGTTGCTGCAACGGTTATTGTACGTCGTTAACTTCGTTGGCTAAAATTCCCTCTAGCTCTTCCTCTATAATTGTTATGATTATTATAGTTTTCGGTAGGGTTGGTTCCTTTAGATGCAAGAGTCTTGGCCCTAAAAAGGGCATCCTGAATTGATGTAGGACTTATGGCTTTGAGACATGTACTCAAAGTCTTGTTGAGGCCTTGAAAGAATTGGGCAATTTGTTGCTCCATGGTCATCTGAGGAGCATAACATTGTAAGGACACAAACTTGGTATATTACTCCTCCAGTGAAACTCCTAACTGGCGTAGACCAAAGAATTCATTCATGTTAATGGCTTGGTGAGCAAGAGGGAGATAGCCTTCTATGATGTCCTACTTTGTTACCATATACATGTGGTAGTGATGTGTGTGAGCACACTAGGACCACCGGGGCATTTTTTCCCTCTTAGGAGGTTTTTTCCCCCGTGCATTGTACATACGCCCATCACTCTAGGGCTATCTATCTTTTCCATTGCACACTAAGTAACACACTCTCTATTGTGTGCCTTGAGCTTCCTTCGTCTTCTCCAAGCTGTGTGCGTTGCTCTGCAACCCTAATTTCCACAATTGGTATCAGAGCAGGTTGCATCCTCCCTGGCTTAGTCGCCAGCATCTCCAGTACACGCCTGCTCACTTTCTCCAATTTTAGTGAGCTTTGGCAAGCGTTTGCACGTCGCCAAATATTTTGGGAGGGCTCGTAGAGCTTTTTGATTCGGGCTCATTTCGGCCTCCGTTTCCACTACAAGCAGGTCTGCACATGCAATTTTGTCATTTTGTACAGAATTTCTGTCAGTGCCGTTTTCTGCATAACAGGTGCCTTATAGTCTTCTACGGTTTGTGCTATATAGCACGTGTTGTTCCCGCTCCATTTATCCTATTTTCGGGCAATTTTCACATCAGGTGCAACATTTACCATGGCTGACAACAACAACACAGTTGTGTTCAAGATGTTTGCTGCTGAGGACAGGTTGGATAGAGACAATTACCCTATGTGGGCTTATATGATGCAACACGTTCTTGTGCCAAAGGGCGTCTGGAATCTTGTGCAAGGCATTGATGTACGTCCTAGAGTTGCGGATGTAGGCGATGGTGAGGATGTCGCAGGTCTTGTTGCAAGGATTGCTGATGTTAGAGTTGTTTTGCCTACGACAGAACAAGCTCGTTGGGATGTTAAGGATGCGCAGGCTCATGCATTGATTGCGTTGTCTGTGAAGCGCACCATTGTTCCTCACATCCGTTCGGCAAAATCTACAAAAGAGTCTTGGGATATTTTGGCTGGTCTTTATGCAAGTCGCAATGAGGCTAAAATTGCTTTGTTGCGTAAAGAGCTGGAGTCAAAGATTATGCATGAGGAAGATGATATGGAAACTTTCCTTGCTAGTGTCAAGGATATCAATGAGCAACTTATTTCTGCAGGAGAAGTCATTTCAGACGGTTCCCTTGTGCAGACTGTTCTTGATGCCTTACCAGATTCTTACCAGACTTTTGCTAGTACTTGGAGACTTATGACCCAAGGAAATCCAGAAGTTGTCAAGTTTGATGCATTATGCACATTGCTGTTGCAAGAGTCACTTTCCAGAAAAAACAGGACTAGACAACGTGCAATTGAACAAGCTTTTATTGCTTCTCAAAGAAAGGGTGGTAACAGCAATGCAACCACTTCTTATGGTTTTGCTGCTAGTGGCAAAAATTTTGTTCCTAATGCTTCTGCTCGCAGCACTTCGTCGGGCAATTCTGATGACAAGGGCAAAGAGAAGATGCGTTGCCATTATTGTAAAGCTAATGATCACTTGATAAAGTCGTGTCCTAAGTTGAAGGCCAAAGAGGCTAAGAACAAAGAGGGTGGTTCCACTGCAAATGCTGGTTCCACTACAAATGCAGCCATTGTTGAGTCTTCTGTGAAAGGAGACTGTAATGCTGATGTTGATGTAGAATGGGCTTTTAGCGCAGAGTGCACTTACAATCCTGTTGCAGATTCACATGTGCGGTATTTTGATAGTGTTGCTACAAAGCACATTACCTCACATCGTGAATTGTTTACCTCTCTCGAGTCTGTCCCTCATGGGAATTCAGTCACTTGTGCCAACAATGCCTCTTATCCGATTTAGGGAGTTGGAAAGATTGTGCTTACTGCTGCAAATGGTAGTTCCTTCACATTTGCTGATGCACTTTATGTACCTGGGATCAAGAAGAATCTCTTGTCTGTATCTGCACTTGCTAGACTTGGACTTGTAGTCAAATTTATGGATGACAGATGTATAGTTCATGATCTGAGTTTTGGTGATGAAATTGTTGCATTTGGCCTTTTGTGTCGTGGCCTGTATAAGCTCACTTTGTATGACAAGTGTGGACAAAATTTTGCAAATGCTGTTGCAGATTCAAGGGCTATTTCAGATGCAAAACTTTGGCATGCACGTTTTGGTCATTTGAATTTTGCCAGTTTGCTGCGTTTGCAGAAATCTGATATGGTTGCTTCTTTGTCGCCTCTTGAAGCACCTATCAAACATGTTTGTGAAGGCTGTATTTTGGGTAAGATGCAGCATTCTAAGTTTCCAAAGGATGGTTCAGTTCGGGCCACATGCAGGTTGCAGCTTGTGCATAGTGATGTTTGTGGGCCCATGCAAACTCCGTCCTTGGGCAATTACCTGATGATTACTCCAGGCATGCATGGATATTTCCGCTTAAAGCGAAGTTTGAAGTTTTTATGTGCTTCAAACAATTTTTTGCTATGGTTGAAAATGTCTCGAAATGTACTATGGTCACCCTCCGTTCAGATCGAGGGGGGGAGTATATGTCTCATGAATTTAATGCATTTCTGGCTAGTCGTGGGATAAAACACCAATGTACAGTACCTTATACACCTCAGCAAAATGGTGTTGCTAAGAGGAAAAACAGGTCACTGACGGAAATGGCACGATGTATGGTCAAAAGTCAAGCTTTGCCGTATTCTTTTTGGCTTGAGGCCATCATGTGTGCCACTTATGTACTTAACAGGTGTCCTACGAAAGTTTTGCAGTCTATTACTCCATATGAAGCATGGCATGATAGAAAGCCTTCTATTGAGCACATGCGTGTTTTTGGCTGTTTGGCATATGCTTTGGTGCCACAAACACAACGCAAAAAATTGGATGATAAGGCTGTCAAATGTTTTTTTGTTGGTTATAGTCTGAAAGCAAAGGTTACAGGTTATATCATCCACAAATGAAGAGTATTCTGGTTTCACGAGATGTAGTGTTTGTGGAAGATTCTGTTTAGCCCTTGCTGTCATGTACTAGAGATACTAATGTAAGCTCACAGGACATTTATGACACTTTGTTGCCTCTTTTCAGTGGTGGAAACACGAATGTAAGTTCCAATGAGGCAAATGTACAGCCTATGGGGGTTTCTGAAAATGTTACAGATCAGCCTATTACTGATGCAGATGTACATGATGTACTTGATGAGGAAAGGGTTGAAAATGAGCAGGCTAGAGGTATGCCAAAATGGCTGGTGCACACTTTGCGTGACAGTAAATTGGATGCACCTTTGTCTAGTCGTACTCGTTCAGGCTCTCACCATGCATCTTATGCAACGGATTGTTATGCTTTGGCTGTGTGTAGCTTACATGATGTTGAGGAGCCTCTGTCTTTTCATGAAGCACACAATCCAGAAAATTGGATGGCTGCCATGCAATCAGAATATGATGCACTTATAGAAAATGACACATGGACTTTATGTGATTTGCCTCCTGGCAAAAAGGCCATTGGTATGAAGTGGGTTTACAAGTTGAAATGCAAGCCGGATGGTGAGATCAATCACCATAAGGCTCGACTTGTTGCAAAGGGTTATGCACACCAAAAAGGCATAGATTATGAAGAGACTTTTGCTCCCACTTGTCATATGACTACTGTGCGTTTTCTATGTGCATTGGTAGCTCATTTTGGTTGGGATGTACATCAATCAGACATTGTTACTGCTTTCTTGAATGGTGACATATTTGAGGAAGTTTATGTAATGCAGCCTCGCGGTTTTGTCATAAAAGGACAAGAGGAAAAAGCGTGCAGATGTAAGAAGGCTTTGTATGGGTTGAAGCAATCTCCTCGTGCTTGGCATGATAAAGTTGACACTCATTTGATTAAACGAGGCTTTCGTAACAATCCCACAAAAAAGCACATTGTATGTAAAGCGTGAGGGTGATGTACTTCTCATTGTGGTTCTTTATGTCGATGATTTGCTGATCACTAGACCAAATGAGATACATATTGCTGAATTTAAGGCTGATTTGAATGCTACTTTCAAGATGAAAGATTTGGGACTGTTGCATCATTACTTGGGTATACAGTTTAAGCAGTGTGATGGTGGTATTGCCTTGTGTCAGAAAAGTTACATAGAGACATTGCTATGTAAGTTTGGACTTGAGGATTGCAAACCTATTGCAACTCCCATGGAAACATGTTTGAAGTTGAGTCTACATGATGCTGGCAATCCTGCTGATGTCACTCTTTACCAAACTGTTGTTGGTTACCTCATTTATGTATGCAACACGCGGCCGGATATTCAATTTGCAGTCTCACAGGTCAGCAGATTTATGCATAGCCCAGGGTCTAAGCATTGGCAGGCTGTCAAGAGGATTTTTTGCTACCTTAGTGGCACTTTACATCTTGGCTTGTTTTATCCCAAGGGGGGATCATTGCCGCCAGACTTACATGCTTTTTCGGACTCAGATTGGGCTCGTTGTTTTGACACGCGATGTCCACAAGTGGTTTTTGTTTCATGCTTGGCAGTTCATGTATATCATGGTTGAGCAAGAAGCAACCTACTGTGGCCACTTCGAGTTGTGAGGCTGAGTACAGGGCAGTCTTCACAGCTACGGTTGAGTGTGTATGGCTCAGACGCCTTATGGCTGATTTGGGTGTTGGACAGGACACTGCCAACACTATCTACACTGACAGTCAGAGCGCATTGACAGTTGCGAGGAACCCAGTTTCATGCTCGCACAAAGCACATTAAGGTGCATTACCACTATGTCAGGGAGAGGCTC
Organism: Adiantum capillus-veneris; assembly: GCF_014529385.1. Taxonomy (NCBI): domain Eukaryota; kingdom Viridiplantae; phylum Streptophyta; class Polypodiopsida; order Polypodiales; family Pteridaceae; genus Adiantum; species Adiantum capillus-veneris. The sequence continues at coordinate 55,733,771 of NC_140943.1, read as the reverse complement.
TTAGTAGGAGAGATCAGCTTGGCTTATGTGCCAACACAGGACAACCTTGCAGATCTTTTCACAAAGGCATTGTCTCATGAGAAGCTCGAAGCTTTCCGCAAAGCTTTGGGCTTGCTCCCCTTTGTGGAATGATCATGTCCTCAGGGCATGGCACTTCCCTTTACTCATGTGCCAGTTCTTTTTCACTGCATCACTTCAGGGGGGATTTGTTACCATATACATGTGGCAGTGATGTGTGTGAACACACTAGGACCGCCGGGGCATTTTTTCGCTCTTTAGGAGGTTTTTTCCCCCGTGCATTGTACATACGCCCATCACTCTAGGGCTATCTATCTTTTCCATTGCACACTAAGTAACACACTCTCTATTGTGTGCCTTGAGCTTCCTTCGTCTTCTCCAAGCTGTGTGCGTTGCTCTGCAACCCTAATTCCAACATACTTCATCTTCTCTCAAGTTGGATTACTAATGAGATTAGCTCTACAATGTTGTTTCCACCACATTTTGACATCTCTGTTGAGGCAAAAAATACCCAGCATTCTTTGCTTTTCTTGAGAATTTTCTATGGCTATGAAATAATCATCCATAGCATCTAGCCATGCTTCTACATCCCGCTCTAGATTGGGTTCTTCTTCGTTAAAGGTAGGGAGTTGAACTTGCTTTAATAGTAATTTCTTCTCTTGTGTAACAATGTAGAGACTATTTACATGTGGGTTACCCTAGGATTAATTTATGGAGTTTAGTTTAGTTAAGATTTCTCTACTTTATTTCTACTTTCAAAAACATTTTTCACTTCATTAACATTGCAATGGTCAAATAGTAATCCCAGTAGTCTTTATACAAATAAGCATGACATACAATATTGGAGAAAAACCATGGTATATACAAGGACTGAAAATACAACATCTCTTGGTCCTCTAAAACTAGGGCCTACACCCATGGGCCTAATCTTTCCTGGGTAGACTATAGTAGTTACTTGATCAAATACCCTTTGATTTTGCAACACTAGAATACCATCTACTGCCAAGGTTTCATTTGGATCCTCTATTCCTATGAAAATTTATACTTTAATTACTTGAAGCTCCTCAGCCCACTTGAGTCTTTTGAGATTTCAAGCAAAAATCCCTCCAATTCTCTCGCATCTATGAAGAAGACCCCACTAGACCCTCCCGAACTAATCCCCCAAGTGGATGGAAAAAACATGTAGTCCAAAAGCTTCATCACACTCTTCCAAACTGTGTATTTTTGGGATATGCATGCTCCCTTAAACATGATATTGAAGATCATAAACTTGCGGAAGGCCTGATGGAACTCTTCCTGCAAAGATGGAGACAATTTTCTCTTTCTCTTTCTCTCTCTCATTTCAATTACACACATTTTTAATTTCTTTTGCCAAAAACTTTTTTTTTGCATAATACCTTAATCTTTCCCCTAGGTCCAAGACCTTAATTAGCGCATGCTCTAATACCAAGTGAGAGGTCCCCCAACCCGTTGACACCAAAGTTGAGATGGGGTCCTTAATAGGTCTCTAGGCCTATTAAAAGTCAGAGTCTCTAAGTAAAAAGGGTTCAGGGAATAGACCTTTACCATTGACAATGGCTTGGGTCTATAGTCCTAGAAGAAGACCTAGTCCTGTCTCACAGCGAAAAGGGGACAACATCATAAAAGTCCAAAACTCTTTCGGCCCTATAACTTTCACAAATTGGGCTAAGATATCATTAACCAACACTTGTTTCCCCCTAGCAGATGTGAGGGCACGGCCGCTAGTAGACTCCTCTTCCAATTGAAGAAGTTTACTAAACGTTTTTAATATGCTGGGATGGATAGTTACCTGACTAATCAGGTCCACCCATCCTTGATTGACAACCTTAGTCAATCCCCACTTACCACCTGGCACTCACATATGATTCTCTATTTCCTAATTACTACCACATTCTTTTAGCATGTAAAATAATGGTTTCCTTTTTAGCATTCCCGTACAATAGTTTGTTAAAACAAGTCTTGAAATTAGTATTAAAAATAGTCTTTGAAAAAACAAACATCTTTAGACTTAAGATAAGGTACGATCACTTTAGATATTTGTTGACAATCCTAACCCGTACTACACTTGTCTCAAGCACACCTATACATGGATGAAACAAACAACACCCTTCACTATTCATAATCCAAGTGAAAACCCATCATCCAAGTTTGGGGCATCCATACACCAAACCATTTGCCCATACAATGGGGGGGTTCCCCTAGGATTAAAAAGATATCCTAAGTAGTATCCACAAACATACACATGTAGGGGGTAAATACTCTTCGTACATGGGGACAATCGACTCATCCATGGTTGACAAGCCATCATTACTCACCCCTTGAAGTGAAAATATTCCAAAGAATTAGAGGTGTCTTGAGACAAGCTGTCTTAAGGATGACCAATCATTCTTTCCTAATCAATCAGTCTTAACCCAAACAATCCTTTCCTAGTTTACAAACAAATGCATGTTGGTATCTTGAAAGATGCTTTTTGTTTTTAGCTAGTTTCACCTTTCCTAATTCCTTACAATCTATTTTATGTATGCAAAGACAATGCAATCAATGCATGAGCCTATGCATCCTTTACATCCCAACGAGCTTGTTCTACCGCCGTAGGCAAAACAACTCTAATAGCACCAATCCTTGCAGCAAGACCTGCAACATCCTCAACATCGCCTACATCCTCAGAACCAGGACGTACATCAATGCCCTGCACAATATTCCATACGCCCTTTGACATAAGAACGTGTTACATCATATAAGCCCACATAGGGTAATTGTCCCCATCCAACCTTTCCTCAGCAGCAAACATCTTGAAGACATCTGTGTTGTTGTCATCCATGGTAAATGTTGCATCTGATGTGAAAATTGCCCGAAAATAGGAGAAACGGAGCGGGAACAACACGTGCTATATAGCACAAACCGTAGAAGACTGTAAGGCACTTGTTATGCAAGAAACGGCACTAACAAAAATTCTACACAAAATGATGAAATTGCATGTGCAGACCTGCCTGTAGTGGAAACAGAGGCCGAAATGAGCCCGAATCAAAAATCTGAGCAGACTAAGATCTACGTGCACTTCCGAAATATTTGTCGACCTACGAACGCTCGCCAAACCTCACTGTAATCGAAGAAAGTGAGCAGGCGTGTGCTGGAGCAGTTGGCGACTAAGCCCAAGAGGACGTAACCTGCTCTGATACCAATTGTTGGAATTAGGGTTGCAGAGAAATACACACAGCTTGGAGAAGACGAAGGAAGCTCAAGGCACACAATAGAGAGTATGTTACTTGGTGTGCAATGGAAAGATAGATAGCCCTAGAGTGATGGGTGTATATACAATGCACAGGGGGAAAAACCTCCTAAAGAGGGAAAAAATGCCCCGGCGGTCCTAGTGTGTTCACACACATCACTACCACATGTATATGGTAACACTCCTAATATGCCTTTCTACTTAGTTCGATATCCCAAAAGTTTTCTTCATACAATTCTACATCTTTTGATCCTTCTCCTTTGTTTCGTTTGATGGGAGGTTTTTTCCACACCTAGGAATGAGAATCCTATTTTCCTATTCTTCATACGCTTACAATTGCCTCGATTTTTCCACCACCACCTAAATCCCTTTATCCTTCCATGTCAGGACCCTATCCAATGTATCATGTTTACTTTCCCTATTACCCTCCAACCATGCTGTCAGGTCCCAAACCATTTAAACATGGTGGTTCGAGAATAAAGTTTTTCACTTTCCATGGTGTTCAAGATCGACCAAAAGCTTTGTAGTCTCTCTAACATTTTGCTACGGTCTTTAATAATTGATATTACATATAAGATTCTACATAATTTCTAAAAGAAAATTATCAACAATGATGTTGAGTGCCCTTATAGCAAACCTTTTGCTCCCACAATTTGGTTAGAATCCAAGACTGCTTTTGCCAGAAACTTACCTCACCCTTGGTTAGAGTAAAAATTTCCCTCTGCTTGGAACCAATTGAGGATTTACATGGCAAAAACCTTTGACAACTACAACCAAAATTTTTGGCATGCTTATCTTCCAATTTTTACCTTTAAGTATTGCATTTCGTCATATCAATGCCAGAAGTATTATCTTGGAGGCTCCTTCTCCACTATGGGGGTATTCACTCGACCTCAAATTTTCTACCACATAAGAGATTATGGATCATGTAGCAATCAGCTACAAGATGATGGATGACAAGCTCACTTTAGAATTGATAGGTTTGCTTCTAGCAATGCCCCCCAATTGCTACTCCTACATCTTTCAACTCTAACTACACAAACCGAGAAGCTTTTTTCAAACTCTTAACTTGAATGCTATGCAAAGAGAAGCTCTAAGGGAGAGAAATTCGTGTCATCAATCTTTTCAAACAAGAAGTACTTTTCATCCTTGTCCTACTTAACAACCTAACTCTTCTTCTAACCCTCAACCTTACAAACATCCTAAGCCTTTCATTGTCTTGATTGTGAACATGATTGGTACTTCATCCAATGATAAGTCTCGAAAACATTGCAAAGTTTGGGCACAAGTAGAAGGAGAAAAATAAATTAATATTTCTTGACGTGAGGGTTTTGGAAAATTTTCTCTCCTAACATTTTTCATCATTAACTTTGTCCGATTTGGTAATTTTCTTCTATGTGAACTAACTACGTATGGCATAATACTAGTATCTCCTCTGATTGGTACCCTTCATGTATTACTCTAGCACAATCTTAAAATCTAACTTGAGACCCATGGAATGAAAGATATTCTTGTGAATATTTCTCGATTGTCAAGTATTAAACTGTACATGCATCTATGTTGTAGAGGATGATAACTATCTTATCCTACATGGAATGTTCCACAATCACAACAATTTATATATGAATAGGATATCACAACTTCCAAGGCCTATGCTTTGCCAAGGAAGCTAGACTTTGTTGTGCACTATTATCATGCTATGTGAGAGCCATGTGGTTTAAGTTTTACTTGTGTACCCAAGTAAAGCACACGGTTTGTTATGAGCTTTGGTAAGGTGCGGGTGTTGAAGTTTGGATGAAGATCAAAATGTCTCAAGGAATGGAACTAGTAGTGACTTGTAGATTACACACATATGTTTTTCCACCACTACACTTTAATAGGTATAAAAACCTACTAAATCTTGAGCTTGCGAAGGAGTTTAAGTAGCTATCCAAGCAAGATGGGTGTACAATGATTAGGCCTATTTTTGTTTGAAGTGAAACCTTGCACCAATAGATGCCATCATCATACTCTTGCAATGTCAATATTACCTATTTATTCTGGTCAACTTGTTTCAAGTATTATTCTAGGGTAATCTCGTTAGTGTAAATTGAGAGTTGAATGTAATAGAACAAATTGGCATTTCGCCACAACCTATTGTCTAGGCCTTGGGAACATTCATACACTTACCACTTTGCTTGATTAAACAGCCTAGGCTTACCTACAAATTGCAAACAAAATCAAAGGGGACAAACCTTACATCAACTTGCCAAGTTTAAGGTCCTTTGATCCAAATTGGATCCAAGCACAACGGACCTCAACATATGTTTTGTGCTAGCAATAAAATTATCTAGGCAAGTAGCGAGGCAAACTTAGGCAAACGCATGGTATTTGATGTCACGACAAGATTGTCCAATATGCTTGCACAATTCACTGATTTATGGACTTGGTAAAGCAAAATTACAGAAATCAATCATGCCTATATATTGATAAGTCAATTAAGGCCATAATGCACGTACACTAATGTTATGTTGCAACTTGCTATGGTAACTTTTATGGAGACAGAGGCACTCAAAAGTCTCCGCAAGGGAGCCATTCCATACTTTTGTGCGAGCATTTCCGTTTTCATGGCTGGTGGTTTGTAAGGACTAAATACCCTTAGGCATGAGCCAAGCCTAGACATCCTCAAAGCAATCAAAATCCTCCTGCAGTGACCTTTGAAGGAGGAGGAGGATGGCTGCTTCTATTCTTTATCTATGAGACAAGGCACCTAGTTACATGAACAAAGCACTGAACTACAGAATGCTAAACCTTGGCCACCCTAGTCAAGAGAATTACAGGTGAACTGGCTCTAACCTCTTGTCATGCTCAGAACAAAGGCAACAACTAAGATGACCAATGCTGCAGCGTCCAGCTCAAAAGTTAAGCTCTGACAAAGACTATTGTCATCAAAACTAAGCTCAAGAATGCATGTTGAGGCTGACAGCAAAGATCGTGTGACTAAAGGAAAATTGAAGTTAGGAATAAGCACAGCCTTTCTCCCAATACTGGAACAAATGTCAAAGATAAGGCAAGGAGAGGAAGCAATAAATGTTGCCCTACATTGCTTACGATTACTTTCTACTTAGTCCATGGGGAATTGTCCACAAGTACCATAGCTCTCTGCATTCTATCAGATTGTTGGTGAAAATCATAAAACGTTTGTCCAATATGGTTCGTTATTCACGCCATGTTGGCAAGCTATGTATCCTTTTTAATTCTGTCAACCTGCAACCTTCACTGTCGTGGATACTCTTCTTTGGTCGGACTCTTTGCTCAAAACCTTAATTGCTTAGCCTCGAGTGACCTCTCTGCCCACTATTCAGATAAACCTTAGTTGAGACAATTGAAAGGTACTAGCAGTTGAAATGTTATGCTTCCTGCTAAGAACAACATTGCTGATGTAGTACAGCTTGTATCTACATCTGCTTTTTCAACAAATTTTCTCAGAAAGTAAAATGGCCATTCTTTTATCAGAACTTTTCTTCAGGAGAAGCTTGAGACCTTGCTTATGCCTGAAGGTACTTAGTTCTCTGCTACTTGAAAATGCAGATAAGACATTACCTTCTTGCTTTAGCTAAAGGCTCGTAATCCAGCACGATATCCCATGTAACATTGAAAAACTCAATGTTGTTCTTGAAATGCTTTACAGCAGCAACAGCATCTTCGCTTCGCTCATAGACTACCACAGCAGTGCCCTGCATCACCCACACCTTTAGTCAATTGACAAAAAAAAAGCATTTGAGTCAAGGGGTACGGACTTGATAGAACATACTAGCTTATAGCTTGTTGCTTCATAATGAACATGATGACTCTTCAATTTACCTGCTTTCTGAAAAAGAAGCTGCATTCATGAAGAAGAAATAAAGAAACCTGGTTTAGCGCAAATATATCGCATCATGTATACTCTCATAAGACGGATATACTCGTTGTGAGCAAGTACAATCCCCTGCACGAGCTAAATAATTGCAGCTGTATCTAAGTGCAAAATCTGTGCCAGTGAATCACACGTATGTTACTTTTGTATGTCTATGGCTTCTTCCCTGTCAGTTGTGCGAGCCTAAATCTTGGCTTGTGAGCTTCTAGCATGTGCATCGTGATGTTTCCACAAAGACAGAAGGCTGCCCTCAATATGGAAAAACAACAATCTGCCTCTGTGAAGGGTAATGATGGCATCAAATTTTTCTGCGTTAAAAGAACCCTTGTCCCAGAAAAATACTTAAAATGCCATAAGATACAAGGAAGCAAAGCCAAGAGTAGCACAAGACTTGATCAAAACTAGTGACATGGAAGTCAAAAGATTTTACCTCAATGATTTCAGCAGGAACCCTTGGATCTATGTTGGATATGAGGACTCTTGCGCTTACACCAATTTCAAAAGCACCAGATGCTTCAAGCCTTTGTGTTCGCTTAACAGCAGGAAGAATGCTAGATGACGACTGCTCAAAGTACATTGCAAATAAAACTAATCTTGATTATTATTGACGAGACGTTAATCATGTTTGTTCTGCTTTCAAGGACAGCTCTCAGGCCTAGTAGAGCAGAGTTTGCATGAGAATCTAGCATATTGCCAGTGACAGATTAAATTGGCTATGATAGTTTCTTCATCCTAGAAACGCACTTGATTTGATATGTTCAAGCCATAACACACTACTTTGGCATATTTAGGAAAGCTTTCCACGCTTGCCTGAATTGTAGAGGCTGCCAGTTTTTTGCTTCTCAGACGGAAGGATTGCCGAGTGGAGGAAGAACCAGTATAATGTAACCTTGTACATCTGCGCTTGCCAAATTGCTGAATTTCCCAGGGCATTCCAAATAATGCAATGTTATTGCCATAATGCGTAACTGCTTCCTCAGCATCCTCTCTTTTCTCAAATGCTACATCGATAGAGCCCTATTGGAAGCCACACTTTGTTTCAGACAATAGATGTGCACAAACATCCATCCATCAACCCAAAAGCAACAAAACCTGTACTTGACAATGGCCATTTGCATCACGGTGAATTGTCAGACCCCTCAATTCCCCAATGCGTCCGAAAAGAACCTGCATACAAAGGGCATAAAATTTGTCTAGGACCTACACATTCAAACTGGTCTAGGAGCCCATTAAAATTTTCGCAACATGTCCTGCTGATTAGATTTTATTGGAGACTAGTCCTTAAAGATGTAACCACACCCAAAATCCATAACCATTTTTCATCCCTATTGTTTGGTATGCCTATCTTCCCAGAGGGCAGATTACTTCCTGCTGTAACCAGTCTAAACAGACTTCTCAAACTTGCTTGATGTGTTGCATCTGTTATGACCGACTAGATTGCATCTAAACTATTTCCTTTCCATTTGACTACTTGCCATGGATGGGAATATTGTGGAGCATCTTTCATAATCAATGTGAATTATAGATGAAAATTCTTTGTACACTCCATTATCCATTATATGTGAATGGAAACCTAAATTGCGTATGTGATTTGGTGATACTGTTCAATTAAATGTAATTGCTGTCAAAACACCATAGATTTAGAAATAAACAGCCTTAGCTAGGCTTTTCTTGAATCTCTTCTGACTAGTGCAAATTATTGCCAGATTATGACATCCATATTTTAATATGCTGAACATTTAGGCCAGCAACAATAGTTTCATTAAATAAACCCGATATAGAATAATGACCTGAATAAGGTCTTCATAGGCAGCTCCTGGATGTACATTGGAAATTATGATCCAAGTGACTTCATCATTACTTTTCATGGCAAGATCCGATGGTTGAGGCATTGACTGGTTTTGGCTGCATCCGCGAGAGGAAGAGGGCTTAACAGAATGCTTGATAACAGTCTTTGCATCCTCTAGCAGCTTTTCCACAGCGACGTGCTTGCGACGAGAAGCATGTGACTGCTGGAGCAATTTAAATAGCTCTTACTGATCAGGAACAACAGGAGCTCACAATGCACAGCTAGATTTCATGATAAACCTCCAGATACAAGCATGACTGTCTCTGTTGTATCCCTCTGCTCAACAAATATGTGTTCATATCTCTGATATATTCAACACCAGCAAATCTGCAACCAATCTATGTGTGCATGCATCTCAAGACTATCATTCTGCTGGTATCATTTTTGCATTGGATCGCCTTTCACTTTTTGTAAGGAAGCTAAGCGAACAGTGATTAACAGACTTGTAGAATCCAACTACAGCTTGGAACGTCCCTCAACACAAGATCATTTGCAAACTTTGTGTCAAACTTTAGCAGCGGCATCTATATGTGCATGCATCTCAAGACTATCATTCTGCTGGTATCATTTTTGCATTGGATGGCCTTTCAGTTTTTGTAAAGAAGCTAAGCAGACGGCAATTAACAGACTCGTCTAATCCAACTACAGCTTGGAATGTGCCTCAACACAAGATCATTTGCAAACTTTGTGTCAAACTTTAGCAGCGGCATATACAAGAACGCAGAAACGAGCAGATCAACAGAGAAGAAAGAAAATTTGAGCTCGCCTTTGTTGCTAGAGAGGCAGTAGCTTTCCTATGAGCACGCCTGACGGCTGCAGAGGACGATTCGGCGTGACTGCTTCCTGGTGTAGTCAAAGAACTTCGAGCCACTCTCTTGAGGGGCGTCTTCTTGACGCTCAACGAGGTTTCGTTGAGGCTGGCGATAGGTTTTCGTGGACGCGTCTTCATGACGGATAGACAGAGGAAGAGCTGCAGCAGGTTTTCGCGCCTTCATCTATTCAAAGCATGCCATTCGAACTTCAGGTCTTTACTTCGTTGGAGGTTCATCCACGTGGCGACACTTTTTAATGGGAAAACGTTTATCTGGCTCAACTGCGCTTTTTTTTTGGATCGCACGCAGCGCTCACAACTTTCGGAACAGCTCCCTCTCCGTGTTCTGTTTGATGTGAAACAAGGGCCTATCTCCAGTTGCAATCATCTACGGGTCTACGCAAGATGCTGATATGGGCACAAAATTCAGCCAAGGTTCGTAGGTAGCGCTCACAACTTTCAGAACAGCTCCCTCTTCGTGTTCTGTTTGATGTGAAACAAGGGCCTATCTCCAGTTGCAATCATCTGGCTCTACGCAAGATGCTGATAATGGTAGAAACAAGGGCCTATCTCCAGTTGCAATCATCTACGGGTCTACGCAAGATGCTGATATGGGCACAAAATTCAATCAAGGTTCGCAGGTAGCGCTCACAACTTTCAGAACAGCTCCCTCTCCGTGTTCTGTTTGATGTGAAACAAGGGCCTATCTCCAGTTACAATCATCTTGAAGGCATCTGGCTCTACGCAAGATGTTGATATGGGCACGAAATTCAGTCAGAGGCTGTTGCAAAAAGATGTTGGGCTTGGCATTGTCTTGGTCAATATGTATGCCAAGTGGGGTGCGCTTGAGAAAGCACGGCAAGGAATGCCGTCTGTTTTCAGCAGATGCGAAGCAAGGGCCTCTCTCTGGATGCAATCAACTATGCATGCATCTTGAAGGCATGTGGCTCTAGGCAAGATGCTGATATGGGCACAAAAATTCACAATTATATTGTTAGTCAGAGGCTCTTGGAAAAAGATGTCATGCTTGGCACTGCTTTGGTCGATATGTATGCCAAATGTGGTGCACTACAGGATATACCCAACATGGTTGTGGCAATAACGAAGTAATCAGATTTTTCACCAGATGCAAAAGAAAGGCCCTTTTTCATGGCTAGGATGTTTTCACGAGATATGCACAACATGGTTGTGGCAATGAAGCATTGAGATGTTTTCAACAAATGCGAAGGAAAGGCCTTTCTTCAAATGCAATCACCCATGCAATTAGGGGCTATTGGGGGGCTGTTGCAAAAACATGTTGTGCGTGGCAATGTGGCAAGCTTAATGAGGCCAAAACACTACTTGACAACATGGACTATCATGTTAGCATGTTATGCACATGAAGGACGAGGTTGATTTGTTCTAGATTGTCTTGAGCAAATGCAATGTAGGGGTGTTTTGCCAAATGCAGTGACATGCGTCTACACATTGAAAGCTTGTGCCACAAGCAAAGCTGTTGATAGGGGGAAGCACATTCATGATGAGATTCGAGATTCCAAGACAGGGGTTTTTGAAAAGCCATGTTGTACAGGGTAGGGTGGTGTGCTCCTGGACATGTAAATATGAAACGTCGTCTCTTGGAACAAGTTGGTTGTAGGATGCTTGTTATGGCTGTGGCAAGGAAACACTCTACTGCTTTTACTAGTGGATGCGAAGGGAAGAGCTCTCTTCAAATTCAAATCACCTATGTTTGCACCTTTCAACCTTGTGGCCTTACTTACACAAGATGTCAATTTACGACGAGATTGCCAGTCAGGGTCTATTGGAGAAAGATGTCATGCTTAGTAGTGCTTTAGTTGATATGTATGCCAAATGTGGTGTCATCACAGAAACACGAAATATTCTTGATTGACATCCTCTGTGTAATGTCACTTGGCAGGATATTGGATGCAAAGGGAAGGCCTCTCTCCAGATGGAAATCACCTATGCCCACACCTTGCAGGCCTGTGGCATTACAAAAGATGAGAGAATTCAAAATGAGATCACTAGTCATGGGCTATCATGCCAAATGTAGTGCCCTCACGAAAGCACTAGATTACTAGTCAAGGGCTATTATGCCAAATGGGGTGCCCTCAAGAAAGCACTAGGCTTATGCAAGATCTTTACTTGGGGCTGAATATCCACGATGAGATTGCTAGTCAAGGGCTATTGAAGAAACATGTTGTGCTTGGCAATGCTATATGTATGTCAAATGTGGTGCCCTTATAAAAGCACATAAATTTCTTGATGACCTTTCTGTCCATCAGCACATTGGTGAGTGTATATGCCGAATGTGATACTCTCACAAAGCTATTGATGGGTTTTTTATCCCCCAGATGTCGTTTCCTGATGCACATTGATTGCAGAATATGCTCAACATGGATGTGCCAAGGAAGCCTGGGATTTTTTAACCAGATATGAATGGAGTCCTTTCTTGAAATGCAATCATGTACATTGATGACCTAAGGCCTCACACAAGAAGTTCACATGAGTGAGTATATTGACGATGAGACTACTAGTCAAGGGCAATGAGCATTTTATCTGAAACGTCGTCTCTTGGAACGGGTTGATTGTAAGATGCCCGTTATGGCTTTGTGCTGCTTTCATTATTGGATGCGAAGGGAAGAGCTCTCTCCAAATGCAAATCACCTATACTTGCACCTTTCAACCTTGTGGCCTTACTTACACAAGACGTGAACATGGGTGAGAAACGATGAAATCTCCAATCAAGGTCTATTAAACAGAGATGGAATGCTTGGTAGTGCTTTAGTTTATATGTATGCCAAATGTGGTGCTGTCAGGGAAGCATGAAAAATTCTTAATTGGCATCCTCTCGATAATGTCACTTAGAACGTGTTAATTGCAAGATATTGTCCAATATGGCTGTGGCAAGGAAACTTGTTTTAACCAAATGCAAAGGGAAAGACTTTCTCCAAATGCATTCACCTATGCTTGCACCTTGAGGTCATGTGGCCTGACACAACACCTTCATATTGGTGAGAGAATTCATTGTGGCTCTATGCAAGTGGTCAAGGAGCTACCTGTCTAGAGTGTGGACTCTTGGAATGCACTGATTGCAAGATTTCCCCCCCAGGGGTAGGGCGAGAAAACTCTAGTCTATGTTTAGCAGAAGCGAAGCAAGGGCCTCTCTCCAGGTGCAATCACCTACATATGCATCTTGAAGGCATGTGGCTCTACGCAAGATGTAAGATGTTGATATGAGCACAAAAATTCACAATTATATTGCTAGTCAGAGGCTCTTGAAAAAAGATGTCGTGCTTGGAACTACCTTGGTCGATATGTATGCAAAATGTGGTGCGCTTGAGACAACACAAAAAGTGCTTGAAGAGCTTTTTGTCCGGAATGTCGTCTCTTGGAATGCATTGATTGCGGTGCTTTGATCTATATGTATGCCAAATGTGGTGCCGTCATGATAGCACAATAAATTTTTGATGGGGTCCTCTCTACGATGTCGTCTCTTGGAGTGAGTGGACTGCAGGATATGGTCAACCTGGTCGTGGCAAGCTTACGCAAGACCTTCACATGTATGATTTCTTAATTCATGATGAGATTGCTAGCCAGGGGCTATCGGATCAAGATGCCATGCTTGGCGGTGCTTTGATCTATATGTATGCCAAATGTAGTGCTGTCACAATAGCACGAGAAGTTTTGTTGGGGATCCTCTAGGCTGTCATCTCTTGGAACGAGTGGATTGTAGGATATGGTTAACCTCGTCGTGGCAAGGAAGCTGTGGGCTCATTTTACCAAATGAGAAGGGATGTTCTGTCTCTAATCGCAATCACCTACACTTCCACATGGAAGGCTTGTACAAGATCTTTGAATAGGTGAAAGAATGGTTGTGAGTCAAGGCTGTTGCAAAAACATTCAGGCAATGCTTTGATCCATATGTATGCCAGATAAGGTGTTCGTATGGAAGTACAAAAAGTTCTCGATGAGCCTTCTATGCAAAAATGTCACCTTCATAGTGCGTTGATTGCTGAATATGAGATACATGGATCTAGCAAAGAAGCTTCGGGCTGTCTTATCCATATGCAAAGTCAGAATTCTTGCTCAATGCATGGATTGATACCCAAGCAGTCTTGGACAAAGATGTGTGTTGGCTGACATGTATGTGAAATGTGGTGCCCTTGCCCTTATGAAAGCACAAAATGTTCTTGATGAGATTTCTATGTTAGTCTCTTGGAGTGCATTGGTTCCAGGATATGTTCCACATGCATGTGGCAATGAAGCTCTGATTGCTTTTACCCGATGCGAATTGAGAGATTCTGGCCAGACGTTTCTTGGAGGTCTCTTATAGCACGGCTTTGTTGTGTTTGGGAAGCTTTGGGCTGCTTCAACCAAATGGGAAGTGAGAGTATCTTGTTAAGCGCAGTCTCTTGGAGTTTATGCCAAATGTGGTGCCTTTATGAAAGCACAACAAGTTCTTGATGAGCTTTCTATGTTAGTCTCTTGGAGTGCATTGATTCCAAGATATGTGCAACATGGATGTGCCAACAAAGCTCTGACTACTTTTACCATATGCAAATTGAGAAATTCTCGCCATACCTTCGCTAGTTTTTGATATTTTACTTAATCTTAATTCATAGGAATGCAGCTAACGATGCACTCTAGTTTTTTTAAACAATGTAAGGCGGTATGTCCCTATGATTTTAAAAAAAATTGTTATTATAGCGAATCTAAGATGAGGCCTTATCAAAAGCAAACGCTGCTAATTGAAAGTGTTTCTGTCGGCGCAATCTCATCAACACCAACAAGCTAGGTGAAGGGAGCTGAAGTACAAGAGGGAGGGAGAGAGCATGGCATGCAGTTGAGCAGTAGGGCACGCAGGTGGACGAGGGCCTGAAAGGGTTGAAATAAATATTTTATAGAATGAAAGGTGTGATATGGAATCACAGAAAGCGGCTGACTGAGTTGGTTAGATTCGGGATTTGCTGGCCCGGCTCGTCAGAGTTCGAATATGAAAACCTACTGTTAATTTTGTTGCTATGTGTGCACCAAGCCAGGAAATAGATTACAATCTCGGATCTCAGAAGATTCATGTACAATATAATATCAAACCCACCACTATGTTAGAAAAGAACAAAATAATTACATCTGTTTGCTCAAGGAATGAGTTGGGCCTTTCAGGGCTTAGACAAACACTAGAATTTGGGAGATCCTAAAGCCTTTCACCGAAGAGCATCCAATTCTGTTCTGATTTGAACCAGCAGGGCCAAGGATTGATTCCAAAGATCTTTCAAGATTTCAACATCTTCATTGAGTTCTTCGCTGACATAACAATCCTTGCCTTCAATCCCAGCGGCTTGAAAGAGTTTGCCAGCTAGGTCCAGCAACTTGGTCTTCTTTCTATAGAGTCGGCATTGGGAAATGTGCAATTTCTCCTCCTGTAAGGAGATTTCATCAAAGAAGAATTTCAGGTTAGGCACCTGTGAGGTATCTTCAAAACCTGTGAGGTATCCAATGTCCAGGATTCTCCAAAAATCTTTATCGTGGAAGCAGGTGTTGCTGGGGGACAGTGTAGGCCTCCCCTCTCTAATTTGGAATCACATCCGTGCAGAGTTTTTCTGGGCTATCTGGAGGCAGAGGAACTCTTGTTGAACCTTAGGTTTTTGATGCGCAAAAATCTTGTGCCACTTTATTGTCTGTACAGTCATGGGTTTAAGTGGGGCCAAGCCCTCAACACTATCTGACACAGGTCTTAATGACCCCCAAGCGGTGGGATCTACAACCCAAAAGTGTGGGCACGAAAGCAGAAAGGCATGCACACGTCGATTGTTGAAAAGTAAATAAGGACATGGGGGGATGTAAACTCACTTTATAATCAAGGGTGCTCATAGAGGTTTCAACAAGCCATGTGTGATTGCATGGTTAGCTCATTAGCCTCCCCATTGCGAGGTTGTAGGTTCAAATCTTCGACCCTCGTTTGTGTGTTGACCTTTTGAGAACCCTCCCTTCACCTCAAGATTCATGTACCCACTTCTCGGCCATAGATCCCAGCGCTTGGATCCGTGTGAGATAGTGTTGAGCCCCCGGGGCCAAGCAACTCGTGTTTGCTACCAAAAAAAAAAAGGAAAGGTGGATGATAAAGGTTAGATATTAAATCTATTATATTTTTTTCCTACTAACATGGAATTTCTTTTACTGTGTGCATTAAGCGCGGTCACGAGCCAAGGTTTATTTTTGAAGGTTGTAGAGCCCTTCAAGGCCACTTTTGACCTTCAATAGAATTGGCAAAATTTTGAGGATTTGCCCGTGAAGGGCTATTTTAAAAATTTGTCATTCTTATGGAAGGGCAGACTAAAGACAATAATGCCCTTGAAGACACTTTTTTTGAAAAAAAAAACATATACATGTATAGTATATAGTACTAAATATAATACGAGCATTTTCTTCTCGAAGCTAGAGATTGAAGACCAAGTTCCCAAGGTTCCACTTTTATCTATGTGACTTGATACTTTTTTGTGTTGAATTTGGCTTTGAAATTAAGTGTAAATTTGGCAATTACTACGTATTTAAAAGGGCACTAACAAAATGTATGTATTATTTGAAGGGCCCTTCGTGACGAAGGGTAAATTCTAAGCTAGGCCTTCCATAGAAAGTAGAGGGCCACCTTGCAAAAATGAAGGTTGCCACGAGCACGCGAGAGAGAGAGAGAGAGAGAGAGAGAGAGAGAGAGAGAGAGAGAAAATGGAGACTACAGAGCAAAGGGTACATGCAACACGTTGCATGGAGAGACCGAGTGAGAAAGAGCGGTGTTGCTTGCCTCTCCCTACACACGTCCCCAAGAACAGTCTAGGCTCTCTTGATCGTGCACACAAAGAGAGAGAGAGAGAGAGAGAGAGAGAGAGAGAGAGAGAGAGAGAGTTCACAGGAGGTCAAGACAAGCACGCAAGGGGGGGGGAGGGGCATCCTTACCATGAGGCCGTGCTCCCATTCTTAATAGTGAGCAAGCCTAAAAAGGACAATGCTCTAATCTAGCTAGCTTGCCTTTGAAGAAGGGAATCTCCTTGGATTCCCATACAAAACAAGTAGCCCAACATATAGGTGCTCTATTCATCCATTTATTCCTTTCTATGCCATAGAAAATCAAAGTAGCATTATTTGTTATTCGAGAGACGAATAATACGTGAATAATAGGCGTATCATTTGTTGGCCCAAATTATACGCCTGTTTTATTCGGTGTCACGCCAGCAAAATCAAGGTCCCGTATAGCTTCTTAGTTTTTCAATTGAAAAACTTTTCGATCGAAATTTTTTTTAAAGCAAAGAAATATTCGAGCAAAAAAAATTGTATATAGGGAGGAATGCGCCCTCTTGACACTATTCAAGGTAATCCATGTGCGGAGCAAAGCAACAAAAAAAAAAAAATCTTTGACTTTTCAAATCCATTGAAATTTAATAAAATAGTTGTTAAAAAAAATGATAGAAAATAATTTAAATTGTTGATTTGAATTCGATATAAAATTTTATTTTTAGGGTCAAACAGTGTAAGCCTTGTATGTTGTGTAGCACTCAGACTCTCACTATTAGCAAGGTGTTTGGTTTATAAGAGTCACTTGCTATGTGCTCACTAATTGGCACTTGGAAGTGAATTAGTGATATAATTTAGGTGTTGCCATTGTGTGCAAAGTGTACTCTCACATGAGGTAATGAGTTTGCAAAATATCATATAATAGAGGTTAGTTTTATTTAGTTCTGTGTTCGATTTTGACGTGCATATATTTTCTCACTTCAAAGTGAACATAGGTAGATATTTTTTTGTCTTGTGTAGAGCCATCACACTATGCTCTCACTGGAATTAAAATTTAAGAATTTCATATCCCAATATATTGATATTTAATTATCTTTCTTTTGCAAGATCTATCGTATTGTGTAATCGTGGACGTGCTTGAACTGCAGATAGATAAACACTCAAAGATGTATCATGGAGTGTGAGAACTTCATGGTCGCACTTCTGATAGATATGGTAATCATCAAGGTTTGTAATTGATTATCATTTAACAATGATAATCATTACCAAGATTTGATTATCGATTATCGTAATGTGTGAAAGTCGTAAGCTTGCACTTTAGATAAATCAATATAGTGCAATGTGAAATGGTGTGATTTATATGTATTGTTTTTTATAAGTGATTAAGATTATTGATTATCGTAATGTGTGAAAGCCAAAAGCTTGCACTTTAGATAAAATGATGCAATAGGATGTGAACACTATGATTAAAATGTTTTGTTTTAAATGATTATGTCATTTTCTGTTTTGAACGATGTGGATCGATTGTCATGAGTTGATACATAAAGAATGATAGACCATCATTGCTTATTGTAAATTGTTATTGTAGCATTGTAGATTGATTTTGACCATGAGATTGGTAAATAGAGCGTGAGTCTAATTGATAATGTAGATTTTGATCACTAGATTGATACATAGAGCATTGCTTGTGTTGTTTTATGCTTAAACTGTTTTTGACTTTGAAATTGATAGCTAGATTTGTTGCTACCACAACAGATTATCCTTGTGCAACATGGTGAAAGAACACGACTGGAGTTATGTGTATGAGTTGCATACCGGGAGGAATACAACTCGATTGAAATGTGTGTCATATGGCCAAGAGTTCAGTGGTAATGCGACTAGAATCAACAAGCATTTGTTTAAAGTCCCTGGAAATGTGGAAATGTGTACGGACCCACCAAGAGATCTTCATGTTAGATTTCCAAAGTATGCTTGCAGAGCACAACAAATTATTACAGCTAAAAAGAAAGGTGGTGCTCCTAAAGAAGTTTCTGTGGATGTTGAAATGTCCATTGGCAATGAGGAGATGGAGCATGTGTTTATGTAAGCAATGAGCAATATCATTTTTAATTGACTTCTCTTGATGGGCATGCTTCAGCAAAGCATCATCTAATGGATATACGTTGTATGAAGCGTTAGACAAGTATTGGCTGCTTGAGTTGCACTTGAAATGGACGCAAGATTTTGTGGCATGCAATATACCATTCGATGCTATGTGCAACCCCATATTTCAAGATGCTTTGATGAGCATAACCAAAAAAGGGTTTGTGCTTCTTGATTACAACAAGATGCACAAAGAGTATTTAGATAAATTGAAAGACAATCTTGAAGCCATCCTCAAGAGCACGGTGGTAGACTTTGTTCCTTCATATGGTTGCACCATAACGTTAAACAGATGGACTAATTGTCAGAAGAAGCCGATGATCAATGTGATGCTTATCAACCCTAGAGGGTCTATGTTCGTAGAAGCTATTGACACCTCATTGAAAGAGAAGACAAGTGATTATCTAGCAAGGGTATATGAGCGCACAATAGCAAGGGCAGATGAGCCAAAGCATGTGATTAAAATCATCACAGATAATGCATCCAACTACAAGGCTGCAAGAAAGGCTATCCAAGTTAAGTACCTAGAGATTACTTGGGTGTCGTGTGCAGCACATACTCTTAATTTGCTTTTTTTCAACATGCATAAAATGGCTTGCATAAAACAAACTCTAATAGATACAAACTATGTGATGAAATTTATCAGAGAGCATCAATTTCCTACGTTGTTTTTTGAACAATGTCACCCAATAAAACAAAGTCACCCATTGAAAATCTCTCTTGCTTTTCTTTCTGATTTCTATCTACAAATCACGGAGAGGAGGAAAGTGGATAGTTGTTTTTGTTTTTTGTGCAAAACCCCCAGTCCACAATGCTTGCATAGATGCCCTTGTGCCCAAAATGGAGCATCATGTTGCGGGAGTGTAGATCATTGTGTAGGAGGTCATGCGCATGTAGATACTTCAGGGTTTGAAGAAGAGCATTAACAATCTACAAAATGTTATTTTGGAACATCTCTATTGTTCCTTTAGTTATTACGTAATCATGAATGGTAGGCTGATTGTCATCTGTATTGCACTCTTTTATCTAGTGCTCTCTATGGCCAATTAATATGCTTTGGCTACATCAAGTATATGCAACAAGGATGAACCTCTTAGCTTGATGAAGCACAAAATTGGATGGCTGCTATGCAAGATGAATATATTGCACTTGTAAAGAACAATACTTGGTCTTTCTGTGACTTGCCTCCTATAAGAAGGCCATTGGTACAAAGTGGGTTAATAAGTTGAAATGAATATGGATGGTAGTATTGATATCTACAAGGCAAGGCTTTTTGCAAAAGGTTATGCTCAGCAAAAGGGCATGAAAAATGAAGAAACTTTTTCTCCCACATGTTGCATACTATTCGTTTCATATGTATATTGGTAGTTATTTTAGGATGGGATGTCAGTAGGACATTAAAATTGTTTCTTGAATGGTGACTTGTATGAGAAAGTGTATGTAATGGTGGATTTCAAAACAACGATCTTTTTAATGTGAGTTTTTAAACACATTTTGCATTTTTTGCAAGCTTTTAGCAATCTAAAGTCCAGAACAAGTCTATTACTATAATGATAATATAATTTGAGCAAGTGAGATACAAAAAGATAACACTCGGTAGGTGGCCGGGCTAATGATACCTGCAACAGTATGGTCGTTGAAAGTTGCAAATCCGAGATATCAAGCTTGTCCTAAAATCACCACGTTCGAATTGCAGTACAAACGCGCTCCCGTCGAGATTTTTGAGAAACAAGATTGATGTTAAATCCGGAAATATTACCGTACATTAGTATCGTGCAAAATTTTGCAACTTCAACGACCGATGGCTTGCCGATCATCCAATAGCTCCACCAACTCCTTTGGCTTGATGATATGTTGCAACAGAGTATGTCCAGTCGTTTGAGCATTGGAATCAATTCCCATCACCATCCTAGCCAAGTTCTTGCATATTGAAATAATATTGCAGCAACCTGCAAAAAATTTAAGAAAATATAAGATTCCCTTTGCATACCTACTGAGTTTGATAGATACGTTTCTTTCGAGCTCCACCACTTGAAGATAGCATAGACATCGCATGTCTCTTGCAATTGCAAATGTGGTAGCCCAATGGAATGTGTGTGAGATGATTGATTCGCTGGCGCATATTACATGCAGTGTGTTGTAGTTGAACATAATTGTCTAGAAAACGCCCTTCCTCCATTTTTTGATGCTCTACTTTTTCATTAAGCTTCACCATCTCATTGTTTAGCTTCTTCGTCTTCTCGTTGGCTTCCTCTCTGACTTGTTGAATGTCTTTCACGTACTTCTCTTGCAATGATGAATAGGCAGCACATAGATGTTTCCTTGCTTCCCTTTCATTGACAAAAGCTGAATAAAATCTCCAACAATGGCCAAACAATACGTCTCTCCCATCTCCAATAAAACGCAGTAGCTTAGTGACATTATTGAAAGGACGGTGATGCATTGGTCATTGGATTGCTAGGTTAAATATGGCCATCAACCCATAAGTTGATTGCCTTGCACCCAAGGTTCCGTAACTGATCTCCAACATTGGGAATAAATATGCCAAGTCGCACAGTAGCGTACTCGTACTCTAAATCAACGTTTAATCGATATCATTTTGCCTTGTTAGTAGTAATGTCTTGAAGTGGTAGGGGATTGAATGACATTTGTGCTAGCTAATCAAGCAAATTAGAGGAGAATATGTAATGGTGATTGCTACAAGCAGGTGAAGCTAGCTATGGAGAAAATAAGTAAAGAGTACTCAGAGATAGGAGAAAAGGATTATGTTGTGGAGGGAAGAAAGAGAGGGAGTGCAACTCAATCTCCTTTGAATTCAAATTGTTGATCATGAGTATAGAGAGAAATGTTGTTGCACACAAAGGTAATGGAGTTTGGAGCTGGAGAGAGAGAGAGAGAGAGAGAGAGAGAGAGAGAGAGAGAGAGAGAGAGAGAGAGAGAGGGAATGGGAGATAGAAAGACAATAAAGGAAGAGAGAGTGGGAGAGAGAGAATATCTACAACCTTGGAGGATCTGTACTCTGTCAAAAGTAGGCAGCAAAGAATATTCCCTTAATGATTGGGAGGGGAAAGTAACAAGAGAGAAGGGGGGAGAGAGAGAGAGAGAGAGAGA
Source organism: Adiantum capillus-veneris (assembly GCF_014529385.1). Lineage (NCBI taxonomy): Eukaryota > Viridiplantae > Streptophyta > Polypodiopsida > Polypodiales > Pteridaceae > Adiantum > Adiantum capillus-veneris. Next base: position 55,711,906 of record NC_140943.1, on the reverse strand, counting down.
GAGAGAGAGAGAGAGAGTTGGCTCATGTTTTAGAGAGAGAATGCAGTAAGAGAATGTGGAAAATCTGTTTTTTTATAGGGGGCTAAAAGGTGCCTCCTTTAATGAGATATAAGTGAGAGAGAGTGTTTTATATGTTAGAGAGAGAAGAGGGGTGGGAAAAAGACATTTTAAAATTCATTTACCCACCTTTTTTTGGGTTACTAAATAGATTATTTTCAAATACAAAATATGAAAATGGCATTTCTTTAAATCTCAACATAGGCCTTTTTGCCATCTCTTTTAGGCTTGGTCAAACTTGGCTTAAGCTTTAAGCATTCCCTTAAACTGCCAAATAAAGAGGCCCTCCTATACCCCATTCACTTCCTAATGTGGTGGTAGGATAATTTCATTAGAATCTTTGAATTTATTGGCCATAGATAACTCTGCATATTCTTTATTAGGTGGCTATATCTTTTGCTGCTTGAATAGAGTTATGAATTCTTTGAGGCTTTGAACATTTTCTGGGAAGAGTTGGTTACCTATTGAAGGTGCATTTTGAGATCTCCTTGTAAGATTTGGTTACTTGTTGTAGGTACAGTTGTTTCTTTGATGATTTGAACGTCTCCTTGCAAGAGCCGGTCACCTATTATAGATGTAGTTGTTGATGTTGATTCCCCCATGGTGAAGAATCTTCTCTTTAATTTTGAGATATGCTTCCCATCACAATAGTGCTTCTTGTTTTTCAAGAAGTTCTTCTCATTGCTTAAGCTCTTTCTTCTTTTGAAGAAATTGGTCGTAGGAGAAAATGGATGACTTTTGCAAAGCAGAGAGAAGACCTATAGGAGATTTCAATTCTTCATTACCAGAACTGGAGGAAGAGGAAGAAGACTCTCTTATTTGTGAAAGTTCATGCACTGATGTGGGCTTTATTTTTCCACTTACCAAATTACTGATAAAATTGAAGAGTACACGGTGCGTGCGGAGTGAGAGGGAGAAAAAGAGCAAACATATAGTGTTGGTGGAGCACTCAGTGAGGATTGTAATAAATTACTACTCTTTATTGTTCTATACGAAAAAAAGAATAGATAAGGTTAGTACAGTTAGCTTGATGGGTATCTGCCAGTTGGCCTGAACCCTAATAATCTCCCACCTAAAGGCCAACGTGGCCTATGTGTGTACATCTGTACAACCGTGAATCAATCCTATGGCTTCAACCAACACCCATCAGCTCCATGCAATGTGCAAATTTCTTGAAGGGTAGGATCTTCATGAAAGCATCTGCATGGTTGTCATTTGTATGAACCTTCACTAGCTCAATGTGCTTGCTAGCCAAAATGTCTCGTATCATAGGGAGTGGAACACGGGGTTCTTTGCTAACGCAATTGCACTCTGACTATCACAATGCAACATTGGAGTCTAAGTAAGCCAATATCTCCTACTAGGCGAGCTAACCATATAGCTTCCTTGCTAGCATAAAAAATTGCCACATACTCTACCTCTGTGGTAGAAGATGACGTACAATTATGGAGACATGATTTCCATTCCAACAAATAGAAAAACATAGCTAGATGTGGATCTTCAACTATCAATATAGCCCGCATTGTCTGCATCTATGTAACCCACATTGGATGCATCACTATTCCCAAAGCGCAAGCACTTGTTTGCCGTACCTTGCAGATATCTCAAGATGTGCTTAGCTACTTCCCAGTGCTTCTTCCCAAAATTTCCCCCATAAATTTGCTAGCCACTCTCACTACAAAAGCAATGTCCAGTATCGTGGCTATAATGGCATACGTACGACTGTCAACTGCTGAAGAATATGGCACCTTGGTCATGTTTTATTTCTCAGCATCAGACTTGGGGGCATTATTCTTGCTAAGTTTTTCATATGTCTGCATTGGGGTACTTAATGTAGCCTTCACCCCCTACATATTAAAACATTTTAAGACCTTGTGGACATACGTTTCTTGTGACAATTCTAGAATTCCACATTTTTTGTCCCTCTTGATACGCACACCAAGAAAGTGACTTCTTCATGATGACAATTTCATCTTTAGAATCCTTGACAATGAGCATATCATCATCGTAAAGTAGCAATATGATAAGTGAACCATTGGTCAACTTCTTGGTATACAAGAAATGATCTTCTTGGCTCCTTACATAACCTTTGGACTGCATGTACTTGTCAAACTTCATGTACCATTGCCTTGAGCCTTGATTTAGTCCACACAATGCCTTACGCAATCTACACACCAATTTTGTCCTTGTAGGATTTTAAGGCTTGACTTCAAAACCCTCTGGTTGCTTTACAGTAGACATCCTCATCAAGATCCCCGTGAATGATTTGAGTAGAAATCCTCATCAAGATTCCCGTGAAGGAAAGCCATCTTCACTTCTATCTGAACAAGTTCCATGTCATCTGTGTGGCTACTAGTCCAAGCACAAGATGCAATGTAGTCATCTTGACTACTGGAGAGAAAATCTCATCAAAATCCACGCCTTTCTTTTACTTGAAACCCTTAGCACCCAATCTAGCCTTATATTTAGGCTCAGGATCGGTTGTGTACTTCTTCTTATACATCTTATACAACCACTTGCAAGGCAAGGCTTGTTTTCCCTCTGGAAACTTTGTCAATTTCCAAGTTTCATTAGCCATAATCAAATTATACTCAGATTGCATTGCCTCCTCCCACTTCACGCTATCTTCCATCTCAATAGCCTCTTGGTAGAAGGTAGTCAGTGACCAACAAATAGTCTAACCCTAGTTTTAGGGGCACGAGTCTAACCCTAGTTTTAGGGGCACGAGATACACATATAGATCTTCTCATTGCCTACTAACTATTGGACTTTGCTCTTTTAGGAGCATCGCTAGCTCTCTCTAGAGAACTAGTAGACTAAGATGTTTGTGTAACTGGACTTGAAGCTACGTCCTCAAATCTCACTTTGCAATACTCAACCTCTTCCATGCTGTCTATGCTTCTTTGACATTAAAAATCACTTGTGAGCTACGAATAACTCTCTGAGATTTTGGGTGCCAGAGATGATAACCCATCTCTCCATTTGTACCATAGCCAATGAAGATGCATTTGTATCTTGGGGTCTAGCTTCTTTCTAAGCTCTTCAAGAACATGTGAGAATGCCTCACACCTAATCTATCATAATTAAGCTTCTTGTATGCCCACATATCCTGCCAAATCTTGTAGTTGAATGGTGTACTAGGTGACATATCGATTATATGCACCGTTGTCATAACAACTTCTCCCCGAAAAACCTTGAGGTAAATTTTCCATAGAAAGCATGTAAGTGACCCTCTCCTGAATAGTTCTATTCATTCACTCACCAACTTCAATCTGAGTAAGTGTGTATTGCATAGTAAATTGTTGTCAAGTTTCTCTTGTGCTACATAACTCTTTAAGCTCAGTTGAGATGTACTCTCCCCCATTGTTAGTGTGCAAAGCCTTCAACCTTTTGCCTAACTAGTTTTCTACCATAGCTAGGAACTTCTGGAAGATATTAAAGACTTCGTCTTTCCTCTTCAAGAGGTGGATCCACAACTTTTGAGTAGAGTCATCTATGAAAATCAAGAAATATAACGCCCCCCCTAGAGACTTATGCGGCATAGGTCCGCATAGATCAAATCTAGAAGATTCCCTAACTTTTGATCTAATGACAAAGTAGTAAGCCTAGTCTGTTTCCCGTATATGCATGCTCACATAAACTAAAATTAGAATAGTTTAGCACAAGGATATAGCTAAAAACACTACAATTGCTTCATTCCTTTTTGACCCATATGACTAAGCCGGGTATACCACAACTCAATAAAATGCAGCTTGTAGGGATACATAGATAGAATTGCCTATTACAAAAGAGACATACAAGGAATATAATGAGCCAGACCTTTGAGCATGACTAAATCACATTTATGATAAGCCAAGATCCATTACCACACACTATAGTGTATCTAAGATCATCAAGATATCCTACTGAAACCAAGCTCTTAGTTAGCTTTGGCACATGTCTAGCACCTCACAGCATAAACTTGGTACCATTCCGTATATGCAAATTCACATCTCCAATGCAGCATATCTCAAGATGATATGATAAGAGTCAATGAGTTTAATTGAATCATGTGTGGAAGCACAATTGGAGAACCACTCCTTGTGAGGAGTAACATGAAAACGCATATCTAAGTCAATAATTCAATTCTGCACATAGCATTCATCAAGAGCTAACAACACCTTTGAACTCAAATCTAAAGTGAAGAGCAATACATTTGACGGCTACGACACGTCAAGAACAATATCAACATGTGGAGACTCAATGACATTGATCTCCTCTATCTTCATACTGCTCTTAGGAGGTGTTGAGCTTACGACAATGGCTTTATCCTTCTCTATTTGCAATATATGGTAGTCTTTTTTCATGTGTCCTTTCTTGTGACAATGGTAGCATTCAATGTTCCTCTTTTCATGACCATAGATCTTGCTACGTACATTCTTACAATCCTAAGAACGACTGCGACTATGACCTCTCTACCTTTGACTATTCATCTCATGACTTTCGCTTGCCATATATGCATCACCATACCCATAAGTGTCAAGAGACTCCACTAGTAACATCACCAAAAACAAGCTTTCCCTAAGGGCCGGAGTTACTAATGGCAGTGTTAAATGTATCCCATGAGCGGGCAAAGAGCATACTAAGAAAATGTTTTTCATTTCATCATTGAAATTAAGCCCCTTTGTTGATGTCTATTGAGTAATCGTACCGTTTTTGTTCAAGTGTGAACTGACACTACTACCTTCTTTCATAATCAAACGCATGAGCTTTTCATGAGAAAAACTTTGTCGGAGGCACTCTTGCAATCCCAAGTTGAGCATAATGACTCCCATAATTCCTTTGGAGTAGTCTTGTTCATAATCTAAAGAAAATGGATTAACAAGGTGCAGGCCAATGGTCATCACAGCGCGAGCATCAAGCTCCTCGCGCTAATCATCAGTATAAAAACATTCTTTACGCTCTTTCAATGGCATTGCAAGGCCCTTATTGACCAAGACATCAAGCATACACTGCTTCCATATTGTGAAGTTTGTGCCATCAAACTTCTCAATATAATACTCTTATTTCTTGGAAGTTCCAGCCATGACTAACGAGAGCAAATGCAAGAGAGTGAGACTAAGAATTTATGAAAAAAATTATTTGGAAATTTTGGTAGTCTCCTTTGCATAGAGATGAAAATCTCAACTAAAAACTTATTAAAATCACTGCAATGTCAATGCGAAAGAGTGCTGTAGGAAAAGTAGAGGACTCACGCGAAAAATCCGACAGAGTTTTCTTTGTATGGAGACCAAAATCTCAAGCAAAATTGAGCAAAAAACAATGCATAAACCAACAAAGAGTGTTGATTGGGCATAGATTGGCATGTATTGCTCAAAAAAACTATCGAACGATTGCCAGCACCTATACCCATCTATACATATCGTATGGCGAGGCCACAAATAGGAATCTCCAACAACTTAATCCACCTCCCAATGGGTAACCTGGCCCCCAGTACTTGGCTTCAAAAAAAACTCATGCAATGACCCTCACAAAAGGTTATGCAAACATGACTAGCCATAGTCTTAAAAATGGCTCTTTTTTATCGAGTCTTGAAAATGACCGATATTGCTAAAACAAGCCAAAATCAGCTCCACAATGACGTACAATGGCAGTATCCGTAGCACAACGTACATCCAAAATGTAAAATGGTTACTTGAAAAATCACAAGACATGTGCTCAAACAGGCGCCCATGAGATTCAAGAAAATTTACAAAACCACCGCCCTGCAGGGACTAAAGTACCCTCAACAGAGCACAAGCACACTTAAGTGCTAGTCACACATAGACCATATGCATCCAAACTCTCACTAAAATTGTAAAGCTATCACTGCCAAAGATGCTCACAGATTTGTTATATCGAGAACATTTGATTTTCTTTGTGCATGTAAAACTATATTTGAGAGTTGTCTTTAAGAAGATGTCAATGGCTATGCATAAGCAATGCCATAGAGAACATACATCATGGCCAAGTACGCATATAAAAAGTCAGATCTGCTCTCAAAAAATGCATAGAAACATTGCTAATGGCAATCTATACCCTGTCTCTTTGTCTTGCTCTCTACAATGTTAGAGAGCATGTGAAAACATATAGTCGATATCACCGATGTCGGAGGACAAGGCGATGTCGCAACCGGAAACATGGGTTGCCGATATCGAGAATCAAAGTGTGTGTGTGTGTGTGTGTGTTATACTACACACACAATCCCTCTCTCTCTCTCTCTCTCTCTCTCTCTCTCTCTCTCTCTGTCAAATCCACTTTCTCTTCTTTGTCGAGAGTGTGTGTATTCTAGGCCTTCAATGTTGAAGTTGAGATGAAGCTATCTCTTTCTCTCTCTACACTCTCTCTCCTCTCTTACTCTACATGAATGCACAGTCTGTCTTGAGAAAACAACTTCTATGTTTTTGATTTAAGACACAACTGCACTCCAAACCAATGATGAGTTCTTCTACAAAGACGTAGAGCTCGAAGAGATCTCCATTTTAATAAAACAAGTTTTTGAATTGAAGTTCTGTCGCTCAAAGTATGAGCAAAACAGTGACCTGATGTCAATCTACCTTAAACTGAGCAACTTACTTCTCTTTCTCTTTGAGCTCACAGAAAGCTCAATCTCTCACCTCTTGTGGCTTGTGGAGTTCAGTCCCTTGTCACCTTGATGCATGAGCTCTATATACCGCACTCACAATGCCTCCATAGCAATGGAAGCTTCGAGCTTCAATCCATTACCGATGTAGCCAATGTGAAGCTCGCCAAGTAGAGAGAAACGTCGGGAGAAGACTTATCACCACAAATTTTGGCTCTGATACCGATTGAAGAGTGTGCAGTGTGTGTGCGGAGTGAGAGGGAGAAGAAGAGAAGACAGAGAGTGTTGGTGGAGCACTCAGTGAGGATTGAAATAGCTCACTACTCCTTATTGTTCTAACATGATCAAAAGAATAGAAAAGGTTAGTATGGTCAGTGTGATGGATGTCTAGCCAGTTGGCCTGAACCCTCAAAAAAATTGGTATCAAAATGAGCTAAACTCCTTTTGATTTGTTCATCTTCATTTTTTTGGCTAAGGAAGGAATGACCGTTCTTTCTAAATCAGGTGCTTTAGTTTTTCTTGCTTCTTTCAAGACAATTTTAGAGCTGCTTCTATTGAGTAGATACTTCAGCTTGGACTTTTTTACCTGATTTTGTAGATCCTAAAGTAGAATTTGAATCACTTGCTTCAAACTCTTTAATCTTGTACTTTTGCCAAGGATGCTTACATTTGTTACACTTTTTTGACTATTGGGGATTGAAGAGAGTTGGAAGCATGAAATCTTCTATGCTCATGACATTGAGAGCTACAAGGAAATTTTTGAATTCTAAAGACTCAGAGGTGTCCGCTGTTAATGAAGAGGCTTTGCTTTCAAACTAAGTAATGGTAAAATTTCATTTGATTATAGCTCAGATTAGCTATATCTCTAAGACTCATGGACAACATTTTTGCACCATCCTCTGTATATTTCATTTTGTTTTGTATGATTGAAGGCGAAGATTTTATTACCTTAGGAATTAATAAAATCTTTATTGCTCCTTATGTAATAATGCTCGATTAAAAAAACCTACACGTGAAGTGCTTCAAAGTAACTATCAAGAGGCTGAGAAATTGCATTTCCTTGAAAAGCAAGTGATTGAATTGCATATATTATTCTTTGAGTCCTCTCAACGATTGACTAGTTTGCAAAAACAAATTCAAAATTTGATAAAAGCCTTTCCCTCTTCTTTGCATATTGATTTGATCGTCTGCAAAATTATAATGCTTCTCATTTATCAAGCCCTCTTTGCATTTTGAAGCTGATCAGTTTAACAAGCATTTGCTTTTGAATGTTATGAAATATAATGACCTATTATCTAGCCCTTTTGATGAAGAACCATGGCACACTAAGACAGCTTATGACCAACCCTCTGAGTTTGAGGCAGGGAGAAATTTGTTTATAATTGCTCATTGTCACAAAAATTACAACAAAATCATTGACAACACATACAAAGCTCCATCCAAAGTCCTTGAAGGTGTATCAATTGAATCAATTGATTACAAATGGGAAGAAAATGCAAATAAATTCGTATGGGATATGAAGAATGTAGAAACCATTGTAGGAGTCAAAGAATGGTTTGGGAGCTGTCAACAATTTGACTAAACCTATGAAGAATTAGTTTACAATGGTCTCCAAATTGGATGCATCTCCAACAACATCCCATCTCCTCCCTTTGATTATGAAGATGATGATCCATATGAATCAGAAATAGATGAAGAATTTCACATTTCTCTACGCATGGAAAAAGATGAGCAAGTGGAAGAAGCATCAACCAGCTCTACCAAAGCACCACCGATTCCTTGATTTTTGCAAGGTGTAAGCAAGGTTGGCAACATCCCCTTTGACAACATCGACAATATGGAACATGAAGATATTATTTTGGTTCTTGAATACATGCACAATTGAACCAACAAATGCTTTTTGGTAGAATGAGATAACAAACAATAATCGAAGCTGCAATCAATGGATTTAGAGGAATCCTTATATCTTGGTGAGGACTTCTTCCCGATCAAATGAAGAATTCAATCTTAAGGCCTCAAGAAAATAGGTCTCCTCTTCTTTTTATGATGATTGAAAGTACCTACAAAGAAGTTACAAGACATAAAGAAGATCTCAAGAAGATCAAGCAACTTTAGCAGTACAAGCATTCCATAAAAACCAAATCTGCAGCTTCTCTTGGGATTTTTGTATTTCATGTAGAAATTTAATCTATAAAGCACGTAAATACCACTATAGAAAGCAAAGCGGGATTTGTTCCTAAGCTCCCAAAAGCTATCACCAAACTGATTTTAGAAATATTGGACAATCAAAATCTAGATCTCTAATAAAAAACATTAGGAGATATTATCCAAGACCTTTATTTGGTCATATAAGAACTCTGCATACGGACACAGAAAGAGTTGAACATTTCTAGACATCAAAGAATCTCTACAAGAAAAACTATTGTATCAAAGATTTTGGTTGTGGTGATTCTAAAAAGAAACACTTATGCAAAGAAAAACTCCAAGGAGAAGAATTTTGGAAAAAAATAAAAAATTGATTCTTCAAAAAACGTAATTCTACTTCCTTAAAAAATGAACAAAATACTTTTTGTGTGGAAAATTAGGACACTAGGCTTCTAAATGTCCTAAGAAGAAGAAATCGATTTCTTTTAAAAATATTATTCTTAAAGAAGGATATAGCTAATGCGAGCTATATAGCTACTCTAAGAAGAAGAAATTGATCTACAAAAAGTTATCGACAATCTTTTCTTCACAACGCTCTTGGTATAGCAAATGACTTGGGCAATGATGAAGATGCAATTGGCTTCTTTGAAGACATCATATAACTACAAGAATCTAAATTATATATACTAAGAACAATATATATTAACTTTGATTTCAAAGTAGGTTGTATATCAAATAACTTTAAATTTAGAATAGGTTATATATCAACCACCCAATTTTCTAGTAGTTTTAACCTTGAACCAAGTAATTTGATCACATCGTAACATCTTTGAATGATCATTAGTGATGCATTATAATGTTTTGCCCTTTATGATCCTTCTTTTTACTAGATGTTATTTTACCTTCATAGATCAACATCGGCAAGCCAACGTTTACTCTACCTAAGACACAAAAAGCAGTCTCAACATTAGTGATTAAATGCTTCAGATCACAGCCAACTTTTGAGAGCAAGTGTTAAGGCTTCACCAAAATATGTGTCTTCTAGAAAGACATTATAATTTGGCCTTACTTGGAGGTAGATTGCCAATCTACAAGGTTACTTCCAATTCTACCAAGGAATTGAAGTTGCAAGTTTCTATGTCTTGAGTTTAGAATCACTATAAGACAAGAAATTACTAATCCCGCTCTGAACAAAGAATTTACTCCTATCTATACACATCGAAGATATACAACCTTTCTTGATGGGTTTCATTTTATCATGTTGGAGGATCTCAGTGAGCTCAATAAATTGCTTTGATTGCCAGAAGGGATAAATGCAATAAATCAACTGCCAAGATAGACAATAGATGCTTTAATCTTTAATAAGTTTTTATGTCTATATACTTAATCGAGTTTTAAATGAGAAATTTTCTATTGTGCAAATAGTGTGGCTTCCTTTACGGTTATTGAAAAGTGTGCAAGGGACTTAGTCACATTAGATACTAATCTGTTTAAGAATGCCATTAAAATCTTTAATAAATCTCCTTCGAGAAAGAATTCTATAGCAATTTATGTGAGGATTTTTATAGTAATTTACTGAGGATTTAAATTAGTGGCTAAAATTTACGACGACCATCAGACCATGCAAACCATGCGACCAAGCTTCCATACAATCGTACCTTCAACCCAATTTGTGTACAATGACTAATTCAATAGGATGCATTAAAGAACTAGGCTTTGTAACTTAGAACAAACAGCCTTCCACAGTAATCTTGGAGAATCTAATTTCATATGTTAATGAAGTTATATACCACATTGAAACAACAATCAAGACACAACTTCGAATACCAAGATACACACATTACAACTTTAGACAAGCAGAAAGTATGCATTATAATGCTAAAGAGAGAATATTGAATACAAGAGTGTGCACGGGATCGCTATGGAGTTGTATACAAGAGACTAGACTTGAGATGCACACACTAGAGATCTATACAAGAGGCTACTCTACTTGAGAAAGGAGTTCAATCTTGAGATGATAATACAATGAAATGTGGCCTCCTTTATATAGAGAGGCACAGTGGCTTGAGAAAAAAGACAATGCCTAAGTGGGCAAGGTAGTGGGTATCACTTTACAATAGTAGGTATTACTCTACAAGATGGACTAAACAAAAGGTGTTGGTAGGTACGGCTGTGCTAGCACTTACTAACTAGAAAAAAAAGGGGGGTGAGATAAGATTATTCGACATATGACATAGTGATTATGTCACTTTTAAGATTCTTTTTGCTTGGCTAAACAATGATGTCACTCACCATGATATGCACATAAACACTTTAAGCAAGCAAAAGCTATGTATGATGATGCTAAAGATGAAATATGTAATACAAGAGTATGCAATGGATTGCTATAGAGTTGTATACAAGAGGCTAGACTTGAGATAGGAGCTTTACTTGAGATCTAAAGGCTATGCATGAGATAGAGGCCCTAACATAAGATAGAAGGTCTAAAAGATGTTCACTTGAGATAAGCACTCAATTTTGAGATGATTTACAATGAAGTCTAGCCTCCTTTATATAGAAAGGCATGATGGCTTGAGAAACAAGCTAATATCTTAGTGGACAAGGTAGTGGGTATCACTTTACAATAAGTGGGTATTCCTTACAAAGTGGATAGGTCGAAAGGTTTGATGGGTGAAGAATCTTATCCATGCTTTTTTTTAAATCCCATAGTGCTAGCACAAAGTGTGGCATATAACATAAATGGTTGTCACTTTTAAGATTCTTCGTGCTTGGCTAAACAATGATACCAATGTCTCACAAAATTCAATGTCCTCTTGTTACAATATCAAATCAATGTACACCTAAGGTCCATCTTGCTTGAAAAACTCCATATGTTTTCGAAGCTCCAATCCAAAAATTCCAAGAACAGAGAAATTTTTCCACTTTTGCTATCCGAGTGATAGTAGCGAGTGGGAATTAAAAAATCATACATTATACAGTTTAGCCTACATTGAGAAACTAATGATTGCACTTTTCTAAGATATGTCTGAGAGAATCTAAGAATGGAGAATCTCCAAACTTTCATTTAATGGGGCATCTTCTTATAAGAAAGAGTACCACTTCTTGATGCTACAAGTTCAAACCGCTAGTCTTGGTCCAAATGTTCTATGTGCTTTCAAAGGCACTTGAATACCTAGACTTGCCAAGTTCACCATCATTAACTTTGCCAAGTGGCACTAATTAACAAGCTTTATCCAACGGTCCACAATTGCTTCGAAGACTTCCACATTGTACTAACGTCTTATGTAGGCAAAAAGGTAGATAAAGTAAAGACTTGATTTAAAAACTTTAGGGAAAATTTACCAAAATACCCCTAAAATTTGTGGAAATTCCCTAAATACCCCTCAAAATTTCAAAAATTCCCAATATACCCTTACATCATTTTGGGATGGATTTGCCCCAATTTTTGCATATATAGTCCAATGTTTAAGAACATGGAGATCTACCTTTTGGAGTGTTAGACAAAATTATTCACCAATGAGCTCACAAATAGAGGCATCTTTGTTAAAAAATGATGAACAATTTCATCTACAGAGCTCACAAATAGAGGCATCTTTGTTTAAATCGTAGCTCTATCGTCTACTATTGAGAAGAACCAATCACATATGAATAGTTTCAAAAAAAATTTGCGTTTAGAGATGTTTGTGAGGTTAATTAGGGGTATCTTGGGAATTTTGGCAAAATTGAAGGGCATTTTGGGAATTTTTGGCCATGTATGAGGGCTGCAGTGGGAATTTTTCAAATTTGAAGGGTATTTTGGTAATTTCCACAAATTACAGATAATTTTCCCAAAACTTTATTAAGACCTTAAAACAAGAGAAGGAAGTCCTCAAAGGGATTGCACTTTTGCCAAAACATGCTTACACTCTTTGGTCTAGAGCGTTTGAACTAAATCAAACACACCCCACAAAGTGTTGGGTTCAATTCGTCAAAACCTCTTAACGGGTGAGAGTGGTAGCTAGCCCACCAAGAGGTGCCGAGTAGGCGTAAGGGTAATTTAAGTCATCAAAGGGACTTCCCTTTTACGCACTTACACTCTTTGGTCTAGAGTGTTTGAACTAAACACACCCCAAAAAAGTGGTGTTCAATTCGTCGAAACCTCTGAACGAAGAGGTGCTGAGTAGGCAGAAGGGTAATTTAAGTCCTCGAAGGGACTGCCCTTTCACCGAAACGCACTTACACTCTTTGGTAAAGAGTGTTTGAACTAAATCAAACACACCCCAAAAAGAGGGGGGAGGGGGGGGGGGGGGGGGGGGGGGGCGCGGGTGTTGAGACAAACTGATAAGAGATACTGAGCTATATTAATCAGATTTAATTGCTTCTATTACAGCTGAAAAGTCTTGGTCACCAAGGCCTTTAGACTTCGCAACTTTGTACATTTCATTTGCTGATGCTGCAACCGGAACTGGTTGGGACACTGACTCAGCAAGTTGTAATGCCAGTCGTAAATCCTGTAAACAACAACAAACAGCATTATTATGGGACCACCCCTAAGCTCCTGGAAATCAAACAGAAAAATGAGACTTGAAAAAAGGCTGCAATGAAAAATGCTCAAACTTCAGATCAATTCCTAAACACAGACCTTCTGCTGGTGCTTCAGAGGAAATGCTGGCGGGAATTTACTCTTGACCATTGAAGGACCCTTCATTGTAAACATTGGGGAGCTTATGGCACCTTGTGAAATAACCTGAATCACAATCAATGCCAACATAGCTGATGATCAGAAAATGAAGAGAACTGAATCAGCAAATAAACAAGGGGAAATCTTGCGGTGGCTTACTTATGCAATTGTAGAGAGAGAGAGAGAGAGAGAGAGAGAGAGAGAGAGAGAGAGAGAGAAGAAGAAGAAGAAGAAGAAGAAGAAGAAGAATAGAATTATGACGTCGTAGGAAACTATCCCAAGAGACCTTAAAGATCTATCCGACGAGGAGAGTTGAACTCAAGACCTGTTATTCAAGAGGGAAATGGCATAACCAATCTACCACACTTGCGAAAAGAATTAAAGAACTGTGTATACAAAAGGTCCTAAGTTGATTAAAAATTTAAAAATCAAATTTGAAAAAATAGTGTGGAGTCTAGACCCAATCTTGCAAAACATATTTGTGATTTTAATAAAGAAAGTCAAACACCAAAAAAAGAACTTTTTTTTTTTTTTGTGGAGACCCACCTGTATGAAAGAAAGAAGAATAGTCCCAACCCTTGAGAAAAGAATTAAAGAATTGGATGGGCCATCACCCTTCAAAAGTCGTTGAGAGAACCTTAGGCCTAGAATAGTAAAGGCTTCAGCAAGCCAAAAAGTTCTACTGTCCAATGCCCAACTCAGACAGGGACCTCAACCACACAACCTACTGCATTTCACATTCACTTTTGGAATCGGGACTAGGACCATCTTCCTGACTATTGCTACCAGGGCTTGGGGTGTAGTTGATGAAGAATCCATGACGTGAGGCAGGGTTGCAGTTGAGCGGCACTGTCATAAAATCTAATATCTAATATCTAAACAACCCAAATGATTTTCTCATATTAAATTGATCACTTAATGTGGGAGAATAAACGGGAACAAGGGTTAAGATATAGACATGTGCTTATAGATCTATCTCAACATGGGGCCAATGGTAAAGGAGCCCAAATGAGATTTGGTCTATCAAAGAGCAAGGCTAACCAATGGACCATAAGACCTTAGGGTTAGCTTCATTGAAGACCTCCAATAATGTGTGTAAAAGTCCTTTGACCTTAGGTAAGCTAGGGCTGAGCTTGAGGCGGGAACCCGACCCAGCTCGACGTGCTTGTCTTGCTTGATGACTGAGGTGCTTGATGATTGAGATGCTTGAGGTGCTTGACATGCTTGAGATGCTAGGGTTGCACTTGAGGTGAGAACTCAGCCCAAGCTTAAAGTGCTTAAGGGCCAAGCTTGTGGTGGGAACTGGGCCTATGCATGAGGGGCTTGAGGTGTCAAAAGGTCAAGATTCAATCCCTACAAGGAAGGGGCGAGCCCTACAAGAGGGGAGATGAGAGAGAACACCCACACACTCACACAAGGCATGCATGGTACAAAGAAAGCAAAAGAGACACTTGTCAAGTTCCTCCTCATGTTGCCCTCGTGGTGTGCCTGAGGCCTATTGGTTGGCCACCCAAGGGGTCCAATGATAATTTAGGAGATTTAATTAATTGATTTTGCATTTATCAAGTCCTCTTTCTCAAAGGGGAAAGGGGGACACTTGTCCCAAGGCTACCCTTGCTGCTTGTAATGCCTCCTGCTTGTGATTGGCTAGGCCAGGAGGGGTCCAATGAGCTTCAAGCATGAGCTACAAGGGAGGGTCGACCCAAGCAAGCTAGGGGGTTGCTTAGGGAGTATACTCATGGGGATCATTTTGTTACTCTGTGGCCAAGTCAACAGAGGCTGCAGGTGAGATATTTTTAGACCCGAGGGTCTAAAGCGAGAAAATGCACAAATGAGTGACACTTGGCACTCTGAGGCCAGTTTACTACTTAAAGAGAAGGCAAAACGTGATTTTCAGCTGGGAGCTCGTTTTTGAGTGCTGTCACAGGTGGGAGAGCTTCAATGGAGTGCTGGCTTACCCTCTATGTACAGTGAGGTGCAGGATGTCATGACCTGCATACCTCTCATTGCTCTCTCTCTCCCCTATTCTTTATGGGTATGCCCCTCTAGTGAGCTCATCAGATTGACCATGTACAGTCTTGTGGTTTGATGCTCTAATGCTGAGGCAAGAGCCTCCCTGAATAGGAACAGGAGTAGCTAACTGCTACTCCAAAGCAGGGAAACGAGAGGGTGATAACCTCTCAAGTAAACACACAAAAATCAGCACTGTTTTATTGCTGATTTTGGGCTGTTTAGGGACCGTTTTGTGCTCGGAATCATGCCAGAATCAAGGGGCACGTAGTCCAAGGCATTGGGAACAGTGCAAGGACAGTTGACAACTGAAATTAGGTCAAAAATAGGTCCTAACCAGAAAATACAGCGGTCTGAAATTGACTGTTTTTCAGCCATACGGACGCTAGAACCATTGGGAATAGTGCCCCACTGGCAAAGGACAGTTAGGGGACTGTTTGGGGCTGAAAACAGGGCAAAAACCAGTAAATACAGCGTGCTGAATTTACTGTTTTTGGGCAGGAATCAGAGGGTTTATGCCAATGGAAGTGAGTTCTAGCAAGGGAATTGGTTTCGCGCTAGTTTTGGGGCTGATATGCTGCCGAAATTTGGCCAAATCAAGTGGTATCTAGTTGGATATAGACAAAGGATTCCCAGGACTCTACTTTGTAAATTTACCGTCTCAAAGTATAAAGAAATACCGAAAGGGGCACCTATTTAGGGGCCAATCTAGTGTCTGATTCGCATACAGATGCATTCTAGCATCTATATCCCATTCCCCTCTCTTGTGTCATTATAGCACAGGTAGAATAGACAACTAATAATGGGTGAAAGCTAAATCAAGGTTTGAAGTAAAGTCTACCGCCCTTATTGAAGTTAACAGGCCGGTTACAATACCTCTGTATCAGCTAGTCTCTATCTCCAATTGGTGAGGTGAGGCAAGTAGCTGACCAATAACACATCTAATGCCATGAGATAGGTGTGTGTCTCCATGTACCTAGGGCATGAGATGAACCCATCATCTGTTGTGCGGATAAGATGGTCTTGATAAAAAGCCATCTTCATCCTCAACTCATGTGACGGAGACAACGAAGTCCTCCTGGTATCTAACATCATGTCAGATAACCTCGCAGTATGAGGGTGAGGGATGGTGCATCCAGGGAAGGGGACAACCTGACTAAATCCGTGTACTTCAATCAAACATGATATCTGTGCAAACCAACATGAAATATCACCCTCATTGGCCAACTGTCGTGCATATCTGTCGCATGGGAGCTCCCATGTGCTATGAATTTTTTTTTCGAGAAAAGGATCCTTCTATTAGTTAATGAAAACTGCCCATAGGGCTACATCCACCTCTGCAGGAGAGGGCTACAACAAGCATGATGGGGAGACTCTCCCAATGAAAAAACAACATATATACAATGAGGCTAAATCAAGAGATGGGAGGAGGGAAGAGCCACACAGGTGGACAGTAGTGCCATCTGGGCACCCCTTGGACAATGGTGTAGAAAGGCCCAGGGCGCCAGAGTCGAAGGAAAGCCTCGTGACGCTCCCGCATGCGGTCGGAGCTGCCTTGTAGTCCCTCAAGCTGTCCTCTGAGAGTATGGATCAGCTCTAGCCAAAAGTCACGAACAGTCTCTGCTAGTGGCATAGGGCGAGCCTCAAAGATGCGGAAACAGTGGGCCCGCCAGATGAACCAGAGAGCTAGGCCGTTGATGAGCTCCCAACACTCCTCTCTCTCACTGCACCACTCCTGTGGAGTAAGATCTTAGCAGGCTGGAGTGTAGGTCGCCCCCCCTGCGTCACTATCATCCTGCTGGTGGAAGATAGCTCAAACTGAAGTGCCGGGCCCGTGAGGGTGGACCAAGCTGCTGCCCCCCAAGTGTACTGTTGAGCCGTGGAGAGGGAAGGCATCAGCCGAAGAACTCGTAGCCACACCTGCTGGGCCGAAGGACAGTCCCAAAGACAGTGACGCTGACTCTCCACCAACTGGTCACAGGCTGCACATGCGGCCGAGAGACCACTATGCACAAGCCAGCTCCCTACTGCTGTGGCTCTGTGTGCAACCAGCCACTGGAACAAAGTGACGCGCCTTGGCTGTTTGGAGTCCCACAGCCTCTGCCAAAAAGCTGCCAAGAACTCTACTGTGAGGCCCTCCTCCTGCCAATGACGTGCTGCAGCGGGGCGGGCCTCTCTCTGTGCTGCAAGTATATGACGTCCAAGCCGAACAGTGTACTGAAAAAAGGGGACTCCTGGGCGGTCTGCAGAAGGGAAGGGGTCCCTCCATAGCCACTCACCAGAATCCCACTGTACTCGTGCCAGTGGACAACACTCCCAAGCCCATAGCCTCCAATGTCCTGTCTCAAGAGCTGCTGGGTCAGGGTCGATGACGTAAGTCCTCCCAAAGATGCCCACAACTCGGATCCTCTGGAAACAGCACTCTGCTACCTGCGGGGCCTCTACTGCAACTCGCTGTAATCGTCCCCCACCCTGAAGCTCGAAGAACAGGGCTGGGACAGTCTCTGAGCAAGCCTTGACTGAAATGAGAACCTCCAGTCGAGCGAAGGCTCCCATCCACCGGGGTGCTACTGGCTCGAGAGGCGTGAGCCACTCAGCTGGAACTGACTCTGAGATGTCCTAACACATGCTCTGCACCCCTCTCATGCCCTGTAGCTGGACAGCCTGCACCTCCTCTGACAAACCTGTGAACGCTAGCCAGTCACCTAGAGAGCGCGCTGGACCTGCTGCCATGGGACCCCAAGAAACATGAGGCCGACTCCCAACCAAGTGGCCTCTCTGAGTGCGAACCATGGGGTTCCAGACGAGGGGTTGCCGTAGGCACTCCTCTGTGCACGTCGGCTGTCTCTGCTCTAGGCCACGCCGTAAGAGCTCCCAAGATCGAAGCAAACTCACAGCGAATCGATCCTCCAGTCTCCTGCTCAAACCAACTCGGCGCAACTCTGTAAAGATCCATCTGGTCGAAGGTTGCCAAGGGCCTCCTGACTGAGGCACCCTGGCACGAAGCCTCTGCAGCAAGAACTCCTTCCAGGGCTCCTCGCCTGGAAGAAGTCCTCTGACGACGAACTTCCCAAGAAGGGCTCTGCTTTGCTGTGCTGGATCAATGATCCCAAGCCCTCCCTGAGAACAAGGAAGTGTGATGACCGACCAAGCCACCTTGGCTCGGGCTATTTGAGTGTCGCGACCTGACCAAAGGAAGTTCCTGATCAGCCTCTCTACCTGGCTGATACAAGAACTTGAGAAGATCCAGCAAGAAGTGATGTACCACATAGTCGCCAACAACACCTGGTTGGCAACTACTACTCTGCCAGCCAGCGAAAGTTGTGATGAGCTCCACTGTAACAGCTTTCTCCTGATGGACAGGAGAAGAGGAGCAATCTGCTGCTCGGGGGAAAAGTCCAAACCAACCTGACAACCCAAGTATCGAACTGCAGTCCCTGGAGGAATCCACCTGAAACCTTCTCCTGGCATCCAATCTGGCACAGGAGCATTGCCAACCGAGAAAGCCACTGTCTTTCTCCAGTTGATCAGTGCGCCCGATGCACAGCAGAAGGTCTCCAAAGCCTGCTCACATCTGTGTAAATTGGCCTCCTAGCCCTCTAAGTACAAGGCTGAGTCGTCGGCAAACTCAGCGTCCAGAAGCTCATCTCCCCGTATAGGG
Source organism: Adiantum capillus-veneris (assembly GCF_014529385.1). Lineage (NCBI taxonomy): Eukaryota > Viridiplantae > Streptophyta > Polypodiopsida > Polypodiales > Pteridaceae > Adiantum > Adiantum capillus-veneris. Next base: position 55,692,772 of record NC_140943.1, on the reverse strand, counting down.
AGTGCTAAGTCCCTCAGACCAACCTGCTCTGACACCAAAAATCTGCTCATCACCTTCGCATAGAACAAAAAGAGAAAGGGGGCAAGAGGACAACTCTGTCTGACCGATCGTGTGAGCATGAAGCGCTCACCTCTACCTCCTGCAAAAAGCACCTGACTGTGAGCCTGTCTGTACAAAGCTGACACCCCTCTGATCCAAGCATCTGAGAAGCCCATCCTGCGTAGTGTGCCCTCTAGAAAGTCCCAGTCTACTCTGTCGTATGCCTTCTCAAAATCGAGAAGAAGAATCACAAGGTCCTCCCCACGGAGTGGTGCCAGGGTAGAAGCCTCCCAGAAAGTGAAGATGTTGTCAAGGATACTGCGTTCCTTGACAAAACCTGTCTGAGTCCCATGTATAAGGCTCTCCAAAAGTGGCTAAATCCTCAAACTCAGAGCCTTGGCAAGAATTTTGTAGGTTGAGTTGAGGATGGTGATGGGGCGCCACTGTCGAATCTCATCCAAGGAGCCACCCTCCTTTGGAATGAGGTAAATCAGGCTCACTCATGCTATCCGGCATCACTCCTGTGTGCAGAATGTACTGAAAGGCACTACAAAGATCTGGGCCAAGCAGGTCCCAGTACTCCAAGAAAAAACTGGGAGTCAACCCATCCTCACCTGGACAGCTACCACGAGGGAGGGCCCTAAGAGCCGTGTGCAGCTCCTCAAGCTGAAGAGGTATCTCTAGCCTCTGGCGCATCTCCTCAGTCACAAGACAAGGAATCTGTGCCCAAACCTGTTCCCTGCATGCATCCTGTCTCTCTGACTGGGACTCAGCCAACAGTAACTCACGGTAAAAGACAGTAGAAACTGCACGCATATTCTCGGACTCACAAACAATTGACCCATCGGGTCTCCTCAACTGATTGACCTTGGCATGCGAGTGCCGAGGTCCCACTGTCTCAAAAAAAACACCTGTCACTCTGTCACCCACCTGAGTCCACTGAGATGCCTGTCGGTGGAAGGCAAACTCATGGCGCCTCTCCTCTGTGCAAGCAAGCTCCTGTCGAGCCTGCTGTAACTGCTCCTCCAACCATGGACTGTCTGGATGCTGCTCCTGCATCCTCTGTAGTGAAGCAATGCCTCGTCTGAGACGCTGCTCCTCCTCTCTTGCTACAGCCCGTCGAGCCAGAGACTCCTGGAGAAAAAAGTGGCTAAGTTGAGCTAGGCCTAAGGCCACTCTGTCTGCAGGTGGAGCCTGGCTGTCCATGCCCTCTGTCCAGAGAGCCTCTACCCTCTCTCTGAGTGCTGAGTCCAACAAGACCCGCTCTGGGATGCGAAGCATCGTGCTCCCACTCCTCTGCCTGTCTGCCACTGTGAGGATCACTGGTGCATGGTCCGAGAAGGATGTCCCTGCCAGGATGCCCACTGATCCCTCCAAGTCACTGAAGTGGTCACTAGTGTAGAAGCGATCCATGCGCGATAGATTCACTCCTCCCACTCTGAGGTCCGATCTAGAGAAGATAAGACTCTCTGGAGGCCTCACAAAGCCAGAATGCTGCCATGTATCCGAGACCCTCAAAGTCATACACAACCTCTCCCAAGCTGCTAACTCGACTCCATGCACAGTAGCATGGCTGCCTCCGATCCTGTCAGAAGGGTCCTCCAACATGTTGAAGTCCCCTGCTACACACCAATGGTCAACCTGTGGCAAAGACTCAACAATCTGTGACCAAAACTCTGCGCGAGCACTCGCCACATTGGGCGCATAGATGTTTAGGAAGCCCACAAGGCCACCCTGAACTTGCATAGTAATCCACTAAGCCTTGCCTGGCACAATAATCCCTCTGCCCACCATGGCCTGCTGCAATGAGTCCGCAATAGTCATACATACCCCTCTTGTGGGGCATCACATAACTGCACGTAGGGGAGAAAGAGAGCAGTGTGTAGTGTGCAGGGCATCACTCCTAGCACCACACTGTACATGAGAGGGAAAGGAAGCACTCCATAGCTCTTAACATGTGACAGAAAGTGAAATGAGGCCTCTCCCAGCATAAAATTCAGCGCCACTTCTTCTGCAAGAGGAAAGTGCATGAAAATTCGACACTTGGCGCATTTACAAGCATTTGGCCGTTTCGGGTTCGCCGCTTAAAAATATCCTGACCGGTTGCCCAGTTGACTTCGCGGCAGAGTTATAAAATGTTCCCCTAGTCATACCGGAGGTAATGACGCGAACACATTTCACGGCCCAAAATAGCAGTTTCCTAAATTTTAGGAGATGCTTCCGTTGGGCTCCCACTAGTCTTCTGACCATCTATCCTCATTGGAGCCGCATCCAAAAGTGCAATGTGGCCCAACTGTCGGATACTTTTTGTTGGTAGTCCCACCTTGACTTTACGCCTTAATTGAGTTCACTTCCTAGTATCCACCAACTTGCTAAGTGCGACGAGGGGACCTATATGATCTTGCTCTGAGCCTAGACATCCTCTTACCATACGAATTCCAGTGCCGACCACTTCCCGTCTGCAGGTGAATCTACCGTTCACATTGGCCATACAATGTCCGACCGTTTGCTACTTCAAAAAGAGGGTCTCAAAACAAATAAAATAAACCCCATTGGAAAGAAACCAACAACCAAGGTTAGCAGTTGCCACATCTCTGTGACATGGTTAATAACTGCCACGTCCTCGTGACACCTCCCACTCTACGGTCCGATCTAGAGAAGGCAAGACTGTCTGGGGGCCTCACAAAACGAGAGTGCTGCCATGTATCCGAGACCCTCAAAGTCATATAAAACCTCCCTTAAGCTGCCAACTCGACTCCATGCACAGTAGCATGGCTGCCACCAATCCTGTCAGAAGGGTCCTCCAACATGTTGAAGTCCCCTCCCATACACCAATGATCGGCCTGCGGCAAAGACTCAACAATCTGTGACCAAAACTCTGCACGAGCACTCGCCACATTGGGCGCATAGATGTTCAGGAAGCCCACAAGGCCACCCTGAACCTGCATAGTAATCCACTGAGCCCTGCCTGGCACAATAATCCCTCTGTCCACAATGGCCTGTTGCAATGAGTCCGCAATAGTCATACATACCCCACCCTGGATGCCTCCAGGGCCAAAAGCAGCTGACCAAAAGGTATCATAGCGTCCACGCAAAATCTGACCACATCGCCGAATGCGGCTCTCAGACAAATGGTGCTCCTGAAGCATAAGGAGATCAATCTCTCCTCCCACAAGGCAACGCTGAAGCTCCTGACGCAATCGGCCCCGCTGTCGCTGAAATTGGGGCCCACCTAGTCCCTGCACGTTCCACGAGACGATCCTCATGGGGAGCGAGAAAGAACAGATGCTGCCGCAACAGCAAGACGGGCTATCTTCGAGGCTGGCTTGGATGGGGAGTAATCCGCATCCGAGCGTCCTCTAGATAGGCGAGACTGCAGTGAGTACCTGGTCCAAGCCCAAGCAGAGCGAGCCGTGCGTAAAGCAACCTCCTCTGCCCAGGAGTCCTCATGAATGTATACATAGCAAGGCAAACACTGCGTATCAGCAAAAAAAGTACACCACAATGTGCCTACATCCTGCTGAGTCTGGGGGTGTCACCGCAAACTTGGCCAGTGGCCACAAAGTCTGCAGTAAATCTGTAACGCCAAGTTCTCCCATGTGGTGAGAGAACTCGAGAACCATGCAACCATCCGACCACTGAATCGAGTGACCACTCTGTCTCGGTCCTACCACAGAGGGGGAAGGAGAAACCAACTGCTGAGTCCAAGGCCTCTGTCCCCCTAGCGGCGAGGAACAAAGCGTGGACCATGAAGCAGGCTGCCTCGTGGTTTGCTGCGGAATCGCCGAGAAAGCGAGTGAACCCGTAATCGAAGAAATCCTAGCGGCGTCGGAGGTCAATGCTCGTCAGACCACAAGGGATAGCTGCAAGGGAAGATGTCTAAATCTGCAGAGGGGGCCGCAAGAAGGGTTGACCCTCTCTCGCTAGGCGACTCGTGGCAAAGGCGCTGCCAAGAGATCTCCTAGCCGCCGACGAGGGACCAGTCTCCTGAGTCGACTGTGGTACTGAAGCAGGAGGAGGGGGAGAAGGAGCTGGGGGGGGGGGGGGGGGGGGGGGGGGGCGGAGGAGAAGAGAAGCGGGGTGGGGCGACAGAGACAGGGGGGCGAGGTGGGGAGTGGGCGGGAGCAAAGGGCGGGGGAGGGGATGAGGAGGAGGAGGGGAAATCGGATGGTGGGGCGGCTGGCGAGAGTGAAGCGGAGGTGGAGGCTGGCGTAGGGGGCTCCTCCTGCTCAAGAGGACCAAAGCGGTTCCCCGTGGGAACCCACTGCTGCTGAGTAGGCACCTGAGGGCCACTCTGAGTGCCAGGTTGTCGCTGTGGCCCCCGGCGTCGACGGCCACGGGCCTGCTGCCACCCCTCCTCCGGTGGAGCCCCAGGCTCGGAGGGTGGCTCTGGATCTGTGCGCTGTCGCTGGCTGTGGCTGCAGCCCAGCCTTGGCAGGCTGGGGCTGAGGCTGAGGTGCGGGTCGAGGTCTCCTCCGTGGACAGGCCTTCGCTAGGTGGCCCATCTGTCTGCAAATGAAGCACTGGTTCGGGAGACCCGAGTACTCCACACTCTGTCTAAACCACCCCCCACTCACCCGAGACAAAAGGATGACCTTCGGGAGCGTGTGGGTATCTCTGACCAAAACTCGAATTGAAGGGATGCCAGCCGCCTTGGCAGCCATTGATGCTGCCGTACGAGGTGTCTCCAGGACAGTCCCGATGGCGGAGCCAATCCTGGAGAGAAGTGGAAGGTACTCCCTCCGTAAACCCGAAAAGCAGACTGAGATGGGGATGTCTGCCTTCTCTACTAGCACATCCGAATTCGGGTCAAAACCATGTCGCCACTGTCGAAAGTGGGCGCGTGATGCTCGGATGGCCAGTGGACTCATAGCTATGACCTTGGAGGCCATCTCGGAAGTCTCGAACTCAATCTGGTAGTACCCCCGTCCGAGAATCTGGACATCCAAGATCTTGCCCACCTCTGCGAGAAGGCGGGCCTGGAGAAGGTCTCGCAGCTCTCCTCTGCTAGGACGAGTGCCGAGAACCTTGCAGATGACATAAGTCGCCTGTAAGCTTTCTATCTCTGCGGCAAGGCTCGCTTGCTCTGTCGGCGAAAGAGCAAGTCGAATGGTGGGCTCAGCGGGGTCGGGCGAGGGGGCTTCAGGCGAGTCCCTCTGTGGCGAAGCTGGAGCCTCCATCTGTGTCTACTGCTGAGTCGAAGAAGCGGGCGGTGAAGAAAATCTGCAACCGAGTATGCCAAGCACTTGTCCGAAGAAGAAGTGATGCAGAGCCAGGTGCAGAAGACCTTCGGGAGCGATGAGGATAGGGGGGGGGGGGGGGGGGGGATGGGGGGATGGATAAAGCGGTGAGCGAAAGTTTAAAAGGCTGCGGGGGGGGGGGGGGGCGGGGGAGGGAGAAGGGGCCAGGGAATGGGGGGTAGCGGACGGGCTAGGGGGGTAGCTAGGGGGCAGCAGAGGGCAAGGGTGGCGTGGCGGGCAGGGCTGGGCGAGGGAGGAGCGCGAGGGCGATGGGGGCAGCGCGAGGGCGGGGGCAGAAGGCAGCGCGAGGGGGCAGCGCGGGGGCTGGAGGCAGCGAGGGCGAGAGGGAGGGGGGGGAGGGGGGGGAGGGGGGGGGGGGGGGGGGGGGGGGTGAGGGGCAGAGATGGCGCAACAACAGGGGAGGAGGGCATGCAGCAACAGCGAGCGTCGCCTCCACACTGCAGTTGTACATAACTTACCCCATGTGCTATGAATTAAAGACACTGATCTAGCAAAAGCCTTCGCTACAATCGGTGGTGCACTCATCTCAACCCTGATAATCGCCCAAATCGGCTTGGAGATCATGGATACAAGTGGTCTCTTGATGGATCTCCATCCATCATATGTGCGCTCTCATCTACTACGATGATCTAGGCTAGGCTCCCATATCTGCACTCCATAAAGCATGGTAGGAGTGACCAATGTCAAATAGCCACCGCTTAGTGCATGGCTTTTGAAACTGCACCTGTGAACATATCCTCTCTAGTCCTCCTAATGCTGCATATACCCTCGCAATCTCGCCTCTCTCATAAAGAAAGTAGGTCCACAGAATACAACACCAAGATATGTACAGGAGTCTACATACTCCACTATCTCCTATCCATATGTAAAAATAGGTGTTGATCTCATGACCCTCTGCACTGTAGTATTGAATACCATTACCTTGGTTTTGACAAGGTAAGTGGAGAGACCATGATCATGTGCATAAGCATTTGACGCATCTAGATGTCTTTGCATACCCTCTAGAGAATCTACAATAAGCACAATATCATCGGCATAAAGCAATAGAGGTATCCATGTACCTAACAATTGTGCCCCTCTATCCCTTGTAGTCTCAATATAGAAAGAAATCTCATCAATATACGATCCAAACAAAATTGGAGAAAGTGGGCATCCCTACTTCACCCCAATAGTAGTGGGGGGGGTACGTCCGCAGACATCAGGAAAGGCGCCTGCAGTATGTGTGACTAGTGTGAACCTAGCCGTTTAGTTATGAAGTCCTATAAATAGGACTTGAGCCTCATTTGTGAGACATCTTGTGTGAACACCACACTTGGACTCTTGGCCCCTGGCAGCTCTGCCCGCACACCCGTACTGGTGTGGGTTCGGTGGTATGAGACACCGGCCCTTGTGGCAAAGGCTAGCCCGCTTGGCTGCAGGCTCCCAGGCTCGGGGGTGAGCCCGTATTGGCTTTATGGACTACGTGTGTCTAGGTGTGAGTTTGGCTTGTGTCATGTCATGTGTGCAGGATGGATCCGGCATGGGACTAACGGGGGAAAGGGGCATCTTCTGATCTCCAATACTGTGTCGATCTTCTCCCTTCTCTCTTTTGATCAAATTCTATTTATTTTCCGCTAATAAATTGCTCGTACGAGCTCCCCTTTGTGACAGTGGTATCAAAGCTCGACCACCTCTCTTTTTTTGCAAAGGATGATTGTGAGAAGGAACGAGAAAAACCGTGCCGAGTCAAGAGAGAACTATTGAAGAAGAACTTCAACAGGTACGAGTTCAACTCGCAAAACTGTAGCAGCTTCTCACGTTGCCTGCTGTCCAGAAGGTTTTGGACGGACTCAAGAAACCGCAAGGAACAGATGCTGATGGGCGTCAAGTAAACACTATCGGTGGTAACAACCCGCAGGAGGAAAATGCGGAAAGAGGTGCCACAGTGCACAACGGATTTCCAGATCGGAACAAACGGCCCATAAAGAGCAAATGCCAGCAAAAAAGGCTCTCTCTCTGTTGAACGGAAGTAGAGATGTTTATATCTCTTCCCCGTTATACTCTCCTGACCATACTACCTCTACTTCTCATACAGAATCTAAACCCTTTTCTAAGAGGAGAACGTCCTTCTTTACATAACACTAAAGAGAAGCCCAAGTTCAAAAAGGACAACCGCAAGCATCAAAAGATGCGGGTTTTCAAATCTGGTGACAAGGATGTCAAGTTTGATAATGACAAAGAACGGAGAGATATCCCAAGGCACTATTGGGACTGGTTTGCCCAAAAGGCACACGAGAAATTCACACGCTATGTTGACAAGTATTGGTAAAAGTCACCCCCTTTCATGAAGATTTCCGATGAGGAAAAGATGCGGAAGTTTGAAGCAGGCCTTCAACCACATTCGAAAGAGTATGAAGGTGTATCCCCATGATACCCTTCAAAGGATGATGGAGTCGACAATCATTGTTGAAAGATCTACACTCCACTAGTACCCCAAGAAGGATGAAACAAAGCACGTATCGTGCAAGACAAAGAGCGGTATATGATGATCATGGCAACCAAGGCAAAAAGTGTCCCCCTGAGGACTCTAATCAGCCTAAGAAGCCAAAGGGCACCGGAAAAAAGCTAAAGTATCTTTCGCCCACCCAAGTACAAACTTTCGAGGAAGATGTTTCTAGAGTGGAGAGAACGAACACATGTAGCCCGATTACCCTATTCGACAACAACGGTAGGAAGAAGCATATTCGAAGAAAAAACAAACGAATGAACCCGCTCCACCAAGCTCGAATTCTATTCCTAATGTACAAGGGAATATGGAAACAAAGAAAGGGAAGCATAAGCTTCTAAAAGGCTCGGGATCTTTGAATAACCAGCGAGTATTGATCCTCTATGATCCAAGATGAATCCAACAATTTCATTTCACTTGATACTACAGAACGGTTGAGCCTTACACCTGCTTAGCTAGGCACTCTGATCACATCCGGATCAGCATTTGAGGGGTTGACCACCAACGCAACTCCCGTGCAAGGACAACTCAATCTTCAAAATGGCGAGTGCAAGGACTGCGAATCATTTTTGATGGCACCTATCAAGGAATGTGATATCATCTTGGGTATGCCATGGCAATTCCACATCCAACCGCTCCCAGATTATGTGGGCAAATCCGTCACCTTTGAACATGAGGGCAAGAGAAAAGGACAAGTCTAAGGAGAGTTCGCTCTCAAGTCTTCAAATTAAACGTTTTCAATTTATTGAAAGATACGAGGACTGTTTCATTGAAACAGTCCTTGATAAGCTACCTCTAGAACACCAAGAAGATCATCACATTGATCTCATACCCGATAGCTCTCCTCCTAACCAACCCCAAACGCTAGCTCCTTTGCTCCCTTTATAGGGTAGGATATTGGTTAAGAACTTTTAAAGGCTTAGGTAGGGCAAGTTTGGAAGACAAAATCATAAAAATAAATCATTAAAATGATTACTAATAAACTTCACTTCGGCAAAGTTCAAGGGTGAAACTGTCGCACATTTGTCATCTGTCAAAACGATTGTACAATCCATTCATGCAAGAGGGTTCCAAAACTAGAAAATCTAATCTAATGGACTTGTCCGGACATGCAAATCCTAGGATTCTAGACACTACTATCTAGGGATAGGTACAGAATCGACTCTCGAAGTCGATGAAGCATGTTCACGTGGCACACAGAGCCATGTGCACGTGCCATCATCCCTCGTCATCCTATTATCCTGAAATCTCCTTGCTTGATTTCAATGGGAGTATTCGATTGAAGTGACCTCCGTCTCTCATCTCTCATACGTGAGTGTGAGGAGGGGGGGTGTGTGTGAGCAAGTGCAAGTGTTTGTGGGAATGAAAGCTCGTAATTGTGGAAAGTTGCCCTTTGCTCGGTAAGCAAGCCCCTTGGTTGTTAAGGAAGCCCCTTGCCTAAGCTAAGCAAGCACCCTGCTTGAAGCTACCCCTCTTTTCTGGTTAAAGAACTCCTTGGGTTACGATTTAATAAAATCATCACTACAAAGATTACGCATTGTGGCAAGCTGCTCATCGTATGTGCAAGCGCTCTGCATCGGAAGCCGTTGCATAATGTAGCTATAAGAGCGTACGTGTGCTCGAGCAGGTGACACAACACGCAGAGAGATGAAGGGCGAAGGAGAGGGATGAGGGCCTCGGGATGTGTGTGTGTGAGAAGAAGAAGAAGAAGAAGAAGAGGATTTTAACGTCGTAGGAAACTATCCCAAGAGACCTTAAAGATCTATCCCACGAGAGTTGAACTTACGACTTGCTATTCAAGAGGGAAATGACATAACCAATCTACCACACTTGAGAGAGAGAGAGAGAGAGAGAGAGAGAGAGAGAGAGAGAGCACTCGACACACCCTAGGTTGCCCATCTCTCCGCCACAATGCGTCCTCTCCTCACACGAATTGAGCTTTGCAAACTGCTGCCAGGCTTGCTGCTGCCAAAACAGGCCTGCACGTGGTATTGTGTGGGTGCTTGACATGCTTGATTGCCAGTTTCCTGCCTGTTGAATTTCTGTTTTCCTCCTGTTTTGGAGCCTTTAGGTGGTGGGGTTTTCTGGTGTGTCGCAGTGGTGGCGTACTCTTTCTCCCTTGAACTTGTCTTGCTTGTTGAAAATCCCCATGCAAGTTCCTTACCTTTGGCTTGTCCTTTTGGATCGTAGCTTCTAATGCAGCCAACCGCTGCCTTTCATCCACTTGTCCTGCTGGTTTGAAGCTTTCTTTTCAAGTTTAGTGATGGACTCTCTCCTCGGACCTCCATCAGCTTGTCCTGTATCATAAAATTTAAGTGCCAGCTTCGGTGCGATCCTCTTTTGGGCGGGGTTTTTTGGTGTGGATGGTGGTCCAGCTAACAGCTGTCCCAGTGGTAGGCGTCATTGGTTAGTCAGGGAAGCGTCTGGAGCATGATGTTTTGTATCGCTTGGGGCAGTAGGAGGTATTGGGCAGATTCAAACATATCCTGGATTCATAACTCTCTTCACATTCCCACTTTACCCCTGTCTATACATATCCTTTTAGCCATGGTTATCCATTGGTTTTTCCCCTCAGCTTTGGGGAATCCTGCAGTACTGTATTGGCAGAGTCTGCCTCTTGTAATATTGTGTAGTATCAGCAGGGCCTGAGACCTATTAGAGAGAGAGAAGAAGAAGAAGATAATTAACGTCGTAGGAAACTATCCCGAGAGACCTTAAAGATCTATTTGAGGAAAGTTGAACTCAAGACTTGTTATTCAAGAGGGAAATGGCATAACCAATCTACCACACTTGGGTGATAGAAAGGTTATAGCATTTTCCTCCGTTTATTAGCACACACACACACACCCCGATCTCCCACACACACGCCCGAGAAGAAGAGTATTTTAACGTTGTAGGAAACTATCCCAAGAGATAGTAAACATCTATCCGACGAGGAGAGTTGAACTCAAGACTTGTTATCCAAGAGGGAAATGGCATAACCAATCTACCACACTTGGGTGATAGAAAGGTTATACCATTTTCCTCTTTTTATTAGAGAGAGAGAGAGAGAGAGAGAGAGAGAGAGAGAGAGAGAGAGAGAGAGAGAGAGAGAGATGAAATGAAATGTTATATTAACGTCTTCAAAAGGCCAAAATGACCTATGAGACCAATCTGTTACAAAATAATGAATCTAATACCATGTCTGGGTACGAAAGAACTAGATCAAAGATACTAGTACTAGAATCCATCCTCATCTGCACTCTGGATGTCGAGAGAGTATGTCTTGAATCCTCTGCTGTAGTCTCCGTCAATGCCGTGTAGCCCCTCTCCTCAATCGTGGCCGTCTGGATCTCCGTAGCGCCAATGCTCGGTCGATGAGAGTGCCGGTAGTGGTCGAATGAGTGTGGGCCGAGCTCTGCAGTGATGGCTTCTCCTCTGGCCGTCCCATATCTAGTGAAAAGAAATCTGTAATCTGTCTCTGGGACTGTCTCTCTCTATCTCTCACCAATAAAGTGTCTCTATATCTGTGTAACTCAAGTAGATATAGCCCAAGACATCTCTGATCCTCATAACTCATGACCCTAGAGAAAGGACCAAAACCCTCTCTGAATAAGCAGTGGAAACAGACCCGTATCTCATAGTACACTGTGCAATGACATATGTAATGTAGCTCTGTCTCTGGCTTTAACTGGCATAAGTGGCATATCCTACTATCTGATGGTATCCCTTTGAATCTACCAGTCTCAATCTCCAACTGATGTGAGGATGTGCATATCTGACCAATGGCACACCGCAAACCATGAGACATATGTGTGTCCATGTAGCTGGGTCGAATCACAACCCATCTCCTGTGAGGTGGAGAAGATGCTCTCTATAGAAAGCCATCTTCGTGCCCAACTCATGTGGCGGCTCTATCCATGTCCTCCTAGTATCCAGCTGGATAAGGTCCTGACGAATGAGTCTAGTAATCTCCACCCATGTAAGAGACATCGAGAGTGCCTGAAGAGAGTACTGGAAAGGGGGCAACCTCTCCATGGTGAAGCCATGCATCTGAAACCATGATGTCATCTGTGCATACCAGCATGAAGTGTCCCCCTGAAGAGCTGACTGTCTGGAAGACTCAAGGGCCAGTCTAGCATATCTGTCTCTAGTAGTATCCCACAAGCTGTGCACAAAGGAAAGTGATCTAGTAAGCGCCTCAATCTCCATAGGAGTAGCTAGCTCTGCTCGAATGATAGCGTGGGGTACGGAGGCCTTGGCTCTGATCAACCGAGAGATCATAGATACCAAGGGCCTCTCCATATGTCTCCAACCATCCTGGCCTACAGAAGGTCCCCATATCTACACCCCATACAACATAGCTGAGGCTACTAAAGTATCAAAGAGCCATAACTTTGTCTGAGGTTCTTGGAACCGAACTTGCCAACACATCCTCTCCAAGCCTCCCAAGGCCGCAAAAGCTCTAATCAATCTAGTTCTGCTGCTCTCCCCAAAGAAAACCTTGGCCCAGTGAAGACAACCCCAAGGTAAGTGTATGCATCTGTATACTCTACAATCTCTTGACCATATGTGAAAGTTGGTGCTGACCTACTGATCCATTGTGGTGTGGTGTTAAACACCATAACCTTGGTTTTACCAAGGTTTACAAACAATCCACTATCCTCTGCAAAACTGTGTAATGCATCCAATTGTCGCTGCATACCCTCTGGTGAGTCAAAGATCAACACAATACATCAGCATATAAAAACAATGGGATCCACGTCCCTGCCAGTTGGGCACCTCTATCACCCTCTCTGTCAATATAATCCGACACCTCATCAACATACATACCAAATAGAGTACGAGACAATGGGCAACCCTGTTTCGTTCACCCCAATGGTGGAGTGAACAAATCAGATATCCCCTCCGGAGTGCGTACATGTCCCATCATTGATCTGTATAGAGCCATAATCCCCCAAATCAGCACTATGGGCTCCCCCATCTCCTGCAGTCTGCACATCAATCGAGCTCTTGGGACCACGTAAAATGCTTTGCGGAAATCCACAAAGCTACAATAAATCTGTCTCCCATGTGACCTGCCCTCCTCAATGATGGCTCTCAGTGTCAGAATATGATCAAGAGTGGAGAAACCCCTCCTGAAACTGGCCTGGCCAATGTGTGCCCAACCATGACAATGTAGTTATTCCCAGGCTTTGTACGATCACCTGCTTTGAAGATAGGCACAATAGTAGAAAACCTCCAAGTCTCAGGTAACCCCTCACATATGGCACGATTGAACAACATTGCAAGAACCTCTACCAGCGTATCTCTAGCATGTGTAAAGTGATCTGCTACTAGACCATCATGATCATATGCCCTGCTGGTCCTCATCCTGGTAATGGCTCTCTTTACCATCTCAGTGGTAAAAAAGGTGCTGGTAGGTGGGCATGGCTCTGTCCAAGAACAGTATATAACAATGAGGCATACTGGCCCCACACATCAGCAGAAGTAATCACTCGGGGAGAGGAGTGCTCATGAAAGAATCGCCATGCCTCTCTTGAGTCTCTACTCAAGAATAGCTGATACAAGTCTCGCTCCATCTGGGCCAAGTAAGCTCGTTTCTTCCGTCGCACAAGGCGTCGGGAAGCAATCCGAGATTGTGTGTGTGTGTGTGTGTGTGTGTGTGTGTGTGAGAGAGAGAGAGAGAGAGAGAGAGAGAGAGAGATAAAATAAGATAAAATGAAATGATATATTAACGTCTTCAAAAGGCCAAAATGACCTATGAGACCAATCCGTTACAAACTTGTGAATCTAGTACCGTGTCCGAGTACAAAAAAAGAAATACTAAAATGAATCTAGAAGTGCTACTAGCTCAAGCTCATTGAGGTATGAGTGTTCACTGATACAATGGGTGATCAATCCATCCTCATCTGTACTCTGGATGGAGAGAGAGAGAGAGAGAGGGGGGGGGGGGGGGGGGGGGGGGGGGGGGACCTGCAATTGACACACATCCTTCCTTCCTCATGGCTCCTACACCAATCTCTCCAGCCATCATGTCATTCTATCCTCACCACCAGCTACTCAATGCAAAAACTGATGCATACCCTACCCCCTTCCCAACACCACACAGGCATGCGCACACACATACACATGAACATATGGATCTGCTATATTGAGTATTTGTAGAGGCATATCCAATGCATAGAAGAGTACCTCAATTATGGTGCTTGGATCTAATCCAATCTTGTCTCCCAAAACTAGACCCTCCGAAAAAGATGCCATCATGCTGCAAGAAAAAGACACACAATCAAAACCCACTTGCTGTAAATCAAAGGGCTTGAAAAAGCCAAAGAGTACAGCATCGAACTTCATTGTCACCGCCAGATAACAAGCTAACCTCACCTTCCCATCACCATGTTGACAATCAACTTCATGGCAGCACCATTCCCAACTTCACCAAGATAGAAACGTGACTGAAAATGCATAAAAATAAGAAACAACTCAAGAAAGTAGAAATTTGCCAAATTAAAATTTCTTTCTTCACCTTGCCCATGACATCCAGCAATGGCCCAGCTTGTTCATACAAATCCTCGTCGCCTGCATCAACAATGTTATGCAACATTGAAGTGTTGGGATGTATTTTAGGTGACACAATTGTGTGTGCATGCGCACATGTGTGATTACCAAAAAAAAAAGTATGTGTGTGTGCATGTGTGCACGCTTGCAAGAAATGAAATGTTATATTGACATCTTGACCTATGAGACCAAATTCATGTGTGACTCTAGTTTTCTCTACGCAAGGCTTGGGGGGGGGGGGGGGGGGGGGGGGGGGGGGGGAAGAGAGAGAGAGAAATGAAATGAAATGAAATGTTATATTAACGTCTTCAAAAGGCCAAAGTGACCTATGAGACCAGAAAGTTACAATGCGGTGTATCTGATACAAAGTCAGATTAACAAAATAAATTAAGCTAGGCTAACAAGATATAAATACTGTGGAATCCTAAACTAAGCTGATAGGTGTGAAAGGTGAAAGGCGTGAAATGTGTGAACTAAGCAGTACATGTGTAGACAATATGGGAGAGAAGTAGAGATTCATCTTCATAGAGATCCATCTTCATTTGCACTCTGGACGACGAGAAAGTATGGCTCGAATCCTTTGCTCTAGTCTCCTTCGAAACTGTGTAGCTCCTCTTCTCCATCGGGGTCGTCTAGATCTCCCTAGCTCCAATGCTCGGTCTATGAGAATGCGAGTAGTGCGGGCAGACCTCTCCACTGTTGGCTGCTCCTCTGTCTGTTCTTCTGGGTGTACAATATCTAGTGGAAAGAAATCTGTGATATGTCTCTGGGGTTGTCTCTCTTCAGCTCTCCTCAGAGAGAGAGAGAGAGAGAGAGAGAGAGAGAGAGAGAGAGAGAGAGAGAGAGAGAGAGAGAGAGAGAGCTTTTTTTTAATATAATTGCTTTATTTTAAGCTTACGTGAAAAGATGGCAGCTTTTGGGGCCCTGCTTTTGGCATCCCTTGTAAACCTTTAAATAAGTGCTCCTGCTCTGTAGAGCATCTAGACGCGGAGTCTGAGAGTGAGAACCCTCCCACTCCCTTGTACTTTGAGTTACTGATTAATACAAAAAGAAATAACGAAAGGGGCGCCGGTCTTTGGGGCCAATACCTCTTGGCATGGAACTCTGCCGGGCCGTGTCGAATCAATTGTGAGCTATGAACTGTTTTGAAGTGAATCTCTGCTGTGTCACAGTAGAATCTTGACTTGTAGTGTCCAAGTTTATTACAATGGTATCAAAGTGCGGCTGATTTCTCTTCTACCGGGAAATCTGATCCTTTTCTCGCGACATTTATGGATTCAAACAAAGATTAGTCGACTTCCTCTACAACTGGGGATGCAGGAAGAGATCACGAAGAAGATTCTCACGAGGAGTACGGCTCGCCTCGGCCTACTCAGGCAGAGATTGAAGAGATGGAGCGTCGACAATTGGTTGACAATGTAACAAAGATGATGATCAATCTTGCGAAGGATCCCAAATTTGCAAAATTTTGACTCAGACATCCTTCGACGTAGTGCACTCTCAGTGGTGGAAGGCCACAGAACCACCCCTCAAACCGGCACTCAAGAAACCTCCTACTCCGAGGATGTTTACAGAGCAAAAATTGGAAGAGGTGGTTGATACGCGGATTACCGAGCTTTTTGACGCAAGCAACAAAGACAAAAAGCACGACAAAAAGCAGAAGAAAGGAACTGACTTCCCGGGTTATTTGGGTCGTCAATCTACTTTTGCCTCGGCACGAAAACAAAAGAAACGTGTGCGATTTGAAGGAGTATCTAGTTCTTCTAGCTCTTCTGACTCAAGTGAAGAAGACAGACAAGGGAAAAAGAGAAGCAAAAAGCAAAGCTTTGGAAAGGGCAAGAAAAAGGCAAAGAAGCCTAAGTTTTGCCCAGTTTCTGACAGTTCTACAAGGGACTCGTCTTCGGATAGTTCGGACTCCGATGATCACAGATTTTATGCAAAGAAGAAAAATTTCTATAAAGCCAACCAATCTAACTTTCTGGAGGATAAAAGCAAGAAAGTTTGAGAATTTAAAGAAGGTGGACAATCAATTAAATTTGACACTTTTTCTGGATTCCGAGATGCTTCGAGGGCTTTGGCTTTCATACAGCAGTTTGATATAGCTTTCTCTGAAGGGCATTAGTCAGAGCACTCCAAGATTCGGAGGGCTACCTCTTACTTCAAGGGAAATGCTCGAACATGGTGGTCCACTCTTCTATTGAACAAGAAAGCGCCAGTTAAATGGCTGAAATTTAAAATGGAACGTGGACGAAAAGGCAAGATGAAAGCAGGACTGGTTCCAGATTGCATGGGTACTGACCCAAGCACGATTGATGAGAGTACAGAACTTTGTCGAGCTTGGGGCAAAGTGAAAGATCAAGAAGCCCTGATTTTCTTTGATGGAGGAGCCAAGGCCAACTTCGTTTCACCTGAATTGGCGGCGCAACTCGAGATCACACCCGATCGGATGGGACCACAAGCAGAGGTAGCTCTAGCGGCACTCGGCAGGGACGTGGCCATTACACCTGTCATTGGCAAACTTCGCTTGCATTGTCAGGGGTATTTGGGGGACGAGGACTTCTACATAATGAACTTGGAAGGTCGTGATGTTCTCCTGGGAGTCCCTTGGTACCATAAGAACAACCCCGTGGTCGATTATTGGGCGAAGAAAGCGACACTAACTACTGAAAAGGGCCGAACCATTGTACTTGATGTGAAACTTAAGGGTGAGTCTGTCCCGATTGTATCGGCTTCGACCGTTTCAAAATTAATGAAATCCAATCTGTTTGTTTACTCGATCTTTTTGAAAGAGTTGAATGATGATCATAGGACAAATATGTCTGATCTAGAAAAAGAGCGCTAAGATTTCTCCACACTCATGCGGATTGCTTTTTTGAGGGCCTACCATGCGAGTTGCCACCAACTCCTCCTGAGGATCATACCATTGATCTGATACCTGGAAGCACACCACCGAACCGGCCACCTTACCGAGTGCGCCGAGCCCAGAATGAAGAGATTATGAACCAAGTGAAAAACCTCTTGGAAAAGGTTCTTATCCAGCCGAGTACTTCAACTTACTGCTCTCTGGTTTTGTTTGGTTTTGAAGAAAGACGGATCTTGGAGAATGTGCATTGACTATAGAGCTCTCAATAAAATCACCATCAAGAACATATTTCCGATTCCTAGGATCCATGATATTCTAGACTGACTACAGGGATCCTCTTGTTTCAGCAGGATCGATTTGGAGAGCCGATATCATCAAATCCGAATTGCGCCAGGAGATGTCTACAAGTCAGCTTTTCGGACGACTTTTGGTTTATTCGAGTTTTTGATGATGCCTTTTGGGCTTACCAATGCTCCAGCGACCTTTAACCGAATGATGGACAGGATTTTCAAAGAGTACAGATCTTTTGTGGGCACTTTCTTTGATGACATTATTGTCTTCTCCAAGGATGAGGCAGATCATAGAGCACATTAGCTATAGGTCTTTCAGGCATTGCGAGATCACAAGTTGGTGATTATGCAAAGAAGAGTGAATTTTTCCTACCAAATATACACTTTTTGGGATACATCGTCTCAGCAACAGGAGTGCAGATGGACCCGGCCAAGATAGAGACTATCCGTGATTGGCCCGATTTGAAGAATGTCCATGAAGTTAGAAGCTTCTTGGGCTTATGTTCTTACTACCGGCGGTTCATTAAAAAGTTTGCAGAGGTTGTTTCCCCTTTGCATATCTTGACATAGAAAAGAGTCCCTTTCTCGTGAGGACCCACAAAGGTGATTGCCTTTCAGACATTGAAAGAGAAATTGACAACAGGACCAGTTTCGACTTTGCCGGATTTGCAGAAGTCATTTGAAGTATATTGTGATGCTTGGGGTCGTAGTCTGGGTGCGGTCTTAATGCAGGAAGGCCATGTCATTGCCTGCGAGAGCCGATTGTTCTCAAGGCCGGAATTGATAGCACAGATATAGATATGAGAATGAGCTTTTGGTGGTTATCCATGCTCTTACTCAGTGGCGACACTACCTACTCGGAGCCGATTTCACGGTCTTCATAGAGCATCAGAGTTTACGCTACTTCTTGTCAGAGAAGCAGCTATCGGAAAAGCAGATGCGGTGGGCGAACATCTTGTCACAATTTCACTTCCAGATTGTCCATGTGCTAGGACAGAAGAATTTGGTGCCAGATGCTTTGTCCCAGAAGCCGTTGGTTTTGGCTATTTCCGTGATATATCATAGGAGCTTCAAGGATATGGTCGATCAGTATGCCACATATGCAGATTTTGCGAATATTTTCACTCGGATACAGAATGGGGAGGTAGTAGCGGGATATTCCATTCGGGATGGCTACTTGATGAAGAAAACGATGTTGTGCGTTACACAGCCGTTGAGGGAAAAGGTTCTAACTGAATGCCACTGTCCACCATTTACGGTCACCACAACATTGCTACCACCTTGAAAGGTGTGGAAAGATACTTCTTTTGGCCAAGACTCAAGAAGGACGTGGACGATTTTGTACGCAGTTTCTTGGTATGCTAGAAGGTCAAGTTTGACAAGCATAAAGCACAGGGATTGTTACAGCCTTTACCCATACCCACCCGCCCCTAGGAAAGTATTGCAATGGATTTCATTTTTGATCTCTTGAGAACACAAAGTGGGCACGATGGTATCTCGACTGTTATTGACAGATTTAACAAGCAAGCTCATTTCATTCCAGTGAAGAAAACAGTCAAGCCAGATCACTTAGCGAGACTGCTTGTTGCCCAAATCTTCAGATTACATGGCATGCCTGAGACAATTGTCTCCGACAGAGACCCCAGATTCACGAGTTTGTTTTGGAAGACTATTTGGGAGAACATTGGCACGCGGTTGCAGTTCTCGTCATCTTTCCACCCGCAGACAAATGGGCAATTAGAGATTGCAAATTCAGTCGTACTGGATTTGTTGAAGTCTTACATCTCGGATCAAAAGACTCAATGGGAAAAGTATTTGCCCTTGGTGGAATTTGCCTACAATAACACGATTCACTCTTTGATGGGGAAGGCGCTTGAGATTATTGAAGGTGCTACGAAGGTTCCACCCTTCCTAAGCACGAAAGATAAGATTTTAGAAGCGGACCAGTACACACGGGACTTGGACACGGCTTTTGTAAAGGTCCAAGAGGCTTTGCAGAAATCTCAAGAAAGACACAAAAAGGCAGCAGATCGACATCGTCAGGATTTGAAATTAAAGGAGAACAATTGGGTGCTCTTATGTTTTGAGAAGTCACGCCTGGGCAATAAAAAGGGAAAGGAGCAGCTTTTTCCAAAGCTTAGCATGAGATACTATGGACCTTTCCAGATTTCTGAAAAGATAAATGATGTCTCCTTTAGACTGAAGCTGCCCGATACTTGGAGGATTCACAATGCTTTTCATGTGAGTCTCCCGAAGCCTTTTAAAGGCGATGTGTCCGATGATGGGGAGCCAGATGAGCAACCCGAAGTGGAGGAAAACGAGGAGAATTACTCGTTCCACAACAGATATTGGCACATAAAGATAGAAAGATAAAAGGTAAAGCGATACGAAGGTTCTTGGATAAATTCAAGAACTATCCCGCATTGGATGCGAAGTGGATGGAGGACCTGGTAGATACTCCTCAGATTGTGAATCTTTACCTTGAAGCATTTGATTTAGCATAGTCTATTCCAAATCGAACCCCGAACTCAACTTGGGTGGAATTCGGTGCAACGGGTATGCACAAGAGGGGAGTCGCTCCACTCCTTTGTCAGCAGATTGCCCCGATTTTTGATACTAAAGTCACTGATGTCTCTTTTGAGTTTCAGGGATATTGTGAGCTGACAGTATTCTGCTGTAATGACTTTATGAACTGGAATTCCCGATAATATGATACTTATTTGTTCTTGACTTGTCTAAGTGCAGAAACTGATAAACAAAATGACTGCAGCATTTTGGTCTGAAAGATCTCGATAGACATGGTTGCAATAAGGATTAGTTAATCTGGCATCTATGAGGTCCCGAGTGGATCGAGATGCGATTGCTAAATACGTTGTCGATTAATCATGGTCTGAGATCCGAATAAATTTTGAATGTGATTTGTCCCGTGATGGGACTGTCGATTGGTACATGTGCTAGATGTGTTTTCCTAGTGCGTCGGTACTAACAGCCAGTGTCTGCTAAGATAGTTTATGGCCTTTGTCTGTTTTGCAGGCGTAATCGAGGGCGATTACAATGCTTTCAAGAGGGGGGTATGTCACAAATTGGTGACGTGTCAAATGTGGGGCAACAGAGGACACACCCACACACCCTGACTCGCAGCAAACCCGCAGAGACATGGTTGACGTGGCTGGCTGTATGGATCCCACTTTTCACGCTGTAGACCGTACGGAATTCCAGCTTTTCTCTACGCAAGGCTTGGGGAGAGAGAGAGAGAGAGAGAGAGAGAGAGAGAGAGAGAGAGAGAGAGAGAGAGAGAGAGAGAGAGAGAGAATGAAAATGAAATGTTATATTAACGTCTTCAAAAGGCCAAAATGGCCTATGAGACCAAAAAAGTTACTATTGGTGAATCTGATACCATGTCTGAGTACGGAAATTACAAAGGTACAAAGAACTAATACTAAGACGCTAAGGAGAAAGGAAATTGGGGGGGGGGGGGGGGGGGGGGGGGGGTGTTTGTGGGTTCATATGAAATTTCTCATTGGTCGCTGTAGGATCTCATCGACCTCCTCCATGGTCAGTACTCTGGTAGGGCGTCTTGCATGTCGAGCTAGAGTGATCTGTATCTTTTGTTGCAGCCTTCTTTTGTAGTGGGAGACCCCCCCAGGTCGTAGACGTCTGGATCTGCCAAGTTCCGTGGCTCGATCAAGTAGTGTACCTCTAGTATGAGTAGGCTTTGAGATTTGAGTACACCTCTGATCCTTGTATCTCATGACTCTAGAAAAGGTCCAAACTCTTCTTTGAACAGGCAGTGGAAGCGGCCGCGTATCTCATAGTATGCCGGGCAGTGACATGTGTAGTGCAGCTCTGTCTCTAGCTCTAAGTTTCATAGGTGACATATCCTAGCTCTTGCCGGCACCCCTCGAAATCGGCGAGTCTCGATTTGGAGCTGATGTGAGGATGTGCGTATCTGTCCAATAGCGCATCTTATCCCATGAGTTAAGTGTGTGTCCATGTATGTAGGCCTAGTCACAAAGCCGTCCTATGTGAGTTGGAGAAGATGCTCTCTGTAGAAGGCCATCTTCGTGCCCAACTCCTGTGTCGGCTGTATCCATCTTCTCCTGGTATTTAGCTGAATCAGATCCTGACGTATGAGTCTGGTGATCTCTGTCCGTGTGAGAGACAGGGAGGGTGCATCCAGAGAGTATTGAAGCGGAGGTAATCTATCCATCTTGAGACCATGCGACTGAAACCATGCCGTCATCTGTCCATACCAACATGCTGTATCGCCTTGTAGAGCTAGTTGTCGAGATGACTCCAAGGCAAGCCGAGCGTATCTGTCCCTTGGGAGATCCCAAGGACCGTGCATAAAAGAAACTGATCTCGTCAACGCCTCCACCATGAGAGGGGGGGGGGACGGCTAGCTCGGCTTGGATAATCTCATGTGGTACTGAGGCCTTACCCTGATTCATCCGAGCGATCATAGAGACCAAAGGCCTCTCCATACATCTCCATCCATTTGTGTTGCCAAATCTCCCATGGCGGTCTATTGAGGGTCCCGATACTTGAACTCCATAGAGCATAGCTGGAGTCACTAGAGTGTCAAAAAGCCAAAGCTTTGTTCGCGATTCCTGAAACTGAACTTGCGAACACATCCTCTCCAGTCCTCCCAAAGCTGCATATGCTCTCGTCAGTCTAGTCTCTGATGCTATCCTTAGTGAAAACACCGGTCCACCGAAGACTACCCCAAGATAAGTATATGCATCTGTGTACTCCACAGTCTCCTGGCCGTACATAAATGTGGGTGCCGACCTCCTGACCCACTGTGGTGTGGTGTTGAACACCATAACCTTGGTTTTCCCCAGATTGACAGACAATCCACTGTCACGAGCAAATGTATGCAGAGCATCCAAGTGACGCTGCATCCCCTCTGGTGAGTCAGAGATCAGCACGATATCATCAGCATATAGTAACAGCGGAATCCATGTCCCTGCTAGTTGGGCCCCCCTGTCCCCCTGACGCTCTACAAGTCCGAAAACACATCCACATACATCCCAAAAAGAGTCGGGGATAGGGGGCATCCCTGCTTTACTCCAATATTGGAGAGGACCATGTCCGACATTCCCTCAGTGGTGCGTACCCGCCCCATCACTGTCCTGTATAGAGCTGGAATCCCCCAAATCAGCTCTGTAGGCACACCCATGTCCTGTAATCTGCGTATGAGTCTCGCTCTCGGCACTGTGTCGAAAGCTTTGCGGAAATCCACAAAGCAACAATAGATCTTCTTGCCATGGTGTCTACCCTCCTCAATAATAGCTTTGAGTGTCAGAATCTGGTCAAGAGTGGAGAAACCTCTCCTGAAACCTGCTTGCCCTAGTGCTCTTATGCCCTCTCGCTCTGCCCATCTACTCAGCTCTTGTTCAAGAATGGATGCATACAGCCTAGCTAATGTGTGCCCAACCATGATGGTGCGATAATTCCCGGGAATCATGGGATCTCCTAACTTAAAAATAGGCACAATCGTGGACATACTCCAAGTCTTAGGGAAGCCTTCATACATGGCTCGATTAAACATCATAGCCAAGAGCTCTGCGAGCATATCCCTGGCATGGATGAAGTGCTCTGCTACCAAACCATCATGATCATGTGTTCTCCTTGTCTTCATCCTGTCAATAGCTTTCCTTACCCTCTCGGCAGTAAAGAAAGAACATGTCTCTAGGCATGTCTCTAGTGGGTCCGGTAGAGGTGGTTGTCCTGGTGCTGTGTAGAGAGATGTGGCATATTCCCCCCATGTCTCGGTGGAGGTGACCGCTGGTGGTGGTGAATGTTCGTGGAATAGCCTCCATGCTTCGCCCGAGTCCTGACTTATAAATAACTAATACAGATCTTGCTCTAGCTGGGATAAATAAGCCCTTTTCTTTCGTCGCACTAGGCGGAGAAAGATAATCCGTGACTGTCTACGTGTGGTAATACCCATGAGCACTTCCCTCTGTAACTTGATCCTCGTCTCTCTACACTCCTCATCATACCAATTGTTCTAGGGCATTTTTCCAGATCGTCTCCGTGTAGGCTGGTTGTGGGGGTATGCTTCGGATGCTGCATCATGGAGCGTCTCTGTCAGTATCTGAGTGAGCTCATCTAGTGGCCGTCCTGGCTCCTGGGTGCATAGCTTCTTGTATATCTCATCCATATACACAGAGTCCGTCTCCCTCATGAAGGTATACCGGATGTGTGTAGGGACCTCTCCTAATGGAGATGTGCTGAACTGAAACGTCAGGGTGAAGGACAAGATAGCATGATCAACTGCTACTCCAACTGGCCTAATGCCCACCATGAAATCTTGAAAGAATGGAATGAGACCTGGCTGGGCCATAACATAATCCACTGTGCTAGCACCATGTCGGTGTGGAAAGCAAGTAAAACCTCCAGCTGTCGAAAATCTTTGTAGGCCATTCAAAATGGCCAATCTATGTGTGATTCCCATATCTATCAAGTATCTGCCATATTCCGTGTATTCCTCATCTTGTGATAGTCTGGATAGACCCATCTCTGTATCGTCCAGCTCCCTAAGCATTTCCTCGGAAGTATCATAAAATATTGTCTGGTGGTGGGCAGTCCTAGCATTGAAATCCCCTAGTATGATAATGTCACCATCCTTAGAAAACTCCCATATGTCATTATCCAAAATAGCAAAGGGAGATTGCCCCCTAGGTGATGCATATACTGACGTACTAGGAGGAAAGTAACAAATAGCAATGTAGAGGTATCTGCCCGTCTCTGCGCTGAGCCTCACCCACATACCTAGCATGTTCATCCCTGCGCGCTATATATATCAATGGCTGCAACTCCTCCCTAAATAAAACTGCCACTCCCCCTGAGCCTCGTCCTCGATGCTCCGATCTGGTCTCTTGTCTGCAAGCTGTCTCCCATCTATATCCGCTCACCTGTGGCATGGATTGCCCAGAGGCTTGATGCGTCTCTCCCTGTGAAGCTATCCTCAAAGGCCCCTACATCAAGAAGAAGTGAATCGTTACAATTCCACGTTGCCATCTTTAGTGTGGTCCCATGGGTCTCGCATCGTCATGTGGGACGTCGCTCCTATATTACCACGTTTCCATCTCTGTAAAAAGCAATCTTCCCCTTTTCCCTTGCTGCTCTAATTTCCGGCATTACTTCTTGCATATGAGCAACCTGCGAGAGGGTGAGGTCATCTCCAAGAAAGATGCCAGTCTTCTTTAGAGTCGGTCTCTTCTTTAGGAAATCCTTCTTCGCTTCCATGGATGGGAAGCGGAGAATGAGTGCCCTTTCCTTCAAGGTTTCTTCGTTGCTTCCGCTTTTCTTTGTGCCCACTCTCCAAGCCCTCATATGCGTCTGTTTGTTGACCCCCATCAGAGTCATGAGTTCTTTCACCTCTTCCTCCACATTATCTTGGTCTCTGAGGCCACATATCCTTACGTGTAAGGCCCGCACCCGTCTCCTTTGCTCCTCTTCTAGTGTCAAGTTGATGATGGTTGGTGTGGGGGTGGGGGTTATTTCCTTGCTTTTCCCTTTCTTAACGATCTCGACCATTTTTCGGCCTTTTCTGCTTTTTGTTGGGTCTTTGTGATGACATCTACCCACGAGGTCGTCATTTCTTTTTGTTGCTCCCCACCTTCTTTGATGGCCCGCACTTGTTCTTTAATCGTGTTAAGCTCTTCAATTACTGAGGGTTGAAGCTCTCCCACTTCAAGGACATTCTGCGATCGCACCTCTGCAAGCTCTTTCTTGAGTAGTGCGATTTCCTCATCTTGAGCCTTCACACAATCCTTGAGTGTATTTATCGTGTTTTCCTGTGCTGCCACGCGCGCGTCAAGTATGTTGATAGTACCTAGGAGGTGGCGGTTGATCATGCTACTGGACTCGCTCAGTTCTTCTTTGCATTTTTGGATGGCATCCTCCACCGGGTCATCCTTGCCACTCTGCTTCCTCATGGTAGGCCGCCCCGAGAGAGAGGTAGAAAGTCTCCCCGCGGCTAAGGTTTTTTTATTTCTCTCTCTCTCTACGCGGCTAAGTCTCTCTTTCTCTCTCTATGCGGCTAAGTTTTTTTTCCTCTCTACGCAGCTAAGTCTCTCTTTCTCTCTCTACACGGCTCACCTCTCCCTCTCTCTCTACGCTTGAAAAATCCTCTCTTTCTCTCTCTACGCTTGAAAAAGTCCTCTCTTTCTCTCTCTACGCTTTTCTATTTCTCTCTCTACGGAAGTTTCCCCTCTTCTTTCTCTCTCTATGCTGGGTTGGGGAGTTGCGGGGAGAGCGCGACGGAGCGGGGGCAGGGGCGGGGGCAGCGGCAGCACAGCACGAGCGAGGGGGACAGGGGCAAGCGAGAGAGAGAGAGGTGCGGGAGCAACAGGGGAGCCCGAGGTAAAGGGGCGAGTAGGGAGCGCGAGGGTGCGGGAGCAGCAGGGAGCGCGAGAGAGAGGGTGCGGGAGCAGCAGGGGAGCGCGAGGGGCAGGGGCAGCAGGGAGCGCGAGGGTGCGGGGGCACCTGGGGGGGAGAGAGAGAGAGAGAGTACACAAACGTTTATTCTCTTCTGCAAGCTCATAATTGCTTGCTTTTGTGTGTGTGTGTATATATATATATATATATATATATATATATATATATATATATATATATATATATATATATATATATATATATATATATATATATATATATAGAGAGAGAGAGAGAGAGAGAGAGAGAGAGAGAGAGAGAGAGAGCTTTTTTTTTTATAATTGCTTTCTTTTAAGCTTATGTGAAAAGATGACAGCTTTTGGGTCTCGACTGCGAGTGGGGGGCCAGCTAGCTAGCTCCGCTCGAATAATCTCATGTGGCACTGAGGCCTTAGCACGAATCATCCGAGAGATCATAGAGACCAGAGGCCTCTCCATAAATCTACATCCATCAGTGCTACTAGATCTGCCATGGTGGTCCACTGACAGTCCCCAAATATGAACCCTGTAAAGCATAGCTGAAGCCACTAGAGTGTCAAAAAGCCACAACTTTGTTTGAGGTTCCTGAAATCGAACCTGCAAACACATCTTCTCCAATCCTCCCAAGGCTACATAAGCTCTCCTCAATCTAGTGTTTGCCGCTCTCGTCAATGAAAACACCGGTCCATTGAAGACTACCCCAAGATTGGTGTATGCATCTGTATACTCCACCGTCTCCTGGCCATAAGTAAATGTGGGTGCTGACCTTCTGACCCATTGTGGTGTGGTGTTGACCACCATAACCTTGGTTTTCCCAAGGTTAACAGACAATCCACTAACATGGGCAAAATGTGTACAAAGCATCTAAATGACGCTACATCCCCTCCGGAGAGTCAAAAATCAACACAATATCATCAACATATAACAATAGTGGGATCCACGTCTCTACCAACTGAGCTCCTCTATCACCATCCCTCTCAATATAGTCAGCAACCCCATCCACATACAGCCAAATACTGTAGGAGATAGCGGGCATCACTATTTCACCCCGATAGTCGAGTGAACCAAATAAAAAATTCCCTCTGAAGTGCGTACATGCCCCACTACTGACTTGTACACAGCCATGATTTCCCAAATCAACTCTGTGGGTACCCCCATCTCCTGCAGTCTGCGCATTAATCTAGCTATGGGCACTGTATGTAACAAACTAATAATATAAAAATGTCGAAAGGGGCACCGGTCTTTGGGGCCAATACATCTTGGCTTGAAACTCCGTTGAGCCGTGTCGACTACTCTCTCTCTTTCTTTCACAATTGTTCAAGTATTTTAAAGTGCTGTAGTGTTGCCGAGTGTGTAACTTGCAGTTATCTCTGTGTTCTCGTCCGATCCCTCACCAGAAGTGATTACACTTCCTATACTTCTAAGATGGTGGCCCTTTTATCACAGGAGTTCATTTCTACTCTCTACTCTCTCTATCTTTGCTTGTCATGGATATATGCTTGATTTGGTGATCTCTAATTAGTTGTTTTATTTGCAAGAGGAATATTGCCTATTTTTGTGGCTATCTCCAGCATTCTTTGTTTCATAGATCACCAATCTGCACAACCATACAACACTTGCTCCATGGTCAAGCAACTGCAGAGAATCAATTTTAAATTTTGACACCACACTTGATTCAAATCATATTAAATATCACAAAATGAAGGTGTAGCATGTGGGCCAACGAAGCAAAGAGACTCGAGAAAGAAGAGGCATGGCTTGGAGTTGTACAACTCGGAATTTGCAGCATGATTCTTGGCACAAAATGTTGGCATCCGTACTAATGACGTGGCATATTTCCTATGTTGGGCTACTTTATGGCACCAGTTAGTACTATATGCTTTTGAGTGCTTTTAAGCATGTGTTGTAAATAGCAAATAATTTATGTTTCTTTTGGGGCGTGATGCTAAGTATTAGAGACCAAGGTGCCATACCACTAGCGTCAAATGAGTGGGCTCACATTACATGGGAAGACTCAGATTGATTCACTAAAGTGCTTGTGTAGCTGTGGGTTCTTTAGGTGGGGCTGTCTTAGGACACGCCGCTTTAATGTGACCCTTGACGTGACATTGATAACAACGACCTTCCTTAGCATAAATGACTTGTTCTTCTGCCATTATGTATCCTCCTATAATTCCTTTTGCGGCTTTTTCGTCCAGGGTTAGCTTAGGTTTAACAGGTGTTTAAGCTTTACCCTTATATTCATTCGGTAAGTTCTTTTCCGAAGGATTAGAGGAAGATTGGCTAGAAGAGTTACCATTCTTATCATTCTTACCATTCCTACCGTTGTGAGGGTTCTGCGAGGTCCTTTGAGAAGTCTTGTTCTCCTTAGGCTTTCCCTTATTGTGCTTCATCTCTTGGGCGAGAGCAATCGCTACTACCTTGTTGAGATCGATTGGATCGAGTACCTTGACATCAAACTTGATATACTCGTCCAATCCATAAAGGAATCCCTCCTTGCGTTCACCATCCGATTTGCGTAATTGGGTGTCGAGCTGCAAAACACGATTAGAGAAAGATATAAAGGGCATATCATTTTGCTTGAGACCGCGCCAATCATCCTTCAATCGTGCTAGGTACAGGGGTGGCATAAACTGCACCTTGAGCTTGTCTTGCAAGTCGGCCCAATTGAAGGAAAGGGGCGCGTCTTTGTCGGCTGCATCTAGGTGGGCGGCCAACTGTGCCTCTTGCATGCATGGTACCAATTAATGGCATCACTGGAAAAGTACATAGCTGCCGTTAAAACCTTGCTATTTTCTGTCTTCTTAGTTGTCGCAAAGTAAGCATTAAATTGATGCAACCAAGAATGAATGATAGTAGCATCCATCTTACCGTCATACTTACTGAATGTCAGCTTCTCTGTGACGGGGTTGTTGGAGTCTGAATCTCTGCTTGTGCTACTTGATGAACTACCAACTTCTTTGACCGGCTCGGACTTCGAGGTGAGTACTTGTAAGACCATCTCTTGTATGCGTTGGTCTCTCTGCGCCGCCTCATGCTCTAACCCCAAGGCCGCTCGTCTTTCTTCAGCCGCCAAGCGCGCTTGCTCACGCTCACGCTCCAAGGCTACCCTTTTGTCTTCGGCCGCCAAGCGTGCTTGCTCATGCTCATGCTCCAAGGCTACTCTTGTCGTCGGTCTCCAAGCGCGCTTGCTCGCGCTCACGCTCCAAAGCTAATCATCTTTCTTCGGCCGCTAAGCGCGCTTGCTCGCGCTTGCGATCAAAGGTGGTGCGTTGCGCCTCTTGTTGTAACATCATGTCCATCATCGACTTGACCAAAGCCTCCATCGGATTTGGTGCAAACCGTGGCATAGATGGAGGGGGAGGGTCGGAAAAACCTCCTAGTGGGGAAAATTCTCCTTCACCACCCTCATGCTCATCACCTTCATGCAAAGTATCCATTCCGCTTCGGGTGATGACCATACACTGAGATCTTGGGTTCTTAAGTTCACGAGGAACTTGGGGTCTTGAGGTTCTTGGGTTCTTGAGTCTTCAGTGCTTGAGGTTCTTGAGGTTCTTTCTTTAGCATGCAATATGTGTTAGAGAAGGATCTTCTTTTACCCGAGTTCTACTCTTTCCTGCGGACGCACCCCTTGCCGACCTTGCGCTCACACCAAGGTTTCTTTTTTCCACCTCACGTCAATTGGCCGGCCGCTAAGTGCACGGTCCGCTCTCAACGAATGAAAAGAGGCACAAAGGGAGGCTAGACAAGCCCTTCTTTCTTGGGTTTCCTGTCACTCTTCAAAAACACGATTAGGAATCGACACGCCCAAGTGGACTTGAGTTACGTGCGACCGCAACAAGTAAAAAAAAATTATATGGTTCTTTCCTTGAGTGATACAGAAACACTGTCAAAGCTCTGATACCAATGTAAGATGCAACGCAGAAAACGATGGGTTCTTGGGGAAGGTTCGTGCTTGAGAAGTCGTGCTAGAGGGCCTACTGAAAGAGATTGTGTGTGCTTTCCTTGCTTCTTCTGCTCTACTGAGTGACTGCCAGGTTTCTTTTATATTAACTTAGCAACTTTGCCCTACCCAGTTTCCCAACAAAGTCACTTATTAATAATAAGTGAAAAATGGCTAAAATAGGGAAAATAGGTTCTATGCACTGTAAAATGCTCCTGATGGATTTTGATGGTAATGCTGATGATCATGTTGTGTGCAACCAAAGGATATGCATCTACTCTAAGTGTCTGGGCATGCACGGTCTGCAAACAGACTCACAAAAGTGCTAGAACACTTCCTAAGCTAGGCTGACTGAACCCTTGTCATGAAGTAGCTTGTCCACATGCACATAGGGTTAGATGTGCACGTGACAGCACAAAATTGTAGATCCAAGACAGTAGAATTAGCCTCTTCCGAGTGTCCATCAATTTGTGGATGAAATGAAGACGAGAACTTGAGCGTAGTGTCCATGTTCTCAAACAATCCTCTCCAAAACAAACTTGTCATGCAAGGATCATCACGATCACTAGCAATTGATTGTGGCAAACCATGGTACTTAAACAGATTGTACATAAACAAGCGTGCCATCTGATCAGATTTTATCTTCTCTCTGACAGGGATAAAATGGGCCTTCTTGCTGAACCTGCAAACAATGGTCCATATACCATCATTCCTTGTTGGCGTTCTTGGAAGATCAATGATAAAGTCCATTGCAATGCTTTCCCATGGCTTATCCGGAATCGGCAGTGGTTGTAACAACCCTGGTGCCTTTTGCCTATCAAACTTGACCTTTTGACAAATCATGCATGCTCGCACAAAGGCATCCACATCTCTCCTCAAGGTAGGCCAATAGAAGAATGTCTCTACCGCTTCAACTGTCACATCAATACCATGATGCCCTGCATATGGTGGGACATGACTTTCTACCATGACCTTATGTTGCAATGGCCTAGTGACACAGTCTACCATGCATCAACATAAAATCGTCTTTGAGGAGGTAGTGCTCATGATGTTGCCCCTCTTGCAACTGTTCAAAAATCCTTGCAAAATCTTCATCAGTAGCATATTGTTCCTCCATGTCATCAAGCTCATGATGATAAGGAGTTGACACTGCTGAAATTTATGGCTTTCTTGATAAGCATCAGCCACAACATTCTTCTTATCTTCCACGTGCATAATTTGGAAGTGAAACATAGAAAGAATGTTTGCACATCGCATATGCTTTTTGAATAGCTTTGACTATGTCAAGA
The DNA here is from genome assembly GCF_014529385.1 of Adiantum capillus-veneris. NCBI lineage: Eukaryota > Viridiplantae > Streptophyta > Polypodiopsida > Polypodiales > Pteridaceae > Adiantum > Adiantum capillus-veneris. The sequence continues at coordinate 55,661,636 of NC_140943.1, read as the reverse complement.
AGTATCGCAAGGTCTGATGGTCTGTTTGGACAACAAAATCAGCACCTAAAAGGTAGTGCTTCCAACTAGAAAGCGCATGAATCACGGCCAAAAGCTCTTTCTCATAGACTTGCATAGTCTTCTCTGGCCCTTGCAAAATTAGGCTTTCATAAGCTACTACTCGTCCATCTTGCATTAGCACTGCTCCGATGCTACTGCCACACGCGTCACACTGGACCACAAATGACTTCCTGAGATTCGGCAAAACAATTACTGGATCTGAAGTCAACTTTTCCTTTAAGAGACTAAAAGCTGAAATCTCTTTTTGGGTCCATCTGAAAGTGACCTCTTTCTTTTGCAATGCGTGAAGAGGTGATGCTATCTCTACAAAATTCCTAATAAACCTTCTATAGTAGGAACACAATCCCAAGAAGCTTCTGACATCGTGCACAGTCTTCAAGTCTGGCCATGTCTTAATAGCTTCGACCTTTGCGGATCCATTCGGACACCATCCTTTGAGACTATGTGGCCAAGAAAGTGGATCTCTTTCGGGAAGAATTCACTTTTCTTAGAATTGACAAGTAGCCTGTGTGACTGCGCAGCTCTTTGAACACAATGGTCAAGTGATACCTATGCTCCTTTTTATTCTTCGAATAGACTATCATGTCATAGAAGAATGTCCCAACAAACTGTTGATGCGAGCAGAAAATCCGGTCCATCATCTCGTTGAACGTGGCAAGAGCATTTGTTAGACCAAATGGCATCACTAGAAACTCATAAAGACCAAATGTCGTTCTGAACGCAGGCTTGTGTACATCCTCTGGCCTTATACGTATCTGATGGTACCCACTCTTAAGGTCTATCCTGCTGAAAATTGCAGCACCCTCTAAACGATCGAGAATATCATCAATCCTAGAAATAAGAAACCCATTCTTGATGGTATTCTTATTCAACGCACGATAATCAATACACATGCGCCATGAGCCATCCTTTTTCTGTACTAGGAGCACTTGGGAGCAAAAGGGTGAAGAACTAGGTTGGATCAGCCCCATAATCTGTTTCTACTGCACCGTGCTAACCCTGCAGGGAGGTCTATTTGGTGGGCTATATCACAACTTGGTGACATGGCATCAGGCCCCCGGACAAACACATTGCTGACGTGGCAGTAGATCCCGTCAAAAGCGTCGGCAAGCAAGCCGTACGGATCGCCGCAGATTCCGTTGATTGCTGACGTGGCATTCTCTGCAAAACGCGTTGAAGTGCTGACGTGGCATTCCGTACAGATTTCGTAAATTGCGCACGCTGATTTTTATGGCAACTTTTGGCCAACTTGCACAAACATGTTGCTGACGTGGCAGCAGATCCCATCATATGCGACGATCCGTACAGCCTGCCTGTCGGCACATTTGACGGGATCTGCTGCCACGTTAGTAATGTGTTTGTCCAGGGACCTGTTGCCACGTCACCAGTTTGTGACAGGCTACACCTTAGCATCAAATCTATCCGATGGTCCTCAGGTCTCTCTCGCGGCAATTGCGACCGTAATGAATCAGAAAAACTGTCATTAAACTCTCGCAAAAATGCTCACCTTTCTTTATCTAACAGACGTAAATTTGACTAACAATTATCTGAGACATCACCTGCAAAAATCAAGTACACAGAAAGATGATTCTTTATTACAGAAGTGATAGCCGAAGCAGATACAATAGGGACAGACTCCCCTTTGAGCTTTACATCCAAAAAATGAGTTTTGCCCCTATGTTGAAGGGCGATCGTTTTGTCGAAGGTTTTGTCGAAGGCATTTAGCACGCCATGTACTTTGAACATCCACAGAATTCCAAGTAGCGCATCGCACCCTTCCAATGGCATGATATAAAATTCTTCTGTGTCTACATATGACTAAATATGCAAACGCAACTTTCCAATAATGGGAGTAACACACTCTGAGTGGCCAGGACATGCCAACCCTGCCTCTGCTGTGTACCCCACCTGTTCAGCTCTGATGCCCAGCTTCATAGCTAACTCTAGTGAGATAAAGTTTGCTTTGGCACCTGGATCAAAGAAGATGAGTGTCGTCTGATCTCTAACTTCACCCCATGCTCTGCATAACTCCCTGGCATCTGTATTGGGCATGTCACCCACCATATCTAGCACCAAACCTGTCGTGGGTTTAGGCTTCTTGCCTTTCTGGTCCTCTTTATCAACTGATTCAGCTGGTCTTTTCCTTTGTGGACAAATCCTCGAAGCCGCTGAAAGTGCTAAACTTTACAGCTGCACCAGCTTCTTTGTAAGCTTTCGGCTTTTCCAGTGCCCCCAAATTGTCATAAGGAATTGTCTGCAACATGGGCATTGTCGTAGGGATCATCAGAACATCTTGGCCATTGACATTTTGCGTCATAGGTGCCATATCTGGATGCAGTCCAGAAAAACCAGCCATGTCAAAATGACCTTGTGCACCCCAAACTAGCCCTGGTTGCTCTGAAAGCCTTGTTGCATGCCGATGCTACCATACATGGGGTTTGGCATCATGCCTTGTATACCCTCAAACAGTATTCCTGGCATGTACGGCTGGCTTCCAGGCGCCTAACCAGCCATACTCTGGAACACAGATCCACCCCCGAAATACCCAGGATGTACTGTGGGTGGTGGAAAAACTGGATGCATTGCTTGGTAACCAGTTCCCTGTCCATTCAAGACAACATGCGGGCTTTGAAAGGTGGCGGGCTGAACTAGCATAGCCTATGGAATAGGCGTCCTAACCACCTGTTTAAGGACGGGAGGAATCTGTTTTGGAGCCCCTGACTCCGCCACATGAGAGTGTTCCCTATCTTGCTGAGACGCATGAAGTACTTGGGCTTCAGTCTCAACAAGCTCTGTTCGCAGTGTAGGTTGCCTATTTTGTTGTGGCACAGGTGGTGCTTGCAAGAAGAGTGGTTTTGGAGGGACCCTTTCTCCTCAGCCGACCATCCAAGGGTCCCTTTCTTTCAGTACATTGTTCGATTGGGACGTCACATACGGGTAGCACGGAGAGAGGCTCGTCCTGTTGCAGCACCTCATTGGCAGGAGGAGGGTCTCACAGCTGAGTTCTTGTAAGCCTTTTGGGCGAGGTTGTGGGACGCCAGAGAGCCGCGGCGAGTCACTCTGTTCCAGTCGCTAGTTGCACATAGAGCTACAGTAGTGGGGAGCTAGCTAGTACATGGTGGCCTCCCGGCAGCATGCGCAGCTTGTGACCATCCTTTGGAGAGTACACGTCATTGATTGTGGGACTTCCCTATGGCACAACAGGTTTGGCTTCGGGTCCTTCGGCTGATGCCAGTACTTTCCACAGCACGACAGTGCACTTGGGGGACTGCTGCTTGGTCCCCTCCCACGGGCCCTGCACTACAGTTTGAGCTATCCTCCACCAGCAGGATGATAGTGATACAGGGGGGTCGACCTACACTCCAGCCTGCTACAAAGCTTATGCCACAGGAGTGGTGCAGTGAGAGAGAGGTATGTTGGGAGCTCGTCTGTGGCCTGACACTCTGGTTCATTTGGCGGGCCTGCTGCTTTCGCATCTTCGAGGCTCGCCTTGTGCCACCAATGGAGACTGTTAGAAATTTTTGGCTGGAGTTAATACATACTCTCAAGGGACAGTTCGAGAGACTTAAGGGCAGCTCCGACAGCATGCGGGAGCACAGAGAGGAGTTCCTTCAACTCTGGCGCCCTGGGCCTTTCTTCACCATGGTCCGGGGTGAGCTCAAATGGCACTACCGTCCACCTGTGTGGCTTTTCCCTCCTCCTATCTCTTGATTTAGCCCTCATTGTGCATATGCTGTTTTTTCATTGGGGGAGTCTCCCCTTATGGTTGATGTAGCCCTCTCTAGTAGAGGTGGTTGTAGCCCTATGGGCAGTTTTATTAACTAATAGAAGGATCTTTTTCTCGGAAAAAAAATAAAATTATCTGATGATTGGGCTGAGTAACAGAATAAAGGAGACCCTGCAGTAAGAACCTTTCATGAATTGCAAATTTCAATCCCATTGATCCCAAGTAAGCTCAGACAGAGGTTCCCTTCCCAAATTCACAGTTCCCCCTGCGACACATATTTAACAACCACACACCATTATGCCATAGTTACCGGGGAACGCCCCCTAGCCCCCGTTCCGGCGTTCCGGGAGGCAGTTCTCTTCCCGAACGTTCCGGAACGTCCCGGAATGTCTGACATTCCGGGTGGCCAATGCAAACCGGAACGGCCATTCCGGAACGTTCCGAAACGCCCCCGGACCGTTCCGGAATGCCCCTGGAACGGCCAATGGCTACAAACAAATTTGGCAAAAATTGAAAAAATTGAAGTAAATGTTTGGGCTTCTTTTGAAAGTATGCAAGGCCTCAAGGACTCATAAAATGCACCCCCCTTCCCCTTTCTCTTCACAAGCTAATCCTCAAGGCTCAAGCTCTCCCTCTCACTCTCAAGATCTCTCCCTCTCAAGACTCACTCTCTCAAGGCTCAAGGCTTCAAGCCTTCAAGCTCTCTTCCTCTCCCTCCCACTCTCTCAAATCTCTCCCTCTCCCTCTCCCTCTCCCTCTCCCTCTCCCTCTCTCTCTCTCTCTCTCTCTCTCTCTCTCTCTCTCTCTCACATCATCTAGTCATAGCAAGGTTGAATGGTCTTCAAAACGAGTTTTTTGTGAGTATTAGAGTCAAAGCACTCTAATACTCCTTGTATTTAAACACAAGGAGCTAAAAATTGCACTATTTGGGTGTTTTTTATACCTACCGTTCCGCGACGTTCCCGTTCCGGACCCCTAGCCGTTCCCCCGTTCCGCGGGGATCCCGTTGCCGTTCCCGTTCCGCGTTCCGGGTAACTATGCATTATGCACCTGTACCCCATCCTATCAGCCACCCCCATATGTGAACACAGCACAGGGTAAAAAGATAGCATAAAATCGTGTGCAACTGAAAAATCAAACCCCCAAAACAAGATAGCTGGATTGTTAAATCCCTTCAAGTAAACCCATCAACCAGCATTTGAGACATGTGAGTGGATTCATCTACTCTACGAAGGAATCAAAGAACAATATCGATGAGAAGGGTGCTACAACAAAGGTAAACTGGTGGGTGATAGCATCCACTGTAAGGCATCAAGACAAGGCATACTGAAAGAATAAAGAGGCAAGACTGAGTCCCATCTCAACCCAACAATATGAGTCTCTGGTTCTAGCACGGTCAGCTAAGAACTTACTCAGAATGCTTTTTACTCATTAAGTGGACACCTTCACTTGTTAATAGCTTGATAAGAAAGTAAGGAATACCAGCAGTAAGAAAGATAAGAGTGCCATTTTCTGCAGGTTTCTTTGAGCCCGAGACAGGTGCCTGCAAAACCAGACGGTCATCATACAACAAACACTCACATCACCCTGGATGCTAATGCTCAATAGCCTAATTGATTCTTCCAGACAGCCTGCGAAGTATTGTGCAAAGTAAGTTTATGATAGACACAAACCTCAAGAAATGAAGCACCAGTAGCTTTCACAAGACCATTTATTGTTTTCGAGGTTCCACCATCCACGGTTGAAATATCCACATATCTACAAAGAACTAATGTATGTTGAAATATTTGGTTAAACATCAAAACCAGAGTTACAGCTCCAATTCTTCCATTTTGTCTTCAATATATGAAAATCCAATCTCAACAAATTTCAAGCTTTAGATTGCTCGTGTAACGCACAAGTAGCAACAACGAACAACATCACAACAGCATCTATTTCTTATCAACAGCCACTACCAATACGACACCACACATGGTTACTTGCAAGTCCCACAGTTGAGCACAATTAACACTTCCAGCACACGTAAAAGAGTGAGAATCTCTAGTTCATCCTCATTGATAACAGTATAAAGAGTGTCACTATAGCTCATTATACAGTACAGAGTTCATGAATAATGAGTTCTGAAACCATCACCAAACCTCTAGAGCTTTTAAAAAACTGCACCAACTTTCTGCCTAAAGGTTTACCTCACAAGCTTGATATTGTGCACATATGTAGTTCAAGCTAGTATCACCAAAAACACTGCAGGTGATAAGATGATTATTACCCTTTACCAGGCCCCAAGCCATGAATGACACCATGTTCTCCTGAAGCGACTTCCAACTGTCCACGCATATGATCAAATTCGAAACAATGAGTATGTCCAGACATTTTCCACCACATGTCAATGACTAGGGGCTACTAACCCAACATTAAAAGGCAAAGCAGACAACCGCAGCAGCAGGATCGGCAAGCATTGCAAATGTGATGTTGCATTGTGAGGCAATGTCCGCTGGCGAAGAACCACATCTGCTCATAAAATTCAAATTACAACAGAGATATACTTTACATCACAGTGGGAGATCATCACGAATTCATTTACAAAAAAGAATAGGAAATTAAAACAAAACTTCTAACCAAAATAGTATAACCTCATGCGAAGTCCAAAACATTTGCAATTGAACAAACCCACAACTATCCACCAGCCATGGCATCCTCCCCCCCTCCCCCTCTCAGCCCCCCCCCTCGCGCCACCCTCAGCCCAGCCCCTCGTGCCACCCTCAAGTCGTTCCGTTGAAGCTGATCCGCAGGTCGTTGTCGGGGCTCTCTTGCAAGCAGGCGCGCGCTCTCTCCAGTGATTGCACTGCTATCAGCCCTCAGCCTCTCTCTCTAGAGCCAGAGACAGCTACATTACATATGTCATTGCACAGTGTACTATGAGATTTGAGGCCGTTTCCACTGCTTATTCAGAGAGGGTTTCGGTCCTTTCAGAGATGTCTTGGGCTATATCTACTTGAGTTACACAGATATAGACACTTTACTGAGGAGAGCTAGAGAGAGACAGTCCCAGAGACGGATTACAGATTTCTTTTCACTAGATATGGGACAGCCAGAGGAGCAGCCATCACTGCAGAGCTCGGTCCACACTCATTCGACCACTACCGGCACTCTCATCGACCGAGCACTGGAGCTACGGAGATCCATACGGCCACGATTGAGGAGAGGAGCTACACAGCATCGACGGAGACTACAGCATAGGATTCGAGCCATATTTTTGTTTGTGTCTTTTTGTACCCAGACATGGTATTAGATTCACAATTTTGTAACAGTTTGGTCTCATAGGTCATTTTGGCCTTTTGAAGACGTTAATATAACATTTCATATCTCTCTCTCTCTCTCTCTCACGCGCACCACCCTCAGCTTAGCCCGCCCCCTCATGCTCAGCCTTACTAGTGCAGATTTCAGCAGGGCAGATCCTGCAGAGAGGGGCAGGAAATTATCAGATTTTCAGCCTTTCAAAAATTCGGAAGTGCAAATTTTCAATAATTTCATAATTGCAGAGAATGTAGATGGGTGTGGCATAAGCATGTATGCATGATGTGGGAGTACAATACACATGTATACATAATGAGGAAACACGTATCTACATAGTGTGGTCTCTTCTACCCTTTTTTCTCTCTACCTCTCCCTCTCCCAGTGTGCTTCTCGAACATGAAGAAGCAAGTGGACAAGGACGACCCTTTGGAGCTGGCCATTCAAAAATGCAAAGAAGAAATGTGTGAGACCATCAACAAAATTAATTACAACCTCCTAGGCACAATAAAGACACTCGAAGAATGCGTGTCGGCTCAGAAAAGCAAGATAAACATGTGTGACTCCCCAAGATGCAGAGATTGCATTACTCTTGCAAAGGTGCAATCACGAAACACACTTGAAGAGGGAGAGCTTTAATTGAAGAACTCAACACGATCAAAGAGCACGTGCGGGCCATTAAAGAGGAGGAGAAACACAAAGAAATGATGACTTCTTGGGTGGATGTTATCACAAAGACTCAATAGAAAGCGGATGAGGCCGAGAAATGGATTGAGATTGCCAAGAAAGGGAAAGGCAAGGAGACAACATCCACACCTACCATTATTAACTTGACACTAGAAGAGGAGATGTCGTCGTGCCGTGGCACGTGTGAAATGTGAATCTAGAAATATCGACCTCAATCTTAATGCTTTTGATGTGTGGGACCAAATGCTACAATGTACATAGTGTGATATATGCGAAAACAGATGCCACGGTTGCAAGCGTGTGCATACCTTGCCGGGTAGGCGAGGCCCGGGAAGCGGCACCGTTGCATGTTTTCCCACATTAAAGCATGCCTAATTTGCTTTAGGAATGTACAAATGTCAAGTGTTTTGAAGTGGCACGCTCGTTTTTCCTATAAGGTTTTATGCAGGCGATCTCAACCAAAAATAGCAGGTTTCATGCGGGGGTGTAAAGGACATGTCCAAAGTGCTTTCCAAGTGGAAAAATGAGGTTCAATATGAAATTGGAGCCTAATAGTATGTTTCCACAAATTTAGGGATTTTTCCCAACTCGTTTTGGCATTTTACGGACAAAAAGGGATATTTTTGGACTAAAAAGGGCTAATATTGGTCAAAAATAGCTCAAAACTATCAAAAAATGGCTCAAAATGCCACATCAAAGACGGTGCCTTCGTTGCTCAGGAATTTATAGAGCCAAGAGTGAGCTCATTTGGGCATATAAGCAAGGAGATACAGCCGTTCCAATCCAGGGTGCTAATGCAACCCCGTGCTACTTCCACTACGTGTTTTGAGGCTGTGACGCCACCAATTAGGGTTTCCCCTCCTCAAATAACTACTTGGGCTTCTCCAATGAAGTTCTGAAGCTTCCGTGAAATGGTCACGACAAAGAATCGAAGTGTCAATTTAGGGTTTTTTTAACAGATCGAAAGAGCACTACATCTGTGCAATTGGGAGCTACACCTAGTCTTCACACACACAAGAGTTTTGAGTTAATCTTGGTTCTTTTTCAAAGAAGAGCTTTCATGGCTAGAGTTTTGTTCTTTTTGAGTGTGTTTTTAGCTTCAAATCTTTTGCGACTTGCTTGACTTTGCTGCGAACTCTCACAGTCAGAGGCTCGCGGCCTTCCTAACCGCATTGCACACTTCTTGACACATTTTGGTGAACCCAACGCGAAGTAGGCTAGGGTGAGGATTCAAAAGCTTCATAAAAAGTTTCAAATCAAAGCTTTAAAGCTATGGAGCAACAAGAGCAACAGGGGGTGCGGTTTGATCCAGTCACAATGCAAACGTTTCAAGCCTGTGGTGTTTATGCAGCAGCAACAAGCTATTGAAAGGAGGGAGCTTTCCTCAACCAAAGCGCTCCAATTAGTGGTAAAGAAAATAGACCAATTCAATGCTAAAGATGTAACAAAGTATCTTTGTGGGTATGTAAAGGAGATGGAGCTGCATCAAGTGATCATGGGGAAAATTGGGAAGCATTCAAATTAGCCTTGAAGGAAGAGTATTTCGTGGAGGACTCCAAAAGGGTAACAAAGAGGACTTTTTAAGAGTGGGTAGTTCAGCCAAAAGAGGGGCTTTCGCCTACCGAACTACTAAGGGAACTTGAACGCCGCTATGATAAATTTCAAGGACTGAAAAGCATAGTCACAAGGGACGCCCTTTTTCGGGCTTCTTGTCCCCACTTGCCGTCCCGCCCTCTTTTTTAGACTAAAAATCCATTTCAGCCTCGTCCCCCGTCCCCCGTCCCGGAATGCGTTGCTTGTGACTATGCTTAAAAGCCTACCCTAAACTTGCAGAAGACAGAGCTCTTTTAGCAGGCTGCAGGTAAAGAGATTCAAGAGAAGTTAGAGCTACTCCTTGAGGATAAGTGTCACAAAATGGGAGCCACAAGCACTTAGAAATCTGAAAAATATAATACGTTGCAAACATGAGAGAAGGGAGAAGATCGACACACTATTGAGGACCAGAAGATGGGCTGGTCCCCCCCCCGTTAAGAGTATTCTTTATTCAGGGAGAATTCTTATACAAGCACGAAAACCTGAGGAAACCCCTCCATTCTGTAATCTTAGACCCGAAGGTCGTGCTTTCCCGTAAAGGGCTTGGGCACAAAGCCGTTCCTTCCCGTAAGGGACTTAGGCGCGAAGCCGTACTTTCTCGTAAGGGACTTAGGCGTAAAGCCGTACTTCCCGTGAGGGGCTTTCCCGTAAGACGGGAGGTTCCTGCAAAACAAACCACACAAAGCAACAATTCTCAATGCGTATCAACACCTTATACCTATCGCTCCTTGCTCAGAGAAACGACCTCTGTACTCAGCCGTCACACGAACACTTGCAATTTCCGTCGCCATCCTCTACTCCAGAATCCCAGCGCTAGCACTTTCTATTGCTTCCGGCATGTCAAAAACTGAACGCTTGCTGCCCTTTTATAGGCCCTTGCACCCGGCGGGAATAGCAGCCGAAAAAGCAGAACTTGGCGCCCCTAGAGAGAGGAGAGAGAAGGATCGCTGAAGCTGGCGCTTTTTAGAGAGAGGAGAGAGAGAGATCGCAGATTCAGCCTGCGTAGCTTTATTAGCGCTGGATTTTTAGAGCCTTGATTTATTTTATTAATAAAAGGGTTGGTCACTTAAAAGTGACTGGCCACTTAATAAAATAAAGTGTGAACCTGTTCAAACTTTAAAAACTCACTCAGTTAGTGAAAATAATGCTACACGAACACATTCCAGGCGTCCCCGGGTGCAGAACACGGCACAGATGCAATGCAGACACAGACTCCTCGCGGGAAAGCATGTGCCCTCCCGCGAATGTTCCTGCTTTTCGTAAAAAGCTTCATTGAACCCATCTTTATTCTTGTGTTTGCGTTCTTACGCGTATTTTCTTACTCAGTTCGGATTTCCTCCTTAGCCTACGGAATGCCCCCTTTCTGATGCACCCGTCACCCATCATGTGACGCATCAGGGGCACTCGTAACCCGGCCCTTTCCACCGAACTTACGGAAACTCCTTCGCGATGTTTACCGCCACCCATCAAATGACACATCAGAGTTGTTCGTTCTTGATGGCAGTTCCTTGTCCGTTCTTGATGGCAGTTCCTGTAGCTACAATCTTTTAACAGTTCTTAGTGCACACAATAAAATATCCTTTAAAAAAAAGATTAATCATTAAAAATAAGAAAATAGTCCAATTAGCAACAATAAGGATGCGGAACAAAGCTTAAAGACTGATTGGAATGAGGTTGAAGATGCAATTTCACTGCTAGCCAAGCGACGACGACGAAGAGACAAGATGATAGTTAACCCTACTCAAGCCCTAAGCGTTCCTGAGAGTCCCATAAAGCTTGTTATTGTGGTTCCGAAGAGTGACAAGTCCATCCTAGATGATGTTGTTAAAGGAATGCAAGAGCTAAAGTTAAAGCTTACAAGGCTAGAAGAAAAGGAGCAACTATCGGGTCAATCTATAGGGCAACGACCTCAAAACAGAGAAGGCTTTGTAAATAGATGCATATGGTGTGATAGCATTGATCATGCAAGGAGGGATTATGAAAGTTTCAAAGATGCCTTGATGAAGGAGCTCGTTTTCTTAAAGATGGTAAGATTCACTTAAGTGAAACAGGTAAGCTCTTGGGGGCAAACTTTGGAAAAGGCGGGATGAAGAAGCTAGTTGAGGACATGGCTACTAGCCATGCAACTCGATGATTGAGGCAACCGCCTATGGGTTGAAGGTGGAGCCTATTAACAAGAAAGGAGTCAAGTTTGGAGAAGAAGCATCATCCAATGATATTGGAGACTTGTGGCTATGCGCAATAGAATCTGTTATGAAGGGCAAGATGACTTAAGAGGTTTTGCATGAAGCTGGAGATTGCATTCGGCTAGAAACAGGTTGGAATGACCCTATAGATTCTTTGCCAATGCATGTGTACATTGCCAAATGTCAAGCCGATGAGGTTGTTGTTGAAGAGAAACATAGACGTGAAAATGGGGATGAAGGGTCTTCAAAAAGGGCCACGAGGAGTGGAGGTAGAAACGACACAGTGCCTCCTAGATCAAGTTCTCCACAAGGGATGCCTACACATGAAGTGCCTATGCAAGAAGCTACCAAAAAAAAAAAAAAGGAAGCAACGAAATCTAAAGCAAAGGGTCTGGCCTACAAGCTCCAATCTGATATAGAGGCAGCAACAGATCTCAAAAAGGTTTTGGAAGAGAGGATTTTGAATAGTAAGATGGAAACTACCTTGGATGAGATCCTTGGCATAGGGAAGCGGGAGTTTCACGAAGAAATAATTGATATTATAAAGAGAAAGCGAAAGTCTCTTACTGAATCTATCCATATACATGGTGAAGGAGAGACTTTACATGCACAGGGAGTACAAGTCTATGGCGAGCAAGGTGAAGAAACTGTTGTTGGATGCTACAAGTCTAGGGAAGGAGTAAAACAAGTTCGCTTCTTGGATGATGAAGATGAAGTCGAGACCACTCACAATCGCAACACACAAATAGGAACTTCAAAATCACTGAACTTTACTCTGAGAGAGAGAGAGAGAGAGAGAGAGAGAGAGAGAGAGAGAGAGAGAGAGAGAGAGAGAGAGAGAGAGAGAGAGAGCACAACGGAGTTTCGCACCGAAGCGCTCGCCCCAAAGATTGGCGTTCCTTTCGATATTTCTTTATTATTGCTCACATCAAGGTACAACTTCCGAGGGTCCTTTGCTCTCAAGACTCTGTGTCCAGATGCTCTGCATTGAGAGGCCCCAAGGGTCCTTATAGACATTAGAAGGGATGTCCAAAAGCAGAGCCCCAAAAGCAATCAGTTCAAAAGCACCAAACTCTAAAAGCATTTGCTCCCAAAAGCTAGCAAAAATTGCGGAAATCCGTGCAGCCTGCCACATGGCACAGCCAACGCAAAATGCGAAAAATTTGTACAACCCTGCCACGTCAGCATCCGTTCAATCTGCCATGTTAGCACTACGTCTTTTACGGAAATCAACTTCAGGGTTCCAGCTTTGGGTTTTTAGAGTTTTAGGCCCACGGCCGTCGCTCCGTAAGTTCTTCAAGTTGGTCAGTTCAATTTCTCGTCCACTCGGCCATTTCTCTTCCAGTTGATCATGCCACGACATCACTTTGTGACATTCCCTGTCACAAATTGCTGACGTGTCAAGCCATTGAAGAACGGAGCCGACTTGCAGGTCTCGGCCAAAGGGCCTAAACCCTAAGAAGAACGAGCAACAGCAGAAGAAGTAGTCCTATCAACTTATGGGACCCCGTCCGATGGGACCCAGTGACAAAAGAAATTAAAATAAAGTTGGACCCTCAGACACACAAAATACTTGCGCAGAAACTAATGACATGGCAGCTATACAGACAGCCCGGATTTTCCGCTGACAGTGCTGATGCGGCAGACTTCCGCAAAACGCGTTGACACTGTTGATGTGGCAGTTGTACGGATTTCCGCAAAATGTGCTGGCAAATTTTGACGCTAGTACTTTTTGGACCAGTTGCTTATCAATAATCTCAAATGGCGTCTTCCCCGTCGAAGACTGTATCGTGTTGTTGTAGGAAAATTCCACCAAAGGTAAATACTTTTCCCATTGAGTCTTCTAATCCGAGATGTAAGACTTCAATAAATCTAGTACCACTGAATTGGCAATCTCAGATTGCTTGTCAGTCTGCGGGTGGAAAGATGACAAGAACTGCAACCTGATGAGCGCGCGGCAGTGTGTGCAAGTGAAAGAGCACGCGAGGAAGTGCAGTGTGTGTGCAGAGAGGGGAGGCAAAGGCCAGCAGGAGAGGAAGCGCTAGCTGAAGAGAGAGGGCTCACGTTTTTGGGGAAAACTCAATAAGTGAGTTTTGGGTTTTCCCACTTTTATTATAAGTGTCCAGGTTCATATTGAACCTGGACAAAGTATAAAAATGTACAAAAAGGGGTTATTTAGGCCTTTAACCCAACAACCTCCCACTTAAAGGCATAAATGGCGCCTTTAAGCTACGTGACTCCCACCATCTCTATGCATAGATGATGTTGTGCTTTGGGTAAGCACTTAGTGAGAGCATCGGCTGGATTTTGTGATGTATGGACCTTAACCAATGTAATAAGGCCATCCTCAACCACTTCTCGTATGAAGTGATACCACACATCAATATGCTTTGTGCGTGCATGAAACATGGCGTTCTTTGCCAGACATATAGCACTCTGGCTATCACAACCAAGCATAGGTGCCTTGGCAGGCAAGCCAAACTCACTGCATAGGCGTGCTAACCAAATAGCTTCTTTGGAAGCCTCAGTGGCTGAAATATATTCAGCCTCTGTAGTAGACAATGCAACAATCTTTTGCAATCTAGAACACCATGAAACAACACCTCCCGCAAGACTAAATACATAGCCACTTGTGGATTTCCGTGTATCCACATCACCAGCCATGTCAGAGTCACAAAATCCATGTCAGAGTCACAAAATCCTTTCAATTCCATTGGTCCTTTACCATAGCAGAGGCATTTGTTTTTAGTCCCTTTCAAGTACCTCATAATGGATCCATTGGTCCTTTACCATAGCAGAGGCATTTGTTTTTAGTCCCTTTCAAGTACCTCATAATGGACTTCACTACATCCCAATGCAACCTGCCTGGATTAGCCATAAACCGGCTCACAACTCCCACTGCATGGGCTATGTCAGACCTAGTAGCAACCATAGCATACATAAGTGAACCACAAGCTGAAGCATAAGGCACACTTTGCATGTCATTGGCTTCTTCCTTTGACTTGGGACAATCATCCTTGGAGATTTTAACATATGGCTGTAATGGCACACCAAGAGGCTTTGCTTCAGCCATGTTAAATCTGTCCAGCACCTTTTCAATGTACTTTTCTTGCGACAAATACAATAGGTGCTTGTCTCTTTGCCGTGTAACACGCATTCCAAGTATATGTTCAGCTGCCCCAAGGTCTTTCATTGAAAACGCAAATTTCAGCTGCCCTTTAAGAGCATCAACAACGCTTCTTTTCTTTGCAGCTATCAATATATCATCTACATAGAGCACAAGAATGATCGGGCTGCCATCCTCATCACGTTTGGTATACAAACAATGGTCTGCATGGCTTCTTTTGTAACCATGTTTAAGCATGAAGCGAACAAACTTCTTGTACCACTGTCTACATGATTGTTTCAGCCCATACAAGCTTCTATTGAGCATACATACCAAATGTTCCTTGCCAGGGATGACAAAACCCTCGGGTTGCTCCATGTAAAGCTCTTCTTCCACATCACCATGCAAGAAAGCGGTATGTACATCCATTTGGTCCATTTCCAAATCAAGAGCAGCCACAATGGCAAACAATACACGCAAAGTGGTCATCTTCACAACAGGAGAGAACACTTCCTGAAAGTCTATGCCCTTGGTTTGAACATATCCCTTTGCCACAAGCCTTGCCTTGGGTTTTGCATCAACGGTTTTGATTTTATACATCCATTTGTTAGGAATAGCTTCCTTCCTTTGGGCAATTCAACCAAATCCCAAGTATGATTAGCATGCAAAGCTTTAATCTCTTCCTGCATAGCAAGCTCCCACTTGTCGTTGTGCTCACATGTCTTTGCCTCTTTATACGTAAGAGGCTCTCCCTCATCTGTCAACATAATGTAATGCAAAGAGAGGTCATATCGACTCACAGGCCGTCTTTGACGAGTAGACCGCCTCACCCAATGATCCACATTATCCGGCAATGGGTTTACATCAGGTGGCACTACAAAATCATCAACAATGGGCTGTTGTACATCATTTTCAGCACCATTTTCAGCATTGTTTCTTGGCTGCAAATGCCCTTCAGGAGCCTCAATTTGCTGTCCAACATCATTTGGCTCGAACACCACTGGATCATCTACATTTTCAGCCATTTGTGGTGCATCCTGAGGGTCAAAAATAGGCCTAACAAGTGGCTGGGCATGCTGAAATTTCACCCTTTTATGGTCATGCTTTGAGGCACAATTGTTTTGAAACAGCCTTGCCTCATTAAAAACAACATTCCGGCTGCGTACAACCCTTTTGAGCTAAGGTAACCAGATCCTATAACCCATTTCGCCTTCTTCACCATATCCCATGACGAGGCCTTTAATGGACTTCGCATCTAGTTTACTCCTCAACTCAGGTCTAACATGCACAAAAGCTTCGCAACCAAAAATGCGTAAGTGATCATATGAAGCAGGCTTGCCAGACCAAACCTCTTCAGGGATGTCACCTTTCAAAGACATGTGAGGGGATCGATTGCATATATGCACTGCAGTTTTCAAAGCTTCTCCCCAAAATCCATGAGAGAGATTAGCTGTGGACAGCATGCATCTCACCCTCTCACAAAGTGTCCTATTGAATCTTTCAGCCACACCATTAGAAGAGGGGCTGTATGGTACAGTAAGCTCCCTCTTAATGCCCAAATTTTCACAAAACTTGTTAAATTCAGTACTTTTGTACCCCCCCCCATTGTCTGTACGCAAGCATTTTAGCTTTCTACCTGTTTGGGTGGTCACAAATGCATGAAATCTCTTAAACGCAACAAAGGCTTCATCCTTAGACTTAAGCAAATAAACCCAAATTTTCCTAGAATGATCATCAACAAAGGAGACAAAATAACATGCACCACCCATAGACTTAGTAGGCATGCTACATACATCGGAATGTACAAGATCAAGCACACAAGATTTACGAGAGACACCAGAGTAATAAGAACGCTTTACTTGCTTGCCATATTGACATTCATTACAAAAGTCAAGCTTTGTGCCTTTAGCATCAAGCTTGTTCAAAGTACAAAGCTTAGAAAGGTCCTTTTGGCTCATATGGCCAAGCCTCTTGAGCCACAACTCCATGTGAGAGTTCATTCCAGCCAATGCAATAAACTTGCGCAACACGGCCTTTCCATGCATGCAATAAAGTGTCCCTTTCTTTGTGCCCTTTACAATCAGCCTTGAGCCTTTTGTCATTTTCCATGACCCTCTCTCAAACAAGATGCTGTAACCATGCATATCCATCTGACCAACAGAAAGCAGACACTTCTTCTTGATTCCCGGCACATATCAAACATCATGCAAGACAAGCTCATTTGTGCCATCTATGGAGAGATGCACAGTGCCAATACCCTCAATGGAACATGCATGATTGTTTCCAAGGTATACATGGCCACGCTTGTCCGCATCAAAAGTAGAGAAACACTCCTTGATAGGAGTCACATGAAATGAAGCACCGGAATCAACAATCCAAGTCTGGGACAATGTATCATTGACAATCAACAAAGCTCAATAAGATCACTCTTGGTGATCTACATGTCCTGTGAATGAACATTTAGAGAGGCATCAAAGTCATAAGCATCATCATCTGACAAAGTGGCACACAAGATGTCCTCTACATCTGACAGCTCCTCAATCACGACACTAAAAGCCACATTGGCCTTCTCTTTGTCCTTTGAGCTATCCTCTGCATCTGCCTTGACTTCCTTCTTCTCTTTCTTTTCATCTCCACCATTCTTTTTCCTTTCTAACTCAGCTTTATAGTACCTGCAATCGGGTTTCTTGTGACCTTTCCTACCACATTGATAGCAAGTCACATCACCCTTGCCTTTGCTTGCATTTCCTCTTTCTTTACTCTTACTCTTACTCCTTTGTGCATAAGCATTCTTCTTTTTTGTCCTGCCTCTAACCATATTGGCAGAGTTGCCTCCCTCTCCACTTGCTTTCCTCCTGATTTCTTCATTCAAGATAGAACCCCTACCACCATCAAAGGTTAAATTGGGGTTATTGGACAACGAAACCACCAAAGTTTCCCATGACTCAGGTAAGGTCATAAGCAAGAAGATAGCTTTCAACTTATCATCAAAAGGGGGCAAGCCAGAACCTGTAACTGCGACAAAGTACCTGCGAATAATGACAAGTGCCCGCCGCGCTCTTGGACTCATCTAGTTGCATGCCAACAAGTTTTCGCATCAAGTGCACCTGGTTGACATGCGTTGTATTTTCATACATTCCCTTCAACTTCTCCCACACATCAAAAGCAGTCGTGAGACCTTTCACATCAATGATGGTCTCATCGGTCATGGCCATTTTAATGTATGTAACGGCCTTCCTGTTCATGCTAACCCATGCTTCATCCGTCATATTCTGTGGCTTCACCTGTTCAAGTGCCCCTTCGCAATCCTTAATAAATAGGATTCCTTGAATCCTGTCTTTCCAAAGATCAAAACCTGTACCATCGAACCTCCTAATCTCGAAGAGGTTCACATCCGAAGAAGATGAAGCCATAGTTGCACGAAATAAGAGGGATAATACGCTGAATTTTTGGGCAAAATGCGCAAAAATCGGAGTATAGCCTCACAGAGATGCGCACTACAACTCCAAATGGTCACAGGAGCAATTTGGGGCAAAATAGGTCGATTTGGGCACAAAATTCAATTTTTGAAATTTATGCGCAGGAAATTTCAGCGAGCGAATTTGTGCTCGAAAACAACAAATTTAGTTGTTTTTAGCATCAAAAGACATACATAAGGCTAATACACAGCCTTTAGAAGCATGTAAGCGCAAAAGCCCCAATTTGTAGCATCAAAATTGCATGAAATTGAGCCACAAATGGTCATACATCGACAAAATTTGTCAAATGTGCGTAGATTGCATCAATTTGCACTTTCCCCAATGTAATCACACCATAAAAAAACCTGCGTAAATCTGAAATTTGCTTAAAACACATGTTTTAGGGTTTGTTTTTCGGCAATTTCAAGGTTTTTGGGTAGCGGGGACTTAGCAAAAGTATTCCCACACCTTAATACATCATTTGCAAAACCTGTATTTTCGCTATCATAACCTATAATTTCCTGTTTTTGACCTAGTTTCAGCCTGTTTTAGGTCAATTTGGGTTGCCGGGAGCTCTCTAGTGTCCCGGGACAAGTCCTTTGGCAACGAAATTGCAAAATCTCGCGAGAAAGTTGACCTTCTTGGCTGAAATTCATCGTTTGCAGGTTTGTGGACAAACCCTAATCGGGCTCTGATGCTAGTTGATGAGCGCGCGGCGGTGTGTGCAAGTGAAAGAGCACGCGAGGAAGTGCAGTTTGTGTGCAGAGAGGGGAGGCGAAGGCCAGCAGGAGAGGAAGCGCTAGCAGAACAGAGAGGGCTCACGTTTTGGGAAAAACTCAATAAGTGAGTTTTGGGTTTCCCACTTTTATTATAAGTGATTTTTAATATGAACCTGGACAAAGTATAAAAATGTACAAAAAGGGGTTATTTAGGCCTTTAACCCAACACAACCGCGTGCCAATGTTCTCCCAAATAGCCTTCCATAAAAAACTCGTGAATCTGGGGTCCCTGTCAGAGACAATAGTCTCGGGCATGCTATGTAATCTAAAGATCTGGGTCACAAACAGTCTCGCTAAGTGATCCAGCTTGACTGTTTTCTTCACTGGAATGAAATGAGCTTGCTTGCTAAATCTGTCAGTAACAGTCCAGATACCATCGTGACCACTCTGTGTTCTCGAGAGATCAAAAATGAAATCCATTGCAATACTTTCCCAGGGGCGGGTGGGTATGGGCAAAGGCTCTAACAATCCCTGTGCTTTATGTCTGTCAAACTTGACCTTCTAGCATACCAAGCAACTGCGCACAAACTCGTCCATATCCTTGAGTCTCGGCCAAAAGAAGTATCTCTCTACCCCTTTCAAGGTGGTAGCAATGCCTCGGTGACCCGTAAAAGACAAACAGTGGCATTCGGTCATAACCTTTTCCCTCAACGGGTGTGTAACGCACAACATGGTTTTCCTCATCAAGTAGCCATCCCAAATGGAATATATCCTGCTACTGTCTCCCCATCCCGTATCCGTGTGAAAATGTCTGCAAAATCAATATCCGTGGCATACTGATCAACCATATCCTCGAAGCTCCTATGATGTATCGCGGAAATAGCCAAAACCAACTGCTTCCGAAACAAAGCATCTGCCACCAAATTCTTATGTCCGTGAACATGGACAATCTGGAAGTGAAACTGTGACAAGAGGTTCGCCCACCGCATCTGCTTCCGATAGCTGCTTCTGTGACAAGAAGTAGCGTAAATTGTGATGGTCTATAAAGACAGTAAAATCCGCTCCGAGTAGGTAATGTCGCCACTAAGTAAGAGCATGAATAACCGCCAAAAGCTCTTTCTCATAAATCCGTGTTGTCAATACTGGCCTTGAAAACAATCGGCTCTCATAGGCAATGACATCATTGGCCTTCTTGCATCAAGACCGCATCCAAACTACGACCACAAGTATCACAATATACTTCAAACGACTTCTGCAAATCCGGCAAAGTCAAAAACTGGTCCTGTAGTCAAATTTTGTTTTCATTCCTGAAAGGCAGTCACTTTTGTGGATCCCACGAGAAAAGGACTCCTTTCTATGTCGACAAATGCAAAGGGGTAAACAACCTCTACAAACTTTCTGATGAACCACCGGTAGGAAGAACATAAGCCCAAGAAGCTTTCAACTTCATGGACATTCTCCAAATCGGGCCAATCACGGATAATCTCTATCTTGGCTGGGTCCATCTGCACTCTTGCTCTGCTGAGACAATGTGTCCCGAACAGGTGTATCTCTGGGCTCGGCTCACACAGTAAGGTGGCCGGTTTGGTGGTGTGATTCCAAGTATCAGATCAATGGTATGATCCTCGGGATGAACTAGTAGCAACTCGCCTGGCAGGCCCTCTAAAAAGCAATCGGCATGAGTGTAGAGAAAATCTTGGCGTTCTTTGTTCAGGTCAAAACCATAATCGACCTTCATTCATCGTTCAATTATCTCCAAAAAAAAAGTGAGTAAAGAAACTGAAGTTCATCAAGTACAATCTCTGAGCCCTTCATTTGTCAAAGTCGCTTTCTCGGCCCAGTAGTCAACCACGGTGTTGTTCTTGTGGTACCAAGGGATTTCGAGTAGGACGTCAGAACCTCCCAAGGAAATTACGTAGAAATCCTCGTGCCCTAAACACCCCTGTCATTGCAAACGAAGTTTGCCAATGATCGGGGTAATGGCAACATCCCGTCCGGGTGCCACTAAAACTACCTCCGCCTGTGGCCTCAATCTGTCGGGTGTAATTTCAAATCGAGCCGCCAATTCAAGTGAAAAGAAGTTGGCCTTGGCTCCTTCAAAAGAGCTTCCTGATCTTTCCCTTGCTCTAAAAACGGCAAAGTTTGTACTTTCATTCATTTGATTCGGTTGGAGTTCCATGCAATGTGGTACCAGTTCTGTCTTTTTTCAATCTGCCTTTTCTGCCACATCTCTCAGCTGCTTTGAAACTTTCTAGCCTCTCTTCATCCTATTCATTCGATGCCTGGTTAGGGCACTTCGCGGAGATATGCCCAGTTTCCCGCATCCAAAACACTTCCCCTCTTTACTGTAAAGAGCTCTCTCTTGAGGAGTGAGTTTGGGTCGTGCATCCTTTTCTTTCTTTTCTGGGTTGCTCTTCCTCTTTCTACTTTCATTTTTCAAAGTCTGTTCGGTCCTTTGCGTCATGATTTCATCTATGGGGTAGGACAGACTGTCTGAGTGAATGGCAAAACCCCGTTTCGCATGACTCATCAGCTCTTGAATGAAAGCCGACTTCTGTTCTAAGCAGTGATCTCGGATCTCTGTAGAAAGACCAAGGTAAACCGCTCAATCTGTTCTTTGAACGAGATCTTCTTAAATGAAGAGGCGGGTAGAAAAGAGCTCCAGAATCTCTCGCAATAAGCGTCCACTGTATCCTTCTTGGTCGTCCGAAGATGGTTCCAAGCAGTTCATATGTCGTGTGCATACTCTCGAGTCAGCCAAGAAGAAATAAAAAGCCTTTTAAATTTCAGCCATTTGACTGGCATTGTCTTGTTTAATAGAAGCGTGGACCACCAAGTTCGAGCATTTCCCTTAAAGTAAAACCCTCCTGAGAAAGCTATGTCAAACTGTTGTATTGGTAAATAAAAGCATGTTCTTCCTCTCTCAAGCTCTCTTGAGCCAAAGAAAAAGCAAAAAAGCACTCTCTCTCTCTCTCTCTCTCTCTCTCTCTCTCTCTCTCTCTCTCTCTCTCTCTCCAATTTGCGTAGCCAAAATAAAGCAAAAGCTACCGCAAAACACGGACATCCGTATAGCCTGCCACGTGTCAGCCAGCTTGTAGAAGGCGCCGCAATTTCTGGATCGGTCCGTACAAGCCTGCCACGTCACTGCATGCATTTCCAGGAGTTCCCATTCGGGGAGGATGTGTGTGTGAGTGTACCGGCTGCCACGACACCAATTTGTGACACTTGCTCCTCTAGCGCCCTATCCATTGGCACTAGTCAATGAGCTGGCATGCATCCCAAATCTTTGACTAGTATGTCCCGCAAGTCTCTGAATAGAGTCAGACTTCTCTTCTAGACAATACTTTCGAATCTCTTTTGGCAAACCAAACAAAACCGCTCAATCTTGTCCCTCAAAGTAATCTTCTAAAACGAAGACACTACCAAATAAGTATCCCAAAGCCTCTGGCAGTAGTCATCCAATGTATCTTTCTTATTCATTCTCAAGTGATGCCAAGCCATGATAACATCTCTTTCATATTCATCTAATATCGAAGTTGACGTGAATATTTTCTTGAATTTTACCCACGTAGCAGGTGCTTTGCGTAACAAAGTAGACCACCATGTCTGTGCAGTTCCTTTCAAGTAAGATGCCAGCCTTTGCACCTGGAGTGTTCCTAAACCAACCTCCAGAGAAGGCGATGTCAAACTGCTCTACAAACTCAAGGGCTCGATGGGTGTCCTAGTAGCCTGAAAACATTTCAAACCAGACGGCCTGACCAACTTTCTTGAACTCCTTGGTCTTCTTGCTCATATGTTCACTTTCGGAAGAGCACAAGCTCTCCTCCTCTGAACTCCTAGATGGCCTCCCATGCCTTGTAGACTCGTTCACAAATCTGCATTTCTTGCTTTTTCTCCGCTTCTTCCGCCTTTTCTCATCCTCACTGGAACTAGAGGATGATGAACTGCCGGAACTCTCTGAAGATGCAGAAAAAAATATCGGTCATCCTCGAAACGAACACTCTTCTTGGGTCTGCTTGCCACCTCGAGAGTCGGCTTCCGGCCCAAATAAACGAGGAAATCCACCGATTTCCTCTGCTTCCGACAGTGCTTCAAACCTTTCATTATCGCGTTCATCTTCTTGTCAAAAGCTCTGACCAGCACTTTTTGCGAGTACAGCTTCCGCTTTTCTACACTCGTCCGTCCTTTCAGCTTTCTTTCTGACTTGAGAGGAGAATCAATGGCCTCACGCCATCTCCTGTGAATCTCATCAATCGGGTAATTCTTTAGGTGTTTCACAAATTTCGGGTCTCTGGAGTACTTGATCAATTTTTTCACACACATGTCAACCTGCAGTTGACGTTTGTACTCTACTCTGGCAAACTTCTCCGTCGAAAATTTTCCCAATTCTTCATTCTTTTCTTCAGTTCCCACGCCGGGTTTCAACTTTTCTTCACCTTTCCATTGAGAGGTGTTATCTCTACCAGATTCTCCACGAGAACCCATGTGTGCTCGGACACAGATGGTGGCAAAAGTAGTCCTTCCTACCTAAGCTAGCGCGCTCGCTGCTGCTGTGTTTTCCTCGCAGCGCCATCGCCTCCCCCCCCCCCCCCCAATCGCTGCCTTGTACTCCCGCTCGCTGCCTCCCCCCTCCCGCCAGACCTCAACCCCCGTTGCCCCCCCTCGCGCTGCCCTTGTCCCAACCCGTCCGCCCGCCCTCAGCCCCAGCTGCCGCCGCCCGTTGCCCTATCCCTTACGCTTGTTTTGCTGCCTGCCCGCTTGCCCCAGCCCGCTATATCCCCCCCCCCCCCCCCCCCCCGGCCTGTTCGCCCGCCCGTTTGGTTCCTTCTCCTCGGCAACTCTCTGCACTTTGGCACTTTCGGCACTTGTTTCAATTCCTTGGAGCAGTGTTTGGCGAGCCCAATTGTAGCACCCTCCCGTCGTCCCCTTCTTATGCCACAGCAGTAGACACAGATGGAGGCTCCAGCTTCGCCACAGAGGGACTCGCCAGAAGCCCCCTCGCCCGACCCACTAAGCCCACCATTCGACTTGCTCTCTCGCCTACAAAGCAAGCGAGCCTTGCCGCAGAGGTAGAGCGATTCCAGGCGACCTCGGTCATCTGCAAGATTCTCGGCACCCGGCCTAGCAGAGGAGAGCTGCGAGACCTTCTCCAGGCCCGCCTTCTCGCAGAGGTGGACAAGATTGTGGATGTCCAGATTCTCGAACGGGGCTACTATCAGATCGAGTTTGAGTCCTCCGAGATGGCGTCCAAGGTCATAGCTATGAGTCCATTGGCCATCCGAGCATCACGTGCCCACTTTCGTCAGTGGCGACATGGTTTTGACCCAGCTTCGGATGCTCTAGTAGAGGAGGCAGACATCCCCATCTCAATCTGCTTTCCGGGTTTACGGAGGGAGTACCTACCACTTCTTTCCAGGATCGGTTCCGCGATTGGGACTGTCCTGGAGACACCTCGTACGGCAACATCAGTAGCTGCCAAGGCGGTTGGCATTCCCTCAGTTCGAGTTTTGGTCAGAGATACCCACACGCTCCCGAAGGTTATCCTTTTACCTCGGGTGAGTAAGGGTTGGTTTCGACAGAGTGGAGTACTCGGGCCTCCCAAACCAGTGCAGGTCCTCTTGAGCAGGAGGAGATCCCTGCGCCAGCCCCCACCTCCGCTTCTCCCTCCCCCCCCCCCCCCCCCCCCCCCCCGAGTTCCCCCCCTCTTCCTCATCCTCCCCGCCTTCTGCTCCCATCGCCTCTCCTCCTCGCCCCTCTACCTCTGTCGCCCCATCCCGCCCCTCTTCTCCTCCACTCTCCCCAGCTCCTTCTCCCCCCCCTCCTGCTCCAGTTTCACAGTCGGCTCAGGAGACTTGTCCCTCTCCGGCGGCTAGGAGATCTCTTGGCAGCGCCTTTAACGCGAGTCGCCTAGCGAGAGAGGGTCAGCCCTTCTTGCGGCCCCCTTTGCAGATTCAGACATCCTCCCTTGCAGCTATCCCTCGTGGGCTGACGAGCATTGACATCCGACGCCGCTGGGACTTCTTCGACTACGAGTTCACTCGTTTTCTCGGCGATTCCGTAGCAGACCATGAGGCAGCCTGCTTCAGGGTCCATGTTTTGTTCCTCGCCGCTAAGGGGACAGAGGCCTTGGACTCAGCAGTTGGTTTCTCCTTTCCCCTCTGTGGTAGGGCCGAGACAGAGTGGTCCCTCGACTCAGTGGTGGGATGGTTGCATACACACGTTTTAGAGTTCTCTCACCACATGGGAGAACTTGGAGTTACAGATATCCTGCAGACTTTGTGGCCATTGGCCAAGTATGCGGTGACACCCCCAGACTCAGCAGGATGTAGGCACATTGTGGTGTACTTCTTTGCTGATACGCAATGTTTGCCTTGCTATATATACATTCATGAGGACTCCTGGACAGAGCAGGTTGCGTTACGCATGGCTCGCTCTACTTGGGCTTGGGCTAGGCACTCACTGCAGTCACGCCTATCTAGAGGACGCTCGGATGCGGATTACTCCCCATCCAAGCCTGCCTCGAAGATAGCCCGTCTTGCTGCTGCGGCAGCATCTGTTCTCTCTCGCTCCCCATGAGGATCGTCTCATGGAACGTGCAGGGACTAGGTGGGCCCCAGTTTCAGCGACAGCGGGGCCGATTGCGTCAGGAACTTCACCGTTGCCTTGTGGGAGGAGAGATTGATCTCCTTATGCTTCAGGAGCACCATTTGTGTGAGAGCCGCATTCGGCGATGTGGTCAGATTTTGCGTGGACGTTATGATACCTTTTGGTCAGCTGCTTTTGGCCCTGGAGGCATCCAGGGTGGGGTATGTATGACTATTGCGGACTCATTGCAACAGGCCATTGTGGACAGAGGGATTATTGTGCCAGGCAGGGCTCAGTGGATTACTATGCAGGTTCAGGGTGGCCTTGTGGGCTTCCTGAACATCTATGCGCCCAATGTGGCGAGTGCTCGTGCAGAGTTTTGGTCACAGATTGTTGAGTCTTTGCCGCAGGCCGATCATTGGTGTATGGGAGGGGACTTCAACATGTTGGAGGACCCTTCTGACAGGATTGGTGGCAGCCATGCTACTGTGCATGGAGTCGAGTTGGCAGCTTAAGGGAGGTTTTATATGACTTTGAGGGTCTCGGATACATGGCAGCACTCTCGTTTTGTGAGGCCCCCAGACAGTCTTGCCTTCTCTAGATCGGACCGTAGAGTGGGAGGTGTCACGAGGACGTGGCAGTTATTAACCATGTCACAGAGATGTGGCAACTGCTAACCTTGGTTGTTGGTTTCTTTCCAATGGGGTTTATTTTATTTGTTTTGAGACCCTCTTTTTGAAGTAGCAAACGGTCGGACATTGTATGGCCAATGTGAACGGTAGATTCACCTGCAGACGGGAAGTGGTCGGCACTGGAATTCGTATGGTAAGAGGATGTCTAGGCTCAGAGCAAGATCATATAGGTCCCCTCGTCGCACTTAGCAAGTTGGTGGATACTAGGAAGTGAACTCAATTAAGGCGTAAAGTCAAGGTGGGACTACCAACAAAAAGTATCCGACAGTTGGGCCACATTGCACTTTTGGATGCGGCTCCAATGAGGATAGATGGTCAGAAGACTAGTGGGAGCCCAACGGAAGCATCTCCTAAAATTTAGGAAACTGCTATTTTGGGCCGTGAAATGTGTTCGCGTCATTACCTCCGGTATGACTAGGGGAACATTTTATAACTCTGCCGCGAAGTCAACTGGGCAACCGGTCAGGATATTTTTAAGCGGCGAACCCGAAACGGCCAAATGCTTGTAAATGCGCCAAGTGTCGAATTTTCATGCACTTTCCTCTTGCAGAAGAAGTGGCGCTGAATTTTATGCTGGGAGAGGCCTCATTTCACTTTCTGTCACATGTTAAGAGCTATGGAGTGCTTCCTTTCCCTCTCATGTACAGTGTGGTGCTAGGAGTGATGCCCTGCACACTACACACTGCTCTCTTTCTCCCCTACGTGCAGTTATGTGATGCCCCACAAGAGGGCTATTCATTTGACTGATGTACAGTTGTGTGGGTTCATGCTTTTGTGCTAAGGCAAGAGCCTCCTTGAGCACGAACAGGGGTAGCTAGCTACTGCTCCAAAGCAGGCACTGGTGAGGGTCATAACCTCACCATACAGGTGCAAAATCAGCGCTGTGTATGCGTTGTAATTTTACTGTTTTTCAGCCATACGGACGCCAGTACCATTGGCAATCGTGCCCCACTGCCAGAGGACAGTTAGGGGACTGTTTGGGGCTGAAAACAGGGCAAAAGCCAGTAATACAGCGTGCTGAATTTACTGTTTTTGGACAGGAATCAAAGGGTATACGCCAGTGCAAGTGAGTTCTAGCAGGGGAATTGGTTCCGCGCAAGTTTTGGGACTGTTATGCTGCCGAAATTTGGCCAAATCAAATGGTATCTAGGTGGATACACGTGAAGGATTCCCAGAACCTTACCTTGTAATTTACCCTCCTAAAGAATAAAGAAATACCGAAAGGGGCGCCAATTTTGGGGCCTACAGGTTGTCGGCGTCAGCTCGGAGCATTCTAGCTTCCGAGTCGTGTGTGTGATTAAGTGTTAATTCCCGTTACAGGTCTCCTTTGCAAAGTGCTCTGTGTGTGTTTCGGGTGAAAGCCAACGCCTACCGCCCTACGGGTTGGTTTCATGGTTCCGTTGCCGGGACATCAATCACTTTTTCCTTAAAGAGTGAGCCTGGATTGTTTTGGGATAAAGACACACAGTGCAGGAACATGGGGATTACACTATGGCCGACAAGGGGAAGGGAATTATGGAAGAGGGTTCCTCTTCAATGGACAGGCAGGAGATTCCTATGGTTTTTGAGATTGGCGAGAGCTCACGGCCACGTCAATTTGTACCTCCTGTCAACGTGAATGTCTCTCCAGTAGTACAGGGCTTTATGACAGGGCAACTTGAGGATGATGCGTTCAAGACTCAGTTAGTTGCCGCGGTGAATGTCTTCTCGCAGCTGGTGCAGAATCCAAGGTTTATGGAATTCTTGCAAGTGCCACCAGTGCAACAGCAAAATAGGCAACCTACGCCGCGTACGGAGCTTGTTGATGCTCAAGCCCAGGTACTTCATGTGACGCAGGAGGAAAGGGAACACTCGCATGTTGTGGAGTCGGGGGCTCCAAAGCAGGTTCCTCCCGTGCTTGAACAGGTGGCTAGAACGCCTATTCCACAGGTTATGCCAATTCAGCCCGCCACCTTTCAGAGCGAGCATGCTGTCTTGAATGGATAGAGAACTGGTTACCAGGCAATGCACCCAGTTTTTCCACCACCCACGGTACATCCTAGGTATTTCGGGGGTCGATCAGTGTTCGAAAGTATGGCTGGTTATGCACCTGGAAGTCAGCCGTACATGCCAGACATGATGCCAAACCCCATGTATGGTAGTATGGGCATGCATCAGGGTTTTCAGAGCAACCACGGCCAGTTTGGGGTGCCACAGGGTCATTTTGGCATGGCTGATTTTTCTCGACAGCAGCCAGATATCGCACCTCTGACGCAAAATGTGAATGGCCAACACGTGCCGCTCATGCCTAGTACAGTGCCCATGTTGCAGACCATTCCATATGACAATTTGGGGGCACTAGAGAAGCCGAAGGCTTACAAAGAAGGTGGTGCAGCGGTAAAGTTCAGTACCTTCAGTGGTTTCGAGGATAAGACAAAGGCACTCACTTTCCTCCAGCAGTTTGATACAGCTTATGCGGGAGGGAATTTTACAGAGGCCTCGAAGGTCAGGAAAGCTGCCACTTTCTTAAAGGACAATGCGCTTACATGGTGGACGACATTGTTAATGCAAGGACAGGCACCCGCCACTTGGGTTTACTTCAAGCAAATGTTTGCATCTGCTTGGCTATCAAATGAATTTAAAGCCGATGTCCTGACAGATTGGCACCAGCTTACAGCAGCTTCGTGCAAGAGCTTGTTGGAGTACAATAGGAGGTTTTGTAAAGCGTTACTCTCAGTGACCTACAGATTTGTATCATTGACAGAGCAGATAGAGAAGTATTGTTGTGGGCTGCCTAAAGGGCTTCGCGAATATTGTACAAAGAACAGAGTGGCTACCCTTACTCAGCTTATGGAAGTTGCGAACACTGGTCTTGCCTTGTTGAAAGGAGAGGACAGTGGATTTCCGAGCAGTGACAAAGGAGGGCAGCAAAAGAAAAATTCAGCGAAGAAGCCCTTTGTGAAAATGGCTCCTGATGCGTCACAGGGATCAGAAAAGGCCACCAAAGACAAGGATTCATCCGAGACTTCTGGAGCGCAGGCAAAGAAACAGAAAAGGAAGCCTTTTTTGCGCAAGTCGCTTGAGGAAAAGAAGGTCCTAATGGCTGAGAACAAATGCTTTATATGCGAGCAGCCTGGTCACTTTTCTATTAATTGTCCACAAAGGAAAAGGCCAGCTGACTCAGAGGATAAAGAAGAGCAGAAAGGCAAGAAGCCAAAACCCACGGTAGGTTTAGTGCCAGACATGGTGGGTGACAGGCCCAGCACAGATGCCAGTGAGTTATGCAGGGCACGGGGTAAAGTTAGGGATCAGACGGCACTCATCTTTTTTGATCCAGGTGCCAAAGCCAACTTTATCTCACCAGAGTTAGCTATGAAGCTGGGCATCAGAGCTGAAGAGATGGGGTACACAGCAGAGGCAGGGTTGGCATCTCCTGGCCACTCAGAGTGTGTTACTCCCATCATTGGAAAACTGTGTCTGCATATTCAGTCGTATGTGGACACTGAAGAGTTTTACATCATGCCGCTGGAAGGTTGTGACGCCTTGTTGGGGATCCCGTGGATGTTCCGAGTGCATGGAGTCTTGGATGCCTACAACAAAAAGATCACTGTACAGCATAGGGGTAAAACTCACATCTTGGATGTAAAGCTTAAAGGAGAGTCAGTCCCTATTGTATCTGCTTCTGCTATCACTTCTGTAATAAAGAATCATCTTTCTGTGTACTTGATTTTTGCACGTGATGTCTCAGATAGTGATCAGTCAAATTTATCTGTGTTAGATAAAGAAAGGTCATCATTTTTGCAAAAGTTTAGTGACTCTATTTCTGATTCATTACCATCGCAATTGCCGCCAGAGAGACCTGAGGACCATCGAATAGATTTGGTGCCAGGGTGTAGCCCACCAAATAGACCTCCCTACAGGGTTAGTGCGGCGCAGCAGAAAGAGATTATGGGCCAGGTTGAGGAGTTATTAGAGAAGGGGCTGATTCAGCCTAGTTCTTCACCCTTTTGCTCCCCGGTGCTCCTAGTGCAGAAGAAGGATGGCTCATGGCGCATGTGTATTGATTACCGTGCGTTGAATAAGAATACCATCAAGAATAGGTTTCCTATTCCTCGCATGATATTCTCGATCGTTTAGAGGGTGCTGCAATTTTCAGCAGGATAGACCTTAAGAGTGGGTACCATCAGATTTGTATAAGGCCAGAGGATGTGCACAAGACTGCGTTTAAAACGACATTTGGTCTTTATGAGTTTCTAGTGATGCCGTTCGGGCTAACAAATGCTCCTGCCACGTTCAGCAGAATGATGGACCGGATTTTCCGCTCGCATCAACAGTTTGTTGGAACGTTCTTCGACGACATGATAGTGTATTCGAAGAATGAAGAGGAGCATAGGCGTCACTTGACCATTGTGTTCGAAGAGCTGCGCAGTCACAGGTTACTTGTCAATCCTAAGAAAAGTGAATTCTTACTCGAAGAGATCCACTTTCTGGGCCACATAGTCTCAAAGGATGGTGTTAGAATGGATCCCGCAAAGGTCGAAGCTATCAAGACATGGCCAGACTTGAAGACTGTGCACGATGTCAAAAGCTTCTTGGGATTGTGTTCCTACTATAGAAGGTTTATCAGAAATTTTGCAAAGATAGCATCGCCTCTTCACGCATTGCAAAAGAAAGAGGTCACTTTTAGATGGACCCAAAAAGAGATTTCAGCTTTTAGTCTCTTAAAGGAAAAGTTGACTTCAGATCCAATTATTGTTTCGCCAGATCTCAGGAAGTCATTTGTGGTCCAGTGTGACACGTGTGGCAGTAGCATCGGAGCAGTGCTAATGCAAGACGGACGGGTAGTAGCTTATGAAAGCCGAATTTTGCAAGGGCCAGAGAGGACTATGCAAGTCTATGAGAAAGAGCTCTTAGCCGTGATTCATGCGCTTTCTAGCTGGAAGCACTACCTCTTAGGTGCTAATTTTGTTGTCCAAACAGATCACCATACCTTGCGATACTTCTTGACACAGTCAAAGTTATCCGAAAAGCATATGCGATGGGCAAACATTCTTTCTATGTTCCACTTCCAGATTATGCATGTGGAAGGCAAGAAGAATGTTGTGGCTGATGCGTTATCAAGAAAGCCACAAATTTCAGCTGTGTCAATTCCTTATCATCATGAGTTAGATGACGTGAAGGAACAGTATACTGCTGATGAAGATTTTGCAAGGATCTTTGAACAGTTACAAGAGGGGCAACATCACGAGCACTACCTCCTCGGAGATAGTTTTATGATGATGCATGGCAGACTTTGTGTCACTAGGCAACTGCGACATAAGGTCATGGAAGAGAGTCATGTCCCACCGTATGCAGGGCATCGTAGCATTGATGCAACAGTTAAAGCGGTAGAGACATTCTTCTATTGGCCTACCTTGAGGAGAGATGTGGATGCCTTTGTGCGAGCATGCATAGTTTGCCAAAAGGTCAAGTTTGACAGGCAAAAGGCACCAGGGTTGTTACAGCCACTGCCGATTCCGGATAAGCCATGGGAAAGCATTGCTATGGACTTCATCTTTGATCTTCCAAGGACGCCAACAGGGAATGATGGTATATGGACCATTATCTGCAGGTTCAGCAAGCAGGCCCATTTTATCCCTGTCAAGAAAAAGATAAAATCTGATCAGATGGCACGCTTGTTCATGTACAATGTGTTTAAGTACCATGGTATGCCACAATCGATTATCAGTGATCGTGATCCTCGCATGACCAGTTTGTTCTGGAGAGGATTGTTTGAGAACATGGGCACTACGCTCAAGTTTTCGTCTTCGTTTCATCCACAAACTGATGGACAGTCAAAAGAGGCTAATTCTACTGTCTTAGATCTGCTGAAATGTTATGTGTCAGATAATAAAGGCAAGTGGGAACAGTATTTGCCTATGCTTGAGTATGCGTACAATAATACGGTGCGTTCGTCTACTGGCAAAGCACCTTTTGAGATTGTTGAAGGCGGCAAAAAGGTTCCTCCCATTTTGCATACAAAGGACAAGATTTTTGAGGCAGATTGATATGTTGAGAACATGGATGAGATGTATAAGAAGATTAAAGTTGCCTTGGAGAAGACTCAGGCAAAGCAGAAAAAGGCTGCTGATCGTCACCGTCGTGAATTGCTGTTATCACCTGGTGATTGGGTTCTGCTAAGGTTCGAAAAGGCAAGGTTAAAGAAGATGAAGGGCAAGGAACGGCTGTTTCCTAAGATCAACATGCGTTACTATGGGCCTTTTCAAGTGCTTGACAAGATCAACGATGTGGCTTACAGGCTGAAATTGCCTGATGCATGGAAGATTCATAATGCGTTTCACGTGAGTCTTCTAAGACCCTTCGTAGGTGATGTGCCAGAAGATATGCCAGTTGAGGATCAGCCAGAAGTTGAGGAACTTGATGAGATTCTGGTACCTGAGCAAGTTTTGGCACATAAGGACAGAAAAGTTAAAGGACAAGTTGCAAGACACTATTTGGTGAAGTTCAAGAACTATCCACCTATGGATGCAAAGTGGATGGAAGAGCATGAACTGTCAGAGTCACCAAATGTATTGCAGCTTTACCTTGAAGCCTTTGGGTTACAGCCTACTTATGCCCCAACCCAACGTGTGCAAAGCAGGGGTAATGATAGAGCTAGTACATCAAATGTACATATGAATTCAGTGCCATAGATGGAAATGGCAAAAGTATGAAGGCCTCATTAAGTCATTTGTATCTATGTATGTTACGCCCTTTCTTGCGGATACATGCAATGATAAAAGAGTGTTGATAGCACAAGATCATCAGTGGCGTGTATTTATGGTATGCAATCGAGGACGTTTGCGATTTCAAGAAGGGGGTATGTCACGAGGCCGTGGCAGTTATTAACCATGTCACAGAGATGTGGCAACTGCTAAACTTGGTTGTTGGTTTCTTTCCAATGGGGTTTATTTTATTTGTTTTGAGACCCTCTTTTTGAAGTAGCAAACGGTCGGACATTGTATGGCCAATGTGAACGGTAGATTCACCTGTAGACGGGAAGTGGTCGGCACTGGAATTCGTATGGTAAGAGAATGTCTAGGCTCAGAGCAAGATCATATAGGTCCCCCCGTCGCACTTAGCAAGTTAGTGGATACTAGGAAGTGAACTCAATTAAGGCGTAAAGTCAAGGTGGGAATACCAACAAAAAGTATCCGACAGTTGGGCCACATTGCACTTTTGGATGTGGCTCCAATGAGGATAGATGGTCAGAAGACCAGTGGGAGCCCAACGGAAGCATCTCCTAAAATTTAGGGAACTGCTATTTTGGGCCGTGAAATGTGTTTGCGTCATTACCTCCGGTATGACTAGGGGAACATTTTATAACTCTGCCGCGAAGTCAACTGGGCAACCGGTCAGGATATTTTTAAGCGGCGAACCCGAAACGGCCAAATGCTTGTAAATGCGCCAAGTGTCGAATTTTCATGCACTTTCCTCTTGCAGAAGAAGTGGCGCTGAATTTTATGCTGGGAGAGGCCTCATTTCACTTTTTGTCACAGGTTAAGAGCTATGGAGTGCTTCCTTTCCCTCTCATGTACAGTGTGGTGATAGGAGTGATGCCCTGCACACTACACACTGCTCTCTTTCTCCCCTACCTGCAGTTATGTGATGCCCCACAAGAGGGCTATTCATTTGACTGATGTACAGTTGTGTGGGTTCATGCTTTTGTGTTGAGGCAAGAGCCTCCTTGAGCAAGAACAGGGGTAGCTAGCTACTGCTCCAAAGCAGGCACTGGTGAGGGTCATAACCTCACCATACAGGTGCAAAATCAGCGCATTTTACTGTTTTTCAGCCATACGGACGCCAGGACCATTGGGAATCGTGCCCCACTGGCAGAGGACAGTTAGGGGACTGTTTGGGGCTGAAAACAGGGCAAAAACCAGTAATACAGCGTGCTGAATTTACTGTTTTTGGACAGGAATCAGAGGGTATACGCCAATGCAAGTGAGTTCTAGCAGGGGAATTGGTTCCGCGCAAGTTTTGGGGCTGTTATGCTGCCGAAATTTGGCCAAATCAAATGGTATCTAGGTGGATACACGTGAAGGATTCCCAGGACCTTACCTTGTAATTTACCCTCCTAAAGAATAAAGAAATACCGAAAGGGGCGCCAATTTTGGGGCCTACAGGTTGTCGGCGTCTACTCGGAGCATTGTAGCTTCCGAGCCGTGTGTGTGATTAAGTGTTAATTCCCGTTACAGGTCTCCTTTGCAAAGTGCTCTGTGTGTGTTTAAAGTAAAGAATTTCGGGTGAAAGCCAACGCCTACCGCCGTACGGGCCGGTTTCAGGAGGAGTGAATCTATCGCGGATAGATCGCTTCTACACTAGTGACCACTTCAGTGACTTGGGGGGTTCAGTGGGCATCCTGGCAGGGACTTCCTTCTCGAACCATGCACCAGTGGTCCTCACGGTGGCAAACAGACAGAGGATTGGGAGCACGATGCTTCGCATCCCAGAGAGGGTCTTGTTGGACTCAACACTCAGAGAGAGGGTAGAGGCTCTCTGGACAGAGGGCATGGACAGCCAGGTTTCACCTGCAGACAGAGTGACCTCAGGCCTAGCTTAGCTTAGCCACTTTTTTCTTCAGGAGTCTCTGGCTCGCCGGGTTGCAACGAGAGAGGCAGAGCAGCGTCTCAGACGAGACATTGCTTCACTACAGAGGATGCAGGAGCAGCATCCAGACAGTCCATGGTTGGAGGAGCAGTTACAGCAAGCTCGACAGGAGCTTGCTAGCACAGAGGAGAGGCGTCATGAGTTTGCCTTTCACCGACAGCCATCTCAGTGGACTCAGGTGGGTGACAGAGTGACTGGTGCTTTTTTTGAGACAGTGGGACCTCGGCACTCGCATGCCAAGGTCATTCAATTGAGGAGGCCCGATGGGTCAGTTGCTTGTGAGCCCGAGGATATGCGTGCAGTTGCTACTGACTTTTATCATGAGTAACTGTCGGCTGAGCCTCAGTCAGAGCAACAGGATGCATGCAGGGAGCAAGTTTGGGCACAGATGCCATGTCTTGTGACAGAGGAGATGCGCCAAAGGCTAGAGATGCCACTTCAGCTTGAGGAGCTGCACACGGCTCTTAGGGCCCTCCCTCGTGGTAGATGTCCAAGTGAGGATGGATTGACTCCCAGCTTTTCCTTGGAGTACTGGGACCTGCTTGGCCCAGATCTTTCTAGTGCTTTTCAGTACATTTTGCACACAGGAGTGATGCCTGACAGCATGAGTGAGGGCCTGATCTACCTCATTCCCAAGGAGGGTGGCTCCTTGGATGAGATTCGACAGTGGCGCCCCATCACCATCCTCAACTCAGCCTACAAAATTCTTGCCAAGGCTCTGAGTTTGAGGATTCAGCCACTTTTAGAAAGCCTTATACATGGGACTCAGACAGGTTTTGTCAAGGAACGCAGTATCCTTGACAACATCTTTACTTTCTGGGAGGCTTCTGCCCTGGCACGGCTCCGTAGTAAGGACCTTGTAATTCTTCTTCTCAATTTTGAGAAGGCATACGACCGAGTTGACTGGGACTTTCTAGAGGGCACTCTCTGCAGGATGGGCTTCTCAGATGCTTGGATCAAAGGGGTGTCAGCTTTGTACAGACAGGCTCACAGTCAGGTGCTTTTGGCAGGAGGGAGAGGTGAGCGCTTCATGCTCACACGCTCGGTCAGACAGGGTTGTCCTCTTTGCCCCTTTCTCTTTCTGTTCTATGCGGAGGCGATGAGCAGATTTTTGGTGTCACAACAGGTTGGTCTTCGGGGCTTAGCACTCCGTATTCGGGGAGAGGAGCTACTGGACGCTGAGTTTGCCGATGACTCAGCCTTGTACTTAGATGGCCAGGAGGCCAATCTTCACAGATGTGAGCAAGCTTTGGAGACCTTCTGTTGTGCATCAGGCGCACTGATCAACTGGAGAAAGACAGTGGCTTTCTCGGTTGGTAGTGCTCCTGTGCCAGATTGGATGCCAGGAGAGGGTTTCAGGTGGATTCCCCCAGGGATTGCAGTTTGGTACTTGGGTTGTCAGGTTGGTTTGGACTTGTCTCCCAAGCAGCAGATTGCTCCTCTTCTCCTGTCCATCAGGAGAAAGCTGTTACAATGGACCTCAGCACGACTCTCGCTGGCTAGTAGAGTAGTAGTTTCCAACCAGGTGCTATTGGCGACTATGTGGTACATCACTTCCTACTGGATCTTCTCGAGTTCTTGTATCAGCCAGGTAGAGAGGCTGATCAGGAACTTCCTTTGGTCAGGACGTGACACTCAGATGGCCCGAGCCAAGGTGGCTTGGTCGGTCATCACGCTTCCTTGTTCTCAGGGAGGGCTTGGGATCATTGATCTAGCACAACAGAGCAGAGCCCTTCTTGGGAAGTTCATAGTCAGAGGACTTCTTCCAGGTGAGGAGCCCTAGAAGGAGTTCTTGCTACAGAGGCTTCGTGCCAGGGTGCCTCAGTCAGGAGGCCCTTGGCAACCTTCGACCAGATGGATCTTTACAGAGATGCGCCGAGTTGGTTTGAGCAGGAGACTGGAGGACCGCTTCGCTGTGAGTTTGCTTTGTTCTTGGGAGCTCTTACGGCGTGGCCTGGAGCAGCGACAGTCGATGTGCACGGAGGAGCGCCTACGGCAGCCCCTCATCTGGAACCCCATGGTTAGCACTCAGAGAGGCCACTTGGTTGGTAGTCGGCCTCATGTTTCCTGGGGTCCCATGGCAGCAGGTCCAGCGCGCTCTCTAGGTGACTAGCTAGAGTTCACAGGTTTGTCAGAGGAGGTGCAGGGTTTCCAGCTGCAGGGCATGAGAGGGGTGCAGAGCATGTGTCAGGACATCTCAGAGTCAGTTCCAGGTGAGTGGCTCACGCCTCTCGAGCTAGTAGCACGCCGATGGATGGGAGCCTTCACACAACTGGAGGTTCTCATTTCAATCAAGGCCTGCTCAGAGACTGTCCCAGCCCTGTTCTTCCAGCTTCAGGGTGGGGAACGATTACAGCGAGTTGCAGTAGAGGCCCCCCAGGTAGCAGAGTGTTGTTTTCAGAGGATCCGAGTTGTGGGCATCTGTGGGAAGACTTGCGTCATAGACCCTGACCCAGCAGCTCTGGAGAATAGACACTGGAGGCTATGGGCTTGGGAGTGTTGTCCACTGGCACCAGTACAATGGGATCCTGGTGAGTGGCTATGGAGGGACCCCTTCTCTTCTGCAGACCACCCAAGAGTCCCCTTCTTTCAGTACACTGTTCGGCTTGGACGTCATATACTTGCAACACAGAGAGAGGCCCGCCCCGTTGCAGCACGTCATTGGCAGGAGGAGGGCCTCACAGTCGAGTTCTTGGCAGCCTTTTGGCAGAGGCTGTGGGACTCCAGACAACCGAGGCGCGTCACTTTGTTTCAGTGGCTGGTTGCACACAGAGCTACACCAGTAGAGCTGGCTTGTGCATAGTGGTCTCTCGGTCGCATGTGCAGCCTGTGACCAGTTGGTGGAGAGTTAGCGTCATTGTCTCTGGGACTGTCCCTCGGCCCAGCAGGTATGGCTACGAGTTCTTCGGCTGATGCCTACTCTCTCCACGGCTAGATAGTACACTTGAGGGGCAGCGGCTTGGTCCACTCTCACGGGCCCCGCACTTCAGTTTGAGCTATCTTCCACCAGCAGGATGATAGTGATACAGGGGGGGCGTCCTACACTCCAACCTGCTACAGAGCTTACTCCACAAGAGTGGTGCAGTGAGAGAGAGGAGTGTTGGGAGCTCATCAGTGGCTTGACACTGTGGTTCATCTGGCGGGCCCGCTGTTTCCGCATTTTTGAGGCCCGCTCTGTGCCGCCAGTAGAGACTGTTCGTGACTTTAGGCTAGAGCTGATCCATACTCTCAGAGGACAGCTTGAGGGACTACAGGGCAGCTCGGACCGCATGCGGGAGCGCCGCGAGGTTTTCCTTCGACTCTGGCGCCCTGGGCCTTTCTACACCATTGTCCAAGGTGTGCTCAAATGGCACTACTGACCACCTGTGTGGCTCTTCCCTCCTCCCATCCCTTGATTTAGCCTCATTGTATATATGTTGTTCTTTCATTGGGAGAGTCTCCCCATCATGTTTGTTGTAGCCCTCTCTTGCAGAGGTGGTTGTAGCCCTACGGGCAGTTTTCATTAACTAATAAAAGGATCTTTTTCTAAATAAAAAAAAAACCCATGTGTGCTCTTGGGTTCTTTGTGGCTTATGCGGCTTAAGACCGAGCGATGAAAACGGGAGCCGTCCCGATGCGCAATGGATGAAGGGTGGGAGTGGCTAATAAGTCAGAGGCAAGGACACAGATTCCTTAACAAAATCTTGACAGCTCTGTTAGATTCCATGTGCGTTGCAAAAGGGATCAGATCCTCCTCAGAAGAAAAATCTTTTTGAGCTCTCATACCACTGTCAGATTCTATGTGCGCTGCAAAAGGGATCAAATCCTCCATAGAAGAAGAATCCTTCTTAACTCTGATACCAGTATTACAGGCTTGGACACTCCAAGCAAGAAATCAATAGCAACACAGGAACAGAAACTTCAAAATGCTCTGATATCACTATTACAAGCTTGGATACTCAAAAGCGAGAAATCGATAGCAACACACGAGCAGAATCTTCAAAAACATTGAACTTTATTAAAGAGAGAGAGAGAGAGAGAGTCGACACGGTCGGACGTAGTTCCGCGCCCAGAAGCGCTAGCCCCAAAGACTGGCACCCCTTTCGGTGTTTCTTTATTACTCCTCACATCAAGGTACAACTCCCAAGGGTCCTCTGCTCTCAAGACTCTACGTCCAGATGCTCTGCAAAGTGAGGCCCCAAGGGTCCTTATAAACATTACAAGGGATACCCAAAAGCACAGCCCCAAAAGCAATCGGTTCAAAAGCACAAAACCCCAAAGGCATCTGCTCCCAAAAGCTTGCGGAAATCCATACAACCTACCAAGCCAACGCAAAATGCGGAAAATCCATACAACCCCGCCACGTTAGCATCCATACAATCTGCGACGTCAACGTGTCAGCGCATTTTACGAAAATCAGCTTTAGGGTTCCAACTTTGGGTCTTTAGGATTCCAGGCCCCACGGCCTGTGCACCGTAAGTTCTTCAAGTTGGTCGATTCAGTTTATCTTGTCCACTCGGCCATTGCTCTTCCAGTTGGTTGTGCCACGTCATCACATTGTGACAAAACCAACTTCCCTAAGGCTTCTCCAAACTGACTCTCAAACAAATCTGAAAATTGCCTGATATCCATAAAGTAATTGGCCTTGACCATTGTCTCCTCCTGTAAGATCTCATAGACAGCCTCCCTCATACAGAAGGAATCACCATATAAAAACCTGTACTCTAAATCTGATCATTAGGGCTTTCTCTGGGCTGAGGAAAATGTGACGTGTTCCTGAGAGCTGCAAGAAAAGAATGTCTACACATGGAGGCCCACTCTTCAAAGAAAATTTGGACATCTCCATGGACCACCCGCAAAGAACTAAGGTGGAAAAATCTCAAAGAGTGAGACGTCTGCCGAAGATGCAAGACAGACTCCTTTTGAACAGAGCCTATTGTGAGAGGCACCTGTGACTGCATCTCCAAGAGATCTAAAGCTTGTTGAGCTGGACTATTCTGGAGCAACTCATGCAGCTCCTATATTGTCGTCGATACTGATCCTCCTCTATCCCTCTGTCCAACTGCTCTGGAACCTCCTCTTGATCCTGATCTGGTAATCTCTCCTCCAAAGGTCGGGTTGCTCTCCCTTTGCCAATCTTTGTCTCACTACCCTTATGAGTTGTGTATGTCCCTGTCTACCTGCATGTCTCTGTCTTTGTCTCAGAGTCTGCTCATCACTCTGTTGTTGCTGACTCTGTGCGGGGTCTTCCTACTGTACTGAACTCTACTGTGGTTGTGAGGGTTCATTCCTCCTCCGACAAATCCGTCTTTGTTGTCACCCTCTAAGACAAACCCTCACCAAGTGCCCCATCTCATGACATTCAAGGCACTGGTTTAGTCTGCCCATAACCACAATCCTTTGCGAGTGTAGCACCCAATGTAACACCCCTTTCCACTCAAAAGTGATGGGATCTGGAAAGACTGTGGAAGGCATAATAGCCACCTATATAGAAGGCACAGATTTCTAGGTCTACACTCAGCGCATGAATGTTGTGCCAAAGATAGAAACCATCTACCTCAACATGTTTGGCAACCAAAATTGTGCTGACAACTCCGAAAAAGCTATTTTTAATGGATACTTCGAGACCTGACATATGTCCTCAAAAACAGATAAGGAAAAATCCTCGTACCAAGGATGCAAAAAGACCAATCTGTCTTTTTAGCCGAGCGGAGTGCGGCTAATGACCTTAGAGGCAAGTTCCTTTGATGAAAAAATTACTACGAAAGTACCTCTACCGAGCAAGATGATATCCTCCACTTTGCCTTCATCCGCCAAATCAATCACAGTGCGCGCCACTCACGGATGTTGACACGAGCGTAGGAACACCCTATCAAGCGGCCAACAGCCCCTCCCTAAGAGGGAACTTCAATACAATCACCTATCTTGCACTGTAAATCTTTGGAAATAACCATTAAAGGCGCCATAGTACTTAAAACCTGAGTCAAAACCTTGACTTTTCCTCTCACCTCTCAAGCTCGGAAGCTATGCAGAGTGTGAGACTGGACTAAGTGTGTGTGAGAGAGAGTCAAAACGAGGCTAAGGCTGGGGGGAGGCCTGGTGTAAGGTGAAGGGTTGAGGCGGGCAGGCAGGTAGGAATGTGGGGATGTGAGAGTGAGCAACGGACAGGGTGTGAGCCACGCGCGCCGAAAACGC
The DNA here is from genome assembly GCF_014529385.1 of Adiantum capillus-veneris. Lineage (NCBI taxonomy): Eukaryota > Viridiplantae > Streptophyta > Polypodiopsida > Polypodiales > Pteridaceae > Adiantum > Adiantum capillus-veneris. The sequence continues at coordinate 55,620,730 of NC_140943.1, read as the reverse complement.
TGGAGGAAGAGAGAGAAAACACAAGTGCTTCGCAAATGATTCTCTCATTACACGATGTATGACTACAAGACCCTAACCATTCTATTTATAGAATGTTAGGTTGAGGTAGGGCAAAATGTGTAACTGGTGTAAACAACATAAAAGCCCAAAAATGGCTAAAAATGTGTGCACCTAGCCACGCTCACAAAATGACCGGTCGGACACGTGCTAAAAGTGTCCGCCTATGCAATCTACATGATGTGCGATGGGTGGCCAACCCGAGACAATCACTAGCCATACAAAATGGCGAAGCAATGGTGGTGTAACTCTAAAAGGGGGCGCGGGGGGGGGGGGGGGGGGGGGGGGGGGGGGGATGGGTGTATTGGCAGGCTGGGGCAAGTAAGGTAATGACACGGGAGACAGGGGCAGGAGAAGCAATGGCGCAGCCAGGCGGCGAAGGCGCAAGCAGGTGGGGCGGCGGGGCAACAACGGGGGGGAGGAGCAAGTGGGATTGTGGAGCAGTAACAGGAGGCACAGGCAGGTGAGACGACGCGAGCAGGGTCAGTGACGCAAACTTGCAGCAGGGACAAGGTTTAGGGAGGGGAAGCTTCAGCACAAGCAACCTGCAAAGATTAGGGTTTCGCAAGCTGCCTGCTGGGGTTTCTCGGCTAGGATCTTCCAAGCTCTCTCTCTCTCTCTCTCAAAGGGATCTTCTCCTAGGGGTTATCAGTCACAAACAGTCTCGGGTAGCCTTCCGACGCCTTGTGCAACGGAAGAAGCTAGCGTTCCCAGCTCAGATGGACCAAGACTTATAACAATTGTTCTTGAGTAGAGACTCAGGAGAGGCATGGCGTTTGTTTCATGAGTACTCCCCTCCCCGAGTGGTTACTTCTCCTGATGTGTGGGGTCAATATGCAACATCCTTTTACAGTCCCTGGACAGACACCCCTGCTAGATCCTCCTCAGCCATGGCCATCTACGAGTACCTCCTTTACCACTAAGATGTTAAAGATGGCCATTAACAGGATGAGGACCAGGAGGACCCATGATCATGATGGTCTAGTAGCAGCGCACTTTATACATGCTACAGATATGTTGGCAAAGGTTCTTGCACTTCTGTTCAATATGTCATGTGTGAGGGTCTACTTGAGACTTGGAGATTGTCTACTATTGTGCCTATCTTCAAGGTAGGTGATCCTATGGAGCCTCAAAGCTATTGTACTATTATGATTGGACACACATTGGCACGGTTGTAACAGACTTGGACACTCCAAGTCCAGATTCTACCGCGACACCACAAGAATTCACTTCAAAACAATTCACAATTGATTCGACACTGGCCCGGCGGAGTTCCGTGCCTAGATATTGGCCCCAAAGACTGGCGCTTTAACCGGCCTGTACAACGTAAAGGGCGGTACTATTTCAATTACCTGTTAACTTTACACAGAGCACTGAGAAGAAAAGAGAACACAGATGCGTCCAACGACTAGAATGTCACTGCACACACAAGACCGACACCCTGTAGGCCCCAAAGACTAGCGCCCCTTTCGATATTTCTTTATTAATTTAAGGTAGACGATCGGACCACTTAGTACACGCTTTCACAAAACTGTTCAAACCTGGCGAGGGCTGAAAATGCAGATTTCCGACCTGATTTCAACAACATAACGGAGCAAAAACCCCTGTAGGTCAAAAGTACCTGTCTAGGGCGGATTCCCTCGCTATCTGAAAGCTTTCTGGTGAGCTATCACAAAAATTCAACGGGCTGTAATTCTCTGTTTTTTACTGCCGAGTTCCCAAAAGCCTGTACACGCATCCCAAGGCTCTCACGAGGTTCCCTTGGTGTTCCCTTGCAGTTTAGGTGCGAAACCCTAAACCTGCAGAAAAACACAGCTGTAATTCCCTATTTCGAATCGTTTTTAGCAGAGCGAACACGCCTACGCGTGTCCCGAGAGCTCCCGCACACAATGGGACAGTCTCCCTGTGAATTGGACGAGTTTTCACGCGAGAAAACTCTCCAAACTCGCAATCTTTCGGGATGGAACTGTGCGTACCTGTGGGGGATTAGCGATTAGCTAATCCGGTTCCTGTTCAAAAAGCTCTTGCCGCGCATAAACCCCAGAACTGTACAGTTCATCTGAGTAACCCAACTAGTGGGGCGTTACCATATGTGCCAAAGGGGAGAGAGAGATGCACGAGAGCAAGTCATCGCGCTACATGAGACAGAGGAGAAGGCAAGCTAAAATCAGCCTCCTCTCTCAAATTGGGCGCCCCCTCTTACTGATGGAAGTGGAAAATTTCACCAGGAGCCGCTATGTGTCCAGTTTGCCCCTTTTGAGTTAATTCTCTAGTTCCCACTGACTTATAAAGTTATAAGTCACTTTCCGAGTGGCCCAGACTTCATTTGGCGCACACATGCTTCCATACTCATCAAAATTCAGTGCTAACTAGCCCGACCAGTCCCAGACTAACCGACCTAGACTCCCGATGTGAGAAACCTATTCGGCCGCAGCCGTTTCACACTGGCCATGCAATGTCCACTTGCACCTTTTCAAAGATCCCGCGGAAACAAGTAAAATATAAATGAATAAAAATATCTAGTACTTACTTATGGAAGGCAACAGGAAAAAATACACTTCCTGGTGACACACCCCACCCTTGAAATATTGCAAGCGACCTCGCTTGCATGCCAATAATACATGCGATATCTCCTGATATCACATATATTCTATGATGGGAATCCAAGATATACATGCTTCCGGAAATGTAGCGTTGGACGATTAAACAATCCGACCAACCTGGCTACGACACATATATCAAGCATAGAAGTCTTCTAGTGTACGCTCAAGCATAAACTTCTCTAGCTAAATTCTGTATGGAAAGAGTAGATACAATTGCTTAACTACTCTGTTGAGCATCATGAACCATGCTCTTGCCTTGCTCCAAAAAGGCTACATCAAGTCACTGTGGGTTCCATCTGAAAGGCTTCAAGATACAATTGCAATAGCTGAGGTGAATCAACCAATTCAGACTCTTCCATCCATTTGGCATCCAAGGATGGATAGTTCTTGAACTTCACCAAATAGCGTCTTGCAACCTTTCCTCTAACCTTTCTTTCTTTATGTGCCATTATCTGTTCAGGACAGGGATCTCATCCGATTCTTCCACTTCGGGTTGTTCCTCATCAAGCATATTCTCTGGCACATCACCAACAAAGGATCTTAGAAGGCTGACATGAAAAGCATTATGTATTTTCCAATCTTCTGGTAGCTTCAACCTGTAAGCTACATCGCTGATCTTTTCCGAAATCTAAAAAGGACCATAATATCGCATACTGAGCTTAGGAAACAAACATTCCTTGCCTTTCCTTTTCCTTAACCTTGCCTTTTCAAAGCGCAAAAGCACCCGATCACCAAGTGAAAATACAAGTTCATGATGGTGACGATCAGCAGCTTTCTTTTGCTTAGCCTGAGTCTTCTCAAGAGCAATCTTTAACTTCCTGTATGTTTCATCTACATCTTGGACATACTTGTCTGCCTCAAAAATCTTGTCCTTAGTCTACAAAATGGGCGGGACTTTCTTCCCTCCTTCCACTATCTCAAATGGTGCCTTACCTGTTGATGTATGCGCAGTGTTATTGTAAGCATATTCAACCAATGGGAGATGGTGTTCCCAAGTTGCCTTGTGCTCTGACACATAACATTTGAGAAGATCCAGGACAATAGAATTTGCCTCTTCTGACTGTCCATCAGTTTGCGGATGAAATGAAGAAGAGAACTTTAGCGTAGTGTCCATATTCTCAAACAATGCTTTCCAAAAAAGACCCGTCATACGTGGATCCCTGTCACTGACAATTGACTGAGGCATTCCGTGATATTTAAAGATATTGCTCATGAATATCTTGACCATGTGTTCTGGCTTTATCTTCTTCTTCACAGGAATAAAATGGGCTTGCTTACTGAACCTACAAATGATAGTCCAAATCCCATCATTGCCTGTTTGCGTCCTTGGAAGATCAAAGATAAAGTATATTGCTATGCTTTCCCATGGCCTATCAGGAATCGGCAATGGCTGCAACAATCCCGGTTGCTTTTGCCTGTCAAATTTGACTTTTTGGCAAACTAAGCATGATCTTACAAATGTGTCAACATCTTGACGCAAAGATGGCCAATAGAAGAATGCCTCAACCCCTTTCGCTGTCGCATCATTTCCACAATGTCCAACATAAGGACCGTAATTGTTTAGTAACGCATAACTTTCCATGCATCATGAGAAAGTCATTCTTAAGCATATAGTGCTCATGATGTTGCCCATCAACAAGCTGGTAATAAATCCTTGCAAAATCTGAATCTTCAGCATATTGTGTCTTCATTTCGTCTAGTTCACAATGATACGAAATTGACACTGCTGAAATTTGGGGCTTTCGAGACAACGCATCAACCGCCATGTTCTTTTTCCCTTGCACATGTACAATCTAAAAATGGAACATTGACAAGATGTTTGCCCATCGCATGTGCTTCTCAGACAACTTCGTCTGTGTGAGAAAATATCGCGAGGTTTGATGATCCGTTTGAATAACAAAATCAGCCCCTAGCAAAGAGTGTTTCCAACTAGTGAGGGCATGAATTACTGCCAACAATTCTTTCTCATAGAATGGCAAGTTCCTTTCAATCTTCAAAAGAATTCTGCTCTCATATGCGACTACTCGGCCATTCAGCATAAGAACTGCGCCCAGACTATGGCCACACGCATCACACTAAACCACAAAAGGTTTTGAAAGATCTCGCAAAATGATTACCGGATCTGGAGTCATTTCTCTTTTAAGTCTTTGAAGGCTAGAATTTCCTTGACTGTCCACTTGAAAGTAACTGCTTTTCCTTATAGTGCATGGAGTGGAGAAGCAATCTCATCAAAATTTCGGATAAACCTCCTGTAGTAGGAACATAAGCCTAGAAAGCTTCGAATGTCATGTACGGACTTCAAGTCTGGCCATGACCTAATTGCTTCCACTTTGGCGTACCCCATCCTCTGAAACTGTTAGGTGCAGCGGAATGAATGTTGTTTTTTCTCAAGATTAGCGATCTTTATTGCTCAAGGTTCCTTTTAGTTCTTAGGGAAAGAGAGAGCTTTCCGTCTTATGGAGAGTGCTATGGTCATGAACAAAGTGAGTGGATTGTGCGTGCAAGTGAATGAGACTGAGAGATGGAGAGAGAAGAGATACGACACCGAGAGGTTGTAAAACCCTCCTCCGAAGGCCCCACTCTCGTCGGCGAGAGTGGTCTACTTTGATTGCACAAACGTGTACAATGCGTATGCAATGGACTGATGCAATGGGACTATGCCGATGACGACGACGGTGATGCTGACGACGACTCGACGGCTGAAATCTGTGATCTTTCTTGGCTGAATTTCGGGACTGTTTCGGTGGCTGAAAATGACTGTTTTGGCTGCGTTTTTATGGCTGAAAAATGAGGTTTCTTAGGGCTGAAAACTGATGGTCTTTACGGGCTGAATCTGCTACACTTTAGGTGAATGATGCCGGTCTTAATTTGCTGCTGAAATCCAAAAACGCCAGGGGCTGAAATTGGTCCTTCTGCCGCCGGGGTTCTGCAAATGCAAAAACGCTAAGCTGATCTGCTGTGTCGTGATGACGCCGGGGCTGATCTGCTGTCCACAAATCGCCAAGGCTGATCTGATGAAAAAACACTAGTTCTTCTGTGGAGAAAATGCCAGAGTAGTCGCGGGGGTTGGTCTTGCTGAGAAGTTGCCTGTTGAGCAAGGTGCTCCTGCTGCCTCTTCTGCTAGAAAGTGTGAACTTTGGTTTGCTTATATATTAACTTAGCAAAATTGCCCTACCTACTTTTGTTGGAAAGTCACTTAAAAATAATAAGTGAAAATCCCAATAAATAGGAAAATAGGCTAAATGCACTCGAAAATTCCCCTAACTGATGCTAATGGATTCTGATGGGAATTCCGATGATCATGTTGTGTACAACCGGAGGATATGCATCTATGCTAAGTGGCTGGGCATGCACGGTCTACGAATAGACTCACAAAAGTGCCAGATCATTGCTAATCTAAACTTGACTCAACTAACTGAACCCTGACTGAACCCTACTGTGGTGTAGCTTGTCCACGGACACATAGGGTTGGGATGTGTCATGTGACATCCCCTCCTTTTCAAAGTGAGGTACTGGTACCGAACTGTATGGCGTCGAGGGAGATCGCCAACAGCATCCGGAATCCTGGAAGGGACTCTTCGCCGGCCCACTCTGCTGTGTGGGTCGAGCAGTACTTGAACTTCATAAAGGTCTGCAACGCTTGCTTCTTTGGGCCACGCCGAAAGCGACACAAAGTCTTTTGAATCTCCTTTCTTGCGTCAACTTCGTCTAGAGTCCTGCTTCTTTCGTCTTCAAGAATCTCCATGGCTGAAAATTCCTGAAACAATCTCCAACACAAAACCATGAACATACCCATTCCATGTAAAGTGAAGGAAAAAAATCTTGTCTTCTCTAAAGACTGTGTATGCAATGTAGATGAACATAGAGACGGAGTGACAACCCGTTCATCAAACACATGCAAACAATGCGCTCGAATTTTTTCTGTTAGATCAAAATCAATCAACTGTGGCAAATCCCAATGGAAATGCCCATGCTTGGTGCTCATACTATCATGTGCTCTTTTAGAAACTGTGTCATGCCACAAAAGAGACATGGAACGTGACTTCCTGACATACAAATTTTTCAGCTTTTTATGAACAATCCGCATACATTCGTGCTCATCCATGAGAGAAACGTGCTCAACATACAGTATGTCATACCTAGGAAAAGGGATCACATAACGATGCTGACTAAAATAGAGGAAACCTTCTCGAATGAAACACTCAAACAATGCGTGTGTATCAATCATACGAACACATAATACTTCCTGTGATGGTTTTGTGGACCTAGGCTCGAGAGCCAAGATCGTTTCTTCAGGATCTATCAAATCTTCCAGTGGGGGATCTGTGGACCTCGACTCGAAAGCCAAGATCGGATCTTCGTGAATGATCGAATCGACAACGAGGTTAGTTTCGCTAGGAAAAGCATGCACTAACACATCATCCTTGTGAACAATCACATCATCTTCATGCAACTCATCATGCTTGTGAGAAATCACATCTTGATCATGCAAATCATCATGCTTGTGAGGAATCAGATCTTGATCATGCAAATCATCATGCTTGTCATTGTCATCCAAATCATTATGCAAATCATTGGCATCCAAATCATCATGCTTATCATTGTGCTTCAAATCATCATGCAAATCATTATCATTCAATCCATCATGCTTCTCATCATGCAAATCCTGTGTGTCATGCTGTGGAGAAAAAGAGACTGAGAGAGTCACCTTTTTCCGATTCGGTTGCATCTGTGCCTGAGCTTGAGAAAAGAGTCGCAATAACTCTTGCATTTGTGCTTTGTTCTCGCAATAAAATTCTGCTTCTATGCCTGCCCTTCTTTCTTGGTACTTACGCTCGATGGCTACCATATCTTCTTCGTAGGCTTTTCTTTCTGCTTCTCTTTCTTGGTCCAACTCCTCCATAAGAGTTAGTGCAATCTTTGTCGTAGATGGAAAAGGGGGAGGGTCGGAAAAACCTCCTGGTGGGGAAAATTCTTTTTCGCCTCTCTCATGCTCATCACCTCCAAGCGAAGTATCCATTCCGCTTCGAGTGATGACCATTCTGCAATCGTGGTTTCTTGTGGGTTCTTGTGTTCTTCAGTCCACGAGGGACTTGGGTTCTTGAGGGTCTTGGGTTCTGAAGGTCATGAGGAACTTGGGTTCTTGGGTGTCTTGAGGTTCTTGAGGTTTTCTTTCGCTTGCAAATCGCGTTGGAGAAGGATCTTCTCTTCACCCAAGTTCTACGTTTTTCTGCGGGCGCACCCCTTGGCGGCCTTGCGCTCACACCAAGGTTACTTTTTCCCACCTCACGTCGATTGGCCGGCCGCTAAGTGCACGGTCCGCTCTCAATGAGTGAAAAGAGACACAAGGGGAGGCTGGACAAGCCCTTCTTTCTTGGGATTCCTGTCACTCTTCAACAAAACACGATTAGGAATCGCCACGCCCAAGTAAACTTGGGTTCGTGCGATCACAACAAGCAAAAAAAATTCTTGTGGTTCTTGTGGTTCTTTCCTTGAGTAATGCAGAACACTTTCAAAGCTCTGATACCAATGTTAGGTGCAGCGGAATGAATGTTGTTTTTTCTCAAGATTAGTGATCTTTATTGCTCAAGGTTCCTTTTAGTTCTTAGGGAAAGAGAGAGCTTTCCGTCTTATGGAGAGTGCTATGGTCATGAACAAAGTGAGTGGATTGTGCATGCAAGTGAATGAGACTGAGAGAAGGAGAGAGAAGAGATACGACACCGAGAGGTTGTAAAACGCTCCTCCGAAGGCCCCACTCTCGTCGGCGAGAGTGGTCTACTTTGATTGCACAAAGGTGTACAATGCGTATGCAATGGACTGATGCAATGGGACTATGCCGATGACGACGACGGTGATGTTGACGACAACTCGACGGCTGAAATCTGTGATCTTTCTTGGCTGAATTTCGGGACTGTTTCGGTGGCTGAAAATGACTGTTTTGGCTGCGTTTTTATGGCTGAAAAATGAGGTTTCTTAGGGCTGAAAACTGATGGTCTTTACGGGCTGAATCTGCTACACTTTAGGTGAATGATGCCGGTCTTAATTTGCTGCTGAAATCCAAAAACGCCAGGGGCTGAAATTGATCCTTCTGCCGCCGGGGTTCTGCAAATGCAAAAACGCTAGGCTGATCTGCTGTGTCGTGATGACGCCAGGGCTGATCTGCTGTGCACAAATCGCCAAGGCTGATCTGATGAAAAAACACTAGGTCTTCTGTGGAGAAAACGCCAGAGTAGTCGCGGGGGTTGGTCTTGCTGAGAAGTTGCCTGTTGAGCAAGGTGCTCCTGCTGCCTCTTCTGCTAGAAAGTGTGAACTTTGGTTTGCTTATATATTAACTTAGCAAAATTGCCCTACCTACTTTTGTTGGAAAGTCACTTAAAAATAATAAGTGAAAATCCCAATAAATAGGAAAATAGGTTAAATGCACTGGAAAATTCCCCTAACTGATGCTAATGGATTCTGATGGGAATTCCGATGATCATGCTGTGTGCAACCGGAGGATATGCATCTATGCTAAGTGACTAGGCATGCACGGTCTACGAATAGACTCACAAAAGTGCCAGATCATTGCTAATCTAAACTTGACTGAACTGACTGAACCCTGCTGTGGTGTAGCTTGTCCACGGACACATAGGGTTGGGATGTGTCACGTGACAGAAACAATGTGCCGAAGGAAGTGAATCTCTTTCAAAAAGAACTCACTTTTCTTAGCATTAATGAGGTGCCTGTTCTTACGTAACTCATTGAAAACTATGGTCAATTGATCCCTATGCTCCTCTTCAGACTTTGAGTAGACAATCATGTCATCAAAGAAGGTACCCACGAAGTTTCTATGTGGTCTAAAAATTATGTCCATCATTCTATTAAACGTGGTAGGAGCATTTGTGAGACCAAATGGCATGACAAGAAACTCATAGAGACCAAATGTTGTCTGGAACGCAGTCTTATGGACATCTTCTAGCCTAATGCGTATCTGATGGCAGCCACTCATTAGGTCTATCCTTGTAAACAATGACGCTCCCTCAAGCAGATCAAGAATGTCATCTATCTTGGTATGGGGAACCTGTTCTTGATGGTATTCTTATTCAAGGCGCGATAGTCAATGCACATGCGCCATGAACCATCCTTCTTCTGCACTAAGAGTACAGGCGAAGAAAAAGGGGATGAATTGCACTGAATCAGCCCCTTCTCTAAAAGCTCGTTGACTTGACTCATAATCTCTTTCTGCAAGGCTGCACTAACCCTGTATGGTGGTCTATTCGGTGGACTAGAACCTGGCACAAGATCTATGGTATGATCCTCAGGTCTCTCAGGAGGTAACTCTCCCGGCAAAGACTCCGAAGAACAGTCACTGAAACCACTCAAAAAAGTTGATCTGTCTTTATCTAAGGTAGACAAATTAGATACAACTTCAGGTACTTCTTTTGCAAAGATCAAGTACGCAGAAAGATGATTCTTTATTACAGATGAAATAGCAAAAGCAGAAACAATTGAAACAGACTCGCCTTTAAGCTTTACATCAAGGACATGAGTCTTTCCTCTATGTACAAGGGTAATCTTTTTGTTGTAAGTATCCACCATAGCATGCAACCTGTAACACCATGGGATACCAAGTAATCCATCACAGCTCTCAAGTGGCATAATATGAAATTCTTCTGCATCCACATAGCTCTGAATGTGCAGACGAAGCTTCCCCAAAATGGGAGTACCAAGCTCTGAATGACCTGGGCATGCCAAACCTGCTTCCCCTGTCATACCCATCTCCTCTGCACGAAGGCCCAACTTTGATGCCAATTATGGTGATATGAAATTTGCACGCGCTCCTGGATCAAAGAAAACCAGCATTGTCTGGTCTCTAACTTTGCCCCAAGCTCTGCACAGTTCCGTGGCATCTATGTTTGGCTGGTCTCCAACCAAATCTGGGACTAGTCCTGCACTCAGCTTTGGCTTCTTCCCTTTATGGTCTGACTTGTTATCCTTATTCTGTGACTTCTTCTGTGGGTATTCATTTGCGAAATGTCCTTCCTGTTCACAAATGTAGCATTTCTTGGCCTCCCTAAGAGCTTTCCTTTCTTCAAAAGTTTTGCCAGAAAAATATCTTTTTTGTCCTTGTCCTCGTCCTGAAGGAGATTTAGACTGCTTCTTGGACGTATCAGCTTCTTCATTGGAGGGCTTCTTTGTGGGAGGCTCAGAAGGCTTTGCTGCAACATTGCCCTTGGCTGAAAACTGTTTACCCTGGGACCCTTTCTTGTGGCTATCAAATCCATCGGAATCTCCCTTCGACAAATTGCTGGCCAATCTTGCATTCTCTATCAATTGAAACATATTCATGACAATAGTCTTTGTGCAGTAGTCCCTGATTTTCTTGGGCAATCCGCAACAGTACTTCTCAATCTATTCTGACAATGGCACAAAACAAAGGTGATTGGCAACAGTGCGGCCCAAAACTGTTTATTGTACTCTTCCAGATTCGCACACTGTTTAGCATTCAACTCGTGCCATTCTGTCATCACATCCACTTCAAAAGTGTTTGTCAACCATGCAGGCGCAAAATGTTGTTTGAATTGGGCCCACGTTGTTGGGGCTTGACCCTGGTTCAACAATGCGGTCCACCATTGAAGCGCATTCCCTCTCAAGAAAGTGGCAGCCTTGCGTATCTTTGAAGATTCCGTGAAGTTTCCTCCAGCATAAGCTGCATCGAACTATTGTATGAAGGTCAAAGCCTTCAATTGATCCTCAGTTCCTCTAAAAGTTTCAAACTTCACTTCCATCCCACCTTCCTTGTAATCCTTAGGTTGACTCATAGGAGCCACGTTGTCATAAACAGGTGCCTGTAACAGTGGTGCCCATGATTGTTCATTCTAGCACTTACATCAATTGTTTTACCTGTCGTATCTGCATTTTGTACGTATGGCTGCGAAAAACCAGCCATACCAAATTGTGTTCCAGGCACTCGAAACTGGCCATAGGCACACTGAAAACCTGGTTGGACATCCATGTTCGAGTACATAGGGTTATCCATGCCTGTTTGCATTGTCCCGAACACATTCCCTGGCATATAACCTGTGGAAGGTCCAGCCATAGCTTGAAACACTGAACCACCTCCAAAATAACCAAGATAAGTATTAGGTAATGGAAGGGTCTGACGCATAGCCTGTTCATTACTCCCTTGACCATTCACAAACAGTTTCTGTCCAGCTAAAGCAAGTTGCTTTGGATCATGGACACCGCTAATTGCTCAACCACATGGGCTTCCCCTCGAGCATCATGAGTCCTCTGCGCATTGGAAATCTCCTTTTCCTGCAACGGCTCAATCATGCCCTGTGTAGGAGGCTGAAAACCCTGTGTCGGAGCCTGTAAGAACTCCTGCATCCTTGGGTTGTTAGCCAACTGCTGAAACATGTCCATGCAACAACGCAGTTGAGCTCTAAACAAACTGTCCTCCGCTTGAAGAGTTGAAGGAACTTTCTCTGTGCCATGTGAGGAAGATCCCTCTCCAGGTGCTTGGTCTCTATTCTTTGCCATAACGACAAGCTCTATGTTTTGCTTTCACCCACAACAATCCACGCTGCACTTTTTGAAGAAAAAGTGACTATCCCGTCGATGGAACCATATAGCCGGCATGTACAACGTAAAGGGCGGTACTATTTCAATTACCTGTTAACTTTACACAGAGCACTGAGAAGGGAAGTTAACACAGATGTGTCCAACGACTAGAATGTCCCTGCGCACACGAGACCGACACCCTGTAGGCCTCAAAGACTGGCGCCCCTTTCGGTATTTCTTTATTAGTTTAAGGTAGACGATCCGACCACTTAGTACACGCTTTCACAAAACTGTCCAAACCTGGCGAGGGCTGAAAACGCAGGTTTCCGACCTGATTTCGGCAACATAACGGCGCAAAAACCCCTGTAGGTCAAAAGTACCTGTCTAGGGCGGATTCCCTCGCTATCTGGAAGCTTTCTGGTGAGCTGTCACAGAAATTCAGCGGGCTGTAATTCTCTGTTTTCCACTGCCGGGTGCCCAAAAGCCTGTACACGCATCCCAAGGCTCTCACGAAGCTCCCCTGGTGTTACCTTGCAATTTAGGTGCAAAACCCTACACCTACATAAAAACACAGCAGGCTGTAATTCCCTATTTCGGATCATTTTTAGCGAAGCGAACACACCTACGCGTGTCCCGAGGGCTCCCGCACACAATGGGACAGTTCCCCTGTGAATTGGACGAGTTTTCACCTGAGAAAACTCTCCAAACTCGCAATCTTTCGAGATGGAACTGTGCGTACCTGTGGGCGATTAGCAATTAGCTAATCCGGTTCCTATTCAGAAGGCTCTTGCCTTGGCAAACGCGCATAAACCCCCAGAACTGTACATGTTCATATGAGTAGCCCAACTAGTAGGGCATTACCATATGTGCCAAAGGGGAGAGAGAGATGCACGAGAGGAAGTCATCGCGCTACATGAGACGGAGGAGAAGGCAAGCTTTTTATTAAACTTGTAGACCTGCACCCACTACTCACACACTGTAGGTCACTTAAAGTAGAAAATCAGCCTCCTCTCTCAAATTGGGCACCCCCTCTTGCTGATGGAAGTGGAAAATTTCACCAAGAGCCGCCATGTGTCCAGTTTGCCCCTTTTGAGTTAATTCTCTAGTTCCCACTGACTTATAAAGTTATAAGTGACTTTCCGAGTGGCCCAGACTTCATTTGGCGCACACAGGCTTCCATACTCGTCAGAATTCAATGCTAACTGGCCCGATCAGTCCCAAACTGACCGACTTAGACTCCCGATGTGAGAAACCTATTCGGCCTCAGCTGTTTCACACTGGCCATGCAATGTCCACTTGCACCTTTTCAAGGGTCCCGGGGAAACAAGTAAAAATTTAAATAAATAAAAATATCTAGTACTTATTTATGGAAGGCAACAGGAAAAATACACCTCCTGGTGACAGGCGCCTCTTTCTGTATTCCTTTTTGTATTAATCTGCAACTCAAAGTACAAGTGAGTGGGAGGCTCTCACTCTCAGACTCTGCGTCCACGTGCTCTGAGAAGTGGGAGGCCTACCCACACTTATAAAGGTTTTACAAGGGATGCCAAAAGCAGAGCCCCAAAAGCTGTGAATAAAAAGCCTTGTAAAAATAAATTATCAAGACTCTCTCTCGTGCGTAAATTAAAGCAAGCAATTGCGTAGCCGAAAACAGCCCAAAAGCTGCCGTCCGTACGTGCTGCCACGTGGCTGTCTGCCCGCTTTTCCCGCCGCAGATTCCGAAGGTCCGTACGGCAGTGCCACGTCAACATACAGCCTACATTTCCGGGGGTCCATTGCCAAGGGAGAGTGTGTGTGTGTATTGGCCAGCCACGTCACCAGTTTGTGACACACCTCCCTCTTGAAAGCATTGTAATCGCCCTCGATTACGCCTGCAAAACAGACAGAAGCCATAAGCTGTCTTAGCAGACACTGACTGTTAGTACCGATGCACTAGGAACACACATCTAGCACATGTACCAAATCGACATTCACATCACACGACATCACTTGACATCACAAGACATCACATGACAAATCACATTAAACATTCGTCCGGATCTCAAACCATGATTTATCGGCAATGCAATTAGCAATTGCATCTAGATCCACTCAGGACCTCATAGATGCCCGATTGACTAATCCTTATTGCAACCATGTCTACCGAGATCATTTAGACCAAAATGCTGCAGTCATTTCGTCTCTCAGTTCCTGCACTTAAACTCTCAGTTCCTGCACTTAAACAAGTCAAGAACAAGTCGGTATCACATTACGAATTCCAGTTCATAAAGGAATTACAGCAGAATACTGTCAGCTCTCAGTATCCTTGAACCTCAAAGAGACATCAATGACTCTAGTATCAAAAATCGAGGCATCTGTTGACAAAGGAGCGGAGTAACTCCCTCTTGTGCATACCCGCTGCACCAGATATCCGGCCAAGTTGAATTCGGGGTTCCATTTGGAATAGACTATGCTAAACCAAAAGCTACAAGGTAAAGATTCACAATCTGAGGAGTATCTGCTAGGTCCTCCTCCTCCATCCACTTCACATCCATTGTAGGATAGTTCTTGAATTTAACCAAGAACCGCCTTATCACTTTACCCTTAATCTTTTTGTCTTTATGTGCGAGTATCTGTTCGAGAACAAGGATTTCCTCGTTTTCTTCCACTTCGGGTTGCTCATCAGGCTCCCCATCTTTGGGCACATCGCCTTTCAAAGGCTTCAGGAGACTCACATGAAAAGCATTGTGAATCCTCCAAGTGTCGGGCAGCTTCAGTCGGAAGGAGACATCATTTATCTTTTCAGAGATCTGGAAAGGTCCGTAGTATCGCATACTATGCTTTGGAAAAAGCCTCTCCTTCCCTTTTTCTTTCTCAGGCGTGCCTTCTCAAAACGTAAGAGCGCTGAATCATTCTCCTGCTGCCTTTTTCTGTCTTTCCTGAGATTTCTGCAAAGCCTCACGAACCTTGGCAAAAGCCGTGTCCAAGTCGCGCGTGTACTCATCGGCTTCAAAAATCTTATCTTTCTTGCTTACAAAGGGTGGAACCTTCGTAGCACCTTCAATAATCTCAAAGGGCGCCTTCCCCGTCGAAGAGTGTATCGTGTTGTTGTAGGCAAATTCCACCAAAGGTAAATACTTTTCCCATTGAGTCTTTTGATCCGAGATGTAAGACTTCATTAAATCTAGTACCACTGAATTGGCAATCTCATATTGCCCGTCAGTCTGCGGGGGGAAAGATGACAAGAACTGCAACCGCGTGCCAATGTTCTCCCAAATAGCCTTCCATAAAAAACTCGTGAATCTGGGGTCCCTGTCGGAGACAATAGTCTCGGGCATGCCATGTAATCGAAAGATCTGGGCCACAAACAGTCTCGTTGAGTGATCCGGCTTGACTGCTTTCTTCACTGGAATGAAATGAGCTTGCTTGCTAAATCTGTCAGTAACAGTCCAGATACCACCGTGACCACTCTGTGTTCTCGAGAGATCAAAAATGAAATCCATTGCAATACTTTCCCAGGGGCAGGTGGGTATGGGCAAAGGCTCTAACAATCCCTGTGCTTTATGCCTGTCAAACTTGACCTTTTGGCATACCAAGCAACTGTGCACAAACTCGTCCATATCCTTCTTGAGTCTCGGCCAAAAGAAGTATCTCTCTACCCCTTTCAAGGTGGTAGCAATGCTGCGGTGACTCGTAAAAGGTGGACAGTGGCATTCGGTCATAACCTTTTCCCTCAACGGCTGTGTAACGCACAACATGGTTTTCTTCATCAAATAATCATCCCGATGGAATATCCCGCTACTGTCTCCCCATTCCGTATCCGAGTGAAAATATCTGCAAAATCTGTATCTGTGGTATACTGATCGATTATATCCTCGAAGCTCCTATGATGTGTCGCGGAAATAGCCAGAGCCAACGGCTTCCGTTACAAAGCATCTACCACCAAATTCTTATGTCCCTACACATGGACAATCTGGAAGTGAAACTGTGACAAGATGTTCGCCCACCGCATCTGCTTTTCCGATAGCTGCTTCTCTAACAAGAAATAGCGTAAACTCTGATGGTCTGTGAAGACAATAAAATCCGCTCCGAGTAGGTAATGTCGCCACTGAATAAGAGCATGGATAACCGCCAAAAGCTCTTTCTCATAAATCTATGCTGTCAATTCTAGCCTTGAGAACAATCGGATCTTGTAGGCAATGACATGGCCTTCTTGCATTAACACCGCACCAAGACTATGACCACAAGCATCACAATATAGTTCAAAAGACTTCTGCAAGTCCGCCAAAGTCAAAACTAGTCTTGTAGTCAATTTCTCTTTCAATGTCTGAAAGGCAGTCACCTTTGTGGGTCCCCACGAGAAAGGGACTCCTTTCTGTGTCAAGATATGCAAAGGGGAAGCAACCTCTGCAAACTTTCGAATGAACTACCTGTAGTACGAACACAAGCCCAAGAAGCTTATAACTTCATGGACATTCTTCAAATCGGGCCAATCACAAATAGTCTCTATCTTGGCCGTATCCATCTGCACTCCTGCTGCTGACACAATGTGTCCCAAAAAGTGAATCTCTGGTAGGAAAATTTCACTTTTCTTTGCATTAATCACCAACTTGTGATCTCGTAATGCGCCTGAAAGACCTGTAGCAAATGTTCTCTATGCCTTGCCTCATCCTTGGAGAAAACAATAATGTCGTCAAAGAAAGTGCCAACAAATAGCCTGTACTCTAGAAAATTCCTATCCATCGTCCGGTTAAATGTTGCAGACCAAAAGGCATCACCAAAAACTGAAATAACCCAAAAGTCATCCGAAAAGCTGTCTTGTAGACATCTCCCAACGCGATTCAAATCTGATGATATTCGCTCTTCAAGTCGATCCTGCTAAAACACGAGGATCCCTGTAGTCGGTTAAGAATATCATCGATTCTAGGAATTTGAAATTTGTTCTTGATGGTGATTTTGTTGAGAACTCTATAATCGATGCACGTTCTCCAAGATCCGTCTTTCTTCAAAACCAACAACACTGGAGAGCAGTATGGTGAAGTACTAGGATGAACAAGACCCTTTTCCAAGAGGTCTTTCACTTCGTTCATAATTTCTTCATTCTGGGCTCGACTCACACGGTAAGGTGGCCAATTCGGTGGTGTGTTCTAGGTATCAGATCAATGGTATGATCCTCAGGACAAGCGGGTGGCAACTCGCCTGGCAAGCCCTCTGAACAGCAATCGGCATGAGAGTGGACAAAATCTTGGCGTTCTTTATCAAGTTCAGACATATTTTTCCTATTCTCATCATTCAACTCTCTCAAAAAGATCGAGTAAACAAACACACTGGATTTCATTAATTTTGAAACGGCCGAAGCCGATACAATAGGGACAGACTCGCCCTTATGTTTTACATCAAGTACAATGGTTCGGTCCTTCTCTGTAGTCAAAGTCGCTTTTCTCGCCCAATAGTCGACCACAGCGTTGTTCTTATGGTATCAAGGAATTCCCAAGAGGACATCACAACCTTCCAAGGGAATTATGTAGAAGTCCTCCTGCCCCAAATACCCCTAACAATGCAACCTAAGATTACCAATGACATGTGTAATGGCTATGTCCCTGTCAGGTGCCGCTAGAACTGCCTCTGCTAGTGGTCACATCCAATCGGGTGTGATCTCGAGCCGTGCCGCCAATTCAGGTGAAATGAAGTTGGCCTTGGCTCCTCTATCAAAGAAGTTGGGCTTCTTGGTCTTTCACTTTGCCCCATGCTCGGCAAAGTTCTGTACTCTCGTCCATCGCGCTTGGGTCAATACCCATGCAGTCTGGAACCAGTCCTGTTTTCATCTTGTCTTTTCGTCCACGTTCCTCACTTGCTTTCGAACCCTCTGGCCTATCTTCATCCTTGTCGTTTTGTTCTCTCGGTGCCTTTTTAGGGCACTTCGCGGAGATATGCCCAGTTTCCCCGTATCCAAAGCACTTTCCCTCCTTGATGTAGAGAGCTCTCTCTCGAGGAGTGATTTTGGGTCGTGCATCCTTTTCTTTCTTTTCTGGGTTGCTCTTCCTCTTTCTACTTTCATTGTTCAGTCTGTTCGGTCCTTTGCGTCATGATTTCATCTGTGGGGTACGTCCAACTGCTTGAGTGAATGAAAAAACCCCATTTCGCATGACTCATCACTTCCTGAATGGAATCTGACTTTTGCTCTAAGAAGTGATCTCGGATCTCTGTAGGAAGTCCCAAGGTAAACCGCTCAATCTGTTCTTTGAACGAGATCTTCTTAAATGAAGAGGCTGGTAGAAAAGAGCGTGTCCAATGTATCCTTCTTGGTCATCCGAAGATGGTTCCAAGCAGTTCGTATGTCGCGTTCGTACTCTCGAGTCAGCCAAGAATAAATAAAAAGCCTTTTAACTGGCGCTGTCTTGTTCAATAGAAATGTGGACCACCAAGTTCGAGCATTTCCCTTGAAGTAAGAGGTAGCCCTCTGAATCTTGGAGTGCTCTGAGTAACGCCCTCCAGAGAAAGCTATGTCAAATTGCTGTATGAAAGCCAAAGCCTTCGAAGCATCTCTATAACCAGAAAACGTGTCAAATTTAATTGACTGTCCACCTTCTTTGAACTCTCGGACTTTCTTGCTTTTATCTTCGAGAAAGTCATACTGGTTGGCTTTATAAAAATTCTTTGTCTTTGCATAAAAGTTGTTGTCGTCAGAGTCCGAACTATCCGAAGACGAGTACTTTGTAGAACTCTCAACCACTGGGCGAGATTTAGGCTTCTTTGCCTTTTTCTTGCCCTTTCCGAAGCTTTGCTTTCTGCTTTGCTTTTTGCCTATCCTGTCTTCTTCGCTCGATTCAGAGGAGCTGGAAGAAGAAGAAGAAGAAGAAGAACTGGGTACTCCTTCAAATCGAACACGCTTCTTCTGCTTTGTTTTGCGCATCAAAAAGCTGAGAAATCCGTGCATCAACCACCTCTTCTAATTCTTGCTCTGTGTGCATCCTTGGAGTAGGAGGTTTCTTGAGTGCCGGTTTGAGGGGTGGTTTTGTGGTCTTCCGCCACCGAGAGTGCACCTCGTCTCGCTCATAAATTTTGCAAATTTCGGGTCTTTTCGCAAAATTTCGCATCCTCTTTATTGCATCGTCGATCAATCGTCGATGCTCCATCTCTTCGAGCTCCGTTTGAGTAGGCCGAGGCGGATCATACTCGTGTGAATCCTCTTCGTGGTCTCTTCCCACATCTCCGGATGCAAAGGAAGTCGACTGATCTCTACTTGAAACCATAAGTGCCGGGTAAAAAGGATCGAATTTCCCGGTAGGAGAGAAATCAGCCGCGCTCTGACACCACTATAACAAACTTGGACACTCCAAGTCGAGATTCTACCGCAACACCACAAGAATTCACTTCAAAACAGTTCAAAATTGATTCGACACTGGCCCGGCGGAGTTCCGTGCCTAGAGATATTGGCCCCAAAGACTGGCGCCCCTTTCAGTATTTCTTTTTGTATTAATCTGCAACTCAAAGTACAAGTGAGTGGGAGGCTCTCACTCTTAGACTCTGCTTCAAGATGCTCTGAGAAGTGGGAGGCCTATGCACACTTATAAAGGTTTTACAAGGGATGCCAAAAGCAGAGCCCCAAAAGCTGTGAATAAAAAGCCTTGTAAAAATAAAGCATCAAGGCTCTCTCTCTCTCTCTCTCTCTCTCTCTCTCTCTCTCTCTCTCTCTCTCTCTCTCTCTCTCTCTCTCTCTCTCTCTCTCTTAAATTAAAGCAAGCAATTGCGTAGCCAAAAACAGCCCAAAAGCTGCCGTCCGTACGTGCTGCCACGTGGTTGGCTGCCTGCCCGCCTTTCCCGCCGCAGATTCCGGAGGTTCATACGACAGTGCCATGTCAGCATACAGCCTGCATTCCCGAGGGCCCATTGCCAAGGGAGAGTATGTGTGTGTGTGTGTGTGTATTGGGCAGCCACGTCACCAGTTTGTGACACGGTTGTATGCATCTATACTTGAGCAACAGTTGAGTAGATGGGTAGAGAGTGAGGGCACACGAGCAGCAGGACAAGCTGGTTTCAAGAGAGGCTTCTCCACTCTGGACCATATTCTGACACACAGAACCATCATTGAGGAGGGTAGGGCACATAGGAGATGCATTTATTGTGGCTTTGTGAATCTCCGCAAAGCATTTGACATGGTTCTCGCAGCTAGATTGATGCGTAGACTATAAGAGATGGAAGTGCCCATTGAGTTGATTTGAGAGATCATGGCTCTATACAAATCAATGATGGGACATGTACGCACTCGAGAGGGGATAACTAATTTAGTTCATTCCACATTAGAGTGAAACAAGATTGTTCATTGTCTCCTACTCTGTTTGGTATGTATATAGATGAAGTTTCTGATTACATTGACAGAGAGGGTGGCAGAGGTGCCTAGTTCGAAGAGACATGGATTTGTTGCTATATGTGATGATATTGTGTTGATCTCTGACTCACCGAAGGGTGTGCAGCGACATTTGAATTCATTACATAGCTTTGCAGAGGATAGTGGATTGTCTGTAAACCTTTATAAAACAAAGGTTATGTGTTTAACACCACACCGCAGTGGATCAAGAGATCAGCACCTACATTCACTTATGGTCAGGAGCTTGTGGAATACACAGATGCATACACTTATCTTGGAGTAGTCTTCACTAGGCCAAGGTTTTCTTTGAAGAGAGCAGCAGAGACTAGACTGACCATAGCGTATGCGGCCTTGGGAGGATTGGAGAGGATGCGTTCGCAAGTTCAATTCCAGGAACCCCGAACAAAGCTTTGGCTCTTTGATACCTTGGTGTTAAAGTTTGGGGACCCTCTGTGGGTCAAGATGGGTGGAGAGGTATGGAGAGGCCCTTGGTATCTAGGATCTCTCAATTGATTAGAGCCAAGCCCTCCGTGCCACATTGTCAAAGGTGGCAGCGGTAGATGCAATGAAGACAAGAACTTGCTCGTGATCCGGTGGGTACCTCGACTTCGATCTAGAACACCTGTGATGCCGAACACATGAACAAGGTACACCTATGGAGAAGAGAAATCATTGAGGTGGAGAGAGACAAGACATCTGAGAATGAGAGAGAGAGAGAGAGAGAGAGAGAGATCTGGGAAAATCTCTCCATGCTGCTATCAATCTGCTCATACAAGTGACCAGGGGTGGTCCAGCATAGAACTGACGTGCCTAATGGATAGACCCGAGGACACACACAACTACGACTACTACTGACACTGCCAACTGCTCCTGCATACAAGACCATTGTCAAAGTCTCGATGAGTGCATCACCTCCGACATGCTTTGAGAGCATAGATCTGGCGCATCTCCCCCTAGCTAGATCTATATGTAGATCTAGATCTCGTTCGAGGAAAATGACTACTGCATCGGCACAAATCCTGTGAAGGGCTGCCCTGAGGTGGTACTGCACTGTAGAGATGAACTTTGAGCACAGTGTCTGCTGCCAACCAAAAACGTTGGGGCTGATCTACTGAGCAAGAAAACACTAGTGCTGATCTGTTGTGCACTACATCTACTGCCCAAGGAAAACGCTGGGCTGATCTGTTGTCCTTTGGCGAAGGAAGTGAATACGCTAGGCAGCATGGGAAAAAACGCTAGGGCTGCATGCCCTCTGCACCACCCAGGGCTGCCCCCTAGGGGCACCCTCTGCTCCCAAAGCCTGTGCACAACTAGCTCCTCCTAGCGTCCCTGCCCTGCCTATATAGCTCCCAAAGTCCAGATCGGCCAGGCAGCCAACATCCACGACCTTGGTAAAATGGGGGAATAGGGCAGCAAATGAAATGTGGGCTCCAGGGGAAAATGTCAGCAATGATGAGGAAAATACCCCCACCCTGTGGGAGCCTAATGGCCATGGAACTAAGCCAAAACCCGAGCTAAACATGGCTAGACACAACGGACATGCAAGACCTACCTCACACTGGCCGGGCACAACCACAAAACAGCCCATTCCCTTCCCTAATCTGCTCCTGGGAGATACCAGAGCTAACACCGGACAAGAAAATGAACTCTTAACACCCCCTCCTAGATCCTGGATGGGAAACAGGTCCAAGGAGCTGGAGTGAGCAATTTGCAACTGGAAAGAGAGGGTTTCATGGACGAGGATATCTGTTACAAACCCCCGAAAGACGTCCGGGGAGTATAATGTTGTCCATTAAAAGTAAATCCAGCTCTATCAAGAATCTCCTCAAGCCAACCAACTCACAAGTCGCACAACCAGCATCTGCAGAAAGTACTACTACTGACGGCTCCAAGAGTATGCATCCAAATTGAGGGTAAAAGGCATTAAAAAAACTTGTATCCATATCATTTTCCAACTCTAAAGTGCCCACCCTCAAGGAAAGAGTCGAAAATCTGCACCTCCGGTCATATACCACATGCCAAAAACTCCAAGCTGCTACGGAAGTCAAGGAAAGGGACAACCGAGGCTACTAAGGAACTATATGTCTGATGACGAAGAACCAAAGAATTGCACCAACCATCATATAGAATGATGAACTGCTAAACTGTATGTGAAGGAACTTCATTGGAACAGAGAGTGAAAACTATTACTGACCTGTCTAGAACACCACGCAAGGGAATATCACCCCACTCTCAAAGTGAATCGGGAACAAACATCCAACAGAAAGAAAACACACATCAATACTGAGACTTGCCCCCCCCTTCTCTGCTACGGCGTTCTAAAACGCAAACTTGGATTGAGCGCCTTCTTCCCCCCCCATCCTCTACCTTGGCATCACTACCATCCTCTAGCAGAGTAATGAAACACTGGAGGGAGCTAGCCCATCATAATCCCTGTGCTGCCTGTGAGAACTTGCATTTGTAGCTACACGTAACGTTTTAAAACGTTGTTTCTACAGCAGCCTCTTGGCGACGGCAGCAACGACCCCCCCCCCCCCATTCCACGTGCATTTTAAAACGCTAGTTCAACCGCAGCCTCTTGGCGATGGCAACGACACCCCCCCACCCCCCCCCCCCCAAAAAAATCCCACTTGCGTTTTAAAACACTGGTTGAAATAACTCCTTGATATCGACAGCTATCACAAATGGGAGCCCATAGCAATACAGAATATACTCAGATAAATAGAATTTATCACTTAATACTGAAGCCAAAGGATATAGAGAGATATAAATAGAGAGAGAGAGAGAGTGAGAAGATCGACACAGTAGTGGGGACCCGAAGATGGGCTGGCCTCCCCCCGTAATAGTATCTTTATTATTGAGGAGAAGTCTATACAAGCACTTGAACCGAACGTATTACCACGTTCGTTCTAGAATAAGACTTGATGGTTCCCAGAAGCCTTAGCTTCCTATTCCTAGGGCAAAACCCTATTCCACGGAACCCCTATTCCACGGAACTTCTGTTCCTTATTCCAAATCCTCAAGAACCAAGATTCTCGCCTCTAAATCTCACCTTCCAGACTCAGGGCACGGCATCCCTGCAACTCTTTTCCGACTCTATTTCCAGAGTCCTCTTCCCGCAGAACAACTCTGCTTTCCCGGACATGGAGTCCTTACTTGGGAATCTCAACTTCCGGATCACAACTCGAGAGACTACCTCTCTCCGATCCATGGATCTACTTCCCAAACTCGGGTACGAAACCCTTGGGTGATCTGGCTCTAATTCCTCAGAGCGCTTTCTCTACTCCTGCTCCCTCACTAAGAGGAAGTACACCTGCAAACAAATACTTAGAGATCATAACATGAAAATCGTTATCTTCAGAGTCTCGACGCTCGAAACGCAGCTGGGTTCTCGAAAAGCAATTCCCTGGAAGAGATTTCTACATAGAAAATCCTCTCTTTTAATCCTACACACAAAAGAGGTGTGTTCTCGGGTTCCTTCTCGTAAATCAGCCCCGTCTACGACATTTATGGCCTGAAAACAGAGAAAAACAGCAGCTTGTTGCGATGAAAACGCGCTCCGTAGGCACTTCTTCGCGAAGGAACTCGCGCACTGGGTCCTAGCGACATCTGGTACACTTGGGGCAGCCATGGGCATATCCGGCAACGTCTTCTTTGCAGATGAAATCTGCAGCAGCATCTTCTTCTTGCAAAAACTAATATTCCCTCTGGGAGAGGGTGTGTGATGCTTTTATAGCTCCCTGGGCACGGCAAAGATAGCAGAGCATTGGCTGCTCGCGTAGAGATCGCAACCGTTTTTTCTTTTTCTTTTTTTTCTTTTTCTTTTTTTTCTTTTTTTTTTTTACCGCTGTTCTGCTAGAAAAAAGAGAGAAAAATCGTTGGCTGGTTTATATTGCTTTATTTAATCATAGGCTGCCCACTTATTGTAAGGTGGAGCGGAATGAATGTTGTTCTTTCTCAAGATGAGTGCTCTGTAATGTGCTTAACGTTCCTTTTGTACTTATGCAAGGGAGAGCTTTCCGTTCTTAATGAGAGAGTGCAATGATCACAATTAAGTGAATGGACACTGTGTGTGAAAGTGTATGAGACTGAGAGATAGAGAGAGAAGAGAATACGACACCAGAGATTGTTGTAAACTCCTCCTCCCAAGGCCCCACTCTCGTCGGCGAGAGTGGTCTACTATTGATTGCACAAACGGGTACAATGATGATGCATGTGACAGATGCAAGTCTAGGCTATGTCGGTGATGACGACGGGGATGGCGAAACCGATCTAAGGGCTGAAATCTGTAAGTATGTATCTGCTGTCTAAAAACGCTCAAGGCTGAAATCTGTTGCGATTCAAAGCGTTGAATTCGGGGCTGATTTTATGCTGCTGAAAAATGCAGACTTGGGCTGATGAAAACGCTGATATTTCTGCTGCGTTTTGGTGCTGAAAACGCTGCCTTTCTACTGCAGGTTGGTGCTGAAAACGCCAAGGAACAGTAGGCGATGATGGACTCTGGAAACGCTAGATGCAAGAGGCTAGGCGATCTTGTGTCTGCTGAACAACACCAAGGGGAAATGGCTGCTAGCGATGATGAGGAAAAACTCTATGCTGTCTGCATGAGGGAAATCGCCCAAGGTACTTGGGGAGTCTTGCTGAGAGAGGGAACCTATCGCCGAAGCCTGTTGTTCTCCTTGCTCATCTGCCAATTAGTGCTAAGCTTGGTTTGCTTATATATTATCTTACCCAATTTGCCCTACCTACTTTCCAACAAAAGTCACTTAAATTAATAAGTGAAAAATGTCAAAAATAGGTAAAATAGGCTAAATGCACTCGAAAATTCCCCTGAAGGATTCTGATGGGAATGCTTATGATCATGCTGTGTGCAACCAAAGGATATATGCATCTACACTAAGTGTGTCACCAGGAGGTGTATTTTTCCTGTTGCCTTCCGTAAATAAGTATTAGATATATTTATTTTATTTTTACTTGTTTGTCCCAAAACCCTTAAACAGGTGCAAGTGGACATTGCATGGCCAGTGTGAAACGGCTGCAGCCAAATGGGTTTCTCACATCGGGGATCTAGGTCGGTCAGACAGGGACTGCCCGGGCCAGTTAGCACTGAATTCGAATGAGTATGGAAGCTCGTGTGCGCCAAACTGGAATTTGGGCCACTCGTCAAGTCACTGCAACTTTATAAGTTGAAAGGGGCCAATAAATTAACCCACATTGTAGATGTTGGTCAAATGGTAGTCTTCAATGATGGTCAGGAGACCGATAGGGACGCCATGGAAGCATCTCCTAAAATTTAGGGAACTGCTATTTTTGACCGGAAAATGTGTTCGCGTCATTAGCTCTGGAATGACAAGGGGAACATTTTATTGCTCTGTTGCCAAGTCAACTGACGCACCACTTGAGATATTTTTAGCAGGGAAAGCCCAAACTCGGAAACTAGGCGACGTGCCTGTGAGCGATTCTGCCACTCTGGGAGGCAAAAACGAGCTGCATATCAACAAAGGGGGCGCCATTTTCAGCCTCAGGTGGATTGTAGCAGGTACAGAAGCTATGGAATGCTTA
The DNA here is from genome assembly GCF_014529385.1 of Adiantum capillus-veneris. Classification (NCBI taxonomy): domain Eukaryota; kingdom Viridiplantae; phylum Streptophyta; class Polypodiopsida; order Polypodiales; family Pteridaceae; genus Adiantum; species Adiantum capillus-veneris. Next base: position 55,594,618 of record NC_140943.1, on the reverse strand, counting down.
CCTTGCCCTCTCTGCACAGTATGGTGACAGGAGTGATGCCCTGCACGCTACATACTACTCTCTTTCTCCCCTACGTACAATATGTTATGCCCCACTAGTGGGCTTCTCATTTGACCTATGTACAGTTCTGGGGGTTTACGCGCATTTGCCAAGGCAAGAGCCTTCTGAACAGGAACCGGATTAGCTAATTGCTAATCCCCCACAGGTACGCACAGTTCCATCACGAAAGATTGCGAGTTTGGAGAGTTTTCTCGTGTGAAAACTCGTCCAATTCACAGGGGAACTGTCCCATTGCGTGCGAGAGCCCTTGGGACACGCGTAGGCGTGTTCGCTCCGCTAAAAACGATCCGAAACAGGGATTTACAGCCTGCTGTGTTTTTCTGCAGGTTTAGGGTTTCGCACCTAAACTGCAAGGGAACATCGGGGGAGCCTCGTGAGAGCCTTGGGATGCGTGTTCAGGCTTTTGGGCTCCCGGCAATGAAAAACAGAGAATTACAGCCCGCTGAATTTCTGTGACAGCTCACCAGAAAGCTTCCAGATATCGAGGGAATCCGTCCTAGACAGGTGTTTTTGACCTACAAGGGTTTTTGCGCCGTTATGTTGTCGAAATCCGGTCGAAAACCTGCGTTTTCAGCCGTCGCCAGGTTTGGACAGCTTTGTGAAAGCTTGTGCTAAGTGGTCGGATCGTCTACCTTAATTTGAATAAAGAAATACCGAAAGGGGCACCAGTCTTTGGGGCCTACAGGGTGTCGGTCTCGTGTGCGCAGTGACATTCTAGTCGCTGGACGCAACTGTGTTCTCTTCCCTTCTTAGTGCTCTGTGTAAAGTTAACAGGTAATTGAAATAGTACCGCCCTCTACGTTGTATAGGCCGGTTATATGGTTCCATCGACGGGATAGTCACTTTTTCTTCAAAAAGTGCAGCGTGGATTGTTGTGGGTGAAAGCAACATAGAGCTTGTCTATATGGTAAAGTTAGAGACCATACACTGCTGGTTTTCTTTGATCCACGAGCCCGTGCAAATTTCATATCACCAGAATTGGCATCAAAGTTGGGCATTCGTGCAGAGGAGATGGGTATGACAGGGGAAGCAGGTTTGGCATGCCCAGGACATTCAGAGCCTGTTACTCCCATTCTGGGAAAGCTTCGTCTGCACATTCAGAGCTATGTGGATGCGGAAAATTTCATATTATGCCGCTTGAGGGCTGTGATGTGTTATTGGGTATCCCATGGTGTTACAGGTTGCATGCTATGGTGGATACTTACAACAAAAAGATTACCCTTGTACATAGAGGAAAGACTCATGTCCTTGATGTAAAGCTTAAAGGCGAGTCTGTTCCAGTTGTTTTTGCTTCTGCTATTTTATCTGTAATAAAGAATCATCTTTCTGCGTACTTGATCTTTGCAAAAGAAGTACCTCAAGTTGTATCTAATTTGTCTACCTTAGATAAAGACAGGTCAGCTTTTTTGAGTGGTTTCAGTGATTGTTTTTCGGACTCTTTGCCAAGGGAGTTACCTCCTGAGAGACCTAAGGATCATACTATAGATCTTGTGCCACGTTCTAGTCCACCGAATAGACCACCATACAAGGTTAGTGCAGCCCAGCAGAAAGAGATTATGGGTCAGGTCAATGAGCTTTTAGAGAAGGGGCTGATTCAGCCCAGTTCATCCCCTTTTTGTTCGCCTGTACTCTTAGTGCAGAAGAAGGATGGTTCATGGCGCATGTGCATTGACTATCGCGCCTTGAATAAGAATACTATCAAGAACAGGTTCCCCATACCGAGGATAGATGAAATTCTTGATCGGCTTGAGGGAGCGTCATTGTTTACAAGAATAGACCTAAAGAGCGGGTATCATCAGATACGCATTAGACCAGAAGATGTCCATAAGACTGCGTTCAGGACAACATTTGGTCTCTATGAGTTTCTTGTCATGCCATTTGGTCTCACAAATGCTCCTGCCACATTTAATAGAATGATGGACAGAATTTTTAGACCACATAGAAACTTCGTGGGTACCTTCTTTGATAACATGATTGTCTACTCAAAGTCTGAAGAGGAGCATAGGGATCACTTGACTGCAGTTTTCAATGAGTTACGTAAGAACAGGCTACTCATTAATGCGAAGAAGAGTGAATTCTTTTTGCAAGAGATTCACTTCCTTGGGCACATTGTTTCAAAGGATGGGGTACGCATGGATCCTGCTAAAGTGGAAGCAATTAGGTCATGGCCAGACTTGAAGTCCGTACATGACATTCGAAGCTTTCTAGGCTTATGTTCCTACTACAGGAGGTTCATCCGAAATTTTGCTGAGATTGCTTCTCCACTCCATGCACTGCAAGGAAAAGGAGTTACTTTCAAGTGGACAGCCAAGGAAATTTTAGCGTTCAAACACTTGAAAGAGAAGCTAACTTCAGATCCGGTAATTATTTTGCCAGATCTTTCTAAACCTTTTGTGGTTCAATGTGATGCGTGTGGCCATAGTCTTGGTGCAGTTTTAATGCAGAATGGCCGAGTAGTCGCATATGAGAGCAGAATTCTTTTGAAGACTGAAAGGAACTTGCAAGTCTATGAGAAAGAATTGCTGGCAGTAATTCATGCTCTCACTAGTTGGAAACACTATTTGCTAGGGGCTGATTTTGTCGTCCAAACGGATCATCAAACCTTGCGATATTTTCTCACACAGACGAAGTTGTCTGAGAAGCACATGCGATGGGCAAACATCTTGTCAATGTTCCATTTTCAGATTGTGCATGTGCAAAGGAAAAAGAACGTGGTGGCTGATGCGTTGTCACGAAAGCCCCAAATTTCAGCAGTGACAATTCCCTACCATTGTGAACTAGACGAAATGAAAACACAATATGCTAAAGATTCAGATTTTGCAAGGATCTATGACCAGCTTGTTGATGGGCAACATCATGAGCACTATATACTTAAGAATGACTTTCTCATGATGCATGGAAAGTTATGCGTTACTAAACAGTTACGGCCAAAGATTTTGATGGAAAGTCATGCTCCACCTTATGCTGGGCATCGTGGAATTGATGCGACAGTGAAAGGGGTTGAGGCATTCTTCTATTGGCCAGCTTTGCGTCAAGATGTTGACACATTTGTAAGATCATGCTTAGTATGCCAAAAAGTCAAATTTGACAAACAAAAGCAACCGGGATTGTTGCAGCCATTGCCGATCCCTGATAGGCCATGGGAAAGTATAGCAATGGACTTTATCTTTGATCTTCCAAGGACGCAAACAAGAAATGATGGGATTTGGACTATCATTTGTAGGTTCAGTAAGCAGGCCCATTTCATTCCTGTTAGGAATAAGATAAAGCCAGAACACATGGTCAAGATATTCATGAGCAATATATTTAAATATCATGGGATGCCTCAGTCAATTGTCAGTGACAGGGATCCACGTATGACGAGTCTTTTCTGGAAGGCATTGTTTGAGAACATGGGCACTACGCTCAAGTTCTCTTCTTCGTTTCATCCGCAAACTGATGGACAGTCAGAAGAGGCAAATTCTACTGTCTTGGACCTACTCACATGTTATGTCTCAGAGCACAAGGCAACTTGGGAACACCATCTCCCATTGGTTGAATATGCTTACAATAACACTGTGCATACATCAACAGGTAAGGCACCATTTGAGATAGTGGAAGGAGGAAAGAAAGTCCCACCCATTTTGCAGACTAAGGACAAGATATTTGAGGCAGACAAGTATGTGCAAGATATGGATGAAACATACAGGAAGATAAAGATTGCTCTTGAGAAAACTCAGGCTAAGCAAAAGAAAGCTGCTGATCGTCACCGTCGTGAACTTGTATTTTCACTTGGTGATTGGGTACTTTTGCGCTTTGAAAAGGCCAGGTTAAGGAAAAGGAAAGGCAAGGAACGCTTGTTTCCTAAGCTTAGTATGCGATATTATGGTCCTTTTCAGATTTCAGAAAAGATCAGCGATGTAGCTTACAGGTTAAAGCTACCAGAAGGCTGGAAAATACATAATGCTTTTCATGTCAGCCTTCTAAGGCCCTTTGTTGGTGATGTGCCAGAGAATATGCTTGATGAGGAACAACCCGAAGTGGAAGAATTGGATAAAATCCTTGTTCTTGAACAGATATTGGCACATAAAGAAAGAATGGTTAGAGGAAAGGTTGCAAGACGCTATTTGATGAAGTTCAAGAACTATCCATCATTAGATGCCAAATGGATGGAAGAGTCTGAATTGCCTCATTCACCTCAGCTATTGCAATTGTATCTTGAAGCCTTTCAAATGGAACCCACAGTGACTTGATGCAGCCTTTTTGGAGCAAGGCAAGAGCATGGTTCATGATGCTCAAGAGAGTAGTTAAGCAATTGTATCTACTCTTTCCATACAGAATTTAGCTAGAGAAGTTTGTGCTCAAGAGTACACTAGAAGACTTCTATGCTTGATATATGTGTCGTAGCCAGGTTGGTGGGATTGTTTAATCGTCCAACGCTACATTTCCGGAAGCATGTATATCTTGGATTCCCATCATAGAATATATGTGATATCAGGAGATACCTGCATGTATTATTGGCATGCAAGCGAGGTCGCTTGCAGTATTTCAAGGGTGGGGTGTGTCACCAGGAGGTGTATTTTTCCTGTTGCCTTCCGTAAATAAGTATTAGATATATTTATTTTATTTTTACTTGTTTGTCCCAAAACCCTTGAAAAGGTGCAAGTGGGACATTGCATGGCTAGTGTGAAACGACTGCAGCCAAATGGGTTTCTCACATCGGGGATCTAGGTCGGTCAGACAGGGACTACCCGGGCCAGTTAGCACTGAATTCTGATGAGTATGGAAGCTCGTGTGCGCCAAACTGGAATTTGGGCCACTCGTCAAGTCACTGCAACTTTATAAGTTGAAAGGGGCCAATAAATTAACCCACATTGTAGATGTTGGTCAAATGGTAGTCTTCAATGATGGTCAGGAGACCAATAGGGACGCCGTGGAAGCATCTCCTAAAATTTAGGAAACTGCTATTTTTGACCGGAAAATGTGTTCGCGTCATTAGCTCTGGAATGATAAGGGGAACATTTTATTGCTCTGTTGCCAAGTCAACTGACGCACCAGTTGAGATATTTTTAGCAGGGAAAGCCCAAACTCGGAAACTGGGCGACATGTCAGCCTGTGAGCGATTCTGCCACTCTGGGAGGCAAAAACGAGCTGCATATCAACAAAGGGGGCGCCATTTTCAGCCTCGGGTGGATTGTAGCAGGTACAGAAGCTATGGAATGCTTACCTTGCCCTCTATGCACAGTATGGTGACGTGAGTGATGCCCCGCATGCTACATACTACTCTCTTTCTCCCCTACGTACAGTATGTTATGCCCCACTAGTGGGCTTCTCATTTGACCTATGTACAGTTCTGGGGGTTTATGGGCGTTTGCCAAGGCAAGAGCCTTCTGAACAGGAACCGGATTAGCTAATTGCTAATCCCCCACAGGTACGCACAGTTCCATCGGGAAAGATTGCGAGTTTGGAGAGTTTTCTCGCGTGAAAACTCGTCCAATTCACAGGGGAACTGTCCCATTGCGTGCGGGAGCCCTTGGGACACGCGTAGGCGTGTTCGCTCCGCTAAAAACGATCCGAAACAGGGATTTACAGCCTGCTGTGTTTTTCTGCAGGTTTAGGGTTTCGCACCTAAACTGCAAGGGAACATCGGGGGAGCCTTGTGAGAGCCTTGGGATGCGTGTACAGGCTTTTGGGCTCCCAGCAGTGAAAAACGGAGAATTACAGCCCGCTGAATTTCTGTGACAGCTCACCAGAAAGCTTCAAGATATCGAGGGAATCCGTCCTAGACAGGTGTTTTTGACCTACAGGGGTTTTTGCGCCGTTATGTTGTCGAAATCCGGTCGAAAACCTGCGTTTTCAGCCGTCGCCAGGTTTGGACAGCTTTGTGAAAGCTTGTGCTAAGTGGTCGGATCGTCTACCTTAATTTGAATAAAGAAATACCGAAAGGGGCGCCAGTCTTTGGGGCCTACAGGGTGTCGGTCTCGTGTGCGCAGTGACATTCTAGTCGTTGGACACAACTGTGTTCTCTTCCCTTCTCAGTGCTCTGTGTAAAGTTAACAGGTAATTGAAATAGTACCGCCCTCTACGTTGTATAGGCCGGTTATAAAGTGACTGGGCATGCACGGTCTACGAATAGACTCACAAAAGTGCCAGATCACTTCTAATCTAGACTGACTGGACTGACAGGACCCTTGTTATGCTGTAGCTTGTCCACGAACACATAGGGTTGGATGTGTTACGTGACATCCCCTCCCTCCTTTTTAAAGTGAGGTACTGGTACCGAGCTGCATGGCTTCCTTGTAGTCTGCCAACAACTCTGGATAATCCTTGAAAAACTCTTCGTCGACCCACACCACTTCGTGGGTTCCTCGATCCTTGAACTTCAAAAAGTATTGTCTCACTTGCTTCTTTGAACCATGTCGAAACCGATGCAACAACACTTTGTCCGGTTCCATGACTTCAGCTTCATCGATGATCTCCAATTCTTCTTCTTCCGAAATTTCCTTTGGAGGTGTTCCCTGAAACACTTTCAACCAAGAAACTTGGAAAACGTTGTGCATTGACCATGAGTTAGGCAACTGCAATTTCATTGAAACCTCATTTATCTTTTTAATGACTGGAAATGGACCATACATACGAAAAGACAACTTTGGACATTTCTTTCCAACTTGCTTAAGACGTTGCTTCATGATTCTTAAATACGCCCAATCTCCTTCCTTGATCCGAACATCCTGACGATGCTTATTAGCTTGCCGTGAATAAGATTCCTGAGCCTTGCTTAGCTGAAGCTTCACACTCTCAGAAATCTCATCCAATGATTGACTTTCAGCATTGGCATCAAGCATTTGACTGACCGAGCGAGTCAAAAGTGACTGGAACGGACGGCCAAAAGCTGCCTCATACGAAGTTCGACCAATATAAGAAGAAAAAGAGTCATTCAAAATAGCTTGAACCAATGGGAGATAGAGCTCCCACTGAAATTGTTAACCATGCACATACGACTTTAAAACATCAAAAGCCAATTGATTGTAAATTTTTGTTTGACCATCTCACTGTGGATAAAAAGCCGATGAAAAATTCAACTTAGTGCCAAAATTTTCAAAGAGTGCGCGCCAAAAATTGGACGTGAGTTAAAAAATACCTATCTGAAACAATTGATTTTGGCAAACCACAGAGGGGGTACCAATGCTTAATGAACACCCGTGCTACATCTTGAGCCGTGACTGTGGCTTTACAAGGAATCAACATGCAAAACTTGCTGAAACGATCGACAATTGCCAAACATTGAGTGTTCCTTGAATACGAACTTGGTGGTAGGTTAGTTACAAAATCCATGAAAATATCTTGAAAAGGTCCATCGGGAATAGGCAGCGGAAGCAAGAGGCCTTGCTGCTTACCCGCGGAGCTTTTACCTTTTGACATATAGTATAGTGTGTGACATAACGAAACACATCTTTTCGCATTTTAGGCCAATAAAAGAATCTTTCAATTTTTTCCAAAGTGGTGTTCATTCCCCTGTGCCCACCCATGAGAGAATCATATGCATCATGCAATATGGTTGGCCTAAGATAGGGCAACACACATAAACGTTGACGAAAATACAACAAACCATCATGAATAAGATAGTTGCTTGGCCCTTGGGAAGAAAGAGCCTGCAACCAATGCTTAGCAAACTCGGAATCCGTATATTGATTCTTCATGCTGTAAAAAGACTCACCCTGAATAGAAAATGTGGATCTTGACTCAAGAGCCAAAATCTGTCCTTTGCGACTCAACGCATCTGCAACAGGGTTAGCTTTTCTAGGCACATACTCAATCAAACCTCCAAATTGCTCAAAAAATTGTGACCACCGTGCTTGGTGATCACTCCAATGTGCACTAGGCATAGACTGTAGCCACTTGAGGGCTTGATAATCTGTGCGAACTATAAACTCTCTACCATAAAGAAAATGCTTACAATGCTGAAGAGAGTGAATGACAGACAAAAGTTCTTTATCATAAACTGAATAATTCTTTTCCGCACTATTGAGCTTCCAGCTAAGGAAAGCTACAGGACGACCATGCTGCTGAAGCACAGCGCCTATGGCGACACTGCTCGCATCCGTCCATACCTCAAAGGGATCTTCCCAAGAGGCAAGGATAAGACATGGTGCTTCTGTCACCGCAACCTTGAGAGCTGCGAAAGCCTCAACGGCTGCCTCGGACAAGTCTACGCGCTGACGGCAAGTCTTTACCCCTTTCAAAACATCAGTCGTACGTGCAACAATGCATGCAAAATTCTCTGTGTGCGAACTATATGCTTGACATAAACCAAGAAAAGGACGCACATCATATGCAGTTTTGGGCAAATCCCAATTACGAACCTGTTCCACCTTCACGGGATCTAGCTTAACGCCCTCTGCAGAAATGATATAACCCACATAAGTGACTTCAGTAAGAAAAAATTCAGACTTCTTAGCTGCAATGTACAACTGATACTCATCCAAACGAGTTAGTACCCTTTCGACATCTCTTTCATGTTGTTCCCACGAGGCAGAAAAAATGAGAATATCATCCAAAAAGATGAACACACATACACCGACCATATCGCTGAAATGACTTACCATGAGACAATTAAATGTACCCACGGCACCTGTCAATCCAAAAGGCATAACAAAATACTTCCATTGCCCTCGTTCGGTGCGAAAAGCGGTCTTGAAAATGTCGCCTTTGAATACCCTTACCTGATGGTATTCACTTATGAGATCGACCTTGCTGAAAACATTTGTCCCATTGAGCCTATCGAGGATACTCAATGCGAGGCATCGGAAACTTGTTCTTGACGGTCATCTTGTTTAATGCCCTGTAATCAACACACAAACGAGACGAACCATCCTTCTTGCGAACAAATAAAATAGAAGCAGCAAAAGGACTTACACTAGGACGTACGAATCCTCTAGCCACCAACTCCGTGAGTTGTCACTCTAACTCTTCCTCCTGTGTCTTGTTCAAACGATAGGGAGCCTTACTGACAGGCTGTGCCTCCTTCATAAGCTCGATGCGATGGTCCTCCGGCCGTTCGGGTGGGAGACGAGGTGGAAGATCATCGTACAAAAAGAGATGTTTAAACTTCGTAAACAAATCTGAATACTTAGCTCGAGCCTGAATGCTCTGGAAAACTGGAGTAGCATAGATAAATGCCGCTTGTGCTCCTAGTCGTAATTCACGCTTTACCTGCACATGAGAGATGATAGGCAAAGAATGCAAGCCCTCCTCAGCACGAATGATGAGGGGGGAGTCAGTTTTGGCATTTAATGTGAGAGTGTTAGCCTCCCAATCAATGAGAGGGTTATGCTCACGAAACCATCTTATGCCCAAAATCATATCACATCCTGAGAGACGAGACACAAGAAATTTCCGATGGAAAGCAGCTTGTTGAACGGTAAACATCACATCAAGGCACTCTTGCGTGATGAGAGAGTCCATACCAAGAGCGAAGCCAGAAACCTCGAGAGGAGATTTCTGACTAACCTCTAGGCGGGCTCTCTCAACAAGAGAGGGACTGATCACATCATGCATACTACTTGGATCAAACAATATGATAAAACGTTGACCCTTTACATGACCATAACACTTCATGAGAGACTCATCAATGTGTGTTTCAGAGACATGAGAACATTCAGCTTGATTCTGTAAGGTTCTTGTGGTTGCTGTGGGTGCCTTTGGTTCTTTAGGTGGGGTTGTCTTAGGACAAGCCTTCTTAATGTGACCCTTGACGTGACATTAAAAACATCTACCTTCTTTAGCATAAATCACTTGTTCTTCAGCCGTGATGTATCCTCCTACAATTCCTTGCGCAAATTTTTCATCTTGGGTTAGCTTAGGTTTTGCAGGTGCTTTAGCTTTACCCTTAGATTCATTGTTAGAGTTTTTTTCCAAGGAATTAGAGGAAGAAGGGCTAGAAGAATTACCATTCTGCGTGTTCTGAGAATTCTGAGGGTTTCCTTGAGAAGTCTTGTTTTCCTTAGGCTTTCCCTTGTTGTGCTTCATCTCGTGTGCGAGAGCAATCGCTACTACCTTGTTGAGATCGATTGGATCAAGTACCTCGACATCATACTTGATATACTTGTCAAATCCATAAAGGAATGCCTCCTTGCGCTCCGAATCCGATTTGCGTAATTGAGTGCCGAGCTGCAAAACACGATTAGAGAAAGACATAACCGGCATACCATTTTGCTTGAGAGCGCGCCAATCGTCCTTCAATCGTGCGAGGTACTGAGATGGCATAAACCGCGCCTTGAGCTAGTCTTGGAAATCAACCCAATTGAAGGAAAGGGACGTGAGTTCGTCGGCTTCCTCTAGGTGCGCGGCTAACTGTACCTCTTGCCATGCGTGGTACCAATTGATGGCATCACCGGCAAGGTACATAGCTGTCGTCAAAACCTTGCTATTCCTTGTCTTCTTAGTTGTCGCAAAATAATCATTAAATTGATGTAACTAAGAATGAAAAACCGTACCATCCATCTTACCATCATACTTACTAAAGTCAACTTCTCTGTGACTGGATTGTTGGAGTCCACATCGTGGCTTGCGCCACTTGAGGAACTCCCACAATCTTTGGCTGGTTCGTACTTCGAGGCAAGTACTTGTCGAACCAATTCTTGAGTGCGGAGGTCTCGTTGAGCCTCATGCTCGGCCTCGAAGGCCGCTCTTTGAGCTTCCCGTTCCTCCTTTCTTTGTGCTTTTCTTTCGTTTCATTGATCGCGCTCGCGTTCTAAAGCAATGCGAGTTGCTTCTTGTTTTATGGCATTTCTTTCATTTCTTTCTTCGCGCTCGCGTTCCAAAGCAATGCGAGTCGCTTCTTGTTGTGCCAGCGCAATTCGATTCGCTTCTTGTTATGCCAGCGCAAGGCGAGTTGCTTCGCGATTGGCTTCTTGTTATTGGGCCATCATGTCCAACATAGACTTGACCATCGCCTCCATGGAAGTTGGTACAACTCGTGGCGTAGATGGAAAAGGAGGAGGGTCGGAAAAATCTCTTGGTGGGGAGAACTCTTCGTCGCCTCTCTCATGCTCATCACCTGTATACGAAGTATCCATTCCGCTTCGGGTGATGACCATGCACTATGATCTTTGGTTCTTAAGTCCACGAGGAACTTGGGTTCTTGAGGGTCTTGAGGTTCTTGAGGGTTTTCTTTCGCTTGCAATCTGTGTTTGAGAAGGATCTTCTCTTCACCAAAGTTCTACTCCTTTCCGCGGGCGCACCCCTTGGCGCCCTTACGCTCACACCAAGGTTGCTTTTTCCCACCTCACGTCGATTGGCCGGCCGCTAAGTGCACATTCCGCTCTCAATGAGTGAAAAGAGGCACAAGGGGAGGCTGGACAAGCCCTTCTTTCTTGGGATTCCTGTCACTCTTCAAAAACACGATTAGGAATCGACACGCCCAAGCGAACTTGGGTTCGTGCGACCGCAACAAGCAAAAAAAAATTCTTGTGATTCTTGTGGTTCTTTCCTTGCGTGATACAGAACACTGCCAAAGCTCTGATACCAATGTAACATGCAGCGTAATAAATCTTGTTCTTTCTCGAGATGAGTGCTCCGTAATGTGCTCAAGGTTCCTTTTGTACTTATGGAAGAGAGAGCCTTCTGTTCTTAATGAGAGAGTGCAATGATCACAATTAAGTAAATGGACACTGTGCATGAGTGTATGAGACTGAGAGATAGAGAGAGAAGAGAATACGACACTAGAGACTGTTGTAAAACCCTCCTCCGAAGGCCCCACTCTCGTCGGCAAGAGTGGTCTACTATTGATTGCATAAACTGGTACAATGATGATGCATGTGACAGATGCAAGTCTAGGCTATGTCGGTGATGACGACGGGGATGGCGAAACCGATCTAAGGGCTGAAATCTGTAAGTATGTATCTGCTGTCCAAAAACGCTCAAGGCTGAAATCTGCTGCGATTCAAAGTGCTGAATTCGGGGCTGATTTTATGCTGCTGAAAAATGCAGACTTGGGCTGATGAAAACGCTGATATTTCTGCTGCGTTTTGGTGCTGAAAACGCTGCCTTTCTGCTGCGGGTTGGTGCTGAAAACGCCAAGGAACAGTAGGCGATGATGGGCTCTGGAAACGCTAGATGAAAGAGGCTAGGCGATCTTGTGTCTGCTGAAAAATGCCAAGGGAAAATGGCTGTTCGCGATGGTGAGGAAAAACGCTATGCTGTCTGCATGAGAGAAATCGCCCAAGGTACTTGGGGAGTCTTGCTGAGAGAGAGGGAACCTATCGCCGAAGCCTGTTGTTCTCCTTGCTCATCTGCCAATTAGTGCTAAGCTTGGTTTGCTTATATATTATCTTACCCAATTTGCCCTACCTACTTTCCAACAAAAGTCACTTAAATTAATAAGTGAAAAATGTCAAAAATAGGTAAAATAGGCTAAATGCACTTGAAAATTCCCCTGAAGGATGCTGATGGATTCTGATGGGAATGCTTATGATCATGCTATGTGCAACCACAGGATATATGCATCTACACTAAGTGACTGGGCATCCACGGTCTACGAATAGACTCACAAAAGTGCCAGATCACTTCTAATCTAGACTAACTAGACTGACGGAACCCTTGTTATGCTATAGCTTGTCCACGGACACATAGAGTTGGATGTGTCACGTGACACTTATTAAGTGGGCGGCCGGTCACCTTTAAAAATGCTCTAAATCTCTCCAAAAACTCAATAAACCTTATAAGTTAAAATCGATGCTTTCACAGCACTTCCCTGGCGTCCCTGGATGCAATCACATGCACAGTTGCAATGCTAACATAGATTTCCTCGCGGGAAAGCATCTGCTTTCCCAAAAAGCAATTCCACTTCCTTAGAAAGCATCTGTTTGTCCTCAAAGTTTCCTTTGAACCCATCTTCATTCAAGTGCTTGCTTTTCCTTGTGCACAATTCCAACACAGTTTGGAATTTTCTCTCGACTATGGATATCCCCTTTCCGATGCACCCGTCACCCACCTTGTGACGCATCAGGAATATCCATCACCTAGTCCTTTCCTACCGAACTTACGGTACAATCTCCTTCACGATGCTCTATGTCACCCATCCTATGACGCATCAGAGATGTCCGTTCCCGGATGGTCGGATACTTCTTCCCGATACTCCTCCCTATCACCCATCCGATGTGACGCATCAGAAGTACCGGTTCTTGGTGGACTTCCAAATATTCCCGTTCATAGTGCTCCCGTCATTACTTTGAATGACGCACTAGGAATACTTTGTACTCGGATGTCTCCAGTGAGAAAAAACCTCTCACTTAAAATTCCAATAATTCATTTAGAATTATTTTTCCTTGGTGTTCCAAGCGAGAAAACCCTCTCACTTATAAATCCAATAATTCATTTAGAATTATTTTTCTGTCAGATAAAGCCAATTTAGCAACATCCCTCTCACTTATAAACAGTTGTCCTCAACTGTAGAGGTCCAACTGAACTGCCCAGAGAGAAACCGGAAAAATTCAAAATCTTGCTCAATGGTGAGTTAAGCTGGTCCTTTCTCAGAAGAGAAATTAAAAATTAAATTAAACAAAAATTCAAGAATTCAATACTTATCTTACCAGTTCATGTCCTTCCTCTAGTACCTCGAGGATATCCTTCACCAATCATCAAACTTACGAGCCATGTAAAAACTCGTCATTCGTGAATAAAACTTGATGGTTCCCAGAAGCCTCAGCTTCTTATAGGAACTTCTGTTCCTTTTTCCAAATCCTCAAGAACCAAGGTTCTCGCCTCTAGATCTCACCTTCGAGACTCAGGGCACGGCATCCTTGCAACTCTTTTCCGACTCTGTTTCTAGAGTCCTCTTCCCCCAGAACAACTCTGCTTTCTTGGACATGGAGTCCTTACTTGGGAATCTCAACTTCCGGATCACAACTCGAGAGCCTACCTCTCTCCGATCCGTGGATCTACTTCCCAAACTCGAGTACAAAACCCTTGGGTGATCCGGCTCTAATTCCTCAGAGCGCTTTCTCTGCTCCTGCTCCCTCACTAAGAGGAAGTACACCTGCAAACAAATACTTAGAGATCATAACATGAATAGCGTTACCTTCAAAGCCTCGGCGCTCGAAACGCAACTCTGTTCTCGAAAAGCAATTCCCCGGAACAGATTTCTACATAGAAAATCCTCTCTTCCAATCCTACACATAAAAGAGGTGTGTTCTCGGGTTCCTTCTCGTAAATCAGCCCCGTCTACGATGTTCCCGATGCTCCTCGGACCTCCCTATCACCCATCAGATGTGATGCATCAGAAGTACCCGTTCCTGGTGGACTTACAGATATTCCCGTTCACAGTGCTCCCGTCATTACTTTGAATGACGCACTAGGAATATACTGTACTCAGATGTCTCCAATGAGAAAAACCCTCTCACTTAAAATTCCAATAATTCATTTAGAATTATTTTTCCTTGGTGTTCCAAGCGAGAAAACCCTCACTTATAAATCCAATAATTCATTTAGAATTATTTTTCTGTCAAATAAAGCCAATTTAGCAACATACAGCAAGGTCAACAGTTCTCTAGCCAGCGAGCAAAGGTATCCTCACCCTCCCTTAGCGTTTAAAAAGGCTCAAGGTGGAAGGCTTTTGACTTCCACTTGGGCAGTGGAGGTGACCTCCTTGGGTGAGTTGTCTTGGAGTTCTGGAGTACAAATTTGCAAAGCGCGTCCCCTCCTTATAGAAATCGATGAAAAGATGGGTCTTTTCATCCGTTGTAGGAGGTGTGAAAACGGCTTGGGAAAGTTTTGAGGAGCAATTTGGAAGGTGGGATTGTGAAGCCTTGTGCGCAGAGTGTCTAGAGCGGCTTGGTGCAAACCTTGCAGCCACCTTTGAAGTGTTTTGTGGTGGCTTAGAAAAGGCAGAGATTGGAGCTAAGAGAGGCGGAAAAGTGCATTTTAAGAAGCAGCTTGGGAGAAGCAAGTTGTGTGGAGCCCTCTATACAAAGCGTATGGAGCAGCTTGGGGATAGTGTAGCCACCTTTTGGAGTGCAAGAAGGTACAAAATCCAGATCTTGTAACTTCAATATGGCCCCTATAACCGGCCCGTACAACGTAGAGGGCGGTACTATTTCAATTACCTGTTAACTTTACACAGAGCACTGAGAAGGGAAGAGAACACAGTTGCGTCCAACGACTAGAATGTCACTGTGCACACGAGACCGACACCCTGTAGGCCTCAAAGACTGGCGCCCCTTTCGGTATTTCTTTATTCAAATTAAGGTAGACGATCCGACCACTTAGCACAAGCTTTCACAAAGCTGTCCAAACCTGGCGAGGGCTGAAAACGCAGGTTTTCGACCGGATTTCGACAACATAACGGCGCAAAAACCCCTGTAGGTCAAAAACACCTGTCTAGGACGGATTCCCTCGATATCTGGAAGCTTTCTGGTGAGCTGTCACAGAAATTCAGCGGGCTGTAATTCTCTGTTTTTCACTGCTCGGAGCCCAAAAGCCTGTACACGCATCCCAAGGCTCTCGCGAGGCTCCCCCGTTGTTCCCTTGCAGTTTAGGTGCGAAACCCTAAACCTGCAGAAAAACACAGCAGGCTGTAAATCCCTGTTTCGGATCGTTTTTAGCGGAGTGAACACGCCTACGCGTGTCCCAAGGGCTCCCGCACGCAATGGGACAGTTCCCCTGTGAATTGGACGAGTTTTCACGCGAGAAAACTCCCCAAACTCGCAATCTTTCGTGATGGAACGGTGCGTACTTGTGGGGGATTAGCAATTAGCTAATCCGGTTCCTGTTCAGAAGGCTCTTGCCTTGGCAAACGCCCATAAACCCCCAGAACTGTACATAGGTCAAATGAGAAGCCCACTAGTGGGGCATAACATATTGTACGTAGGGGAGAAAGAGAGTAGTATGTAGAGTGCGGGGCATCACTCACGTCACCATACTGTGCATAGAGGGCAAGGTAAGCATTCCATAGCTTCTGTACCTGCTACAATCCACCTGAGGCTGAAAATGGCGCCCCCTTGGTTGATATGCAGCTCGTTTTTGCCTCCCAGAGTGGCAGAATCGCTCACAGGCTGACACGTCGCCCAGTTTCCGAGTTTGGGCTTTCCCTGCTAAAAATATCTCAATTGGTGCGTCAGTCGACTTGGCAGCAGAGCAATAAAATGTTCCCCTTGTCATTCCAGAGCTAATGACGCGAACACATTTTCCGGTCAAAAATAGCAGTTCCCTAAATTTTAGGAGATGCTACCATTTGACCACCATCTACAATGTGGGTTAATTTACTGGCCCCTTTCAACTTATAAAGTTGCAGTGACTTGACGAGTGGCCCAGTGTTGCCAAATTGGCTTTATCTGACAGAAAAATAATTCTAAATGAATTATTGGATTTATAAGTGAGAGGGTTTTCTCGCTTGGAACACCAAGGAAAAATAATTCTAAATGAATTATTGGAATTTTAAGTGAGAGGGTTTTTCTCACTGGAGACATCCGAGTACAGAATATTCCTAGTGCGTCATTCAGAGTAATGACGGGAGCACTATGAAAGGGAATATCTGTAAGGCCACCAAGAACGGGTACTTCTGATGTGTCACATCGGATGGGTGACAGGGAGCATCGGAAAGAAGTATCCGACCATCCGGGAACGGACATCTCTGATGTGTCATAGGATGGGTGACATAGAGCATCGTGAAGGAGATTGTACCGTAAGTTCGGTAGGAAAGGACTAGGTGATAGGTATTCCTGATGCGTCACAAGGTGGGTGACGGGTGCATCGGAAAGGGAATATCCATAGTCGGGAGGAAATTCCGAACTGTGTTAGAATTGTGCACAAGGAAAAGCAAGCACTTGAATGAAGATGGGTTCAGAGGAAACTTTGAGGAAAAATAGATGCTTTCTGAGAAAGCGGGATTGCTTTTCGGGAAAGCAGATGCTTTCCCGCGAGGAAGTCTTTGTCTGCATTGCAACTGTGCATGTGATTGCATCCAGGGACGCCTGGGAAGTGTTGTGAAAGCATTGTTTTTAACTTATAAGGTTTTATTGAGTTTTTGGGCAGGTTCAGACTATTTTTAAAATACGCCGGCCGCCCACTTAATAAGTGGACAGCCATCTGATAAATAAGGCAACAGATCAGCCAGCGTTTTCTCTCTCTCTTTTTCTAGTAGAACCCGGGGGGGGGGGGAATGAGAAAAAAAAAACCGCCCCGATCTCTACGCGAGCAGCTATTCGTGCCTGTGGCTAGGAGCTATAAAAGCATCACATGCCCTCACTCAGAGAGGAGGACCAATCTTTGCAAGGAGGAGATGTTGCTGCAGATTTCAGCCGTAAAGAAGACATTGCCGGTGATGCCCATGGCTACCCCAAGTGTACCAGATGTCGCCAAGACCCAATGCGCGAGTTCCCTCGCGAAGAAGTGCCTATGAAGCGTGTTTCCATGGCGACAAGTTGCTGTTTTTCTCTGTTTTCAGCCCATAAACATCGTAGACAGGGCTGATTTACGAGAAGGAACCCGAGAACACACCTCTTTTGTGTGTAGGATTGGAAGAGAGGATTTTTCTATGTAAAGATCTCTTCCGGGGAATTGCTTTTCGAGAACGGAGTTGCGTTTCGAGCGTCAAGACTTTGAAGGTAACGTTTTTCATGTTATGATCTTTGAGTATTTGATTGCAGGTTCCTCTTCGTGGGGAGTAGGAGCAGAGGAAGGCATGAGCCTCTGCAGGAGAAAAGCGCTCTGAGGAACTAGAGCCAGATCAGCCCAAGGGTTTCGTACCCGAGTTTGGGAAGAAGATCCACGGATCGAAGAGAGGTAGTCTCTCAAGTTGCGATCCGGAAGTTGGGATTCCCAAGTAAGGACTTCGTGTCTGGGAAAGCAGAGTTGTTCTGCGGGAAGAGGACTCTGGAAAGAGAGTTAGAAAGAGTTGTAGGGATGTCATGCCCTAAGTCTGGAAGGTGAGATCCAGAGGCGAGAACCTTGGTTCTCAAGGATTTGGAATAAGGAACGGAAGTTCCTTGGAATAGGGTTTTGCCCTAGGAATCGGAAGCTGAGGCTTTCGGGAACCATCAAGTCTTATTCTAGAACGAACGTGGTAATACGTTCGGTTCAAGTGCTTGTATAGACTTCTCCTCAGTAATAAAGATACTATTACGAGGGGGGACCAACCCATCTTCTGGTCCCCAGTACTGTGTCGATCTTCTCACTCTCTCTCTCTCTATTTATTTCTCTCTATATCCTCTGGCTTCAATAATAAGTGATAAATCCTATTTATCCGAATGTATTTTATATTGTTATGCGCTCCCGTTTGTGACACCCAAATTCCAGTTTGGCGCACACGAGCTTCCATACTCATCAGAATTCAGTGCTAACTGGCCCGAGCAATCCCTGTCTGACCGACCTAGATCCCCGATGTGAGAAACCCATTTGGCTGCAGCCGTTTCACACTGGCCATGCAATGTCCACTTGCACCTTTTCAAGGGTTCCGAGACAAACAAGTAAAAATAAAATAAATATATCTAATACTTATTTACGGAAGGCAACAGGAAAAATACACCTCCTGGTGACAGGCCCCCCCCCCCCTTGCTCGAGCGCCAGCGACATCGACCAAAACCAACAAATGGCTATGGACAGCAGATCAACCATTCCACTAGCGGCCTATGCACGAGCAAAGTTCTCAAGGAAACGAACAAATTGTTTTGCTCGAAATTGTGGAGCCAAAAGCAACTGGACAAGTTCCCTAGAGGACAAAAGCAAAGACAAGCTTGACAAGGATGGCAGTACCAATACTCAATTAGCTGCCTCAGTACCCACAAGGTCCGACAATAGTTGTTATAAATGTGACACGATGCTTTGTTTGACTTGAGAGTTTGACGCCAAAGACAAAAGCGGGAACTCACATAAAGAGAAAGACAAAGGCAAGCTGGACAAAGATGACGGTAATAAAGATTTGACAAAGGACATCGGCATGGCACACATGGTGGCAACCACAGTGGTCACGGCACCAAATTTCTAGTCAAAGGGCATATGCCGCCACTAGCTTCAACCAAACAGAGGTTTGTGAGTGGCAGAGGGGGGCAAGTGCTCCATATAATTAATTTGGACCCTTGAGTTGGAGTTCAAGTTATTGGTGTTTGAACTCGTAGGTCAGAGTTAAAGGCACATGCATCTAGCACAAAACCAATCAGACATATCTATAACATTATAAATGAGTGCACCAATTCATTGTTGTTGGCCGGATCATGGATAGGATGTTTTCACAGTTCATTATCTTGGAGTATTATTATTTTGGATGTGATGTGTTCACAATTTACGAATGGGATTCTTGGACGTAGTGCAGTCTACAGTTCAATTTTTCTAAAAGGCAACCCATGCTTAAGATGGCATTCTTCTAAGGAATAAAGTTGAGGGTAGCATAACCGAGGTGTATTGAGTGGAACCATCCTCTGCTGAGGTGTCCATGGTAGCTTCTTCACCAACTTGGTCTCACTATTTATGTCCGCTATGAGTTGCAAAGAGGGTGTTAAAAATTTTGGCATCTCAAGCAAATTGCCCAATGTGATCCCATTATTTAGTTTGGCTATTAGGTATTTATTTTACTTATTTGTCAAAGTCGGGGTAGGGCAACTTACTGAGGTTGGTATATAAACAACCCTCGACCCCCATTGTATTGTCCATCAATTATCATTGCCAAGGTTGATTTGCTCTCTCTCTCTCTCTCTCTCTCTCTCTCTCTCTCTCTCTCTCTCTCCTTGGTCTCTACGCTTCCGCATCATCGACTTTGACACTAGCGTCATGTCCGATACAAACAGCCCAGAGCTTTCTCAGTCTTCCCTTTCTGGACATCTTCTCCAATCAATGCATACCAACAAACAGCATCCCATGCACTTCATATAGGTGGTTGCACATGAAAAGTAGTCCTCCCTTCGCATCCAATGAGAGCAGCCTGCAATTTCCTTAACCTTTCTAGATGGATATATCCTGCAATCAATGCATCCCAATAGACTGCAACTTAAGTTGCAAGCATAGGTGATTGCATGTTGAGAGAAGCTCTTGCTTTGTGTCTCATAAAATCAGGTCCAAAGCTCTGACCCTTCCTGTTTCAGACATTCCAAGCAATGCATCCCCAGAGACCGCATCCTAAAAATCTGTTCTGGAGCTGATTACGGCTGCACTTTTCATCTGTTGTACTCTCCCTCGCATACGACTTCTCCCTTGATTGAGCTTCATCTATTGCCCCTTTATTTACTACCTCTGTAGATACTTGTCTACATCCACGTATCCATAAACCTATCACATCCATCCCCACACACATGAAAGTTTATGCTTTATATTTCAGGATGTCCAGAGGACTTCCACAATTGTACATGGCTTTATCTCATAGGCCAGTCCTCCTTGGCCTCTATGAGAGCTAAAATAATCTCTCTTTATTTCTTTCTTTCTTTTACTCAGACAAAATTTATTGCTCCAAAGATTGCTAACATAGTACCTAGCTCCCTGATTGATCAATGGCTCACATTTGCTGGCATTCCTATTCCATACAGAAACATTGTACCTGTGCCAAAAAAGGATGTTCGTTAAACACAGTCAACTACAATCACAACGCTTTAACACAAAAACACTCATAAAACCGCCTTGATTATGACTGCATTCAAGATTTTTCTTTATACACAAACACGCTAAACTTAAACAGCAATCACAACGCTTTAAAACCAAAAAAAAAACATACAACCGCCTTGATTATGATACATTCAACATTCTTCTCTATACAGATACACGTTAAACTTACCCAGCTTTGATGAGGTTGGTAGCCATGGCAGTGCCCATAATGCCCAGGCCAAGAAAACCAATACTGGGCTTTTTGTTTTCATCTAAAAATTGAAGCAATTATTAGAGATTATGGTCTCTCTCTCTCTCTCTCTCTCTCTCTCTCTCTCTCTCTCTCTCTCTCTCTCTCTCTCTCTCTCTCTCTACCGGAAGGAGCAGACGAGCTGCAGCGCACTAAGGAGAGCTTGCATGGCGCGCGGGAGAGCGAGAACGAGGGTGGGCTGAGCAGCTGACTGCGCGAAGAGTAGAAAAGTAGCGAGTTTGAACATGCACCCACTAAATGATTAAGCTGCGCCATCACACCTCCACAGCTCTGAAGCTTCCTAGGTACCTGCATTTATGTTTTCCTCCGTTATCTTCATACTAAATATGAGTTTCCCAAAAATTGAGAGGGGGTATGGAGCTATAGATAACATTTAGAGCCGACCCCCCCTAGGCTCTTAAGGCTGTAACAGTAGTGTGTTTTCTTTCTTAGTCCCACTAGACTTTTGTAAAAACCAACTCTTAGCCCACGCACATGCACCTTACTTTTATGCCCCAGCCGGTGCAACAACTCAGCACGCACCGCATTGAGCTACCGAGATTTCCACCGCTTGCATCGGAACGTCACGCCTCCTTTCTTGCCAATCAGAACGTCACCCCTCCTTTCTTGCCGATCACATGCGATGAAGAGTCATTTGCTTGGCGGGAAGCAGCGTGACTAGTATGCGAGCTTAGTGAGCATTGAAAAGTGATCAGAATTTAATGCAAACATTAGCTTGGGGCCATACCACTTTGCATGTGCACAAGAAAACGGTAGCTTGAGCTTCGTTCACCTTCAATCGGAATCCCAGAGAGTCGGGTGCATGTGCGCAAGTTATCTTTGTCGAAATAAAAGCAAAGGAGAACGTGGGCTTTCACTTTTTCTTCAAATAGGAAACGAATCAACGTAGAATCTTGAAGAGGTTTGAGTTTCAAATTCTCATCGGTTGATCATGGTACTATCTCCTTAATACAAAGAAAAACATAAGTACTAGTATCACTACTATTTTCTAGGGTGTTGTCCCTTTCAGATTACTAATATCATAATATTATTGTGTGACTACAACATTCAACAATTTATTAAATATCACTAATGTCCCTAATGCATGGTGGGACTCCGCTCTTATAGAGTAAAGGGATAGTTTACAGCCAACTCAAGGGTAGTGGGGGCAGTGGGGAGAATGAGTTCTCCAAACTTGGTAACTCCTACAATGAAGCCAAGGAAGTCGAACGCGACAGCACTAGTACTTTGAGAAGGGGGGGTTAAAGCTATTTTTTTGGACCATAACATACGAGCGTGACTCTCGCCATCTCCACAGCTTTGCTTTTTAGCACTTTTTAGCAGGATTTTTGTAAGCTATGCTAAGAGTGTGTGGGGTGCACCAGATGTCTGTTAATATGTTGTTAACCTTGTTAATGTTGGGGCGACTCACCTCTTACAGGAGCAAATCCTGCAAGCTCCTGCTAACGGTGCCTTTGGAGGGCCCTTGACGAGAAAATCAGTAGCCCCATGTCGTCTCGAAAGATGGCGTCCGTGAAATTGTAACCATCGGATTTTCCATGTGGTAGCTTCACTCGAGGGTGTTTCAACCATCCCCTACACAAGAGAATCTCCTTTTGACAGGTAAGAACAGGTTAGCAGGGTAGACATTCTCTTAAAGCAGTGCTATTGTTGCCAACTTAAAACGATGCTTGCGCATTGACCGACACTTGAAGGGCATCTTCTTTGAGACGGTGTTCTTTATGATACAGGGTCCTTCGGGCCTATGGGAGAGCACTCTTAGAGGCGCCCAACTTTGCATACCTCGCTCTAAAATATAGGGAACCCCACTAGTTTCGAGATTCCCTCGCGAGAATCCCCCTCCCTCCCTTCATGTAGTCTCATGAAATTGTGTCCCATGCGAACAAAATCCATGATGGGATTGTTAGTCACAATGAGGAAGCAGAGGGCATCAAGATGAGATGGCACGGACAGAGAGCTTGCACCTGCCTCTTCATTTGACTCCACTTTACCTCCTAGGGGGCTTGAAGGCCTACGCTCGGCTTCTAGCATTACCGTCCTTGTTTCGACCTACAACTCCATCCATTTCAGCCACGGCAAGGATACCTAGAGCTATGTAAGTTGTTTGAAACCAGGCTGAGTTGGGCAAGAGGGCCTCCAAACCTTGCTCACATGACACAGCAGAGAAAGAAAGAGACAACAAGCTCGCCAACCTTGTCCAACACAATTTTCCAGCCTCCACTGCATGTACCATTTTCGTGCACACCTACAAAGCCATCCCATCTTTGCCCTCATCATCTCCTAGAGAGAGAGAGAGAGAGAGAGAGAGAGAGAGAGAGAGAGAGAGAGAGAGAGAGAGAGATAGTGCAATGGCATGCTTGCTAGGCGCCCTCAATGTAGGACTGGAGGTGCAAGGCCCTAATCTATGCATGCATGGTCAAGGGGACTGCTAAATAGTGACCAGGGGTAAGGCTAGGAGGAGATGAGCATGCGGTAGTTCCTCTATCCTTTCAATGCTAGGAGGGAGGGGAGGCATGAAGCATGGAGGAGCTCCAAGGCAGATGCTCTCTCTCCCTCTCTCTCTCTCTCTCTCTCTCTCTCTCTCTCTCTCTCTCTCTCTCTCTCTCGTACGTGTAATGGAAATGGCCTATGAACTTTGAGAGTAGCGGAATTAGGAAATTAGATAAAGCACTTTTGTGAGATTACTTGGTGAGCATAGAGGGTGAACTTAATTAATGGTAGCAACATAAACATAGTACTTAGTTAACTTGGCATGAACAATACTTTTGCAAGAGAGAGAGTTTAGAGAACATGACAACAGTTGAGGACCGGATTTATGTGGAGCCGGTCCTCCCTCCAATAGGCATTTGTACTAGTACAATCTTTGTGTTCCTTGTGACCTAGGTGATGCAATGAAGATGGAAAGCATCATGCATCACGAGCATAACATAAAATTTGCAAAAAGCATTAATTATCCCAAGCCTCAGTCACAAGGCCTCAGACAACTTCAAAGGTGGAGAGAGCTAGCGGAGAATGAGGGTAGGGAAGAGGAAGAAGAAACATTTCATAGGAGAAAGAAGTAGTTCTTCACTTATCATCACTCTTATTGCTAGCATACATAATAGCATAGTAATGAAGATGGAGAAGATGGCAAGCTTAAGCATTGAAGCATGGCACTTGGTTGGATTTGCATTCCATAGCCAAGAGTGTTGGTGTAGGCTCTCAACTTCTCTACTAGCTTGGAGAAGGAGATGGAGCTCTTGCATTTTGCACTTCACACAATGAGAGTGTGTGTGTGTGTGTGTGTGTGTGTGTGAGTGTGTGTGGCAGAGTATACCCCCCAAGCTAGCCCCCTTCTTGCTTTGGTCGACCCCCCCTTGTAGCTCAAGCTTGAAGCTTATTAGACCCCTGCAAGACTGGCCAATACATGCAGGATGAATTACAAGCAACAAGGGTAGTCTTGGGACAAGTGTCCCCCTTTCCCCTTTGAGTAAGAGGACTTGATAAATGCAAAAACAATTAATTAAATCTACTAAATTATCATTGGACCCCTTGGGAGGCTAACAATAGGCTTTAGGCACACCATGAGGGCAACATGAGGAGGAACTTGACAAGTGTCCTATATGCTTTCTTTGTACCAAGCTTGCCTTGTGTGAGGGTGTGTGTGTTGTCTCTCTAGCCCCCTCTTGTAGGGCTTGCCCCCTCCTTGTAGGGATAGTTGTTGACTTTGAGGAACACCTTACCCTCAAGCACCTTAGTCAGCAAGCATGACAAAGCACCTCAAGCTTGGGTAGTGTTCCCACAAGCACCTCAAGCTCCCTAGTCGGCAAGCATGACAAGCACATCAAAGCACCTTAGTCAGCAAGCACGACAAGCACCTCAAGCACATTAGTTAGTAAGCACAACAAGCACCTCAAGCTTGGGCCGGGTTTCCACCTCAAGCTCAACCCTAGCTTACCTAAGGTCAAAGGACTTTTTAACACTAACCTTTGGAGTTCTTCAATGAATCTAACCCCAAGGTCTTTTAAGCTCAATTGGGTAGCCTTGCTCTTTGCAGACCATCTCTCATTTGGACCCCTTTACCATTGGGCCCATGGTGAAATAGATCTATAAGCACATGTCTATATTCTAACCCTTGATCCCGTTTATTCTCCCATTCTCCCACATTAAATGATTAGTTTAATATGAGAAAATCATTTGGGTTGGTTAGGTATTAGATTTTATGACAGTACGGGTGGAGAGACAACCAAGGCAAGCGAGGATAGTGACAGGAAGGGTAAGGCAACCCTCCAACAAACCATGCACTAGCTAAGGAATCTCAGAGTCACGAAGGAGGCAAGAACACTCGCTTGCACATAGTTTTGGAACTTGGCAAAGGCCACAAGAACACTTGTGTCCATAGAGGGAGACCGAACGGTGAGTTGCACTATTTTTGGCATGACTTGTCCCAAACAGGAGCACCTTGAGGAGCTGGCGCGGGTTCGTTTTTGGCATGTCGTCATTTGAGCATCAACCCGATGGCTTTGAGCATAACAATCGTTGTTGTTGTGTTGCTCGTTGTCCGTCATAGCCTACAAGACTTTTTTTTCATAAGGTGGGCACCCTTAAGCCACAAAGTGGGAGCCCTATTTTGGGCATCCCCTACGGGTAAGGGCCGAGTCCCACGGGTAGCAGTCAACAAGACCATGTTGTTTGTCATGCACATCCATGCAAGGGCCTCCGGTTTTGGGGGGGGGGGGGGCATGGTAGGCATGGTTCTGCAAGGTCGGGAGGGCTAGTTATAGCACGATGAATTTGTATAATGGCACGGCGAAAGCAAGGTGCAACAAGGGGTTGCACAAGGTCATGTGAAGCCATGATCTCCAAGGGAAGCACATTCCTCAAATGGAATTGAAATGAATATCTCTACTGTATTTTGATTCAAAAGTAAGATTTTGCATAAGCGCACGACGTCTTCAACGCTAGTGTTGTTGTTTGGAGAGCTTGTTCCCAAGGTGCTAATGTCAAGGCAACCCTGCCAAGAGCCGTTTTTTCACGGATCAGACAAGGAGAATTGCATGAGGTAAGGCCGATTGAATCCCGCAACTTGTCTTGTTCATTGCCTTGCAAAATAGCTTGCTTTGGGATGCATCCTGCAATGTGATGCGTGCCCACACACAGTAGTACAGGTGAGAAAACCATAATTTTTATCCTTTCCATCCTGCCAAGTATAACGATCACGAAATGGCCATAAGGTTTGCAATTTCCATCCTTCTATGGTTTTCTTATGTCTTGACGGAGTTATAGTACAAGAAGTTACAAAGGATAATGTTTTGTTGAAAGCATTACTCAAGAAGTAATTATGTTTTTACCTTGGAAAATGTGTCTCTATTTAAATGCAAGCACGGGTTGTCCCTTCAAGGCAGGAGGGGCCAAGGGCCAAAGCTCTCCAAGAGATATTCAGTTGATCATTTGACAAGTCGGTGGAGGACTTAATAACACGGATACATTGCATTCTCCATGTTTTCTTGCAATTTTGGGTTTTTCAAGACCGAATTTAGCCTAAAGAGGTTTACAAAACCTTTGAAGCTCGTGCTTGGATTAGCCAAACCATGCATTAAGCTTCATCATTTTATGACCGGTTATCCTCTAAACTGCCAAAATGACTGTAATGCTAGGCTGGTATGCACCAAGCCAAAGGGACATGCAAAGCAAGGTGCCATAACTAGAAGTGAGGCTTCTAACCCATCATTCATGGACGTCGGATTACTCGATAGTGCAAGACACTTCAAGGTATTAGTTAAGACTATAGAGGTAAGTACTTCATTGTGGCCAAGGGCTTATGAAAGTATTCTGAGTTGTATGCTAGGCATGCCAGTTTATTTTCCTTAATTTAGTTTGTATGCTTCCACAATGATGCACAATACTTTATCTATGTTGTACACTTAGTGGCCAACTATTTGCTTGCCAATCATCAAGGTGGATTCAAGCCAAATTGTTTTCCATATGCACTAGACTCGCATGTTTCTTTAAGACAAGGTAAGATCTTGTTTGTTTCAATGATTTTTATTGACAATTCTCCAATTGACGTTGTTGTAAGAGTTACTCGTAGTTGTGATCTTCTATTGAATAGCAATTGAGGCTAGTATCTCGGCTTGTGTTTGTTGCATCACATGCATCGACATGCACTATATAGCACTACAATGATGATTTTTGTCTATAACAGATAGAGATGGCATGGCTATAAAGCAACTAGTTCATAGGATAACATGAATCTGTTAGGAGAGCCTCAAGACAAGTAATCTCTTATCTCAAAGACCAAAGAATATCTAGTATGACTACCTTCTTTTTGGTATTAATAATTTTTCTCTTCTTTCAATGGGGAGCTATGATTATTTCAAAGTCCACTTGTGAATAAGATTCTAGCTTGAGAGGATCTCTTGCTTAGTCTATAGCAATGATTGTGTCTATAGGAGTGTTATTCTCAAGGGTATGACCCATCTAATAACAAATCGCTCCATAAGTGTTGATGGTCATTGATTGGCCTCTTCACACATACTTTCAAGGAAACAAGTTCTCAACTATCAAGGGGTAGTAGCTAAGTTAACTTCACCAAGTTGCTTACGATTACTATTGGTAGCACGATAGCCTATATTGGTGTCAGCTACCTAATGGTTTAAGTGGTTTCTTTTTAGAATTTGATCATGGTGTTTATATTGCCAAGGCTACACCAAGGATTCTTAGTTAACTATTTGTTTCTCTTCACTAATCTCTATTTTTAATGTTTACCAGGTCAAAGAAATATTGGGCCTTTTGAGGTTGGAATTTTGGTAATGTACCTTTGGGGCTTGACAATTGCCCTGAACCTTCGAGTATGTACACAATACTTCTCACCTCATAGTTATCATATAATTTGGTTTTGTTATCTTTGTGAATATGCTTTAATTGAGCTTTACAAGTGTGATGCATATGCTAGAATTCTTTCATCCACGCCGCTCTTCAGATGCATGGCAAGGCCATGTATGAGCAAAGGGTTTTGGAAGGTGGTATACAAGATACCACCTCTGCAACTTGTTCCTTTCCTTATTAACTATATTCATTCTACTAAAATTGAGGGTTCGCTCCCTATTGGAACGGCTATATACTTACAAGGTAGGGTTTTGTTTGGCACATGTTGTTAGTCATAAGGTATGGAACATGATCTAGGAACTCATGGAGTGCGGTTTGGCCAGTGTGGAGCAAGATTTATGAGGGTCCCTCTCACTCATGTCATGAAGTGTTTCCAATTAGCTCCACACACAAGTACATATTCTACTTGATGGATGTCATATTTTTTGACATCACTATATGAGACATATTTCACATGTGGAGAATATGAGTCTTTGGGATTAACATTGGTGTATGTTTCCCCGATTATGTGTCACAATAAAGTCCCTAGGTGCTCAAATTCATTATTAGACCACTTTGAGCATGTAGTATTAGGGACAATTTCAGTGGCAAAAAATTTTCAGATTGGTAAGATTTGATAATGTTACAAGTAATGGTAAACAACATTAACAGATGGTTGTTTCAAGGATTTTGAGGCTGCAATTTTGCATACCTATTACACGTATGGAAAAGCTATGTCCTATTAATGAAAATGAGATGTGATTTATTTCTCACATTCTATTATGGTCCAAATATTTTAGCAAGGTTATTGCAATTAGTTTCTTTTAGTAAAGCTATTTAAACATTTTATTCCCTCATCTTTCATGTATGCTATGATCATAACATCCATAATGAGCATTGACAACTACACAAATCATGCGTCATGAAAAATTAAGTTTGGGTAAGTTTTTGCTAAATGCATACACACTGGGTGTTATGACCCTAGTGTTTAGCAAATGCATATTTGGAGCAGCTATGCAAACTCGTGAATTTGATAGCTTATGAAGCTTTCCACACCACAAATGTCATACCTCTATGGGGTTTATCGTAGGTCTACTGCGAGACCAGTCTTTGTCTCTTATTTAGGCAATCCCTAAGCTCAGTTCAGACTAGCCTCTGGCCTCTAGCCCTTGGCCTAACATTACTCCTCCCTTGGAGAACCATTTTCTTTTCGAAAATAGAAGTGGTTAATTTCTTTGTAAGAACACTATGTTTTCCCAAGTGGCACCTTCTACATTTATGCCTTTCCACTTCACTAATGCTTGTCGATGCACATGATGACGCATATGTAGATCATAATAGTCGAGAATGTGCTCAGGTTTATGCAGTTGGGTGGGAGGTTCAATGAAATTAAGCAACAAGTCCTACTAGCTCATCAAATGTATCAAGAAAAGGGAAGGAAAAATTTGATGATGTCCCTAAGCTACCAAATTTGAGTGTTGGTCATGATGATGGTGACAATAGTAGTTATGAGGAGAGTTTAGATGAGGAATTTGGCATACCCTCTCAATGACATTGTCGTCCGTATGCAAGCGTTTACGTAAACTCTTGGTCAATAACATTGTCGTCCGTATGTGAGAGTTTACATAAACAACTTATATGGAACACCGGATGAATACTAGAGTGCACAGGTAAAGAGAGTCTGTAAGCAATATTTCCAAGTTGCTAGAGTATCTTTTAAAGGCCCACAATATCTCGGAGATAATTTAGGTGTTGAGCCAATTTTCAGACTACTTTTTGAATGCTTCTGCACATGTAAAAATACCTCTACCTCTTCCATGATGGTAACTTGCCAAGATTTCTCATCCACATACTTTTTGTATCTATCCTATGCTTGTCAAACATTTTGACAAGCAAGTTTCACATAATCCTTGTCTTGCTAAAGTTTCTCAGTTTCCAACCCCACAGTAACTAGTGATCTAGGTTGAAAACCATGCATAAGCATGAATGGACTAAAACAGTTGTTACATGCTTGGCGTATTGTAAGCAAATTCCAAACTAGAGAAATAACCTTTCCCATTAGGTTGCTTATTGCTAACGTATGTCCTTAGCATATCTTTTAGAAATAGATTAATGTCTACAAGCTACCCATCCGTCTCTAGATGAGTGGCATTACTGATATTGAGTTGTTTCTCCCTACCCATTTAGAGACAATCCTAAAAAATGATTGGTAAATGTGGGTCACAATAACGCCCAATATTTTTGAGTAATCTATATAATCAATAGAGATTATAAACAAACAACTTGGTTAACTTTAGAGATTGAAATAGTGAACTAAATAAATTGTACCTAGTTTAGTCAGCTTATCTACAAGCACTCAAACCAAGCCGTGACCTCTTATGGTTATTGATAGATCCATAATTAATCTCATGGAGATACTGCACCTGTGGTGTGAAATGCTTCATAAGCTACCAATTTCATGAAGTTGCATGCCACTACAAATCTCCCTTTGCTAAACACTAGGTCCCATAACACCTCGTGTGCATGCACTTAGTAAAAAATTGGTCTGAGCTGCATTTTCATGACTGTAGTTGCCAATTTTTATGGCGGATGTTATGCTCTTTGCACCCATGGAAGAGGGGGAATACAATGAGTAAATAGCTCCACAAAAAGAAACTAAATACCTCCCACTACAGCTACTTTGCTAAAACAGTTGGACCATAAAAGAATGTGAAAATTAATCACATCTAGGTGCCAACAATGAAACATGTTCATTAAGAGAACATAGCTTTGCTACGTGCGTAAACAACCATCCGTTAATATTGTTCAAGAGTACTTGTGAGTATCTAAATTTTTTTTGCCACTGAAATTGTTCTTGATATTACATGCTCAAAATGGTTTGATAAATGGATTTGACCAGCACCTAGGGGGGATTGATACAGAGCGAGCTTTGCTCTACTAGCCAAACTAGTTAAAAGTCTCATTGTGAAAGCTTACTCCTAAAAGCTCACTCCAAATAGAACTTTGAGAGCAATATTTTTTTTTCTCTCCCTATCCTCTCTCTCTCTCACACTCCCTCCTGTCTCCCTCTACCTCTCCCTATCTCTCTCTCTCTCTCTCTCTCTCTCTCTCTCTCTCTCTCTCTCTCATCTGATTCCTCATAGTTTAGATGAACCATTTAAACCGATAGGCAATAGCAGGACAATGCCAAAACAGATGCTTATGCATTTCAAGTCTTCCAAATCCCCCACATTTTCCTTTTCTTATGTTTTTTTGGCCATTTTCTCAGTAATTGGTAATCCCCCACACATGAGCCTCCATTGGAAAACTTCACCCTTGTACATGTGTTTCCCCTTCCATATTTGATGTAATAGTTGTGTCCACCAGGCTTTGGTTTTATGAATACCCCAAGTTTTATTGCATTTAGCAAAAATATGAAATGAATCCAAATGAAAGAACCTATAGAACTTATTTTATCTCAAAAGTCCACGCATAATTTGGTATGGCCCATTTTCTATGTCTGTCGTCCGTTGTAATCAATGGGATATGAATTCTGCTTATACAACCTCCCATAGTAGATCAAAGTGCATTTGAACGTGTAGCAAGTCCTAATTGTCTTCTAGTCATTGCAGACACTACAAGAGGTTGTGTGCTCTTGTGACGCTGTTAGCGACGGAAATACACTGGGTTTTTATAACCCCCGGCGTCGCTAAAACCGTCGCTAATAGCGTCGCTACGAGAGCGTCGCTATATGCGTCGCTATATAGCGACGCTCATAGCGACGGTTATAGCGACGTTTACACAAAAGTCTATAGCGACGCTCATAGAGACGCTACAGAGCCATAAATAGCGACGGTTATAGCGATGCCCGAGAGAAATTTTTTTTGGTGACAGGGCATTGAATGCCCTGCCACCCATCAACCATATTGTACTTGATTCACTTTTTAAAAAAAGTGCAAGGGTAGATAATAGACCCAAAATA
This sequence comes from Adiantum capillus-veneris, assembly GCF_014529385.1. Lineage (NCBI taxonomy): Eukaryota > Viridiplantae > Streptophyta > Polypodiopsida > Polypodiales > Pteridaceae > Adiantum > Adiantum capillus-veneris. The sequence continues at coordinate 55,562,936 of NC_140943.1, read as the reverse complement.
GTCACCCACAAGACGCATTGTTTGCAAAATTGACAAGCGTAAAATTGACAATTGTACACATCATAGGCAAAATGAATTGATTGGCAAATGTAATAATGACAATTGAACAACATCATAGGCATAAAGAATTGATTGGCAAAATGAACTGCGGTGACAAATGTAATAATATACATGGTTCAAAAAGACGTATAAAATCCGTCTCATGATACATAAGCTATGAGAAACCCTAAACTAATGCTATCTAGCTACGGCTAAACTGACATCGTCTAGTCAGACGTCTCATCGCGTCCAAGCGGCGTATCTATCGGATTCTGCAAAAAAAGACAATAAGACAGCTTTCAGTAAGTATAAACATATAACGACATTTATAAAACAATACAAAAAATAGAAAAGAGTAAACCCTAATACTAACCATGCCGCCGCGAGAAGTGAGAATGTCCATCAGGGCGTTTAAGCCCTTCCTGCCTGCGTACTCGCGCTTGTACGGTGTGGGATCACGTCCTGTCATCGACCACTGTCAAAACATACAAAGATTTCATTATGTTAGAATTAAAAAACTCATAAACCCTAAACTATCGAACATAAAGAGCAATGCGAAAACACTTACAAAATCGGCCTCAAATGATGCCCATCCACTGCTCCCCAAGTGGTGCGAGCTCCCTGCCTCTACTCGCGCTCTGGCTGCATCCTTTTGTTGCTTCCACTTGTCGGGATTCTCGCGCGCTGCTTTCTTCGCATTCTTCCAATCTTCTTTGGCCAGCCAATCTGGCCTGTTCCACCCATGCTTGATTGCTTTTTGCACTTTGGAACGCTTGTGTTTGCAGTATTCGCGCATTCAAATCTTCATCAGGTCTTCATTGAAGCGCTGATCCCGTGTTGGAACGGGAAACTCATCATGAAGTATGCTGATGACTCTGGCTTTTAAATCACTTGGTACTTCACTCCATTTGTTTAGTATGTAGTGTCTAAACAGCTGAGAGCAAAGACCACACATGCGCGAGATCACCTTCTTGCCGTCATCATCCATGATGATGCCGTCGCTGAAGTCGACGGAGTAAGGCAAGCCCTCTGGCCGGTGACGCGTGAACCTGGGTGTCCCGGCAGGGGTCTCTAGCGGCGTGTCGATGGGGGTACGGACGTCAGGTGTCTCCACCGGCGTCTGGGCCCCGAAGCGAGGAGTGTCGAGTGGGGTGGCTCCTGGCGGAGTAGGTAGAGGTGTGTAGCTGCTAGGAACAGTCAGCCGTGCGAAACCTGGCGTAGATGGCGATGCTGTGGCTGGTGTGGGGGCGGGCAAAGAAGGGGAGAGTAAAGAGCCTCGTCGAACACGAGGCGGTGTGGAGGCATCGGTGGCGGAATCCCCACAACAACCGCCACCGCCACCGCCACCACTAGAGCGCCAGTGTCTAAACGAGTGTGAAGATCGTCTCGTCGACACCGAAGCTTCGGAGCGCGCCGAATGCTCCGAAAGAGAGGGAGATGCGGATGGAGTAGGAACGCGCGATGATGCGCCAGAGCGATGACGCTCCACGTACCACTGTCTCTGCTGCGGTGACAAAGAAGAAAGAAACTCCTCATCATCCATACCTGCATTAAACACACGAATATTTAAACTTAATATTGAATGAATAGAGTAGACAATGACGCAAAGACCATTAAATACAATGACTTAATGACGCATATAAATACAATGACGCAATGAATTGAGTGATAGAAGAGGCAAGTCGAAAACTCAGAATTTTCAATCAAAAGATGTGAGTGCGAGTAGAAAAGAGCGTTATACACCATGGAAGGTACTTAGAGAGCCAGAGCTTTTACAACACGGAGCAAAATTGTTCAAATACAATATTTATGGCTTTAAGAGATCTCTCTCTCATCCTCGCATAACTCAGCATAACTTCCTATATCTATATAGAGCTCTCTGTTTAAACACATATCCTCTGTTTCATTTTGTAGCTCCTCTGCATGCACCCCATATAGAGTAGTAGCATCTTGATGCTCGTCTGGCACCACCGCAGCGGCTTCTGATTGAGCATCTTCTCTGATCTCCTCCATTGATGCCGTTGTGATTGGCACATGGTAGCCTTCATACGTCCTTGCACTACGAGGGGCTACCTCTATGACGTACCACCAGTTTGATGTAGACTTTGTAGGATGAAATATTACCTGCCAGAGCCACATAACTTACATGAGAGCTTTCAAGCCCATAACTTGTAAAAGGGGGATGTTAACTATTTACATACTTACTTGTTCACAATGCTCGGGTAGTACGAAAGTGTCTCTTAGGTCAGTCCATTTCTTAGTAAAATCCACCTCAAGAAAACCAGACTTTCCTCTACGCACAGTAGCGTTGCGACCCTCCATGATTATCTTGAACCATTGCACGTCGAACAAGTCGACAAAAAATCCTCTGTAATCGATCCTCAAAATCTCTTGTAGTGTGCCGAAGTAAGTGAGTTCCGCCACCACAGGATCTGCATCAGAGGAACGTCGTCGACTAGACTGTTCAAATTTTGCCATGATTCCACAATCTTGAGTAAAACGCTTTTTGTCGATCCGTTCCACCCTAAAATGTCGACCTTTACACCATGCTGCTGTGTATGACTTATACTACAACGAACAAAGATTATGAGTGGCCGTTCAAACGTTTAGAAATAAAGTCACTAGCTAGTCGTACATTGCAAACTTACCTTGGTCGCGCAACCCCGAGAGTACTCCCACTCTTCCTTAGTCACTTCGTCACCGCATTGTTGTGCACTTTTCAATTGGTTGTGCAACCATCTTAAGCTCATGAATGTTGGTAGGCTCTCCAGACCGGTCGGATAGTGCATCGGTGGTCGTCTTCCCCGTCTCCACTCGATTCGTGCCCTTTGTCGCTCTTGCTTTGCATCCTCATATTGTGAAATCCACTTTTGCATCACTGGATTGTGAAGCATGCAAAATCGGTTGATTTTAGCCTCTAGATCTTCCGTCATCTTCTTCTCAACACCGAGATTGCACATGACAATCCCAAATATGCGCTCATCATCTATGGTTCGCCATAGCATGTCCCGGGCTTTATCAAATCCGTCTAGCCACTCTCCAATGTACACTAGAGACTCTGATACCAACCAACCTTCTGCCATGCTACCCTCCGGACGTGCCTTTTGACGCACATATCCCTTAAGCGTTTTCATGAAACGTTCTAAAAAGAACATCCATCTGGAATGAACTGTGCCAGCTATTTCCACCTCATCAACTATGTGAACAAGAAGATGCACCTGAATGGTTAGCATGGTAGTAGGAAAATGTTTTTCAAACATGCACACAAGCTCCGCAGCATTTAGTTTGGCGAATGGTATGGAGTCTACGTTGATCTCCTTTTGTGAGATCCATTGCACCAGCTTTGCAAGTTTGTAGATTGTGTTACGGATGTCGAGAGACAAACATCCCTCAATGGCAACCGGTAAAATAAACTGTAAAGTATGTGCAGCAATGATATTAAAGTCCACATTTTATGCAATGATATTAAAGTCCACTATGAACGTACCTGACACATTTTATGCCAATCGTGTGACTTCAAACCGGTAAGCTTTCCTTCTTTAGTAAAACACGTTCGGAGCGAGTGCATTACGCCAGTGGGGGTCCGCAAAGATCGAATGGTCTCTTTTACTTTGCGTTCTTGGGCTCCTGTGAAAATCCATGGTGCTTTAGGGAGTTTTATCGATCCATCAGACGCTGTTTGCGGCCAATATTGCTCCATACGATCCACATTTCTAAGGTCAACTCTGGCTCCCAAAGTATCTTTCTTGCCGGTTAGATGGTCCCATAGTAGATTACCCACATTCTTGAATATGTGCATTGGATCGAGCAAGTGATTGATCATGAGTCGGGGCCAGTATGGTAACTCGTACCATAGAGATAGTCTCTTCATCCCTGGAGGCAATCTGTCATCGCACATCTCCTTCTGCTCTAACCATGCTTGTGCAGACATCCTTGGTGGCTCTCTTCCCAAAAAGCCGTCGCGTAACACATGATTCTCTGGAAGATACGCTTGATGACCTTCGTAGATTTGCTTCTTCAGTGAGGGCGCCCTACGTGCATTCAGTCTAGGTCCACATGTGACACATGCTCTGTATCCGCTTGTTTGAAGCCCTGCATGTATACACATGATAATAGATCAACTATGGGAAAAAACAAGATTTACAGTGTCTGAGTGAGGAGTGTCAATAGATCACCTGAGCATTCTGTTAGCCCGGGATAGTCATGCATGGTCCACATTAGAATGCCTCTGATCAAAGCATTCCGTCGTCCTGTGTGTCGGCTCATATCCACCACCTCTATGCCAATCCACAATTGTTGTAGCTCTTCCAATAGTGGACGAAGATACACATCCATATTCTCCACTTTATATCGCCCTGGCACAATCAAGCTTAGCCATAGGTGCCCCTTCTTCGTAGTCAACCACGGGGGAATGTTGTAGTTGACAATGACAACGGGCCATACACTGTAAGATGTTGATCTTTGACCAAATGGATTTACGCCATCCATAGCCAGGCCTAAGCGTAAATTTCGAGCTTCCCTGGCAAAATCCGACCATGTTCCATCTATATGTTTCCAGGCTACGCAATCTGTAGGAATCCGTAGCACACCATCCGAAGATTTATTCTCCTCATGCCATGATGCTAGGGCGGCCATGGACTTACATTCGAAGAAATGCTTGATGCGAGGAAGCAGAGGAAAATGTCGCAAAACGTTTTGTGGAATTTTTGTCCCGTGGAGATCTACTCGATATCTTTCGGAATCACATTTCGGACACTTCTCCATGTCTATGTATTCCCCTCTGAAAAGAATGCAGTCATTAGGACAAGCGTGGATAGAATTGTAATCCATCCCCAAGTTTCGCAAAATCTTTCTTGCTTCATCTCAGGAATCTGGCATCACATTGTCAGCTGGTAGTATGTGATCTTTAAGCAATCTACACAACATAAAAATAGGATACAGTCGTGTAAAAATCTATCAGATCATTATACATTTAGAGTTTTATTAAAGTAAACTAATTGTAATAGATCACCTGAAAAGCGCTATGACGCTAGTGTCACTCCATCCAAACTTTGCTTGCATGTTGAGAAGAGCCCAGAGTGCTTTCAATCTAAACATACGTGCTCCATTATACAATGGCGTATCGGCTTCACTTTTCATATCATCATAGATAAGCCTTTCTGAATCCATGATCGTCTCGATCATTTCATCAATCTCGGGCTCAAACATTGCCTCATTGGGAATGTGCTCTGCATGATCATCCCCCGAGCTGTCAGAGGCTACATCTTGTGGCCTCACATATGCTGCTTGACCAAAGCGCCTGCGAATACGTCTATTGGGTTGCAAGATTGCTGCTTGTTGGCCAGCGTCAGAGTTCGACGAGTTATAATTGGCAACAACTCGATCTATAATAGATGGATCAAACTCGCCAAATTCACGAACGTGCTACAAAGAAACACGTCTTGTTCGTCGCACAGCATGCTTGCATTGATTACAAGGACATAAGACCCTCGTTGAGAGATAGGTGTTTTGGTTGGACGGTCCCACATCCTCGTCACTACTCATAATGAGGATAAAAATCTTATAACCTGGACAACAAATTTAATATTCTATTGGCATTCTTCGTCTTCTCTCTCTCTCTCTCTCTCTCTCTCTACCTCACATTCTCTAGTCATGTCCAATCCCCGCACACCTTGGTCTAGAGGTGCACGGAGATCAGAACCACCGGGTTATAATCTCGTCTTTATTGGTCAATACCTATATTTGTGGGTACAAGAAATCTACAGACCCACGTCTACATGATACTGCATGTAGTGGACAAAACCCCTTTGCCTCTTCTCTAGCTGTAGCACTTCACAGCATCTTAACATCTTTTCACAGTAGATCTTTTCACTGTTCGTCTAACTCTAAACCCTAAACCGTAAGTAATTCTTGCGTGGACTCGATCTAACGTAAATAAGTGTAAATATAAATAAACGTAAATCTAACTAAAAATAAACCTAAATCTAATTTAACGTAAGTTTACATCTAACCTAATCTTTAACGTCTTTTGGGATAGTTTCCTACGACGTTAAAACTCTCTTCTTCTTGTGTGTGTGTGCGTGGGTAAACCTAAATAAACCTAAGTCTAATCTAATATAACATAAATCTAAATCTAACGTAAATTATGTTATATTAAAAACAAAGAACTAAACTAACAGGGATTATAAGAACCTTAAAACTGATTTAACACATAATTTTTCACATAACTCGGCAAGAGTTGGCATTCTCATCACTAAAGATGTGAGAGTTAACTTCCGGCGGTGACGTTGCCTCATCTCCATCCACATCTGACGACAGCAATTGGCCCTTTGGACCGTTCTTGCTCTTGTTACTAACTTTGAAGTTGCTGTTGAATGACTAGAGGTTGTCTAGATGGTCATTGTCGGGGATGTAGTGACTCTTGCCGCCCTGAAGATCCACCTTCTTCCATATCTTCTGAAGACATTTCACCAGTACTTTTGGATCGACGGAGCCCACCATGAGTGAAGGCAGCAATACCCTATATTCCATTGAGGGCTTTCTTCACCCGCTTCATGCAGGCATCGCAGTCTATGGAGACCTAAATCTAATCTAATATAACGTAAATCTAAATCTAGCGTAAATAAACGTAAATCTAACTAAAAATAAACCTAAATCTAATCTAATTTAACTTAAATAAACCTAAATCTAATTTAACGTAAGTCTACATCTAACCTAATCTTTAACGTCTTTTAGGATAGTTTCCTACGACGTTATAACTCTCTTCTTCCTGTGTGTGTGCGCGTGTGTGGATGTGTGTGCCAATAAAAAGAGATAAATGGTATAACCTTTCTATCACCCATGCCAAGTATGATAGATTGGTTATGCCATTTCCCTCTTGAATAATAGGTCTTGAGTTCAACTCCTCGTCGGCTAGATCTTTAGGTCTTTTAATTTTAATTAGTTTCCTACGACGTTAAATTAGTTTCTCTCTCTTTCTCTCTCAATGTGTGTGCGTTTTTTTGTTTATGCATGTTTTCTCTCTCTTTTCCTCTCTCAATGTGTGCGTTTTTTGTTTATGCATGTTCTCTCTCTCTTTTCCTCTCTCAATGTGTGCGTTTTTTTGTTTATGCATGCTCTCTCTCTCTTTTCCTCTCTCAATGTGTGTGTGTGCATTCTTTGTTTATGTATGTGTGTTTGCGTTTTTGTTTATGTTTGTACTCTCTCTCTCTCTCTCTCTCTCTCTCTCTCTCTCTCTCTCTCAAAAACACTATGTGTGTGTGTGTGAGAGAGAGAGAGAGAGGGAGAGAGAAAGAGGGGAAGGGAACATGAGAGTGAGGAGAGGGAAGGAGCATACCTGGCTCTCCTTCCTCTCCTCGTGTGTGTGTGTGTGTGTGTGTGTGTGTGGAGAAGAAAGAGAGAGAGAGAGAGAGAGAGGGAGAGTGTTACCTGCTCCTAACTTGAGGGCGCCGAAAAACTCAGATCTGAGATCTGAGTTTTTGGGCGCTCTCTGTTATTTTTTTTAGCCCAGCCGGCGTCGCTATGAGCGTCGCAAATTTACTTGTAAATTTGCGACGCTCATAGCGACGCCGGAAATTTAATTTTTTGAGCATCGCCGTGTGAGCGTCGCTAATATGAATAGCCTCTTGTAGTGAGAAAAGATTTAAAGTGGTTATAAGAGTCCGAAACTTGTCCAATGTAATAGCCGGCACCCTTCTTGTGCAGAGAAAGTGCCCTTCTTCTTAGTACATAAGCATTGGGTTTCTTTAAAGCAAAAGACAAGAAGATATTTTCAATAGCAAGAGAGTTACATGTGTACCTAGCCTGGCCATTCCATACAAATTTAGAACATCTAAGCTTCCAAGACTTGACAAGCATCTGTGAGAAGTAGAGAAGTAGCGAAGGTAGTTTTAATAGGGGCAATAGAAAATAGTTTATCACAAGAAGACAATTTCTAGAGACCATGAAAGTACACCATATATGCATCCACCAATTTCCACATGCACTCTGTATCAGTATGTAGCAAAGGTTGCTCTCTTTGCATGAGCATGCACTTCCAAGTTCAAAACTCCCAAACCCCCATATCTAGTGGGACAACCATAAATTCCCACCTAATTTTTTTTTATTTGTACCACCATAGAAATTTAATCAAGATAGATATGAATGCAGCTAGATTCGTCTTTGACCAATCCAAGAGAGGCAAAATACTGAATATAAGGAATCAAGATTCAATAACCGTGGAAGACCATGACAACGCTTGCTCTTCGTGCATGCTGACCTACATCCTCTCTCTCTCTCTCTCTCTCTCTCTCACGCAATACTTCCAGTGTCAATTAATCAAAATCTTAATATGTTACAAGAAAAAGGGAGTGGGGGGGGGGGGGGAGCCATGGGTGAAGTTGGTGGCTCCAGTGTCAATTAATCAAAATCTTAATATGTTACAAGAAAAAGGGAGTGGGCGGGAGGGGGGGGGGGGGGGGGGGAAGGGAGTGAGGAGCCATGGGTGAAGTTGGTGGCGTAGGCCTAGGCGTTGTTGACAGTGGGGTTGGCGAGGTGGTCAGAGAGGTTCTCGATGGGGCCCTTTCCAGTGACGATGGCCTGCACGAAGAAGCCGAACGTGGATGGCCGTTCTCTTGAGCTCCTTCACCTTGAGCTCCACGAAGGCCTCGGGCCGGGTCGTCAGCCTGCAAGCCCAAGGGGTCGAACTGGCTGCCCGGGTAGATGGGGACCGACACGTCGCGTAGCGGGCCGTCGGCCACTCGGTAGCCCTCCACGACACCTATAAGGCTGACCTGGTAGGCCCAAATGGCAAGGATGCTTTGTGCGTGCACCAGGCCGGGGTTGTCCAGCCATCCGTTGCTAAAGATCTGCAAGCCGGCCTTGAACCAGATGGCCTGGACGTTGTTCTTGGCCAGCAGCTCCGGGGTGACATATCCCAAGGTGCCCAGCATGGACCAACACACGTGGATGACCTCCAGCTCCTGATTCTTGCCCTACTGCTTCAAGACGACGCGGCTGCAAAAGGAGGAGGAGAGGATGGTGGAGGCCATTGCTGCAATGCAGTCTATGTATGTGAGACAGCCAGAGTGAGAGAGTGAGCGCTGTTAGATCTCTCTCTCTCTCTCCTCTCTCTCTCTCTCTCACAGCTCAAGTGGGCACTTAGTGTGTGTGTGTGTGTGTGTGTGAGAGAGAGAGAGAGAGATTCCTGGATAACTCTTCACAACCAGGAAATGCAGTTTTGAGAGAGGAAGTTGTAGGTTGGCGTTGATAGAAGACGATGTGCACCATGGGAACGCTTGCTTGCGCATTGAGTTGTATCCTCTCTCTCTCTCTCTCTCTCTCTCTCTCTCTCATTGAGTGATGCATTTGGAAGAGGAAAACGATATACTTACATCGCAAGAGGAGAGAGCTTTGAAAGGTACCCATGAAAGAAACATTTTGGTTATACAACAGAAAAACCTGGAATATAATAGGTTTGTTATGGAGTCTCAAGAGAAAGTGTGCAACATGGATAGAGACCGCAACAAGGACAAATTTTGCACACATACCACGTATCCAAGGACACCAAACTTAATACATGTTACTTGAAAGACACCCTTACAACTTGATCACAAGTATGATGGTGCTCTTGGTAGTACCAATAAGTGCATAGCAAGCATATAGCAAGATATGAGGCGTGAGAAGCTGCGATAGTCTCTAGCTATTTCCTGACTACTCATCGGAGCAATTGCATCAAAAGTGCAAGACCCAGACATCCCTCTCATACAAGCTATGTTTATGGTGGTGTGTATGTCTTTGCAGATGGTGGCACATTTTTTGTTGTCCATATGCAATGGACCTGAATTTGACATTGTCGCATTTCTAAGCTTCAACTGGTTTGTTTTAGGAACTCAAGCATATCCAATATTGCCCACAAATAGCTTCAATTGTAGCCTCTCATGAAACCAACTTTGGCAGTGGTTTTCTAGGGTAATAGGGGTGACTTATCTTATTGACTAGCTTAAAAGCACATTTTTTCTAAGTTTTCTTATGCATGCATTAAGGCATTTAAAAAAGTGTGTAGAATCTTGATTCTGAGAGAGAGAGAGAGAGAGAGAGAGAGAGAGAGAGAGAGAGAGAGAGAGAGAGAGAGCCCATATTCATAATCCTGCAGTGCCATGCAATCAAAATGTGGAAGACAGGTTTAAAGATTGGAGATTGCCTACCACAAGTGCAAATTGGTGGACTTCTTCAGCCATGAGATTTTATGGTCATCTGGTGCCTCAAGCAAGGATCTCCGAGAGATGCAACAGGATGTGGAAATTGAGCAGATCATGAGAATGGTGTCTAGCCAAAACGAGACCTTTATGGAAAATGCATTGTTCTCATAAGGTGTTCTTGTGGAGAGTGCTAATACGAGCACTACCTATAGGGGAGCTTATGGCTAGAAAGAATCTGGGCAAGGGTTATGCCCAAGATGTAATAGACTTGAGATGTTGAGACATTTGTATTGAAACTATCCAATTGTGCATGCTTAGTGGATGGACTTGTATGACAAGTGGCTTCAAGCCTGGCAAAGCTTACCTTTGGGATCTTGAAGCATGCTGATAGTGCAATGACAAACTACTTACTGTCTTTGAGAATATGGACGATTTCATGTGTAAGGTTAACTAGAAATTTAGCAATGTTTGATACTACCACGTTCACTAGTTTCAATCTGTCATCATAGTCTATGATTAGGAATAGGATGACAAAAGACTTTCTAGCTAGCTTCTGATACAAGTTTGGATACAACTACACAACTCATTATAAGTAAGCTATGGTTGTACTATAATGTGACATAATACAAAGAAGGAGAGAGAGAGAGAGAGAGAGAGAGAGAGAGAGATTTTATTATCATCCTCGAAGGTCAAATATGACCTATGGGACCAAAGTTACATGTGATGTAGTATGTGTGTGGCTGATGAGTGAATCTCGATGCTCCAAAATTGTGGCGATGAGAGTCACAATGGAGAGCCCACACTATGGCTGGGAGAGGAAAGTATGTAGGTCTAAGTCATGGCAAAAATTGTGAGGGAAACGAGTTCGGATGTGACCTAAAGCTGAGCACTCTAGTAGTGTGTGGTACTCAGACTCTCAAAATTGCAGTGAGCATAATGTTCACAATTGATTTAACTCTTCTCGATTGTCCTAATGCCATGTCTCGCATCGAAGGGACTGGGATCTAAGCCGAATGGCTGCGATAGTGCGTATCACTGACAAGGGGATATGCTCAAGCATATAAGGGTAAGTACGGTTTCTTCTTTCAACGAAGAACATGGTTTTGTAGTCAGGGGCTTGTAATGTATGAAGGGTGACCCACAAGATTCATCCCAAGCCGTAATACATTGGCATTGTAGAAAAGCTTCATTCACTTGGGAGTCAATTGAGACATCATGTAGCAAGTGTAATACATCCCATCCCATCGTGCAGCAAGTGTAATGCATCCCATCTCCCAAACCACTTCTTTATGTCTTGCATCCATCCAGTGCTCAAGATCTTGCTTTTATGCGTCTTTTGAACTTTTTTGCTTGCTTCTTATGCAATTGTAGGAAGTTGATGTGAGGGGTTTTGACGCATCTTTATCATGTACACTCCACAACCCTTTCCATGTTTATAACCTCAATTAGAAGAGATCTTGACTCAAGAAGTAGGAGAATATATGGTGTTTGTGTCTTAACTTGGAGAAAGTTTGTAAGAAAACGCTTTTGGACATTCTCAAACTCTTTCTTGGTAGACTTTGAAATGCTTCTGCCCCACACTTCAACTCCATAAAGAAGAACTGATGTCACCAATGTGTCAAAAGGTACTTCTTGAGAACCCAACACTTGATGTTTTCCTCATTACTCATGTTCTCAAATTCATAGTATGTTCTCTTTCCTGCTTCCAAACGACGCATAGCACATTCATGCCACTTCTGATTGGCCGGAACCTCAAGGCCAAGGTACTTAAAGCTCTCAACAACTTCAAGTGTCTCATTGTTGTACACAATGCATGGCTTCTCCATATGGTTGGTTTTCACAAGCATAACCTTTGTTTTTGATTCATTCACAATCAGCCCACTATGCAAGCAAAAGTTCTCAAGGACAACCATACAATTTTGTGCATCCATTAAAGTGTGTGCTAGAAGCACTACATCATCCGCATACAACAAAAGCATGATTACTGCATTGCAAATAGTGATCTCTTCAATGCCTTCTTCTTGCATAAATTCAAGTACCATTTGTTCCATTCGGTCGATGCATAGACCAAAGAGAGTTGACAATGGACATCCTTGTTTAACCCCAACAGTGCTTGCAAATTTTTTTGAAATTCCTCTTCCCATGCGCAATTGACACATCACCTTCTCATAGATTAGAGAAACTGCAAGCATAAACTCACTTGGTACTTGGAGTTCTTCCATCTTCTCCACAAATTGTTATGTAGAATCATAGCAAAGGTTTTCTTAAAGTCCACAAAGCAACAATACAATCGCTTGCCTTTCAACCGACTTTCCTCCAAGAGAACACAAAGAATGACAAGATGATCAATGGTGTTATGGTGTTGACAAAAACCCGCTTGTCCTTTTGCGCGCTTGTTATTCTCTTCAGTCCAATCACTCAATTTTATCTCCATTATGCACCCAAAAAACTTTGTAGTAAGAGAACCAATCATTATAGTCCGTTAGTTATTTACTTTCTTTACATCCCCTCCTCTATGCAAAGGCTTGATCCAATTAGTACTCATCAATGTTTTTTTCCTCTTCTCTTTCATACTTGAGAGTTATCTACATTATCTCTTTGTTTAAATCCTCAACTAGCTTGGATATCAGTGCTGCCTTGGCCATGCTAGACATTGATTCGTGGATGGTTGTCCCTTGAACAACAGCTTGTGTCGTATCGATGGTGGTTTCAGGGACAGAATCCTTGCTCTCACTTTTCTTTATAAGCTTGATTTTTGATGGAGCAGTAGTCTCGATCCTTTTCTCTGGTTTCTCTTCATGTGGAGTCTCTTTAAGAGAATTTCTAGGCAAAGACTTCAGTCCTGCCCTCAGGTGTTTCGTCCACATCTCTTGTATCTTTTGGACTGCATGGTTTACTTGTTGTTGTTGAGCTTTTGATAAAGTTGGTAAACCAGCCATCCTAAGGTTTTCTTGTATTTTTAACAAACCTTTAGGCTGGTTCACTTTGTCTTGTACCTGTTCAGTTTTTACTTCCTGTTCTTGATCAGTTGTCATGGGGTTTTCTTGCGTTTTTTGCAATTCCTTTGACTAATCATCTTCACCTGTTTTCTGCTCAGGTGTTTTTGGCTCTGGGCTGGGTTCTTTTAAGAAAGATGTGGTAGTTCTACCATATCCTAGGCCTCTTCTAGGCTGTAGCTTGCTTTTGGCCTGTTCTTCTTCGGTAAGGTGGCCATATGGAATAACCTCCTTCGTGCTTTCCTGGGGGGGGTGTGGCTTGTTTGCTCTGACTGAAAGCGTTTATTGGTGGGTGGAGAATCCATGTGCATTAATTTTGTAGGTATAGGGTTTGGTATTTTGGGTTCTACTTGTTGTGGAGTCGCTTGTTGCTACCCTTGCCTTGCATGTCCCTCTTGCCGGTAGATATGATCCATGATATCTATGAAATTGTTGTGATCTAAAGATTCTTCTTCTGTAATGGTCTCAACAAGTTATTTGGCGATCCAATCTTCTTTTTGTTCTTAGTTCCCTTGCGGAGGCATCTTCTTCAGAATGATCTCGAGTCTTCATTCTTTCTGGTTCCTCCCCTTCTGCTCCTTCTTCTGTTGGTCTTTTTTATGTTTGGAGGGTTTTTTGTTAGTTTTGGCCCTCATCATTTCTTATAGGCTTTAGGCACACTCTTCCTTTTTTGTCTTCTCTATATCTCTTCTTCTTTGAGCAACCTCTCTTTGTTTTTGTTTCCTCTCCTCTTCTGCTTTCAGCTTTGTTTCTTGCTCATCCTCAGCCTTTTTCTCTCTTTGCTCCACAATCCTGGTGTATGCCAACGCCGGCTTCCTTTCTTGAGTAGTGGGATACAATTTTTGGAGCTCAATCTTCTCCTCATCGATCTCTGATCCAACTAAGTCAGACCTGGTGGCAGATGTGGATGGTGCTATCACCTTCTTTGCTTTTGATTTTTGTACTCTTTCTACCCATTGATTTGAGTTTGGGGCATCTTTTAGGGATTCCCACTCTCCGATTAAGCATGCCAAAATTTTTGTTAAGAATTTGGCTCCTCTGAGGTGTGGTATGTCGAACGGTTTAGCGCACTACTTTTTCTCAGCTGCCACTACAAGCTGGTCAAAGCCCCATTTGGCTTAATCTACAGGCGCATGCTTGTGTTGTGGTACTAACTTGTGGAAGGTTGAGGCTAAATTTTTGTCAGGCCTCGTATATTTGGTTTACCTATCAAAGTGGAGGTGCTGGTGCAGAATTCTCATCAAATGTTCTCTCCTTCTTTCTTTGATGCTGCTAAATGTTGGTAGCTTCATAGTACTGAAATCCTTGTTGGCATAGCCTTAAGGCTTAATAGATTCTCCCCTGGGTAATTTTGTGATTTTTACTATGGAATCTGGGATGTGGTCCTTGTCTACCTGATAGCTTTCCCTTTCTTCGAGTTTCTAGATGCTTTTCTGTCGCATTTTTGTGGGTGTGACTGAACCTGTGGCCAACAAATGACAAAAATCCAATTTTTAGCTGGATAATCATCAAATGACAGTCAATTGTATAGTTAGTGCTCTGAAAGTTAGTTTGGTCAATATCTTGAGCTAAGAGTGTCCAATTTCGGCATGTGAGGTGTTAGTGGAATCCTCATGAGATGTACTTCATCATGGTCAACTTCAATCCCAAAAATTTGACAAGTAGCAACAATTGTGATAGGTATCATCTGTGCCATATTTGACATTTTTTTAGATATTTTGTATATTCACCTCTTCCCGATCCTATCCATGCTATGCATGATCAAGTTGGACACCAAAAACCTCAAATTAAGCCAAAAAGTGTCTTGACCCTTTTGACTTGGTCTTTCTAGAGTCAAGTTGGAATTCTTGACTTTTTGACTTGCTTTGTGACTTCATTTTTGCATTCTACTCTTCAAATGGGGTTCTCTGGACTGGAAACAGGCTATATTTGTCAATTTTCTTGGCTCAAGTGCAATTTCCAAGTCACTGTGGCAGTAACTGTGGTACCTGTCAACTGTGCCTAATTTAGCCACGAGTTGTACCCTCTAAATCCTTCTTTCCTGATTTCTCTTGACAAATACAATTAATTTTTTTCTTCGCTTCCTATGTCTGGTATTTTGAAGAATCCCTTAGGAGAAATACAAATGTAGTTAGCTTAGTTACAAAGGATAACACTAATCTTGTAATTATGTAGCAAAACAGTCAGGCTGCATTGCTTGGGTGACCCAAACGTTTTGTAAGATAGAGCTTGTCGGGGTAATTACATGGCTAATGGGTCCATTTTGAGCACAAAAGAGAGGAAACTAAGTTCTCATCAAAAAGATGAGAAAACTAAGAAGTAAGGCATTTTGAGTCCTCCGAGTAAGTATCTTCAGTGAGATAATCCTCCCATAGGACCAAAAAACTCCTAAACCATTCTCTATGTAGCAGCTTTGGCTCCTTCATGTCTAAAATTTTCCCTAGCTCCTTCCTTTTACTCTTCCTTAGCCTCAAGAATGGGAGATTGCCGATTCCTGTCACTAGCATTCAAGGCAGCATAGAGAGATTGGCTTGTTCATCTATCTCATTCTTTACTGAAACAAAGTTTACTATTGCTGATCTAGGTGGGTTGGCGGTTGGCCCTTGAGCACAAAAATGGTGGCAGGGGGAGTTTTCTTTCTTGCGTTGGACTTCTTCCTCTTGCTCCAAGAATTTTGAAATTTTCCCCCTTGATTGGGTGGATTATGAAGGTTAATAGGGAGGCTCAAATTACTAGGGTCATTCCTTTAGGGCACTAGGCCTGCTTATGACTGAATTCCAGGCATTCATAGCAGTGAATTTTCCTTCCACTCTGAGAGACTGAACAAAGTGCGGTGGTGACTGGGGTTGGGCAAATGGCTTTGGTATAAATGGCACTTTGGGTGCTTGATGGGGTTGACTGGGGTAGGAATGAAATTCTTGTTTCCTATTGGTTTGTAGCGCCTTTCTGGAAAGGCTTATGCTTTGACTTGGCCGGATTAGAGTGTTTGCCAGTGAGGTAGATCGAAGGGACTCTACTTCGGGAGCCAAATCTTCTCCAAGCCAAGGATGAAGCGACTTAGCTTTTGTTCCTCTGTCATGAGAGTAGCATATTGAGAAAGTCGGACAAACTTCTCATAGTAAGCTTCAACATACCTATTCCCCAGCTTGCAAGAAAGGGAACATATCTCTCCTTGAGATGATGCTTTAACTCATTCGAGTTTTGGGTCACCTCTTCTACTTGGTGAGATTTGAAGTTGAGCTTCCACCATGTTTTTGCTGGTCCTTCTAATTTAGCTCTCCCCATATTCCCCGAGCAACTGCATTGTAGTCGGCAAGAGCAAAGTAGTCATCCATCTAAATTATCCATTCTTCTAGTTGAGTAGGCACATCATCATCCGTGCCTAAAAATGGATGTGGTTGCAACAGGGCCTTCAGATCCTTGTCATGTCCAAAATCTTCTACAAGTGTTATAGCAAGTGACATCTGATTTGGTACAGGGACAACTTGAGGTGTTGGTGGCGTTTGTGTATCAAGAAGAACCGAGTCTGAAGTGTTAGCTACAGGCGAGTCCCAAGCAGCTCATGGGAGTTTTTGTGGCATATTCTATGGTTGTGGTGGCAAAACAAAACTACTTCCTCTTAGCAATAGGTTCATTAATATCATAAATACACAAGGGTCTCTTAAAAACTCAGACATTTCAAAAGATGGATCCTCTTTATCACGTTCAAAACTACATTTGGAAAATAATTAACGATCAATAGAAACACCTCTTTAGCATTTTGTAAATGCTAAGTTCCCCCATTTCATGCTTTTGAGAGGACTGTCCTTAAATTTCTATGGTTCATAGTAATATAATATTATAGACTAGGATTAAAAAAATGACTTGTGAGCCCAAATTACAATGCCAATCTGTTTCAACAAGGGTCCAACAATATTACTTGGGACATGCTCCTAATTTTTCTATCACCAATTTTAGATAGAGATTATCCAAATCATCGTCATGGGACCCAAGGTAATGTTCACATTATATTGTACTGGGTCTCCTATCTTTGCAGATTTCCAATCCTCCCTTTGGTAGGAAAGATCAGGTAGACAAAGTTCTTTATCATGTCCTCTTTTGCTAGCTCCATTTGTTCTTACACAAACTGAAGAACTTTCTCTTATTAATATTCCCATGTCATTTTCGTCAGTACCTCACTCTCTTCCCACAAAAGTTCATGCTGAAAATCTTTGTCTGGCCAAGGATTGAAACTACGCTCTGATACCACTTGTGAGGGCCATGCCAGGGACGTCACTGCACCATCTCCAAATGGATACACCACGATTTCGGACATCCCTCCCGCTTGAGACCGACACCAAGACAGGACTCCTCTGCTCCCAACGCAAGGGGGTGATAACATTCACTTTCTCTCATATGGATCCCTTAGACCCGAAGCACCACTGCTTATCGGTCCAACTTTCCAATCGAAGTCATTAGAATAAATTTGAACTTAACCTTCCAGGGTCAACTTGTGGGAGTTCTCTAGTTCACCATTGGTTCAAGGTCACTGATGTTTTTTTCTCGGTTATGGCCAAGCATAGCCATCAGAGCGTTCTCCTAAGATGAGTGTATTGAATAGCTACCCAAAACCCTCGTTCCCAAGTTTAATTCTCGCTCCGTAGATTGGAATCTCTTATTCCGTTTTCAACTTAACTATATGGACAACATAAAATTGGGCTCAACTTTTTGGCCAAAAAAATTAACCCTCTGGAATCCACCCTCCCACGAACCGTTTGGTACATACACCTTTCCAAGGTAGTACTATGATACTTTGAAAAAAAAGTATACCAAAACATGGCGAACCAAGTGTTAACCACTAGCGTCCACTTCTATTAGTCATGGACCGGGCTTGTCAATCCAATAGAAAAGGGTAGAGTGATCGCCGATGAGAGGCGCACTCTAACAGGAACATTCAAGGGTTAGTTGGCTAAGTATGGGCCCAAGTGTGAATGGGGTGAGTTCATATAAAAGTCACCTAAACCTAAAAATCTCTCATTCTTTCATTTGTGCAATTGAAGAGTGCTCTTGCTCCATCTCCATCTTCTTCTTCTTCATCTCCTTGTGTGTGTGTATGCATGTGTGTGTGTGTGTGTGTGTGTGTGTGTGTGAGAGAGAGAGAGAGAGAGAGAGAGAGAGGAGAGAGAGAGAGAGAGAGATGAGAGAGAGAGAGAGTGATCGAGCATTGCGACGATTGAGTGACACACCCTTGCTCTCTTGAGCTTGCTAGATTAGTTTAGTTGTGTGCTTGGAGCCTTTGTGGCTCGCATACAGTGTATCGGTAAGTCCCATGCATTGACACGTGGGACAGACGATCACATTTTTGACGCCGCTGCCGGGGAAATGCCTTGCATTAAGCTTGAGTATCACTGTATGCTACTTTGTGGTGCATTTTGAATTGTAGGAAAGGTCGAGAAGGAAGGTGTGTGTGTTGAGGAGTTTGTTTTGCTGCTGTGTATTGTTTTGTTAAAGGTACTATGTTTTTTTTGCTAATAAGGTATTGAAAGGTACTGTCTTTTCTCTGTGATAAGGTGTTAGGATTAAGGTAGTAGATCCATAATGTTAGTTCTATGTAAAGTACAATAACTAGTTTTGTTAGCTAAGGAGTTGCTGTAGTAGTGAGTTATTAGTCTGTAACATTAGCTGTATTAGTTGTAAGTAGGTTAGGTTAGGTGTGTGTGTGCTCGCGCGCACAGCGTAGCCGTGACGACCTTATCCAAAAAAAATAAAAAAAATAAAGGCAGGGCGGGGATCGGGAATATCCCCCAGACCCAAGCCCAAGCCCAAGCTCAAGCTCAAGCTTAGGCCTCAGTTCCCCTTAAAATTACGTATTTTAGCCTCACGCGTATAAAAATCGACCTTTTTGAGGACCAACGGAGCTTCAGGTAAACAAACATGGTGCTGTAAAGCACACCACAAACCCCTGAGTGATACGCTTGTTTCGAGCTATCACAGGCTCTAATCCAAAACGGATCATTAAAAAACATAAAAAACATAAAAAACATAAAAAAACATGGAAAAACGAACGCATAAAAAAGTAAGCGGTTAACCTTCGAGGTTATTCGCCGATGCTTGTAGGGTGCCAAAGGCACATGCATTTGTGCTCTGGTCGTGTGCTAGAGGCCAAGCATCTAGAGAGCATTTTGACTTACGAGAGTTCTCAATATCTACCTACCTTAGGTTCCGGGCCCTCGGCGGGGACCCAAGGTAGTACAAAACCAAGACCTAAACATAGCGGCTAGTGACTCTTCCTCTGACTACGACATCATGGAGGGTTTCCCAATGCCTAATCCCGATATTTCATGCCAATATATGCATGCCATCGGTCCACGGTCGGGCCGAGCGTGCTTAGCCGCTTGAAGGAAACCTTTAGTAGATCCACCCGCTCCGAACATGGAGCTAATGATGTAAATGAGGGGGTGGGGATGTAAATTCGCCATTCATGACCAACGTAGACCCTATGCTTTAGAGAGTGTGCACGTGAATACTCCATTCAGTGCACCCCCTGACTCTTCAGAGCTATTTCCCTCCGAGGTTATATTACCTGTTGGTAGAAGCCTTGCCGAAGTGCAAGAGGTTGAGTGATATATCATGCGGCTAGGGAAAAGGAAATTGATAGCTTACGCAAGGTGGAGCAATGAAGAGAGTTAAAAGCGAAAGCCCCTATGTCAATATCTTTGCTAGGAGAGCAATCGAGTGCTCCCGACTTAGCAACCACTAAGGGCCAACCCATAGAGAGCAACATTACATCTAGCTCAAAGGACATCCCTAGCACCTCAATCCTAGATGGAGCGTTCTTAAATGAAACTGGGAGTACGAACTACAAACAGAAACTCTAGCCGACCTATATACAGGTCACACCTATCATGTGGGTTGGTTAGATGTCCTAAAATCCACAACGGGTTCTACTAGTGTGGAGGATCAACAACAAAGAGTTTTTGAGGTCATCCATAGGGTTATTGAGCTAGAGAGATAGAACAAGGGGATCCACATGCCTTCAACGGGTCTCATGAGATTCTTGGATACAGGGAAGGCTAAACAACCAACCTTATCACAAATGGAGACTCCCTCGGTAAGTCCGATGGATCCCCCATATGTTGTTTCGCCAGGGGTCTCAATGCAATCTGAGCCCACCAGTGATAGCTTTACTTTTCAAGTCTAGCTCATCTTTCCCTTGATGACACCACGGCTACCATGCCTATCTCAATGATGGGCATGCCAAGAAACACGCCATGGACCTTATTTATTAGTAAAGCACCACTACATGGTAGCTCAATGCTTGCAACAGTACCTACAAGTGTGTACCAATTCGTATATACCTATAGGTCCTCATACTCATCTAGTCCCTACCCCTCCCATTGTTTCAACTACCTATGCTCCACAACCACAAACACCCGAGCTCTTATTTCCATGGGACATACCAACTAGCATTAGCATGTCACATCCGACGTCTGCTATGCCTAGGGCCACACATATGAACTTTGGGCCACCACATGGCACAACACCGCACCAAACGTGGAGCCCAAGGTCTTCCTATGCGCCAAGCCCAATGCCAATACCAACTCACATGTAGTCTCTGGAGCACCTCCACCCACGGTTCCTGCTCACTTAGGTGACTTGGCAACATTGCTCTAGCTATCGATCGATCTACTGCTGAGAATATGTGTAACACGCATAATAGAGAACCTAGAAGTAAGGCAGTACAAATAGCCAAGCTCACACAAAAGTTTAGTGGAGACAGGTATGTGAGAAAGCATATCAAAGTGTTTGAACAAATATACTATTCTCTAAAAGAACACAATGACCTGCATAAGAGTAATGCTTTAAGCCTAACCTTAATTGGAAAGACTGAGGATTGGTATAGAACCCTAAGGGTGGAAGAAAAAACAAATTACCCTACTCTTAGGAGATTTTTCTTGAAGAATACATACGAAAGGGAGTGCTTTGGAGTGTAGCCTCTCAGCTCCAGAAAGCCCAACAAGAGAGGAAGGAGAGTCGGTGAGAGACTTTATTAGTCACTTGAAGCATTTGGATTCTCGTTGTAATCCAAATGAGTGCTTCAATAATAATCAATTGCTTGTTAGAATCATTAGGAGGTTATGACATGAGGATATCTACAATGGCCTAGTCATTAAAGGTATCACCACTTGGGAAGCAGTCACCACCAATGCGATCCAATTGGAGGATAAATTTTGGTTCAAGGAGAAAGAGTGTCTGTTGAGCCTAAATCTATTAGCTCGCAAGCATCGGGGCATCAGCCAATGACTTTAAAGCCTATTGCTAAGGAGCCAAAGATATCTGAGATGAATTTAGCAAATCTCACCAAGGCCATTCAAGAGAGTCTTAGAGACAATCGTGCTCCGCAAAACAATCATATGTATCCAGAAGGGAGCAACAATGGTGCTTAGTATGCTATGGACCGCATAGTAGTAGTAAATGCCCTACTTTTAGAGTAAAATTCAATGGGAATTGCAATGCCTGTGGGAGGTATGGTCATCAAGCTAAGGATTGCATAGTATTTAAGCGTGCGATGGCCAATAGACCAACCTTATCATGGACAGACACACTCGAGTGCCTGCATTGATGCTAGCCACCTCTTGAACAAAAGTCACAACATGGTCCCTAGGGTCCAAAATGTTGTTCAAACAAACCCTTACCACCTCCAGTGCTAGGACCACAACCACCACATCCAAGAATCACTTCTATGAATCATGTGGGTTGTAAGTCATCTATTGCTTGTTTGGAAGGCTGTGAGGAAGATATAGACCCTAATATTGCCTATGGGATGGATGCACTTGAAAAAGTCCCACAATACTACATGGAGGACTATTGGGACAAGTCAAACCTGTCTATCAAGTAGCTGCTCTTGCTGCAAGAGGCCAAAATATCAATTACACTGTTAAGAGACCATCTCCTCAATGCTATGAGTGTGGAGGTCCACATCGTGTGGCCGAGTGTCCTATTAGGCTACAAAAGAAGGCCACACTAATGCAAACCAATCAAGCGAGCACGTCTACAATGCCGATACTCATGTGTAATCGATGTGGCATAGATTATTTGATTGCCCAATGTCCAAATAATCCAAATGCATCGAAGATCACGCCATTAAACTTGATTGAGGTTACCGAGGAGCCATCACAAAGTACACCTGTGGTACCAGTAAACGTACTCACATGATCAATGCTCCAAAAATAAAATTATGTTCTTGAGGAAAGAGACACGGTATCAATAGCCCAATCTCAAAAAAGAGGAAAACATGAAGGAAGAGATCGCAAAAAGAAGTGAAGTCAAACCCCAGTTCAAAGACCAACATAGGGACTACGACCCCGTATATATGAACGACGCTGAAGAGGATTCTGATTCAGGTGAAACAATCGAGACCAAAACGACCACTGGATAGAAACCAACAAGGAAGATCTTCATGAGCCACAATGGCCAGGATCCAAGAAGAAGATAGGAACTTATCCAAACCCTACAGAGGAGATCGAGCGAGTCAATCAATTAAGGATTTTGGTAGAAGATACCCAAAGGAATCTAGAACAACACCTAGGCAAATCCAGATTACAGACTGTGTTCCCTACGCAACAACAACCTCACCAAGTCCATAGACCCTTAGCCATACCTAGTGTCACCAAGAAGAAAGTGACTTAAAGTCATGGGAAAGTGGGCGTACTCACTTCTTGACGGAAAGAATGTTTACGGAGGGACTATCTGACCCTATCAAAGAAATGGAGATCCCATCTTCCCACGTCAAGAGACTAAAGCCCAAAAGATGCCGTTAAACATTGCCAAATTGATGGATTTCATGTCTTCAGAAGTTAGAACCACCATCATGTCCAAACTATATAAAGACCCTGAGCTAGTCTCAGCTCTTCGAGCCTTCCTCAATGGAGAAGTAAAGTTTGGGCTACCACAATTTGCACAAATGGATGGAGCTGGGAGATGCCAATAGAGGAGGAACACTAGATCCACAACCCAACCTAGATGAGAACCTTGTGGTAGAAATACATGTTAACAAGTTGGGACAATACTTTGAGGGTGATGAATCCAATGCGACCATACCGATCACTAACAAGGGATTAACTGTGAAGGGAATCCTTGATGGTGGGTTGGGGTTAGCATTGTGACTAAAAATTGTTCGGAAACTATGGAAAGACCTCACCTTGCGACCACAACCATAGTAGTGAAGATGGCCAATGGTCTATTGTTAAACCTATTGGGATGCTAGAAGATCTCAAGATCAAGGTCTTTGGACATAAAATAAGAATTACCTTCATTGTTATGGATTTATCCAAGCACACTATGGCATCGGAGATGATCTTAGGACGTCCTTTCATGAGGGAAGCAAAAATGGTGCATGACTGGTCTAAAAACCATGTCTACCTGCAGTTCCAAGATTCTGTCATTCGAGTGGATCTTGTAACTAGTCGAGCACATCCCCTAGGAAATAGGTTTATAATTGATTATAGATCTGACCACCCAGTTCACTCGGCCCCATTGCAGTACCGTTACATGTGTAAAGCAGACACTGATGTTGGGAAATATTCTTCTTATATGGATGTACTACCTTGGATGACCGAGTCGGACAATATGGATCAGGTCCACCTAGCATCAACCATAGACACTTGGAAAAATAGGGGGATGACCAAGGTAACACTTGAGAGGGATGAAACACCACCACTCGTGCCCTTAAATATGCTAGAAGCAATGCATATAGCTTCTAATGACCTACAAGATGAAGGTTTGACTGGCATTGGAACTAGTAGCGCCTCACAAAACTATAGCCCACATGATTTGGGGTCAGAATCATCAATTGAAATTGACTCTGAGGACGAAGAATCTGAGTTAAATCTTAGTGCAAATGTGGGCACAAACCATTCAGGTCCCAGTGTTACCCCAGATGACAATCTATCCAAGGGAGCAAAAGACACAAGAAGCGATTCATCTAGTGACTCTTCACTAGAGATCGGTTGTAATAAAAATTAGACAAGAAGAGTAAGAGATATACGAGGTGACAATATCGAGCAAATGTGCATGCTAGAATAAATGAAAAGAAATCTACCGCAAAATGGCTTAATTATATAGGGGCATGTGATGCTCATCGGAAATTGGTAGATAACCGGGGTGAATACCTTCAAAGAGTTATGTGGTGTAGTCCACAACCCATTGACATCGCACAATTAGAGGCTACATAGAAGCCAAAGTTGAGCCGTACCATAAGGAGACGACAAAATCGAGAGTTAGCTCAACAATAAAAGGAACTGAAAGTGAAATCACAGTCCACAGAACAACACGAGCCCCACAAACTTACACCCTGCACCTGAACATTTCAAATCCTATACCACAGAGGAACGTAATTTTGTGTATACAAAGGCTCAAAAAAAACCTATCGACGGGAGCAATGGAGTCTATGACGGTCCAACGATAGTTAAGAAAATGGAGTTAGAAGACCCAGGAGAAGAGTCCAAAGCTGTTTTCATTGCCCAAGATCTGACAGAGACTGAGAAGTGTGTACTTAAAGAACTTCCAAAGGAATTTATGGATATATTTGCCTGGACATATCATGATATGAAAGTTGTTACACCTTCCATGGTGCAACACACAATCCCCATGAATCTAGCTTCTAACCTTGCCTTGATTGAGCTACAAATATTGCACTTAGAGAACTCACTCGTCTTTGTTAAAGTGACATGTGGGTACTCTTTGTTCCAAATTCTACAAAAGAAGATTGGGATAGCTTCTTCTCATAGCCCATTTGGTCAAGTGTCGTGTTGATTTCACATAAAATATCCACTTGTTTGTATGTTGATGGAATCACCAATTGAGTCTCTCTTGAGCCGTCTAGCAGTGTTCTACTTCTATGTGGCATCTTCTCAGAGTTGTTTTCCACAAACTCATTTAGTAGTGCTCTTGCTAAACTAGTATGTTGAAGTCCCCTTCTTAATGTACATGTGTTCCCATGTACATATTGGCGCACACCATTTTCAAAGTTCTCCTTGTATCGATAAAATGATGTCTTTGGTATTCCATGTAGCTCATACCATGCTCTACAACAAACAATAGAGCCATTTAGCCTGAATTGGTATCGTGACTTCTCATCTTTCTGATAACATATAGAAAGAACATCATAAACATAATTAGTGCGTGATTTTTGAGACTCTCCCCAAAACTGTTGTCGTAACCTTGTCACCATATCACGATCTGCAAACTGGCAACATTTTTGTGCACAACAATCAATGCATGATACCCTTTGAATTGATTTGTTTGAAAGGTAAAAAGTCGAAGCTGGTGCTGCTGCTTTTGATTTTTGAGTCCTGTTCATGAAAGTGTATCGTCTCTTCCTTGACAACTGGACAAACATTACTCCCATCAAGTTTTTTTCCAACATTGTCATTGTTGGATACATCCTCATATGTAGCATGCATGCCATCAACAGGAACAAATCGTTGTAATGGGCTCCCATTCAACATTGTTGTCTGCTTGATGGGCCACTTTAGCAAAGTGATGCTACCCACTTCAACCACATCATCAATGCTTGCATTTTCTCTTTCAATACCCACACCCACACAATCACGACCAAGTTCCTGAAAGTTGACATAATCATGTGGAAATACATATAAGATGGTCCCTTCATTCATGGTTTGCATCATTGTGTCATCTTTTAAAAGGACCCTTTGATTTCTCCAAGACTCTCGAATCATTGCTTTAAATTCTGGGCTTGTCATAGGTATTGCATCTGTAACTAGAGGATCAGAATGATCATGTTCTTCATCACCATTGTAGCTTTCCTGTGGATCAATTAAGTTCCCATTTAATACAAAAGATTGTAAAAGAATCTTTGACCATCGAACAACTCCATAATGAGCCTTGGAGAGATGAAGTATCCATTGTAGGAAAAGGTAGGACCACATCCTTCAAGCATTCCTCCACTAGTATGGAAACATTTCCTTGCCCTATCTTTGTACCACCACAAGTGGAATCTGGATCTGTTCTACACACACAGCCAATACCAACAATTTCATTATCAAGTATCATATGTACTTTCTCCCCAGATTCAAAGTCCATCCTGTAAGTGAAAAAGATTACATTGTTAAATCCATAGTTATAGAAAAATACTCTTCAAACAAAAAATCATGCTACAACATGGAAAATGTTTGCATAGGTTGGACAAGTGGTGAACCTTGAGACCAAATCCTCCTTGCTATATTAATGGAAGCAAGGTTGGAAAATATGTGGATCTTGAAACCAAAGCATCCTTGCTATATTAGAGCATAGGTTGGACAAGTGGTGGACTAGTTGTAATAACCACTGCCACCTATCAACTACTATAGGACTATGCTTTCCAATGTCCAAGTATCCCTTGAGGCTTTCAAGGTTGAACATGTGGTGGACCTTGAAACAAAAATCCCCTTTCTATATCAGAGCATAGCTTGGACAAGTGGTGGACCTAGTTATAATGCCCAATATCCAAGGTGAAATACCTTAGGACCTTGCTACCTTGCTTGCCAATGTTTACGTAGCCCCTCATTTATTTAATGGAAGTAAGGTTGGACAAGTGGTGGACCTTGAAACCAAAGCCTCTTTGCTATATGAGAGCATAGGTTGGACCTAGTTGTAATACCCACTGCCACCTATCAACTACTATAGGACTATGCTTTCCAATGTCCAAGTATCCCCTTGAGGCTTCAAGGTTGAACACGTGGTGGACCTTGAAACGAAAATCCCCTTTCTATATCAGAGCATAGCTTGGACAAGTGGTGGACCTAGTTATAATGCCCAATATCCAAGGTGAAATACCTTAGGACCTTTCTACCTTGCTTGCCAATGTTTACGTAGCCTCATTTCTTTAATGGAAGCAAGGTTGGACAAGTGGTGGACCTTGAAACCAAAGCCTCTTTGCTATATGAGAGCATAGGTTGGACCTAGTTGTTATACCCACTGCCACCTATCAACTACTATAGGACTATGCTTTCCAATGTCCAAGTATCCCTTGAGTCTTGCAAGGTTGAACACGTGGTGGATTATTGAAACCAAAATCCCCTTTCTATATCAGAGCATATCTTGGACAATTGGTGGACCTAGTTATAATGCCCCCCTTTCTTTAATGGAAGAAAGGTTGAAAAAGTGGTGAATCTTGAAACCCAAACCTTTGGCTATATATAGAGGATAGCTTGGACAAGTGGTGGGCTTAGTTGTAGTATCCAATGTCCAAGGTCCAAGGTGAACTATGTAAAGACCTTACTTCAAAAACAAAGTCGTACAAGTGGTTCTCCTTCAAACCAAAACGTCCTTAGTGTATTAGAACATAGCTTGGAGAAGTCATGGACGTAGTTGTAATGGTGAATGTCCAAAGCAACTATTATAGGACCTTGCTTCCCAAATCAAGTTTGGACAAGTGGTGGATCTTGAAACCAAAACCCCCTTACTGTATTAGAGCATAGCTTAGATAAGTGGTGGAGCTAGCTGCCATGGAAAATGTTCAATGTGAACTGCTACAGGACTTTGCTATTAAATGTCTAAGTAGAGCTAGCTTCTTTAATGGAATCAAGGTTGGGAAAGTGGTGCATCTTGAAACCAGAAGCCCTTTATTGTATTAGAGCATAGCTTGGACAAGTGAGGGACCTAGTTTTAATGTGTGATGTCCAAAGAAAAGTATTACAAGACCTTGCTTTCCAATATTTGAATTGGTCAAGTGGTTAAAACTAAGTATAAAACTTTGACCATTTTCTTCTCGAATTGCCAAAAAGCTAGTTTTAGACACCCCTAAATGAAAATGGTTTAGGGTTGCCTTAAGCAATGTTTTTTCAAAGACTTGAACACAAAGGGTTGCCGAAGAGTAATGAAAATTTATTATGGCTTGAAGTGCCTGAGTATGTGAAAACAAGCCTAGGTTTTCCACGAGGCAAAGGTGACATAATAAGAACATTGGAAACTTAGGATTGACCATGTGGCCTAAACTTTGGCAAGTGAAGTGGTGGCCAAGTTTTGTGCACAGTGTGCACTTGGTCCTATATGTGTTGACCACTTGGCCTAATCTAGGACCATAAGGCCAAACCTTTGGCACCTTAAATATAGTATGGGACATAATCTAGAACTGCTATAGTAAATTAGTAGTATAGTTAATATGTTAATATTTGTATTATATTTAAGTATATGCTAAATATAATTTATGTTCAAAATTTCACTAATGAAGAATGTTCCCATTTAGCACTCCAGATGCGGGGTCTTAGGGCAATGCCACAATGGGGTGACAAGGTAGCGCTTCCACGTGAGGTTTGGGGGTAGCGCTCTTGATGGGGATGTGGAATATAGTGCCCTCGATGGCGGGGCTTGGGAGGCTGATTTGGGATATTGTTCCGGGTGGGGTCCGGGGCAGCGCCCCGGGCGGGGTCAAGGGGCGGCAGCCCCTTGTCGCCTCTCGACGCGACTGTCGGGCGGGTCGAGGGGCAGCACCAAAGATTTTTTTTAAAAAAAGTGAATTCATAGTATAGAGTTACGCATGTTTTGCATATTTTCAACCATGATTTCTTTAATTTTGGCTGTGTGAATTGGTTAATGTTTTATATTGCTTTTGTTTTTTTTTAATCCTATGATAAAACATGGACTTGTAGCATACGTGGCATTCTAATAAACCCTATCAAGATTAGGCACAGAGAGAGCGCACGAGCAACGCACACAGAGAAAGCAGGCGAGCAGCAAACACACAGAAAGCGCACACGGATCGTACACAGTTGGAGTATACGCGCACGTAGAGGAGCAAGCCCGGCATCGTACACAACACACAAGTGGAGCGCACAGGATTGAAAGTTCGCGCACAAAATAAAGAAACAGCAGCGTACGCAACGCTTTCCAGAAGGGCAGGATCGGGCATAGCTTCTTCTCAGGAGACATTGCACACCTCACGAATAGAGAAAAAACAGGTATTTCTCTCTCTCTCACCCTCTGTCTTTCTTCATATAGAGAAGATGGTTCTCTGTAACTCTTCTTTGCACACACACTCTCTCGTCAAAAGACAGAGATACGTAGTTTAAAAAATATCCCGCACACATACACATATTCCTACACATCGTCTTCCTCTCTTCCACATACATAACCACAGTGAAATCTGTTATCTTGTTGTCTCTCTCTTGAAAATACATGCACATATTCCCACACATCGTCTTCCTCACTTCCACATACATAACCACAATGAAATCTGTTATCTTGTTGTCTCTCTCTTGAAAATACGTGCACATATTCCCATACATCGTCTTCCTCTCTTCCACATACATAAACACAGTGAAATCTGTTATCTTTCTCTCTCTCCTCTCTCTAGAAAACAGGTATTTCTCTCTCTCTCTCTATCTATCTATCTCTGTATCTTGCTATCTCTCTCTTGAAAATACATGCTCATGTATGTGTGCGTCTGTGTTATCTATGTGTATGTATGTATATTTGTGTTATTTCATTGTAATACTCATACATAATGCAGATACACAATTACACTTAATTACGATATGCACACATAGTATATATAATACATAAATATCACAAATAACTAACACATTGTAATACTAGTAAACTTGAATGGAAGACTTACTTGCGTGATCTGTTAAAGTCGATTCTTGTAGCGAGTTCTGGATGTATGCTGAGCTGATTTTCCTCTAATCCATTTGTAGATATGATTGTAACTTCTATTTTTCAAAAATAGTAGTGTGTTTAGTGATACACCTAATGGACATAAATGGTTGAAACTAGGACATGTAGACCAAAAATAGTGTATTTCTTTGGATGAATATATACACTTTTTGGTGACCCTTACCACAAGTGGTGGACCTTGAGACCAGGGACTATAAGGACCTCCAAACAATACTTGTACACTCAATCCTTCTTGGTATCTAGGTGGACAAGTGGTGGACCTTGTTCAAATTCTCTAACCACTCTCTCTAACATGGTGACATAATTTAGGTGTGATACATTCATATCTATGCAAACTAATATCAGTTTAGCCTTGTTAATTTGAATTTATGTACAATATAATGATTTGAGGTTTGCATATTTGAATTTAGGTGGTATAATGATATCTTTTTGTGGTAAACTTGAATTTAAAATCAATTTCGCGTGGAATATTTTAAATTTAAGTGGTTAAAATTTAATTTTTTATAAAAAAGTTTGAATTTTAAAATTTGGGTGGGATATTTTAAAATTTAGGCGGGATATTTAAAATTTGGGAGGGAGATTTTAACTTTAGGCAATTACATTTTGAATTTTAAATTTAGGCGGGAAGGTTTTGAATTTATAGCGAGATCTCCCTTACATAAGAGAGTATAGGTTGGACAAGTGGTGGACCTTAAAGCTACAGCATCCATGCTACTGGACATGATAGGTAGGGAATCTAGTTGAATATTGTATGTATAGAATATATGTAATAGATCTAGCTTGGACAAGTGGTGGACCTTGGAGCAAAACCCCATGTAAAACATATCATGCACATTCCAAGTGGTGAGAAAAAATATCATTTAAGATATAGCCTTATAGGTTGGACAAGTGGTGGACCTTAACACCAAGATATTCTTAATGTAATGACATAGAGTGGAAAACTGCATGGTGAATCTTGAGACCAAACCATGCTACTAGCGATAATAGCTTGGACAAGTGGTGGACCTTGAAAGTAATCCCCCCATCTACGAAATATCGTGGGTTTAAGGTATTTTGATGGAGCCTAGCATCTTGGAGACATGGTGCAGCTTGCTTCTCTTCATGTTTCAATGGAGCCTATCTTGGACAAATGGTGGAGCATCCTTCTCTCCATGTTTCAATGGAGCCTAGCTTGGACAAGTGGTAGACCTTTGCTTCTCTCTATGATTCAAGTGGTGGACCTTGGAACTAAACCCCCATGTAAAACCTATCATGGTCACTCCAAGTGGTAAGAAAGAATAACCTTTAAGATGTAGCCTTATAGGTTGGACAAGTGGTGGACCTTAACACCCACATATTCTTAATATAATGACATCGAGTGGAAAAGTGGTGAATCTTGAGACCAAACCACTCAGGCTACTAGCAATAATAGCTTGGACAAGTGGTGGACCTTGAATGTAAACCCCTCATCTACGAAATATCGCAGGCTTAATGTATGTCGATGGAGTATAGCATCTTGGAGACATGGTGCAACTTGCTTCTCGTCATGTTTCAATGGAGCCTATCTTGAACAAATGGTGGACCATCCTTCTCTCCATGTTTCAATGGAGCCTAGCTTGGACAAGTGGTGGACCTTTGTTTCTCTCTATGTTTCAATAGAGTTAGCTTGGACAAGTGGTGGACCTTGAAACCAAACCCCCATGTAAAACCTATCATGGTCACTCCAAGTGGTAAGAAAGAATAACCTTTAAGATGTAGACTTATAGGTTGGACAAGTGGTGGACCTTAACACCCACATATTCTTAATATAATGACATAGAGTGAAAAAGTGGTGAATCTTGAGACCAAACCACTCAGGCTACTAGCAATAATAGCTTGGACAAGTGGTGGACCTTGAATGTAAACCCCTCATCTACGAAATATCACAGGCTTAATGTATGTCGATGGAGTATAGCATCTTGGAGACATGGTGCAGCTTGCTTCTCGTCATGTTTCAATGGAGCCTATCTTGGACAAATGGTGGAGCATCCTTCTCTCCATGTTTCAATGGACCCTAGCTTGGACAAGTGGTGGACCTTTGCTTCTCTCTCTGTTTCAATAGAGTTAGCTTGGACAAGTGGTGTACCTTGGAACCAAACCCCCATGTAAAACCTATCATGGTTACTCCAAGTGGTAAGAAAGAATAACCTTTAGGATATAGACTTATAGGTTGGACAAGTGGTGGACCTTAACACCCACATATTCTTAATATAATGACATAGAGTGGAAAAGTGGTGAATCTTGAGACAAAACCACTCATGCTACTAGTGATAATAGCTTGGACAAGTATCGGCCCTTGAATGTAATCCCCCCATGTACAAAATATCCTGGGTTTAAGGTATTTCGATGAAGCCTAGCATCTTGGAGACATGGTGCAGCTTGCTTCTCTTCATTTTTCGATGGAGCCTATCTTGGACAAATGGTGGATCATCTTTCTCTCCATGTTTCAATGGACCCTAGCTTGGACAAGTGGTGGACGTTTGCTTCTCTCTATGATTCAATAGAGTTTGCTTGGACAAGTGGTGGACCTTGGAACTCAAACCCCCATGTAAAACCTATCATGGTCACTCCAAGTGGTGAGAAAGAATAACCTTTAAAATATAGGCTTATAGGTTGGACAAGTGGTGGACCTTAACACCCAAATATTCTTAATATAATGACATAGAGTGAAAAACTGGTGAATCTTGAGACAAAACCACTCATGCTACTAGCGATAATAGCTTGGACAAGTGGTGGAACTTGAACGTAAACCCCCCATGTTTCAATAGACTTAGCTTTGACAAATGGTGGAGCATCGTTCTCTCCATCTTTCAATGGAGCCTAGCTTGGACAAGTAGTGGACCTTTGTTTCTCTCTAGGTTTCAATAGAGTTAGCTTGGACAAGTGGTGGACCTTGGAACCAAACCCCCATGTAAAACCTATCATGTTCACTCCAAGTGGTGAGAAAGAATAACCTTAATGATATATCCTTATAGGTTGGACAAGTGGTGGACCTTAACACCCAGATATTCTTAATATAATGGCATAGAGTGGAAAAGTGGTGAATCTTGAGAGAAAACTACTCATGCTACTAGAGATAATGGGTTGGACAAGTGGTGGACCTTGAATGTAAACCCCCCATGTACAAAATATCCTGGGTTTTAGGTATTTCGATGAAGCCTAGCATCTTGGAGACATGGTGTAGCTTGCTTCTCTTCATGTTTCAATGGAGCGTATCTTGGACAAATGGTGGAGCATCCTTCTCTCCATGTTTCAATGGACCCTAGCTTGGACAAGTGGTGGACCTTCGCTTCTCTCTATGTTTCAATAGAGTTATCTTGGACAAGTGGTGGACCTTGGAACCAAACCCCCATGTAAAAAATATCATGGTCATTCCAAGTGGTGAGAAATAATACCCTTTAAGATCTAGCCTTATAGGTTGGACAAGTGGTCAACCTTAAAACCTAGATCTTCTTAATATAACGACATAGTGTGGAAAAGTGGTGAATCTTGAGACCAAACCACTCATGCTACTAAGGATAATAGGTTGGACAAGTGGTGGACCTTAAATGTATACCCCCCATGTACGAAATATCATGGGTTTAAGGGATTTCAATGGAGCCTAGCATCTTGGAGACATGGTGCAGCTTGCTTCTCTTCATGTTTCAATGGAGCCTATCTTTGACAAATGGTGGAGCATCCTTCTCTCCATGTTTCAATGGAGCCTAGCTTGGACAAGTGGTGGACCTTTGCTTCTCTCTATGTTTCAATAGATTTAGCTTGGACAATGGTGGGCCTTGTAACCAAACTCCCATATAAAACCTATCATGGTAACTCCAAGTGGTGAGAAAGAATAAAGTTTAAGATATAGCCTTATAGGTTGGACAAGTGGTGGACCTTAGCACCCAGATATTCTTAATATAATGACATAGAGTGAAAAACTGGTGAATCTTGAGACAAAACCACTCATGCTACTAGCGATAATAGCTTGGACAAGTGGTGGAACTTGAACGTAAACCCCCCATGTTTCAATAGACTTAGCTTTGACAAATGGTGGAGCATCGTTCTCTCCATCTTTCAATGGAGCCTAGCTTGGACAAGTAGTGGACCTTTGTTTCTCTCTAGGTTTCAATAGAGTTAGCTTGGACAAGTGGTGGACCTTGGAACCAAACCCCCATGTAAAACCTATCATGTTCACTCCAAGTGGTGAGAAAGAATAACCTTAATGATATATCCTTATAGGTTGGACAAGTGGTGGACCTTAACACCCAGATATTCTTAATATAATGGCATAGAGTGGAAAAGTGGTGAATCTTGAGAGAAAACTACTCATGCTACTAGAGATAATGGGTTGGACAAGTGGTGGACCTTGAATGTAAACCCCCCATCTACGAAATATCGTGGGTTTAAGGTATTTAGATGGAGCCTAGCATCTTGGAGACATGGTGCACCTTGCTTCTCTTCATGTTTCAATGGAGCCTATCTTGGACAAATGGTGGAGCATTCTTCTCTCCATGTTTTAATGGACCCTAGCTTGGACAAGTGGTGGACCTTTGCTTCTCTCTATGTTTCAATAGAGTTAGCTTGGACAAGTGGTGGACCTTGGAACCAAACCCCAATGTAAAACCTATCATGGTCACTCCAAGTCGTGAGAAAGAATAACCTTTAAGATATAGGCTTATAGGTTGGACAAGTGGTGGACCTTAACACCCAGATATCCTTAATATAATGACATAGAGTGATAAAGTGGTGAATCTAGAGATAAAACCACTCATGCTACTAGCGGTAATAGCTTGGACAAGTGGTGGACCTTGAACGTAAACCCCCCATGTTTCAATAGAGTTAGCTTCGAGAAATGATGGAGCATCCTTCTCTCCATGTTTCAATGGAGCCTAGCTTAGGCAAGTGGTGGACCTTTGCTTCTCTCTATAATTCAATAGAGTTAGCTTGGACAAGTGGTGGAACTTGAAACCAAACCCCCATGTAAAACCTATCATGGTCACTCCAAGTGGTAAGAAAGAATAACCTTTAAGATGTAGCCTTATAGGTTGTACAAGTAGTGGACCTTAAGACCCACATATTCTTAATATAATGACATAGAGTGGAAAAGTGGTGAATCTTGAGACAGATCCACTCATTCTACTAGCGATAATAGCTTGGACAAGTATCGGACCTTGAATGTAAACCGCCCATGTACAAAATATCCTGGGTTTAAGGTATTTCGATGAAGCCTAGCATCTTGGAGACATGGTGCAGCTTGCTTCTCTTCATTTTTTGATGGAGCCTATCTTGGACAAATGGTGGAGCATCCTTCTCTCCATGTTTCAATGGACCCTAGCTTGTACAAGTGGTGGACCTTTGCTTCTCTCTATGATTCAATAGAGTTTGCTTGGACAAGTGGTGGACCTTGGGACTCAAACCCCCATGTAAAACCTATCATGGTCACTCCAAGTGGTGAGAAAGAATAACCTTTAAAATATAGGCTTATAGGTTGGACAAGTGGTGGACCTTGAATGTAAACCCCCCATCTACGAAATATGGTGGGTTTAAGGTATTTAGATGGAGTCTAGCATCTTGGAGACATGGTGCACCTTGCTTCTCTTCATGTTTCAATGGAGCCTATCTTGGACAAATGGTGGAGCATCCTTATCTCCATGTTTCAATGGACCCTAGCTTGGACAAGTGGTGGACCTTTGCTTCTCTCTCTGTTTCAATAGAGTTAGCTTGGACAAGTGGTGGAGCTTGGAACCAAACCCCCATGTAAAACCTATTATGGTTACTCCAAGTGGTAAGAAAGAATAACCTTTAAGATATACACTTATAGGTTGGACAAGTGGTGGACCTTAACACCCACATATTCTTAATATAATGACATAGAGTGGAAAAGTGGTGATTCTTGAGACGAATCCACTCATGCTACTAGCGATAATAGCTTGGAGAAATATCGACCCTTGAATGTAAACTGCCCATGTACAAAATATCCTGGGTTTAAGGTATTTCGATGAAACCTAGCATCTTGGAGACATGGTGCAACTTGCTTCTCTTCATTTTTCGATGGAGCCTATCTTGGAGAAATGGTGGAGCATCCTTCTCTCCATGTTTCAATGGACCCTAGCTTGGACAAGTGGTGGAACCTTTGCTTTTCCTCTATGATTCAATAAGAGTTTGCTTGGACAAGTGGTGGACCTTGGAACTCAAACCCCCATGTAAAACCTATCATGGTCACTCCAAGTGGTGAGAAAGAATAACCTTTAAAATATAGGCTTATAGGTTGGACAAGTGGTGGACCTTAACACCCACATATTCTTAATATAATGACATAGAGTGAAAAAGTGGTGAATTAATGAGACAAAACCACATCAAGCACTAGCGATAATAGCTTGGACAAGTGGTGAACTTGAACGTAAAACCCTCCCATGTTTCAACTAGAGCCTAGCTTTGACAAATGGAGGAGTCATCGTCTCTCCAATCTTTCAATGGAGCCTAGCTTTGGACAAGTAGTGGACCTTTGTTGTTTCTCTCTAGTTTTCAATAGAGTTGGCTTGGACAAGTGGTGGACCTTGGAACCAAACCCCAATGTAAAACCTATCATGGTCACTCCAAGTCGTGAGAAAGAATAACCTTGAAGATATAGCCTTATGGTTGGACAAGTGGTGGACCTTAACACCCAGATAATCCTTAATATAATGACATAGAGCTATAAAGTGGTGAATCTTGAGACAAAACCACTCATGCTACTAGCGGTAATAGCTTGGACAAGTGGTGGACCTTGAACGTAAACCCCCCATGTTTCAATAGAGTTAGCTTCGAGAAATGATGGAGCATCATTCTTTCCATGTTTCAATGGAGCCTAGCTTAGACAAGTGGTGGACCTTTGCTTCTCTCTATAATTCAATAGAGTTAGCTTGGACAAGTGGTGGAACTTGAAACCAAACCTCCATGTAAAACCTATCATGGTCACTCCAAGTGGTAAGAAAGAATAACCTTTAAGATGTAGCCTTATAGGTTGTACAAGTGGTGGACCTTAACACCCACATATTCTTAATATAATGACCAAGAGTGGAAAAGTGGTGAATCTTGAGACCAAACCACTCAGGCTACTACAATTAATAGCTTGGACAAGTGTTGGACCTTGAATGTAAATCCCTTATCTACGACATATCATGGGTTTAATGTTTTTCGATGGAGCCTAGCATCCTGGAGACATGGTGCAGCTTGCTTCTCGTCATGTTTCAATGGAGCCTATCTTGGACAAATGGTGGAGCATCCTTCTCTCCATGGTTCAATGGACCCTAGCTTGGACAAGTGGTGGACCTTTGCTTCTCTCTCTGTTTCAATAGAGTTAGCTTGAACAAGTGGTGGAGCTTGGAACCAAACCCCCATATAAAACCTATCATGGTCACTCCAGGTGGTAAGAAAGAATAACCTTTAAGATATAGACTTATAGGTTGGACAAGTGGTGGACCTTGAATGTAAACCCCCCATCTATGAAATATGGTGGTTTTTAAGGTATTTAGAAGGAGCCAAGCAACTTGAGACATGGTGCACCTTGCTTCTCTTCATGTTTCAATTGAGCCTATCTTGGACAAATGGTGGAGCATCCTTCTCTCCACTTTCAATGAACCCTAGCTTGGACAAGTGGTGGACCTTTGCTTCTCTCTATGTTTCAATAGAGTTAGCTTGGACAAGTGGTGGACCTTGAACCAAATCCCAATGTAAACCTATCATGGTCACTCCAAGTCGTGAGAAAGAATAACCTTTAAGATATAGCTTATAGGTTGGACAAGTGGTGGACCTTAACACCCAAATATCTTAACATAATGACATAGAGTGAAAAAGTGGTGAATCTTGAGACAAAACCACTCATGCTACTAGCGGTAATAGCTTGGAAAGTGGTGGACCTTGAACGTAAACCCCCCCTGTCTCAATAGAGTAGCTTCGACAAATGGTGGAGCATCCTTCTCTCCATGTTTCAATGGAGCTTAGCTTGGACAAGTGGTGGACCTTTGCTTCTCTCTATGATTCAATAGAGTTAGCTTGGACAAGTGGTGGACCTTGGAACCAAACCCCCATGTAAAACCTATCATGGTCACTCCAAGTGTAAGAAAGAATAACCTTTAAGATGTAGCCTTATAGGTTGGACAAGTGGTGGACCTTAACACCCCCATATTCTTAATATAATGACATAGAGTGGAAAAGTGGTGAATCTTGAGACCAAACCACTCAGGCTACTACCAATAATAGCTTGGACAAGTGTTGGACCTTGAATGTAAACCCCTCATCTACGACATATCGTGGGTTTAATGTTTTTCGCTGGAGCCTAGCATCTTGGAGACATGGTGCAGCTTGCTTCTCGTCATGTTTCAATGGAGCCTATCTTGGACAAATGGTGGAGCATCCTTCTCTCCATGTTTCAATGGAGCCTAGGTTGGACAAGTGGTGGACCTTTGCTCCTCTCTCTGTTTCAATAGAGTTAGCTTGGAGAAGTGGTGGAGCTTGGAACCAAACCCCCATGTAAAACCTATCATGGTTACTCCAAGTGGTAAGAAAGAATAACCTTTAAGATATAGACTTATAGGTTGGACAAGTGGTGGACCTTAACACCCACATATTCTTAATATAATGACATAGAGTGGAAAAGTGGTGAATCTTGAGACAAAACCACTCATGCTACTAGCGATAATAGCTTGGACAGGTGGTGGCCCTTGAATGTAAACCCCCCATGTACAAAATATCCTGGGTTTTAGGTATTTCGATGAAGCCTAGCATCTTGGAGACATGGTGTAGCTTGCTTCTCTTCATGTTTCAATGGAGCGTATCTTGGACAAATGGTGGAGCATCCTTCTCTCCATGTTTCAATGGACCCTAGCTTGGACAAGTGGTGGACCTTCGCTTCTCTCTATGTTTCAATAGAGTTATCTTGGACAAGTGGTGGACCTTGGAACCAAACCCCCATGTAAAAAATATCATGGTCATTCCAAGTGGTGAGAAATAATACCCTTTAAGATCTAGCCTTATAGGTTGGACAAGTGGTCAACCTTAAAACCTAGATCTTCTTATATAAACGACATAGTGTGGAAAAGTGTGAATCTTGAGACCAAACCACTCATGCTACTAAGGATAATAGGTTGGACAAGTGGTGGACCTTAAATGTTACCCCCCATGTACGAAATATCATGGGTTTAAGGGATTTCAATGGAGCCTAGCATCTTGGAGACATGGTGCAGCTTGCTTCTCTTCATGTTTCAATGGAGCCTATCTTTGACAAATGGTGGAGCATCCTTCTCTCCATGTTTCAATGGAGCCTAGCTTGGACAAGTGGTGGACCTTTCCTTCTCTCTATGTTTCAATAGATTTAGCTTGGACAATGGTGGGCCTTGTAACCAAACTCCCATATAAAACCTATCATGGTAACTCCAAGTGGTGAGAAAGAATAAAGTTTAAGATATAGCCTTATAGGTTGGACAAGTGGTGGACCTTAGCACCCAGATATTCTTAATATAATGCTATAGAGTGGAAAGTGGTGAATCTTGAGACCAAACCACTCATGCTACTAGAGATAATAGGTTGGACAAGTGGTGGACCTTGAATGTAAACCCCCCATGTATGAAATATCATGGGTTTAAGGTATTTCAATGGAGATTAGCATCTTGGAGACATGGTGTAGCTTGCTTCTCTTCATGTTTCAATGGAGCGTATCTTGGACAAATGGTGGAGCATCCTTCTCTCCATGTTTCAATGGACCCTAGCTTGGACAAGTGGTGGACCTTCGCTTCTCTCTATGTTTCAATAGAGTTATCTTGGACAAGTGGTGGACCTTGGAACCAAACCCCCATGTAAAACCTATCATGGTCACTCCAAGTGGTGAGAAAGAATAACCCTTAAGATATAGCCTTATAGGTTGGACAAGTGTGGACCTTAACACCCAGATATTCTTAATATAATGACATAGAGTGAAAAAGTGGTGAATCTTGAGACCAAACCACTCATGCTACTAGCGTTAATAGGTTGGACAAGTGGTGGACCTTGAATGTAAACCCCCCATGTTTCAATAGAGTTAGCTTCGACAAATGGTAGAGCATCCTTCTCTCCATGTTTCAATGGAGCCTAGCTTGACAAGTGGTGGACCTTTGTTTCTCTCTATGTTTCAATAGAGTTAGCTTGGACAAGTTGTGGACCTTGGAACCAAACCCCCATGTAAAACATATCATGGACATTTCAAGTGGTGAGAAATAATACCCTTTAAGATATACCCTTATGGGTTGGACAAGTGGTCGACCTTAACACACAGATCTTCTTAACGTAATGACATAGAGTGGAAAAGTGGTGAATCTTGAGACCAAACCACTCATGCTACTAGAGATAATAGGTTGGACAAGTGGTGGACCTTGAATGTAAACTCCCCATGTACAAAATATCGTGGGTGGAAGGTATTTCAATGGATCTTAGCATCTTGGAGACATGGTGCAGCGCTTGCTTCTCTTCATGTTTCAATGGAGCCTATCTTGGACAAATGGTGGAGCATCCTTCTCTCCATGTTTCAATGGACCCTAGCTTGGACAAGTGGTGGACCTTTGCTTCTCTCTATGTTTCAATAGAGTTATCTTGGACAAGTGGTGGACCTTGGAACCAAACCCCCATGTAAAACCTATCATGGTCATTCCAAGTGGTCAGAAAGAATACCCTTTAAGATATAGCCTTATAGGTTGGACAAGTGGTGGACCTTAACACCCAGATCTTCTTATATAATGACATGGAATGGAAAAGTGGTGAATCTTGAAACCAAACCACTCATGCTACTAGTGATAATAGGTTGGACAAGTGGTGGACCTTGAATGTAAACCCCCCATGTACGAAATATCATGGGTTTAAGATATTTCAATGGAGCCTAGCATTTTGGAGACATGGTGCAGCTTGCTTCTCTTCATGTTCAATCGAACCTGGCTTGAACAAATGGTGGAGCATCCTTCTCTCCATGTTTCAAATGGAGCCTAGCTTGGACAAGTGGTGGACCTTTGATTCTGTCTATGTTTCAATAGAGTTAGCTTGGACAAGTGGTGGACCTTGGAACCAGACCCCTATGTAAAACCTATCATGTGCATTCCAAGTGGTGGTAAATAATACCATTTTAGATATAGCCTTATAGGTTGGACAAGTGGTGGACCTTAACACCCAGATCTTCTTAATATAATGACATAAAGTGGAAAAGTGGTGAATCTTGAGACCAAACCACTCATGCTACTAGGGAGAATAGGTTGGACAAGTGGTGGACCTTGAATTTAAACCCCACATATACAAAATATCGTGGGTTTAAGGTATTTCAATGGAGCTTAGCATCTCAAAGACATGGTGCATATTGCTTCTCTTCATGTTTCAATGGAGCCTCTTTTGGACAAATGGTGGAGCATCCTTCTCTCCATGTTTCAATGGACCCTAGATTGGACAAGTGGTGGACCTTTGCTTCTCTCTATGTTTCAATATAGTTAGCCTATATTAGACAATTAGTAGACCTCTCTCCATGTTGTCTAGAGCTGAGCTTGGACAAGTGGTGGACCTTACTTCTCCCTTCCCTTAGTTTACTAGCTTAAAAGATTACTATGTATACTTGCTTAGATCTAACTTGAACAAGTGGTGGACCTTGTATTCACACAAACTTAATTCATTACAAAAAAGTATATGCTAAAATAACATTTGGTTTTTTTTGTTTCAGGAAAGATGGCTCCAAAAAAACAGGTTGCAAGGATTGCTGTCTCAGTGACTATACTTGCAATGAGTTAGGAAATGGTATTTGGACATACATGGTATAGAGGGTGCACAATTTCATAAGTGCATCTATTTTATTGCCAAAAAGGAGAATGACAGCTTGTTTGAAGATGTTGGACAAGTTGTGGAAGCATCTGTCTCTGTAGTTGATAGTCATCCGGAGGTGGAATGCATTGACATTCTAGTTCCAATGAATCTAGAATTTCAACTATCTCCAGGAGCATATGCATTGGAGTGCATGTCTAGAAACAAAGAAGAGACAATGTTTTCTCGAGGATGGAAGTTTGCAGAATCAAATCCAAACATCACAGCAGATCAACTTCAAAGCTCCATCATTGCCACACTACAACGAAAAAAGGTGAAAGCTTCACGACCACCATCCACAAAGAAGCAAGCAAAAGTGCAAAAAGTAGCAGCTAAGCGAACTAGTTCCATTTTGGATGTAAACAAGGCATCTTTGGCATGCTCATCAACAAAGGGTTCAATGTCAAAGATGAGAATTGTGGATCCAGATGTTTTAGAAGCTGAGGCCATGAAAGGACAAGAAAAAGATACAGGTGGAATGAATAAGTACATAAATTATTTTCCTTTCCAATATAGGGAATTTGATATCCCTATTCAAAATGTTGGCTTGCTCCTGATCACTATAATGCACGTATTATGGATAAAAAACACGCTGAAAGTGTGTTTATTGGATTTTCACGGAGTACGACCAAGCCTGCACATGTGCATATTTGATGCCTGTTCAAAATGCAAAATCAAAGAAGGGGACTCCTTTGGCAGTAGAAGAGGTAGAGGAGCAAAAAATTAAAGATTATCATTATGGATTCTTGATGGGCAGCATTCAATCTATGCTGCAAAAGTTTTGCTTCACAATGAACAAAACAACAAAGAGATATTTGAAAGACTGATTAGCGTGTATAAATTTAGAAAGGCTCGCATTGTTGTGAATGCTCCTCCATTTGTTGCAACTGCTATATCTGCCATTGCAAATGAGGAGGCTCAGGCATTGTATGTCAAGCAACCTTACAGCCAAATATTGAGACATTTACGAAGTCAATGGATCTTCTCAGGACGACCACCAAAGGCAGCAAGTGGAATTGCAGAGGGACATGCATCTCGTGCCGGATGGGATGTAAGTTATTTTCTTTGTCTTTTTGATAGTGTTTAATTAACAAATCTTGCTCAATAGTTTAATTATTTCTCTATTTCTTTTTAGGCTTTTCTTCATTGGCAAGAATGAGTGCAGTAGCAAGTTGGATTGCTAAACAGGCACACATGGTCACGTACTCTGATTTAGTTTATGATTGCTGGATAGAAATCATTGAAAAGCTAGAAGAGGAGAATAAGAAACCCCCAAAAACTGTATTTAGATACCTTTGTGGCCTTGAGGAATCAGAGGTAAAGACTATTCAAGAAGAGATTAGAGATGAGAAGATTTTACTGTCAAAGAGTGCAAAGGATGGTGATGCAACTGACATGTATGATCGAATCAAGCAGTTGAAGCAAGACAAATTGATTCAAGATGCACTTCTTGAAGGCTTCAACAATTTGAATGAGTCTTCACCATGTAAAGATTGGGAGGAGGTGGTCAAAATGTATAACATCAATGATGTTGTTTATAAAACAATTTTAATGCTATGCGAGGAATGGATCAAATCTAGTTTGACGCGTGGAACAAAGAAAATGGCTTTTCCAGATGGAGCAATAAAATACATGCAATGGGCAATTCACCTTCAAAAGGAGAAAACTGAGCCTAGAGATTTGCCATGGTCAATCTATGTGGTGAGCCTACAAATGGAAGGCAATCTCTACTTGATGCGCCACTTCAATAATAAAGTGCCTATTGGCTTATGTGTTTTAGATATGACAAAAAACGTTGGAGGCAATTTGAAGTGGAGTGAGGAGACATTTAACAATGCTTTGGATGGGATCTTGGCTATTGCTGGAGGGTCAACAGATCCTGGATTTGTCTTTCTTGCATTTGTGGATTTCACTAACTTCACAAAATTGCAATGTGCCTTTCACGCCATGGGAGATAATCTGAGCTACCATTGTTGTGGTGCATTGCATCACTTTCCATCAGCTCCTTGCAAAGGAGTAATTCAATTCCTAACAGTTATTGCCTTCTTGGGACAAGGCAATGCATTTGAAGACCTGAGAAGAAGATCAGAGGAACATCCCATGCCAATTGATTATTCTCTTCTTCAAGTAGCAGATAACGATATGTCAGATTTGCAATATTTGGAGGCCAAAAAAAGAGCTTTGGTCAAGCACTACATTCGTACATATTGTTTTGAAGACCGCAAGCTTGTTGATGTTTTTGGTGATGGCTCCTTGGTTGCACAAGAAGGAATACAACAGAAAAAAGAAGTTATATGCTTAATTGATAGTGTGGAGGAGGCAAAAAACGTGGAGACCATGCTGCTAGACTTTGCTAAGTCTCATGAAGATATAGAAAAATGGGCTGGACTTCAACAATCCACTTTGCAATCAGATGACATTGTGCCTGTTACAGAGGAGTGCTCTCCACAAAGAGAAGAAGAAGAAGAACAACAACATCCTCTGTCAATGGAGGACTTTTTGGAAATGGAGACACGTATGCTTTGAGTTTCTTGTGCATGTTAGTGTTTCTTGTTACTGATTTGATACTCTTAATGTTAGATTTTGCTTTATATAGTATTGATTGAGTTTGTATTTTTTATCTCAAGCATTCAAGGTTTGAATGTAAATAATAAATTACTTGAGTTTTTGAATGGTGGATCTTTAGACTAAAACTATAACATTTAATACTCACAAAGACTTAATTACTGAAGAGCTTGAACTCAATAAGTTTTGGACCTTTTATCAATACCCCCTTGATATGATACATTAGATCGTAGCATGGTTAAATGGTGATGCTTCATAAATTGAACCTAGCTTAGACAGGTGTTGGAGCCTAAATTTAAACTAACCTTGCTAGAAGGGAGCTTATGTTTGGACTTTGAGAACTAGCATAAGTAATCAATTAGAGCATAGATTAGACATGTGGTGGTGGCCTTAGAGACCAAAATCTTAATGAGCTTGGAAAGGTATTTAAGTACTGCAATTTACTTAGTTTTAGTACTCACTAAAGGCATAGC
Organism: Adiantum capillus-veneris; assembly: GCF_014529385.1. Classification (NCBI taxonomy): domain Eukaryota; kingdom Viridiplantae; phylum Streptophyta; class Polypodiopsida; order Polypodiales; family Pteridaceae; genus Adiantum; species Adiantum capillus-veneris. The sequence goes on along the minus strand of NC_140943.1, from coordinate 55,518,185 downwards.
TTGACAAAAGGTGGACCTTACATGGATCCTAATCTCAAGAGGTGTGGTAGACCTTCAAACCAAGATCATATAGCTTGGACATGTGGTGGACCTTGCATGGAGACTAGTTTAGACAAGTGTGGTACACCTTGTAACCAACACCCATTTGTTATATTAGCTTGGACAAGTGGTGGACCTTGCTTTTATGTTTCAATGGAGCATATTTTGGACAGGTGGTGGACCTTGTTTCTCTCCATGCTTCAATGGAGAGAAACATTAGCTTGGACAAGTGGTGGACCTTGCTTTTATGTTTTAAAGGAGCATATTTTGGACAAGTGGTAGACATTGTTTCTCTCCATGGTTCAATGGAACCCACCTTAGACAAGTGAAGTACCTTGAAACCAAACCCCCATAATACAACCTACTAAATAGGTTGGAAAATTGGTGGTATATGAAACCATCCATGATAGAGCATAATATAGGTGAAAACGTAGTGGTCCTTATATCAATTACCCATGCATATCTTGGACAAGTGGTGGACCTTGATTCTCTCTATGCTTCAATGGATCCTATCTTGGACTATAGATATATCTTACTTATTTCCATGCTTCAATGGATTGTAGCTTGGATAAGGAGTGGACCTTCAAACAAAACTCCACAGCATAGCATATATTAACAATTCATGGGTTTTATAGAGATTTTCTTGCCTATTTTGGAGAGTTGGTACACCTTTATTCTCCATTCTTCAATGGATCTGAGGTTGGACAAGCGGAGCTGGAGAAGTGGTCAACCTTAAAATGAAACCTCCCATGCTACAACCCATCATAGATCGTATATGTAGTGGACCTTGAAACTCTTTTATGTCCCTAGCTTAGAGAAGCATTGCACTCTTTATTATCTCCATACATGAAGGCAAGGTTGGACAAGTGGTGGACCTTCAAACCATAATCTCTATGCAATAATAGGCAAGTGGTGGAGCTTGTTTTCTCCATGTTCCAATGGAGCCTAGCTTAGACAAACAATGGAGCTTGCTTCTCTCCATGTTTCAATGGATCCTAGCTTAGAAAAGTGGTGGAGCTTTGATTCTCTCCATGTTCCAATGGACCATAGCTTAGACAAGTGGTAGACCGTGAAAAAACCCCCCCGTATACAACATATTATGGGGTTTCCATGTTTCAATGGCACCTAGCTTGGAAAATGGTAGAGCTTGCTTCTCTTTATGTTTCAATGGATCCAATGTTAGCCAAGTGGTGGACCTTGAAACAAGAATCCCCCCCCCCCCCCCATGTACAACGTATTATGGGTTTTGAAAGCACTGGGAGAAAATAATAGCTTTGATAAGTGGTGGACCTTGCTTCTCTCCATGCTTCAATGGAGCCGAGGTTGGACACATGTTGGAGAGAAGATGGTTGCCCATGAAATAAGACCGTGCATGCTATAATCAATCATATGTTGTACACATGGTGGACCTTGCAATTGTTATATATGCCTAACTTGGACAAGTGGAGGACCCTTGATTACCTCCAGATATCAACAACAAGCCAAGTTTGGACAAGTGTAGTACCACCAAACCAGAATCTCTATGCTACAACAGAGTATAGGTAGACACACGCAGTGAACCTTGATATCAAACCATCCATGCTACTAGAGATGATAGGTTTCACATGTGGTGGAACCTTGTATCAATGTTCTATGTGTAGTTTTTGACTAGTTATAGACCTTGAAACTAATCCCTCTAGGCTACAAGAAAAAAGAGATGGATGAGAAGGCTAGACTACTTTTGTTGCATCAATGCATCCCATGTTACCACATATACTATAGGGTTCTTGGATAAGTGTTGGATCTTGTGTCAATGCTCCATGTCTAGCTTGGACAAGTGGTGGACCTTGGTTCTCTCTATGCTTCAAATGGGCAATAGATCGGAGACACAGTGGCCTTTTTTTTCCAATGATTTTATTTTTTGGAAACCTTGGAGGCACCATGTAAGAGGCACTCTAAGTATTCCATACAATAGACCTATTGGACTATAAAATAATGATATCTTTCTTTGATATTGTCATTATTTTATGCATAATATTTTCTTCTTTTTGCAGACACAAAGGAGTTAAGTGATATAAAAACTAGATGTATTTCACACTATGATTGGCATGAAGATCCTTTTGGGACACCAACTTTTCCTATTCCCAAAGATGTAATTTTGCATATTAACGGTGTGGATTTTGAAGTGCGACTTTCATGTATTGAAGGAGCTGGTTATGGGCTATTTGTGCATACTACCCTGGAAAGTGGTTTGACTATTCTAAACTATGGAGGGCATAAGTATAGATTTCAAGACTGGAAAAAGATATGCAAAATTTTTCCAAGAGCTTATAAATATTCTCTTCTAGAGGATCCAAACATAGAAGAAGAGGAAGATCAATCATACATTATTGGTTGTGTAGAAGAAGGAAACGTGTCGGGCTATATAAATAGTTCTCACAATACAAATGTCTGTCCCAACGTACGCTATACATTTGATCCAAATTTGCCACCTTGGCATAAATGCACCTCTTCACACATCAAGTCAGAAGAATATGGCCATGTATGCATTGAGACTATTTGTCAAGTTCAAGCAGGAGAAGAGTTGTTTGCTGACTATAACTTTACTTGACATTGTAAAGTATTGTATATGGATGGAAATCTCAAGTACATGCATCATTTTCATTTTTCATGGATGAAATCTCAAGTGAATATAACATTTGATTATTGTTTAGTTTATGCTCAACGAGAATCTAAAGTGCTCTTACGCTTTGTGTGTTGTCTAACTTATTTGACTACCTTGGCCATAGAATCTTGATTCTACTCTAGATTTGTGATAAATCTTACCAAAATTTAATCAATGTCTAGGTTGGACAAGTGGTGGAGCTTCAAACATTACTGTCTTAAACAAGTGGAGTTATCTTACTTGAATAAGTGGTGGCCTTTGAATCCAAATCTAAGCCAAATCTCTAATTGTTTGCTTGTAGTCTAGGTTGGACATTTGGTGGACCTTGTATCCATGTTTCCTCAACAAGGGTGGCTTTTAGTTTTCACTTTAAGTACTCATCTTTAATAAAGTGTAGGATGGAAAATGTTGAGTTAGTAGATTGTATTTTAGACAAGTGGTGTTTGGTGTACGAATGCTGAAAATGGTTGCAAGGATTCTAACAACGACTTTACCTTAAATAAATTTCTTACTAGGAGTTCTACATATAAATATGGTGAATAAAATTCTAGTGGTTTTGAGATACCATTTGTGTGTGTGTTTTCTTAGATTCACAAACTGGGATGGATAATGCTCCTATGGTTCAGTCAACAACTATAGAATCCATAGACCCTATGGTTTCTAAAGTGCCCAATATGGATGATATTTCTATACTAGAGTCTAGTGTTGTGCAACTTGAGCAAGCTTCCAATAATGAGAACCAAGAAATCGATGCTTCAAAAATGCAACATACATCAAAAGAGACTGAAAAGTCCACTCACGAGCTATTGCCAATTGGTACTACGTCATGTAGCGTAGATGTTGAGAAATCCATGCTTACAATTATATTGGATTTAAATGGTCTATTGTTGAAACGTTCCCCTCAACCATCCTCACACCACAACTCAGTGCAAATGGATTCAAAAAGATATATTATACTCAGGCCAGGTTGCATCCAATTCTTGAAGACTATTTTACAGAGGTTTAATGTTGCAATTTGGTCGACAGCTACTAGGAATAATGTGTATCAAATCCTTGCAGCACTAAACAACTTAGCTGAGGATACATTGCCTTTCTTTGCAATTTGGTCGCAAGATGTTTGCTACACCGCTCAAACTCAAAAATTGTTTAGACCCGACAATCCAAACGTTGAGGCAATGTTCAAGCCTCTAGCCAAAATTGCCATGGGGTTTGAATGTGATCCACAAAGAACAATGCTTATTGATGACTCTCCTTACAAGGGATGTATTTCACTAGAAAACAATTGCATTTTTTCACCACAATTTGATGCTGAGAAGATGGTTGACAATATGCTCTTGGAGGAGCTACTGCCATACTTGATTCAACTTGATGAGAGAAGGGATGTGCGTGATTTAATTGCTTCTAATCGTTATGGACAACCTATAGTGACAAATGATAGTGAATACAAACAAATCATGGAGTATTGGAAGCAGAAAAATGATGTTTGTGAAGGGGATCGGGGAGCACCACAGACGGAGAGTGAGAGAGAGAGAAGGAGACACACAACACAGATATGGGTGGGGAGACTCCAAAGAGTGAGCAGCCCCCTATACACTTATGCTATGTATAAGGTATACAAGTCAGTGGGCGCCCAGACTCTGGGCGGTCGGGCAAGGCACAGACGCCTATACCCCAACAACCTCCCACTTAAAGGCGACTGTGCCTTTAAGCAAGGGAACCTAGTCTAAAGACTAAAAAAGGTGAGAGAAAACCGCTCTCAACCGATGCCCACTGGCTGGCTGTGATCGTGTGCATCCGGCTGTCCTGCTCCCGTGTAAGTCCATACACCACCAGACGTACCGCACACGTACTGCAAGTATGTACTCAATACCTGCATATCTCCCTCGTGCACTATGCCATCATCAGTCAACAAACGACTGACAACCCCAACTGCAAATGCTCCCACTACAGCTGCGATATCCGGTCTCAAGATCAACATCTCATACATGAGACCACCGAATGCCGATGCAATGCTAGCGGGCCCTGCTAGCTCTACGAAGCATGCATCAACATATATATCCCTGGCAATAGGCATCTTTGACTGACAAGGCGTGTCAGCCACATGCATCTCCTGACTGTCCACAAAAGACGCATCAACCTGTCGTGCAACCTCAGAGCAAACCAGCTGCTCTAGGTGTCTGCTAGAAGACATATCCTGCACAACTATATCCCCATGCTCACTGTCGAGCATAGAAAGGAATGACTGCATAATCGCTGACATCTCAGCCTCCTCTGCAATCATCCACTGCAAACATGACCACTCAATCTGCTGTGACTCACTAGAGCTCTCATGCTCTAACTCCGTATGCATAGACTCTTGCACAACGTCCTCCTGTCGTGACTCACTAGAGCAAGACCGCTCTACCTGTCTATCCTGCATAGAAGTATCTCGCACAACTGACTCTCTGCTTTGCTCAGTCACTAGCAAAGCATGCATGTCTGACTCTGTCACCTCTCTATGTGACTGCTCAAGTCGTGCCCCAACTGTGTGCACAACGAGCTCACTACTCTGCACTCCATGCAAAGTATCCTGCAACCCACAAGCAAAAGAGACTCGCTTGCTCTCTCGCTGTCTACCTGGCTGTATGATCACAGAGACAACACCGTCTCTCGCGTGATCCACATGCAATGGGTAACCTGTACCACTTCTGGCACCTCTCGCAATCACTAGCGAACCCAAATGCATCACAAAATCTCGCTCTCGTAGCGAAATCTGACATCCACTATCCCGTAACTGTCTGACTGAGATCAAATCCCGTCTCAGATCTGGCACATAACGCACATGACGCAGGGTAAATCTCATACCACTGGGCAAGGACAAACATACGTCTCCTGTACCCTCAATGTCATACATAGCACCATCATCCATGTGCACACAACCAAGTCTCCCACTAGAAAACGTGCTAAACCACTCACGATGCGACGTGACATGGAAAGTAGCATCTGAATCTAGTAACCAATGTGAAGACAATGTGCAATCCGATATGCAATCCGTAGACATAAGATCGTCTGAAGACAAGCTAGATGTAAATGTGACATCGCCATCACAAGCATACTCAGTAACCACCGTACTGATCTCACTAGCATGTGTCATGCCCAAATCTGCATCACGCATCTGTCGCCTCCGTTGTCTCAAACGCCTGAAACATCGACGCCTAATGTGCCCTCTATGTCCACAATGCCAACATGTCAAGTCTCTATGCCGTCGAGACTTACGTGTGGGACCAATCTCTCCCATGGACATAGAAGTGGGACTAGACTCCCTAGTAGACATGGATGCCGCGTACATAGCATGTAAACTCTGCCATAAAGCATGAGTTGTAGTCTCCCTCGAGACCTGCCAGTAAACAGACTCAACCAGATGCAAATGAATTGTAGACATGGCTAACTCATCAAGATCCTGCCAATCATCATCACGCATAGACTTGGGCTTCGCCGATAAACCAAGCAAGGGTTTATCCTGCCCCAAATCTGCCAATGCAACAAGCATATGCTCCTTCCAAGCAACAAAATCTGCACCATCAAACTGTGTCAGACCATAACGTTGGAAGTCAAATGAAAAATCAGCCATAATGCTCGCAAAAGAGCAAGCAACAATGAGTAGCAAATGTCAACCAAATCAGCCCTAAACTGGCTCGAATTGCATCAACAAAAGTCTGCAAATATGGCTGTAAAATATGGCTGCAAATCAGCCCCAAAACAGCCCCAAAATTCAGCTCTTAAACAACTGCATAAACAAGTCACAAACGTGTCCCAGATCAGCCTACAACTGAGTCATACATGGACACCTGCAAAGAGGAAACAATGGCTGAAAATTCAACGCCCAAATAAGCCCTCAAACCTGCCTGTAAACTTGTAAACCTGTAGCTGAAACCTGCTGAAAAACCTCAAGCCATTAGTGCTCGAATCCGGCTACCTAGCTCGTAGCCACACAAGCATACATCACAATACTCACTCCTGTGAGTGTGCCAAGATAACTGTACGCCTGTCAAACCCGTGAGCTAATCACCAAGCCCACACTGTGCGGTATCGATGCATACACACACACAAATCTCCCACGTGCAGAGAACACCGCACGCAAATGCTGAGTGCAACCCGCAATCTCTACCTAGATCGCACAAATGATACGCATAAAACTCCTGGGAAAATTTTGCCAGAGTTTCGTCAGTAAAACGGCCACAAAACCAGTAACCAAACTGACTGCACGCTCAAAATCATGAGCAACCAAAGCACATCAAACCGCACTCCAAATGCATGCACCAATCTCCACACTTTGCATACATCATTGCAAACACCTGCAAATCTAGTACACAAATATCTGCCTTACCTGTGATTGCCAAAAAAACATGCTCGAGGCATACATTGCCGAGCTCAAAATGCAATCACATTAGTCTCCCTCAGCATCAAACCACATAAGGCATACATCGTATCCTCCCACCTGTGAGGAAACTTGCAGCAAATATCACTCTCACATCTGAGAGCAAACCATGTGTGGAATCCTCGACACACAATAAACAACTGCTGCTGCAAAAAATTCAGCGTTCAGAATTTTAAAATTCTGATATGACGAGCGCGTCCGGAGCGTGCCAAAACCCCAAGGTAGACTCCTGGATCATATGTATCCGAGTCCGGGTGTGAAAGCTATGCCAAAAACAGTGTTTTTGGGATCCGAGAGTGCACAAATAAACTTGCTGCTGTACCTGCTGTAATTCAAAGCATAATTTCAGCAAATAGACATCACCATCGCGTCCGGAGCGTGCCAAAACCCTGACCTAGACTCCTGGATCATGTAGATCTGACTCTGTATGACGGAGCTACGCAAAAAACTGCGTTTTAGAGCCCGAAAATGGCAAAAACGAGCTGCACACAGTCTTGAACCTGCTCTGCTCCACTCTGCGTGATGCAATGCCCCTCAATGCAAGCTCCAACACAAGAGCTCTGCCACACAGCATCCAAGCACTCGAATGTCAAGCTCTCCTCCGCCGAGCACTTCTCTAACGAGCTCCACTGAGCTCAAAAGCTCCTCTCACCAAGGAAGCCGCAACCGCCTCCTCGACCAAGCTTGACCACACCAAGCTCCTAAGCTCCAAAGACAATGCTCCTCAAGCTAAAATCGCTCTCCGTGAAACTCCGCGATCGAACTCCACCGTCGAGAGCGAGCGAGCTATCGCCTCGAAGCTCTCAAAGCCGTCGTGCTCTCCGCGGTCACCATAGCTCTGATACCAATTGAAGGGGATCGGGGAGCACCACAGACGGAGAGTGAGAGAGAGAGAAGGAGACACACAACACAGATATGGGTGGGGAGACTCCAAAAGAGTGAGCAGCCCCCTATACACTTATGCTATGTATAAGGTATACAAGTCAGTGGGCGCCCAGACTCTGGGCGACCGGGCAAGGCACAGACGCCTATACCCCAACAGTTTGGTCAGCTAAGGTGTTCTTTACAAGAAGAATACCACCTGCAAAAGGTGACAGGGATGAAACTATCATTGAAAATGCAAGTGACACAAGCCACCGCAATGAAATGAGAAGAGACCAAATACAAGAGATCTTAGCAAAGGAGTGTACACCCATTGAAAGCATGAAGGCATCACAATTGACCACTTTAGCTAGGCAATTGGGTTGTAACACAAAAGGAGTTTTGAAGGCAACCTCAGCAAAGGCTTATATAAATAAGGTGAAAGCTGAGAACAATCTTCTAAGGCTGGATAGAAAGCAACCCTAAGGTACTAGTGACATGTCATATATTATTGATACACATACTTGAACACTCATGTGCATGGTATCTAACAAATCTTTCTTTTTATTCCTTCCTGCAGGATCTTACAAAGGATACTACTAGATGGAGCTCAATCAATAGAGATTTTGATATGTTTGCTCAAAATAATGAAGCAGTCACCTACATTTTTTGTTTATCAATTTCTTGAGAGACTTTCTTTAGTTTGTAATCATCAAATGAAATGAAAAGTATCCTTCTTATAAGATTGCTGATCTTTTTCTCGTTCAAAACTTTCAATTGTGATTTATAGTTTTTGTTAGCATGAGATTGTGCTTTTTTAGTTTGAAAAAAACTGTCAAAGATCCATGTGTTTTTGGCTTTACTTAAGTTATTAATTGTGAAAGATCCAAGTCTTTTTGCTTTACTTAAGTTATTGATTGTCTATGTAATAGTCCTTAAAACAATATCGGATGGCTTTCTTGCTCCCATGTCTCACATTGGTCTTTAGGTAAGACAAGTGGTGACCTGAAAGTATGGTCTCATATCTCGATCAAGTGAAGAGACATGAAGCTTAAATATCACTACTATGTATCTAGTGTTAAACTCCATCAAGACAAAGATACTAGAGTGCCAAATTGCAGTCTAGTTTTAAGTGAAAATCCATTTGAGCTAAGGTAAAACTTATAGTGCCTCATTTTTTCTAGGATTCTACTACCCCATCAAGGAAGTTAGAATCTAGCACAAACCAATTAAGATTCTTTTGGAGCCTAGATAGGACAATTTGTGGAACTTAAGAGACTTATTATTGAGTTAGAGTCTAGTTTAGATAAGCAAAAGATCTTCAAACCAGCACTTGACTTTCTTACTATTCAATATTCAAAGTCCCTTGAGGCTAACAAATTACATACCTACTTGTAACCTAACTAATGAGTAATTATATAGATCTAAGCAAGTATATATAATGAGTCTTCAAACTAATAAACCAAGGGAAGAGAGTAGCAAGGTCCACTACTTGTCCAAGCTCAGCTCTAGACAACATAGAAAGATGCTAGTTCTACTAATTGTCTAATTATAGGCATGGAGAAATGATAGAAGGTTGAATACTTGTCCAACCTATCATCTCTAGTAAGATGGGAAGTTTGGCCTTAAGATTCACCATGTAACCAACCTATACATCATTGTATTATGAAGAGTAGAAAAGCAAAGCTCCACCACTTGTCCAAGCTAGTTCTAAAATCCACATGGAGATAAGCAAGCTCCACCATTTGTCAAATCTCTCTTCCATTAAAACATGAAAAAACTCAGCTATGTTGTACAGGGGGGACTTTTTTCCAAGGTCCACCACTTGTCCAAGCTAGGATCCATTAAAACATGGAAATAAACAAAGCTCCACCACTCGTCCAACCTTTAGAGTTGCAAAGTGTATGGGTTGTCTAAACTAGGTATGGGAAAATAATTGAAGGTCCACCACTTGAAACATGGAGCGAAGCAAGCTCCACCATGTCTCCAATATGCTAGACTCCATTGAAACACCCTAAACCCATGATATTTTGTACATAGGGGATGTACATTCAAGATCCACCACTTGTCCAACCTAGTATCCCTAGTAGCTTGATAGCTTTGGTCTCAAGATTCACCACTTGTCCACTCTATGTCATTGTATTAAAAAGGATTGGGTGTTAAGGTCCACCACTTGTCCAACCTATAAGGTTATATTTTAAATGGTTTTTTTTCTCACAACTTGAACTACCCATGATATGTTTTACATGGGAGTTTTTGTTTCAATGTCCACCACTTGTCCAAGCTAACTCTATTGAAACATAGAGAGAAACCAAAGATCCACCACTTGTCCAAGCTAAGCTATATTGAAACATGGAGAGAAGGATGCTCCACCATTTCTCCAAGATAGGCTTCATTGAAACATGGAGAGAAGAAAGCTCCACCATGTCTCCAAGCTAGGATCCATTTAAATGCCCTAAAACCCATTTTATTTTGTACATGGGGGGTTTTATTTCAAGGCCCACCACTTGTCTAACCTATTATCCCTAGTAGCACGAGTGTTTGGTCTCAAGATACACCACTTGTACACTCTATGTCATTATATTAGGAAGAACTATGTATTAAGGTCCACCACTTGTCCAACCTATAAGGTTATATCTTAAATGGTATCCTTTCTCACCATTTGAAATTCCCATGATATGTTTTACATGGGGGTTTCATTCCAAGGTCCACCACTTGTCCAAGCTAACTCTATTCAAACATAGAGAGAAGCAAAGGTCCACCACTTGTCCAAGCTAACTCTATTCAAACATAGAGAGAAGCAAAGGTTCACCACTTGTCAAAGCTAGGCTCCATTGAAGCATGGAGAGAAGTAACCTCCATCATTTTTCCAAGATAGGTGCCATTAAAACATGGAAAGAATCAAGATCTACCATGTCTCCAAGATTCTAGGCTCCATTGAAACACCCTAAAACCATGATATTTTGTACATGGGGTGTTTACATTCAAGATCTACCACTTCTCTAACGTATTATACCTAGTAGCATGAGTGGTTTGGTCTTAAGATTCACCACTTATCCACTCTCTGTCATTATATTAAGAATAACTGGGTGTTAAGGTCCACCACTTGTCCAACCTATAAGGGTATATCTTAAATGGTATCCTTCACCACTTGTCAAGGTCCATCACCACTTTTCCAACCTGTAAGGTTATATCTTGAATGATATTTTTCCTTATCACTTGTAATTTCCATGCTATGTTTTACAAAGGGGTTTTGTTCCAACACCCACCACTTGTCCAAGCTAACTAACTCTATTGAAACATAGAGAGAAGCAAAGGTCCACCACTTGTCCCAAGGTAGGCTCCATTGAAACATGGAGAGAAGGATGATCCACCATTTATCCAAGATAGGTTCCATTGAAACATTGAGAGAAGCAATCTCCACCATGTCTCCAAGCTAGGCTCCATTGAAAATACCCTAAACCCATAATTTTGTACATGAGGGGTTACATTCAAGGTCCACCACTTGTCCAACCTATTATCCCTAGTAGCACGAGTGGTTTGGTCTCAAGATTCACCACTTGTACACTCTATGTCATTATATTAAGAAGAACTATGTGTTAAGGTCCACCACTTGTCCAACCTATAAGGTTATATTTAAAATGGTATCCTTTCTCACCACTTGAAATGCCCATGATATGTTTTACATGGGGTTTCATTCCAAGGTCCACCACTTGTCCAAGCTAACTCTATTAAAACATATAGAGAAAGAAAGGTCCACCACTTGTCCAAGCTAGGCTCATTGAAACATGGAGAGAAGGAACCTCCACTGTTTCTCCTAGATAGGCTCCATTGAAACATGGAGAGAAATAAGCTCCACCATGTCTCCAAGTTGCTAGGCTCCATTGAAATACCCAATACCCATAATATTTTGTACATGGGGGGTTTACATTCAAGGTTCACCACTTGTCCAACCTATTATCCCTAGTAGGTAAGGTTCACCACTTGTCCAACCTATTATCCCTAGTAGGTTTGGTCTCATGATTCACCACTTGTCCACTCTATGTCATTATATTAAGAGGAATTGGGTGTTAAGGTCCACCACTTGTCCAACCTATAATGTTATAGCTTGAATGGTATTTTTTCTCACCACTTGTAATGCCCATGACATGATTTACATGGGGGTTTTGTTCCAAGGTCCACCACTTGTCCAAGCTAAATCTATTGAAACATAGAGAGAAACAAAGGTCCACCACTTTTCCAAGCTAGGCTGCATTGAAACATGGACCTTAATAACAAATTATTTCTAGTAGCATGAGTGATATTTTGTACATGGGGGGTTTACATTCAAGGTCCACCACTTGTCGAACCTATTTCCCTAGTAGGTTGGTCTCAAGTTCACCACTTATCCACTCTATTCATTATATTAAGAATAATTGGTGTTAAGGTCCACCACTTGTCCAACCTATAAGGTTATATATTAAATGGTATTTTTTCTCACACTTGTAATGCCCATGATATGTTTTACATGGGGGTTTTGTTCCAAGGTCCACCACTTTTCCAAGATAACTCTATTCAAACATAGAGAGAAATAAAGGTCCACCACTTGTCCAAGCTAGGCTCCATTGAAACATGGAGAGAATGATGCTCCCACATTTATCCAAATAGGCTGCATTGAAACATGGAGAGAAGCAAGCTTTACCATGTTTCCAAGCTAGGCTCCATTGAAACACTCTAGGGGGTTTTATTTCAAGGCCCACCACTTGTTTAACCTATTATCCCTAGTACATGAGTGTTTGGTTTCAAGATTCACCACTTGTACACTCTATGTCATTATATTGTGTTAAGGTCCACCACTTGTCCAACCTATAAGGTTATATCTTAAATGGTATCCTTTCTCGCCACTTGAAATGCCCATGATATGTTTTTACATGGGAGTTTCATTCCAAGATCCACCACTTGTCCAAGCTAACCATATTTAAACATAGAGAGAAACAAAGGTCCACGACTTGTCCAAGCTAGGCTCCATTGAAACATGGAGAGGAGGAACCTCCACCATTTCTCCTAGATATGCTCCATTAAAACAAGGACATAAGTAAGTTCCACCATGTCTCCTAGATGCTAGGCTCCATTGAAATACGCAAAACCCATGATATTTTGTACATGGGTGATTTACATTCAAGGTCAACCATTTGTCCACCCTATTATCCCTAGTAGGTTTGGTCTCACAATTCACCACTTTTCCACTCTATGTCATTATAATAAGAGGAATTGGGTGCTAAGGTCCACCACTTGTCCAGCCTATAAGGTTATACCTTGAATGGTATTTTTTCTCACCACTTGTAATGCCCATGACATGCTTTACATGGGGGTTTTGTTCCAAGGTTCACCACTTGTCCAAGCTAATTCTATTGAAACATAGAGAGAAACAAAGGTCCACCACTTTTCCAAGCTATGCTCCATTGAAACATGGACCTTAATACCAAATTATTCCTAGTAGCATGAGTGATATTTTGTACATGGGGGGTTTGCATTCAAGGTCCACCACTTGTCCAACCTACTTTTCCTAGTAGGTTTGGTCGCAAGATTCACCACTTGTCCACTCTATGTCATTATATTAATAATAATTGGGTGTTAAGGTCCACCACTTGTCCAACCTATAAGGTTATATATTGAATGGTATTTTTTCTCACCACTTGTAATGTCCATGATATGTTTTACATGGGGATTTTGTTCCAAGGTCCACCACTTGTCCAAGCTAAATGTGTTCAAACATAGAGAGAAACAAACGTCCACCACTTGTCCAAGCTAGGCTCCATTGAAACATGGAGAGAATGATGCTCCACCATTTATCCAAGATAGACTCCATTGAAACATGGAGAGAAGTAAGCTCCACCATGTCTCGAAGATGTTAGAGTCGATTGAAATACCCAAAACCCCTGATACTTTGTACATGGGGGGTTTACATTCAAGGCCCACCACTTGTCCAACCTATTATCCCTAGTAGCATGAGTGGTTTGGTCTCAGGATTCACCACTTGTCCACTCTATATCATTATATTAAGAAAATTTGGGTTTCCATATCTAAATGGATCTTTGCTTGGATAAGTGGTAGACCTTGAGACCTAAATACCCATTCTACACTAGAGCATTGGTTAAGCCTTATGCACTTCAAGCATACCTTTAACAACAAGTAGTAGTTATTAGTTGACTTAAGTCTAGTTGACCTCCATGGTATTGAGACTAAGAGAGAGTGTAGCATAAAAAAGAGTCAGGATTTTAATTTGACTTTCTTTCTATTAGTGAGTAGATCATAGATGGATTTTGGTATCTAATAAAACCTTAGGGTAGACAATGTAAAACTCATGTCTATTGTTGTGTTTGCATTAAGTGTTCTTGTTCTTTAATTTCAGAACCATTACAGAAAAATGGATTGGCTATATGCTGGCATAAATTGAAGAAAACTATTGAATTACCCATCCAACCTCCTCCAAGACCTTGTCCAAGGAATGAATCACCTCCTTATCACCTACCACTTGCTTTCAAGGACATCAAAAGAGTACTTATCTTGGATCTAGAGGGGTTACTTCTCAAGACAATTGAAATGAAACATGGAGATTCTATGCCATCTTGGGCTCAACACATGCGACTTGTGGAGGATAAAGATGAAGTTTATCATGTGGTGCGACCAGACGCACAAAGTTTTTTGGATTTTTGTGCTGAATACTTTGAGCTATGGATATGGAGTTGCTATAACTTAACAAGGGTGCAACGCATCACACAAAAATGTTTTCCTGAGCAGTATACCAAGTTCAAGGTGTTTATCAGTAACAAAAATTGCCAAAATCCAAATATTATGTTAGGATTTACAAGGGTTTATCACAAAAATTTGAGTGATATTTGGAAGATATTTGAGGATTTGGATGCAAACAATACCTAAATTTTTGATGACACTCCATATAGGGTGATGTGGAACATGCCAGGGACATATCTTATATTTCCAAAGATGTGGAGGCAAACTTCCGAGCAACTTCAAAACTTCTTGCAGAGAACCATAATTCCATGGTTGGTAGGATGGTTGTATGCAAGAGATAAGAGAGTCTATACATACAACACAATTGTAAATCAGTATAGTGATTCTGAGACAAATTATGTCCTTGGTGTGTACTTGTCAACACGAAAGAATTGAATAAATATGGCCATAAGATGCTTTTTTTATTCTACTGTGTATCTTTCAACATTTGTATAATTTGATATAGTCTTTTTTATAAAAAAATAAAGGTGTGTCAATTTTATGAACACTTGAATGGAGTGCACCCTACTCTAAAGGGACTTCAATGTACTATTGGAGTGCATCCTATTGTAAGGGGACTCTGATGTATTGCTAGAGTGCACCCAAATTTTTGGAGACTCATGTTTTATTTGATTGGGGCCTATGTTGGGTCATATAGTAAAAGAAATTCATTTTTTGTCAATTCATATCGAGGTTGCATTTATTTGTAACTATGAGAGAATTGATGTTTGATGTCAAAATAAAACTTGTAAGTATGGATCAGAGAATTCATGGACTTTAAATATGTGAGAGGGATCTTTTTCTTGGGCACAAATGTTTGCTTCAAGAATTTTGTCATTACATACTTTACGTGAAAGAGTTTTAGAACCTAAAAGACTTTGAAAACAAAACTATGGAATCTAAGTGCATGTATTCTTGAATGGCTTGAAAGTTGATGTATACATGCATGTCGCCTTGATGAAGATTTAGATCTGACAAGATGCAAAGCTAGAATTCTTGGACGTTACCTTTGTCAATTTGGTAATAACATATTTAAATTTCTTTTATTATGGGTGGAAAATATATTATTATGTGCATTTGGAACCTAATTGCTTGACCTTCAAACCAAGATTCCTATGTTATTTTTTCATATACTTTTTTGTAATGAATTAAGATTGTGGATACAAGGTCCACCACTTGTTCAAGCTAGATCTAAGAAAGTATATATACTGAGTCTTCAAACTAGTAAACCAAGGGAAGAGAGAAGCAAGGTCCATCACTTGGCCAAGCTTATCTCTAGACAACATAGAGAGATGTTAGGTCTACTATTGTCCAATATAGTCATGGAGAAATAATAGAAGGTTGATCCACTTGTCCAACCTATCATCTCTAGTAAAATGGGAGGTTTGGCCTTAAGATTCACCATGTAACCAACCTATACTTCATTGTATTATGAAGAGTAGAAAAGCAAAGCTCCACCACTTGTCTAAGGTAGTTCCAAAATCAACATGGAGAGAAGCAAGCTTCACCATTTGTCCAAGATAGGTTCCATTAAAACATGGAAAACTTCATATATGTTGTACATGGAAGCTTTTTTCCAAGGTCCACCACTTGTCCAAGCTAGGATCCATTAAAACATGGATAGAAACAAGGCTCCACAACTCGTCCAACCTTTATAGCTGCAAAGTGTACCGGTAGTCTAAACTAGGCATGGGAAAATAATAGAAGGTCCACCACTTATCCAATATATTATCTCTAATAGCATGGGAGGTTTGGTCTCAAGATTTAGGAATTGGCTAACCTGTATTTCATTGTATTATGATGAATTTGGTTTTAAAGTCAACTACTTATCCAAGCTATAAGTTTATAGCTTGAATGGTATTCCTTCCCATCACTTAGAAAACCAATGATATGTTGTACATGGGGGGGTTTGTTACAAGGTCCACCACTTGTCCAAGCTAGTTTCATTGAAACATGGATGAAGACAAGCTCCACCATTTGTTAAATCTAGACTTCATTGAAATCTAGAAAATCCATTCTATGTTGTACATGGGGTTTTTGTTTTAAGGTCCAACACTTGTCCAAGCTAAGATCCATTGAAACATGGAGTAGAGAAACACTCCACCACTTGTCCAAGCTAGGAAACATTGATAGTAGTTGGCTTAGTTTGAAGATCCACCACGTGTCTAAGCTAACTCTATTGAAACATAGAGAGAAGCAAAGGTCCACCAACTGTTCAAGCTAGGCTCCATCGAAACATGGACAGAAGCAAGCTCCACCATTTCTCCAAGATAGGCTCCATTGAAACATGGAGAGAATCAAAGGTCCACCATTTCTCCAAGCCAAGCTCCATTTGTCCAACCTATAAGGTTATATCTTAAATGGTAATCTTTCTAATCACTTGGAATACCCATGATATGTTTTACATGGGGGTTTTGTTCCAAGATCACCACTTGTCCAAGCTAACTCTATTGAAACATAGAGAGAAGCAAAGGTCCACCACTTGTCCAAGCTAGTCTCCATTGAAACAAGGAGAGAAGCAAGCTCCATCATTTCTCCAAGATAGGCTAGCATGGATAAGTGCACCTTGAAACCAACCTTCCTATGAGGCAATAGAGCATATGCTACATATTTTATGTATGCCCCATGCCTCAAATTAAGAAGTTATAGATTAGAAGTGGACCTTGCTTGAATGTCACATGCAATAAATTAAGGAAAAATAGCCAAGTGGATTGTATTCCTCAATGGATCCTGGATTTCACAAGTTGTGAACCTTGAGTCACTTTTACATTAACTTGGACAAGTGGTGGACCTAGAAACCAAGCTCTCCATGTTGAGATAAGTTGTAGGTAGGACATTAGAACATAGACAACGATAATGGATGCAATATACTCGTCTCCTAATAATCCAATTGATTGAAACCATGGTATTTTAGTTGTTTTCATTGTGTATTGTATGTGCATAAAGTGGAATGAGACCTTAAGAAAACTCAAAATTTTGACAAAATCTCTATATTTTGTACATGATATATTGAAATTTGTCCAACCTGGGAATTGGGATTTTCCCACTTTACCTAATATGGTCTTGAATGAACTTGAGCTCAAAACATACACCAACGGTTATCAGTCCTAGCCGAAAAGGACCATCCCCCATTATATCCCACAGGTAAACACTTGCACCGGCCTTTTCCGAGCATGTTAGACAAGGTTTACACTTTAATCTTCTATGTTATGCTAGGGCTATCTACATCAAATCTTCTCGGTAAAGTTTTAATCCTAGTTTAAATTTAGATCAAGTTCCTTGAGTTATAATCTCTTAGTTCCTACTTTATTTTAATATTTAATCAAACAAGACCTTAAGAAATACAACGAGTCTCTTGGGAGTTTAAGGTTTTGTCTCAATGCAAGTTTCAAGTTAACCCCGACTTTGACGAATCCCATTTTGGTCCCTTTGCATCATTTTCCATCCATGGGGCATCTCCATGGAAGTGATGGGAGTTTTATGTTCAAGCAACACTATCACGACATTCGTGAAGCTGTCCCATTACTCCCCCCTTCGAAATTGCAAAACAGCTTGAAAGTAGACAAACTTAAAATGATCAATGCATATGATTTCTACAATGAGTTTTTCTTTGGTGTGATTTATGCGTGATAAACACAAAACTTTGGAATGCACCAACTTGCAATCTTGAGACAATTAATCATGAAACTTCCTTTGAGTGCTTATGCAAGATTGAAACCCTTCTATGCATGGTAGTATAAATGTAAAAAAATGTAAAGTTCTTAAGAGTGGACATGCTAATGTAGTGAAAAATGCTCATGTAATAGTGTATGAATGATGAACAAATTCTTCTTTAAGAAGGGTTTTATGTATACCTTTGCTACCATGGAGAGGATTAATTATGTAGCTAGAAGAGGCTTATTGTTTTGGGACTTTCCAATTGATAAAAGGGGAGAGATAACCTTAATTGGAAGAAAATTTCCACTCCAAGAAAAAACTCCTTTGATTAAGATAGGGCAAGGGGTACCCCTCCTCGGGGGTCTATGCAAAAAATATACAAGTTACACTTTTATACAATTTTCAATATACATCAGAGTTGCGGAAGCATTTGCATAGGGGAGGAGCTCTCAACGCTCGACCAAGCATGGAGTTTAGGCCATGAGCCGTCCAAAGGCACCTAGCGACTAGTGCTACCCATGAATGTGTGTTATGAATAAAAGCGTACTCAAGAAAAAATAAACATTGTGAAGGGTGAATATATATGTACACCACGTTGCGAGAGAGAGAGAGAGAGAGAGAGAGTATAGTGGAGTGTGAAATAGAGTGCACAGAGACATGAGAAAATGACAACAGAGAATTTTTAAATGTCCCATCTAAATGAAATAGGCAACCATGTATTAATGCAATGACAAAATCTGTGTATACTATAACATCAAAAATTTTATGACCAAAATGACTAGCAGAGTACCGGACCCTGTGTAGGGATCGATCGGTCCACCCATCCACATCCGCTCTACGGACATAGAGAATTTCACTTCGTCGGGAGCGAGCCAGAACACCTCCAACCTACCTGAGCCAGACATAAGTTGAGGTCGCTTCGCCTCTCTCCATGAACACGAGCTCTGAAAGGATGCCAAGTACTAGTAGGTGGTAGGGTATTAACACCAACCATACCAGTTTAGGCGCCATGCCTCTTTGATGCCCATCACCGGGTGTTTAGGCAAAGCCAAGGCAAAATCCCCGACGCGTTAGCCACGTAGGTCATTCAACCCTCGATGCACTAACCGTGTAGACGAGCCTAACAACAAGAAGAAGACCTAGGAAACACCCCCAATCCAAAGGCCCAGGTCAAAGATCCTTTAGTCTAAGGCTAAGTGATGTAGGTGATCCTAGTCTTATAGCGAGGCTGCCACGAGAAACATAACACATGAGTCCAATCACAATAGCACTTTCCATATGCACAAACAATCTTTTCCAAGCAGTTAGACTGTACAGGGCCTCTACCCTTACACGTCTACCATAAACCATCCATATCACTTCATGATTTAATCTCAAAACCATAAACCATCATCCAATCACATCACACGGGTGAGCACTTCACCCAACTCGGGTGAGGCACAACCAATCCTGCGTAACCACTTTAGAACATAATATGGCTGCAAAAATTTTGGCAAAATTTCAGTAGCATAAATATATCTAGAAAAAAAACCATGAGCCACACCGTCTTCTACCATAAAATCACAACCATAATCCATGAGGTAATCTCGACCCTTGACCACAAATCATAATCACACTGAACCAACTCCCACACTTGGAGTTTGGCATATCCCCTGCAGTCAATCGGAGTCCATACGCATATGACCCTTAAGACATGATTCTTTCATGCATAAAAAGAGTCCAACCAGAAACTAATCATGATATGAAAATCCAATTTTGACAACATCCAACCATGCAAAGTTGATGCATCTCATCTGCACTTCTCCCTAGCACGTAGAGCTAGTTTTGACTTAGAAAGATGGAAAGCAATCATAACCATGCATATGAGGCATCCACATCAATCCATAAGTTTCGATACATCATATGATAACATTCCATCACCATAAACATGATGCAAAACAGCTCCGACCTTTAGGTCAACCATAAACCATAACTTCACAAATATGGCATTTTTTTTTTGGCATTTTTGGGAGCATGCAAAACATGCAAATGAAAGTATTTGACCTCAAACCAATGCATCAAGCTAAAATCCATAATATATACTAGCATTCTATCAAATCACTTTACCCATATAGAACTTACACAACAAACGGTAACCCAAAAAGAAAGCCACTTTGATCATATCTACCTATGCGGTTCGGGTTGTTTAACCGTATAACCTCAGATAAGTTTATGGGCATCTAATAGTTGAAATCAACTCACCAAAACAAACCATAAAGCATACATAGACATCTTGGTTAACTCACGATGTCATATGGTAGCACCCCTACACGCGTAGGTAAAACCAGTTATGGAACGATTAATAATTCGCATTCCCAAGGTGATAACGGAGAACTAAATACATTTATCATCAAGTTTCATCAAGATTTTTAATTGGCTAGGTGATTCTGCCCATCTAATGAATTTATATAGTAGTTCTTCAAGGAGCCTGGAGTCAAAAAATTTGGTGGTGCAGTGGGCAACAAGCTGTGTTTTGAACATATCTCTTAGCTAGTGTATGATTTTCACATGACACCAAAGAGAGAAAATTTTCTAAATGACGTGTTTTATCTCTGGCATAAAGGGTTTGGGTTGATTCATAACGGTTTGTGAGTTATGACCAAAATAGTGGTCCTACCGCCTCTATGACGTGAAAGCAAAAGTGCTCTTTACGCACGCATGTGATCATAAACGCATCATGTGCATAAATCAGCGTGTTAAACATGATGAAATAATCATGGGGCAACTTAATTTGTACTCGGTTAATCCATACATGCATTCATATACGAAAAAAACAATCACCGAGAGGGTGACTACTCACAAAAACGACATAGAGAGAGCGATTCTGATAGCTATGGAGTTTAGAGCTTCTCATCGTGATTTAGAATCGATTAGGGACTCTAGAAAGGCTTCTTGTTTTGCCGCAGGAGAGCGGTGATGAGAGCTACATAGAGGTATCCGTCACAAAAGCTTCCAGAGAGCGCGTACACCTTGAAACGAGAGAGGAGATAGTAAGCAAGTAGAGAGAGAATATCCTTCTTCTTCTTCTTCTTCTTCCCGAGAGAGAAGAGCTTATGGAGATGGTGATGAAGAGCTTGCACCACTCCGTATAATAGATACGTGTAGCCTTGCGATAGTAGACGTAACAAACGACATTGAAAACTGAGGTGTCTATGCCAATTTATAGGTTTTCCAACTGCCCGGAGTGTGCCCCAAGCTACACGTAGTGCTACTACATCTCAGGCAGGATTAGCTTCCTACTTTTGGGAAAAGACTCTAGTTTTTTCTAAAAACATGGCATAGCTTTTAGTGGCCAACTCTCCCACTTACCATTCAATTTTTCCAGTAAAATCGACCAATTGAACAGTAGCTGGCCAACTAATGGAACCTTAGCTAGACTATGCCGCACCGAAATGTCCCGACATAATTATGACTTTTCTGTATTGCCCCGGTGTATTTACGGTATCGCTTTTTATAGAAATAATTTTTGTAAAAATCCCATTTGGTTTTGTTTTTGCTCCGGGTGATCATTTTAAATCTGACGGAGACTAAAATTAATATTTTTATGTTTAGGTCATCCTAAAAAGTACATTACTTTTCAAAAACGCCAAAAAGCACAAAAAGCTAAAAATAGCGTAAAAAGCAAAAAAGAAAATCTAAAATTGAACCACGGGTTCCCCTCATCCATTGGAATAAGAAAGCGGACTCGCTTTTCAGTACAAAGCACTAAAAATCATGAAAAGCTAAAAATATTGTGAAAAGCACTTAAAAAGTAGATTTTTACAAAATTGAACCATAGCTTTCTCGAAACACGTAGATCAAGGATCCGACTTTGCTTTTTGCAAAAAGCACCTAAAAGCATGAAAAAGCTAAAAAAAACGGATTTTTCCAAAACTGAACCAAACGTCCGTGTAACCTACTGGAACATGGAAATGGTCTAGCTTTTTACTTGAAACCTTCCAATACTGTCAATCAAGCATCTTAAGTCAAAATTTGGCAAAATATATATTGAAAGCTATTTTTCTTATTTTCAAAAGAGACCCAAAAATTGGGGATCTTACATCCTCCCACACTTGAAAAATTCGAGGTGTCCTCACCTTACATGGAATCTGGATAATTTAGTCTCATTACATCATCACATTCCCAAGTGGCATCTTTTTGAGGATACCTTGACCATTTAACAAGGTGTTCAATAATGGTCCGATTTCGTAGAGGCTTAGTTCTACTTTGAAGTATCACTTCGGGATATACTTCAAAAGTTCCATCGATAGAGGTGAATAATAGAGAATCATAAAGAATATGTTGCAAATCAGGTACCTACTTCTTGAGTAAGCTAATGTGAAAAACATCATGTATCTTTATGTGTGGTGGTAGCAAGAGTCTGTAAGCTTGATCCTTAATCCTCTCTGTGATTACAGAAGATCCACAATATTTGGCACTTAGCTTCTTATACTTACCCATTGATAAAGAACTATGTTTGGGTTTTACTCTCAAAAATACCCTATTTTTCTCTTCAAAAAGTCTGACAGATCATTTTGGATCAGCATAACTCTTCTGTCTATCTTGAGCAGTCTTAATATCTTATCGTATAAGATCAGTTTGTAGTTGCATTTCATCCAACATTTCTTTAGATGCTTGAGCTTGTATGAAAGGGTCTATCTATTTGAGTGGAGTAAGAAACTCTTGTTTGCACAATGCTTGAAAAGGAGTCATTCTAATTGAGCATTGGAATGAGGAATTATACGCAAATTTAACCAAATACAAATATCTATTCCATTTACTCTGCTCATGCATACAATAAGCTCTTAACATGTCTTCAATGATTTGATTTGTTCTTTCTGTCTATCCATCAATCTAAGGATGATAAGCAGTACTAAACGCTAACTGGGTTCCCGTAGCCGAGAATAAGGCTTTCCAAAAATTTGAGGTGAACTTTGCATCACGATCAGAAGTTATCCGGTGAGTTAAACCGTGATACATGAAAACATCTTTCATAAAGACTTGAGCTATATCCTTAGCCATAAATGTTGTCTTGGTTGGAAATAAATGGGTCATTTTTGTAAGCATATCAACAACCACAAAAATAGAGTCATATCCTAGAGATGTAGGAAGTCCTGTACTGAAAACCATGGATATGCATTCCCATTTCATTTGTGGAGCATCAATAGGTTGAAGCTTATCGGGGTATGGAATTCGTTCAGCTTTAATATGTTGACATGTTTAACATTTTGTAACATAGTTCAACACATCACGCTTTAGTCCCAGCCAAAAGAAATGCTTTCTTACAGTAGAGTAAAGCTTAATGTATCCTGGATGTCCTACTATAGGTATATCATGAGCTTCCTGTAATATCTGAAGTTTGATTCCACATTGATTTGGAATACAAAGATGGTTACTGAAGTAAAGATCATCACCTTCAACGTGAAAGACTTTGATTTGCCTCTCTTGCTTCTCTGTGCAATTATTTAAGTTCAAGTACTAGATTTTTCTGTAATACGGGTTCTACATCATACCTTCTCAAATAAGGTCAATTAAAGAAGTAATAGAGGTTGTAATAGCCGCTATAGTAGTTTTCTTGCTTAAGGCATCGGCCACAAGATTTTACTTTTCATGTTTATATTCAATTCCAAAATCATATTTGCATAATAACTCCATCCATCTTTGTTGCCGCATATTAAGGTCAGGTTCGGTGTAGATCCACTTCAGGCTTTTATGGACAATATGTAGTTCAAATCTCCTTCCAAGAAGATAATGTTGCCATACTTTAAGAGCATGCATAACGGCCAATAATTCCAAGTCATGTGTAGGATAATTTAACTCATGTATATGTAGCTTACGAGATTCATAAGCTACTGTTTTTCCTTCTTGAGACAGAATGCCACCGATTGCTTGTTCACTTGCATCAATGAGCGCAGGGAATGTCTTTGAGAAGTCTGGAAGCTGTAGTATTGAAGCATTCCCCAAAGCTTCTTTGAGTTTATCAAAACTAGTATGAGCATGTTCATTCCAAGTAAACACTTTATCCTTCTTAAGCGTATTAGTCAATGGAGATGCAATCTTAACGTAGCCTTGAATAAATGTACGATACCATCCTGTCAAACCAAGAAAGCCACATACTTCTCGTACTGATTTTGGTGTAGGCCAAGCTATAACAACTTTGATCTTACTTGGGTCAGAAGAAACACCATCTTTGGATACAATAAATCCCAAATATTTCACTTTGTCAGTGAAGAAGGTGCATTTGCTACATTTGGCATAAAGTTGATTTTGACGAAGAAGTTCAAGTACTCGCCACACATGTTGTTCGTTTTCTTCTCTGTTTCTTGAGTAGACCAGGATATCATCAAAGAAGACAAGAACAAAATTATCAAGATGCTCTTGAAACACATCAGTCATGAGACGATTAAAAGTTGTTGGAGCATTGGTAAGTCTAAAAGGCATAACTGTAAATTCATAATGTCTAAAACGAGTATTAAATTGAGTGCTTTTTTTTTGCGAGCTTTTCAATTCGAGCTTTTTAATGAAATGTAAAACTATTTTGAGCTTTTTGCTTTATTTAAAGAATTTTTCCATTTTGTTTCAACATCTTTTACATTCTTGCAATTCACCTAGAAACATCACCTCACATTGAATAATTAAACGCCCAAACTTACTCTCTTTAAATATGCTAGGCTATAGAAAAAGGGGAGGGAGAGAGAGAGAGAGAGAGAGAGAGAGAGAGAGAGAGAGAGAGAGAGAGAGAGAGAGAGAGCATTCAAAGAAATCCTTATTTAGACTTACTCTCTTTAAATATGCTAGTCTAGAGAGAGAGAGAGAGAGAGCATTCAAAGAAATCTGTATTCAAAACAAAGCTTAACAAGTTATCTGCATTAGTGTTTGATATGGATGTTAGAAAGAGTAGATAGTCCACAAAAGCAATGCAATTAAAATCACTTCAAGAACATGCACAATAAAACCCTAGATGTCCTATGTCAACATTCTTGAAACAAAAAATAGAGTGTGTGTTCAATAATTGTTTCAAAAAACTATGGATGTGATACTAAACTCTCTTTTCCACATATGGACCACAAACCACCTTTTTGAGACACTCCTCATAGACTATGTTATCCCCCTCCAAGCACAAGCAATATCGATAAACCTCACCACATGCCTTGCCAAGACCTCCACATCCTGAAAACACATCTAGTACATAATCTGAGTCATCCGTGAAGGTTGCCAGGAGCCATCTACACATGCAAATTTAAAATATGTAAGTCATTTTTGAACTATAAATTAAAGCTCAATTTACATTAAAATGATTATCTTCTCACCTGTAGAAGTCGGGTGACCTCTCTGATCCACCTCTGATAGGTATATCAAGAACAATGGTGCGTTCTTGATGCTCCTCCATTAAAAAGCTTCGTGATGCAGGAAACATGCGAGGAGAGACTTTCTCTCCTGCCTCCCTATTGTGTGCGGGTATAGCAACATACGCTCGACAAAAAACTCCCACCGTGAGATCAATTACCTACATATAAGCATACATTGTACACACTTGAATCAAAATCAAGTTAATAATGCAATCTTTCACAACAACATGGTATTTTGATTCACCTCCTCTAGGGTATCTGGGTGTCTATATCCCCCATTACACATGAGAGTCCATGTGCAATGAAGTCGTAACCCAGTCTTTATAGCATGGGTAATAATCTCTCCAATATGTTATGCAAGACATAGAGTCACGAAAAAGCCTTCATCTGCCAAGAAAGGTTCTGCTACATCCATCACACCTTGCACAAGAGAAGGCAAAAATATATTCCATTGTGGAATTTTTTTGCTTAATCCACCTTTGAAAAGATGTTTAGAATGAGTTTCTCAAGTGATATGGATCAAAACAAAAAGCATAAACAAAAACTTTGAGTAACCTGCTCGAATTGGGCCTAAACCATCCACCAACAAAGAAGTAGGGAAATCGGCAAAGATAAGACGAAACACCTCACGACAAGGTGCTCCACAATGGTGATACAAGCCAAGACTTTGAGTGCTCAAATTTTTTTTAATGCTACACACAAAACGTTTGTTGCTTAGTACACCATCCACTTTCAACATTCTATTGATGTTGATAACACAAGCCACAAAACCTTTCTTTTACCTTTGAATGGCAAAATCATCAACATTAGCCATATCAACTAGAAGAGCATCTACCACAGTCAAAAATTGAAAGCCTACAGTTTTTCATTAAAAAATTATCTTAATTACAAGTAATATAGAATTGTTTTGCACTATCAAAAAATAAATATTTAAATAGTAGAAACTTACCGGTATTCCATGAGGTTGGTTGCCTTGATGAAGTTGGTCGCTCCATGATTGACTCAACCACTATTGAAACGCTTTTTTCATTGCTTTCTTTAGGCATGTCAATCTTTAGCCCTCCTAATGGATAGGTTGTTTTGTTGTGTTTACCCATGTTTGACCCACTCGCATGATTATGGTGCTCTCTTTGAAGAGGTAGTGAGTGATTTCTTTCTTGTGTTCTTTGTGAGCCCCCATCCATGGCCAAGTCATGATTGTGATCCATGTCTTCTAAGTGCTCTAAAGAAGCAGATTGGTTTTTATCTTTGTCTTTATTCTCTTCCAAAAACTCTATCACAAGAAAATTTTAATGATATAATGAAAATTAATTTAGCATTTACAAACTCAAGTCATTTATAAAAAACTAGAACATACTTTCTTGTGCATTTTTTCATGCATGAGAGAGAGAGAGAGAGAGAGAGAGAGAGAGAGAGAGAGAGAGAGAGAGAGAGAGAGAGAGAGAGAGAGAGAGAGAGAGAGAGAGAGATCAAATGCTAACGAGTTCAAGACTGGTGGATTTGAATATAATAGAAGAATGTAATAATATGAGAATAAAAAAATTGAATATGAGAATAAACTTGATGTAAAAGGAAAAAGTGTTATACTTACTTGCATGCAAGTCTAGTTCTTGCTTTGGGATCACCCCCAAAGGATAGTCCAACCACCATGGGCAAATTCTACACTCCCACATAGAAATACCCTTCTCTACCATAGAACCGGGATACATGGTATTTTCATCCTCTAGCTTTGACCAATCTTCAGTAACCATAGGCATAGTAGCAAGTGTACCGTTTAAAACACATTCACACATCCATCTACACCATAACAACATTTAATCTCTTGAGCAAAATAATTTCAATAAGAGCCAAAGACATTGTTGGTTCATGAAATTTCACCTATACAAAATCCTTTTACAAGACTCTTGTAGCTCAGGCATTTTGGAGGATTCCCCTGCACTTTTAATATCTCCTAAAAGTTGAGGAAAAGCTTGCAAGCCATGATTTCTTAATTGCACCTATGGTAGTCATTCAAATCATAAAACAATGCAATAAAATCCACATTTATTAGAAAAAAATGACCGGTTTAGAAAACAACCTTGAAAAAGCTTCAAATCCATCTGGCATTTTGAACTCTTCAACCTCCAACCTTCTTATTATCAACAAAGCTTCATCATGCATGTGAGCCCAATAAACTTCTTTTCTAATGTAAGCCCTAAAGTGCTTCACATCACCAAAGTGGGAAAAGACTGGATCTTTGGCCTTTGTAAGACTCATCATCTCCAATATATATTTTTTCCTTCATTAAAGACCAAAATATATCAAAAACTTAAACACCATCATATATAAGTATATTCATATACCATTCATGTAGAAATTTTTCGCTCGAGAAATTTGACTCTCTTTTAATGTCACTATTTCATTAGAATTTAAAAACATAAACAAAAAACTAGTAAAAAAGTAATGAAAAGTGTGATACCTTTCAGAAGGTAGTTTTGAGGAGCACAAAGCATTTAACTTGTTTCGTGTGATTTTTACCATGGATGGATCATCCCACTTCACATCAAAGAGCAACTCAAAAAATTCCTCTCCATGAACTGGATTGGCAATTGTCAAAAACTTATAACCTCTATCCTTCAATCGAGCTTCTTCTTGTTTAGTTGCCTTTTGCAATCGCCTTTCAAACTCCACCTTATCTAATCCAAGAGCTTTCAATTTTGCAGTTTCCTTTGAAATAAATGCATTAAAATCATCCTACATAACCGCAACTACATTCAATGAATGAATCGTAAACAATCTTAAAAAATGTATATAGTTAATACTCAATTCAACAATTCACCTTCCAAACTAGTTGAGAAATCAACACACAAGGAGAATTATACCAAGGAGGAACTCCTTGATATAATCTACTCTCAACTGCCATCTCTATCTCAGCCCACTTTCTGTCCTCTTGAGTGAGACGTGCAAGAATGCTCTCTTTATTGGCGATACCAAATTTTTGGAACATGTATATCTCATGCCCAAGATTTGGTTTCACTGTTGATCGTGAAATGCTACAATAAATATATAAACAAATGAAAAATAATAGTTCAAAGCGAGATTAATTTAGAAATACAAAAAGACCACAAATTTACAACTTACACATTAGTGGTGTCAAGAGCAAGTAATAGTTCGGCCTCTTTTTTTTTTTCTACTTCCAAAAATTGGAATCTCACACTCACATGATATTCCTCATTATCATGCCATACTTGACAAAAGAACACCAAATTAGCCAAAAAAGAAGGTACAACTAAATCTAACAAACAATTAGTGCATCGATGTTAATTCTTACCTTCTTTTATGCGTCGCATCCATGTTTTCAGCTGATGGTTGCCATCCCATACCAAAAACAGACGCCCTCGAAGCTCTTGCCACTCCTTATTGAGCTGATTATCAAATGAAACACTCTTAGCTTGCCAAATAGGATCCCAACTACCTTCCACAAGAGGAGTGACAGGCATGTAAGAGCCAAAGGAATCTTTCACCGACACCAAAAAAGATCCCATTGTATCCAAGTAAGCAACATTGTCAAAACTAGGAATCAACCAAGATGCAGAATCTGTAGCCACTTGAACAGCCTCATGAGCAACCAAACGACATAGAGGTATAAGTGGAGGGTTGCTTCTTCGTTTTAAGTAAAATTGACTTAACACATCCTTCATAATCCCCAACGGGATTTTTTTTCCCAAGTGTCGAGAATGTTGGGCCACATCATCCTCACCTATCCCATCAGACTCTGTTAAATCTTCATCTTCAACATCCTCACTTGTTTCAACCTCCACTGTCAACTCTCGAGACTCGTCTCCTTTTACATCATCCCCACTCTCCAAATGGTTAGAACCTTCCTCCACGGCAGCTTCATCATCAACAAAGATGCATTTTCTACGTCTCTTTCCCCCTCGTTTGAAATGAGGACTACGATTAGCAGCTGCATGAGAAGATGCCTCTTGATCGATTGGATGCCTTCTCTTGGAAGGACCAGATCTCAAGGTCATGCATGGAGAATCAAACGTTCTCTTGATTGACTTGATGCCTCGTCTTTTGGGAGCCATAAGTGTCTACATCAATAAAGATTTGAAAAAGCATTATACATCATCATCATTCAAACAATGGCTACAATCTGCACCACTTGTTAATGTCGCTACATTTCATGCCAAATACCATAATAACACGCATTTAATTGAACTTCCATTGCATTTGAAAAGCTCCGGCCTAAATTTGTGTGAAATTGATAGAGTGTACCAAATTTGCTCCAGATGCCGATCTCCAAATTTGTTGCCCGCTCGTCGGATTTGTCCGCTGCAATGCTCAATGTTGTATCCTCTAGCTGCAACCGCAAGTGAGGATGCTCCAGCTATGAATCAAGTCCAAATTGCTAATATTATTACACAAAAAACCAACAACGTCGGACATGACCAACAACGAAGAAGGAGAAAGCAATAATCAGAAAAACAAGCCTTCAAACTGCTAATGTCATAGCTGTGATAACATTAGCCTTACTAGGTTTGGATGCTCATATGCTTATTTTAATGAGAGGGTTCATGGTAAAGTGATTTCCAGGTAACAGATGTGCTATCCGGTTTGCAGGTCCGTCCGCTTTGCAGGTGCGTTTGCCTGTCAAATGCTGTCAACTGCGCTTGTCAAATGCCTATTTGCCAATGTCCGCCTGTTTGCCAAATGCTGTCAAATGCCTGTCCGCTTTGCAGTTTCGTTCGCCTGTTAAATGCTGTCAAATGCCGCTTTGCAAATGTGCTGCCAAATGCTCAACTGCGCCTGTCAAACGGTCAACTGCACCTGCCACCTGCACCTGTTCGCTTTGCAGTTCTGTCAATTGCGCCCGTCAAACACTGCACCGCCTGTAAAAGGAAACAAATGAAGCTCCTCAACCGTCAGCGCGCGCGCTTACGGTTGGGGAGCTTGCGCATGAGGGACACCAACTCCAACATAAATAATGAAGCAGAAAACAAATCAAGCTCCTCAACCGTCAGCGCGCACGCTGACGGTTACCGAGCTGTGGGAGCATGGGTGCGGGGGAGGAGGAGGAGGAGAGTGTACCAAGCTTGCTTCACGGCTTCACGCAAGAGGTGCAGGAGGTGCTTCACGGCTTCACGCAGGAGAGGCAAGCACAGCAGGGTACACAAAAGTTGCCCTAAGTTAAAAGTTATAGCTATTATCCGGGCTAGAAAAATACATTACACTAAAAACTACGCTATTTTCCATGTATTTCAAGCGGAAATTTCTCCTTCTTGCACTTCCCTCAACCGGCTACTTTGATTTTGCAACCGGCTCAAGGCTAAGCTGAGGCACACTTTTCTCGAACACTGCACCTAATCGGTGCAAATAAGGGCAAATCATCGACATTTTAAAATCTAAAATTTTCGGTGTTCAAAATCCAAGGGGGATTTTTACAATTTCATACGCTTAAAATACACTGTCTTTTCACCTACTCACAGTGATCGGGAAAAATCATTTTCACAAACATACAAAAATCCCTCCAAGACAAATCTGAACCGGTAATTTTACATTACTAGCCAGTGTTTTTGCAAAATTACACTATTTTCCATGTATTTCAAGCGGAAATTTCTCCTTCTTGCACTCCCCTCAACCGGCTACTTTGATTTTGCAACCGGCTCAAGGCTAAGCTGAGGCACACTTTTCCTGAACACTGCGTGACCTAATCGGTGCAAATAAGGGCAAATCATCGACATTTTAAAATCTAAAATTTTCGGTGTTCAAAATCCAAGGGGGATTTTTACAATTTCATACGCTTAAAATACACTGTCTTTTCACCTACAGGCTACTCATAAGAAGATGAACTCATTAACTAAAAAACTTGAGATTTGTGCCAAATATTATCGAAAATTGTGATTTTTTTATACACCACTCATAAGGATGTGAGCTCTGTAACCATCGCTTAACAATCTCGACTGTGGGATTTTTTTGCCCACATATAAAAGGAAAAATATCTTGAAATGTTAATGTTTTTTTTAAAATAAAAAATAATAATAATGAACAATTATGCCACTTGCATAAAAACTTACTTAAAAACCATTTGTCCACGTCCGTCTCCATATATTGACCTCCTTACTAACTGCTTATTTCTCTCTGTCTTCTCCACCTTGTTAGCATGGATGAAAGAGCATCCATCATCACCTGGACAATAGGTGATCAAGAACTTGAACGAGAGGTTCAACTTAGAGATGGAAAGCTCCTCCTTAGTGCATATTTCTTGGAAAGTTTACTACCACCTCACAGACAATTTCAAACATTGAATGCACTAATACAGTTTGGATCTGAAGTCACCCTTGTTGAAACACCATCTCACTTTGATATGGAGGGCCATCAGCATTTCATTCTTGATGCTTCTTTATCAAAAAGATATGCTATGGTGCATACAGAGAAGGAAACCAATGATGTGGAAGACTCAGAGGATACAAACTTACTGAATACAAGCGCTTTGTATGCTGAAGCTATCAAGCTACCA
The DNA here is from genome assembly GCF_014529385.1 of Adiantum capillus-veneris. Taxonomy (NCBI): domain Eukaryota; kingdom Viridiplantae; phylum Streptophyta; class Polypodiopsida; order Polypodiales; family Pteridaceae; genus Adiantum; species Adiantum capillus-veneris. Next base: position 55,485,927 of record NC_140943.1, on the reverse strand, counting down.
ACCCAAGGAGACTTGCACACAAATTTGCAAAAACAGCAAGAGAATTATATTGTCCTCGATAGCAGCAACGGTGATGAGAAACTGTCAAAAAAGGTAAAAAGTGTGGTGGATTGGATATTATCCTTTTCAACATCTCACCGATTGAAAGACCTAATGAAACAATCTCATGGGCCTGTGAAAGTGGAAGAACTACCTAGAGAATACAACGGGAATGTTGTGTTTGAACTTCCATCAACTTTTGGCAAATGTAAGTCAATGAGTGGCATGGAGCAGAAATTTGATGGACATACATGGACGCGCCCCCAAACAACCAACATGTCCATTGGGTGTCCAGTTCGGATGAGTTATTGTTTGGGCTCCTTGGAATGTCATAGAAATGTTTGTCAGTACTATTTAAACAATAAAGAATTCAATAATGCATATTTTCATGGATATTTAGATAAACCAATAGGAAAAGGTTACCTTGCTCAGGAAGACAGGACAAAGATTACATGTCATTATTGCGGCAAGGTTGTCACTTGTCAAGCTATATGTCCATGCATAATTTACTATGTTTTGCCAGGGGATTGCAACATGTCAAGATTGGTAGTGCATGTAGGCCACCATGAGCATGATGTGCAGAAAGGTATATCTCGTGCTGCCATAGAAAAAATCCGAGGATTAGTCCAAACAGTAATGAAGATTGATAGATCTAGTGGTCCTCGAAAAATTCAAATGCTTGTGGCTCGTCAAATTCTGATGGATTCGCTCATTCTTGACAAGGGACATTCTATGGGAGATGCAGAACTTCAAAACTTTCTAGAAGAGATGATGCCACTTGTGCAAAACCAAAGGTAAGGATACATTATTTTTGTTAATATTTATTAGTATAGTACTTAAAATTCTTTTTTCTAATGCATAACAGATTAAAGAGTATCATTGCTTCAGAAAAACAACAAGGGTCAGTGGTAGTGGGTGATGGATTTGACAATATTCTCTTACTGAAGAAAAAATGTTTGTTCCCATTTTTTCATGGGAGTCGTTTTCCTGGCCAAGGAGGACTTCATGATAAATGTTTTGTTTTTAAGATGTCCACCAAAGGTCCTGGTTCAGGAGTTGATTTAATAAGACGCATGGATCGTGTTGGTCAAGGAGATCTGCATAATGCTTGGGTCCATTTTGACTATACGCATCGTGTTGAAGGATGGTCAACCATGTCATGCTCAGTTTATGACCCAAGGTGATAAATTTCTAGATGTATATAAAAGTGATAATTTAATCATTGACTAATACGTCCTACCATGCATACTTTTTGCCTCAGCATGAAGAGCTTGATGGTTATTGCAATATGTGAGACCAAGGAGGAAGATACACAGTCACAAATATTATTTTGGAAAAGTCTCAATTCTGTTATGGTTGAGAATGGATATTCAATTGCAAATTTCACTGGGTTTATGGCAGATGAGGTAGGTGCCAATTGGAATGCTATTCGAGCAGTCTACAATGGAGGAGCAGACAATGTAATGGATGGTCGTGAAAGATCATGCTTGTTCCATTGGGAGCAAAGTCTCCAAAAGAAAACAAGAGCACTCATTCCAAATGAAAAACAAATGAAGCATATTTCTTTGTGTGAAAAATGGCGAACAAGTAACACTTTGTTGGAAGCACAAATGCAAGCTAGGTCAATAAAGAGATGGTGGTATGATAATGGTGTTCCAATAGAGAATCTGGTGCCTTTGAAAAATTGGTTCTCCTGGTGGGAAGATAGAATCTCACATTGGGGGGGCATTTCCATAAATGTGAGTTTTTTTTTGGGCATAAATCTCATAATTATGTAGTAAATATTGTGAGCTAATGTTGTGAACTAATGTTTCTAATCTTTCAGGATGACTTGAGCCCATGGGATCGTGCTGCTATCCCTACTACAAACTTATCAGAGAGTATACATGCAAGTTGGCTTTCTGGAGAGGGAGGGAAAAAAAAGATCACATTGTATGATGCTTGTGTTACAGATGTCATCAACTCCTATCTTCAATGTGCAAAGCAGTTGGGATACTTGGCTGAACGATACATAGGTACTGGACCAGACATACACTCTCTCTTGAATAGAGCACAATCAAGGTTGACTCCAACACCGGCTACGGTGACTCGTGTGCTGCATGGAATGAATGATAACGAAACTAACTTCCAAGATCCAATTTTACATGGTGACAAAGAATCGGTGCAAAGAAAGAAGAGGTCAAACCTTGGCAATAGCTCACACCGACCAGGGTATATCATGGAGTCACGAGATCGCTGCCAACGCGGACGACCATGAAAAATTAACTTCACAAATATGAACAATGTGACTGTGGATAACTCAGCTAGATTGCAGGAAACTTTTATCGAAGAAGGACCAACTTACAATGAAAGTACAAAATATCATAGCATTGGTAATAAAGATGGTGATGGTGGTGGTGTGGACAGTGCAGCTCAAATTTTGGAAGAGGATATACACAGGTCAATGTGGGCCCTTAGGCGCATGCCAATTCATTGTCGTAGAAAATGCTTTGGAAGAGAAAAAGGAAAAAAATGTATGAATGTAATTGAGAGTCGAAGTCCTGGGTTGGTCGCACCATCATTTTGGTCAGAGCGCACATACGATGGAAAAACATTTTCTCAATGGATGTGGTTTTGTAACCACAATGTTGAACACACTTGGAATGTTGACAAACAAGTCAATCACAAGACAGATACACCTACAACATGGCCAATTCAACTTGGTACCATGATTTCAAAGGAGGAGTATGCAGGCCTTTCAAAGGCAGGTTTTCAACTACGGTGTGTAATAGTGCCAAGAGAGGGTGAATGTATAACCACTCCTTCATCATGTAAGAGGAGTAAAAAATGGAGGCATGGAATCTCAAAAGAAGCTGAAAAACGCTTGGCTGCAGCCGAGAGTCTAAGTGCAACATTGATAGAGGAAAAAGAAATGGTGGCACACAATCATGTGGTTTTTCGTCTTCTTACTAGTGAATGCTATGATGTCCATATACGAGAAGATCCTACATGCACTTGTTTAGATTTTCAAAAGAGGTAGAAAGATAAGAAGGCCTTTCTAGCCTGTAAGCATATTTACTATGTTTATATATACGTCCTGGGTTTGGAGCGCAATCAACACATGGCAATGCATCAACCACTGCTCTCTAAGCAAGATTTAGCCTTCATACTTGCTCAGCCTCGTCTTCTAAGTCCAGTTTCAAGATAGTGAATAGCTATGCGATCTCAAACAGATGCTCAAAGTTATCCATCGAAAAGTATTTTGGCAAGTTGGATTCCCCTACTAATTACCAAACTGCATTGTAAATTCTATTTTGTTGTAACTTTTTTGTGAAACCCATTATGGTATCCGGTGAAAATTTAACAAGAAAGATTATTTTGATCTCTATCTTTCTAGGAGAAATGAAGTATTAAATTAAGGTACCGTGTCCACATTGGCAAGTCCATGTGTTGGGCACATGGTTCAGTGGTGGTTTATTTCACTACAAAGTATTTTGGCATTTTAGTTTGTCTCTACTAATTATCATATCACATTTATAAAGCATGTTTTATTCTTATTACTAATTAAACTAATTTTAATAAATGTATTGAAGGATTCTTTGTATTTGTGGGCTTACTAGCAGCAACGGTTCTATCTTGAGCCATTAATGTTGGGTATTATATCCATATTTTGTGGTTAGTTTTTTTTTAAATAGCTTACACTAAGTGGTGAAAAGCTCATTATATATGATGAAATATGCAAAAGCTCTAACTAGGAATTATAAGGCTCGAAATCACAAGCTCGCAAGTTTATAACTTCCTATTAAATTCTGTCTTTGGTATGTCCTCCTCCTTGATTCGGATTTGGTAATACCCTGACTTAAGATCAATTTTTTGTGAAGATAGAAGCTCCATGTAATCGGTGAAGCAGTTCATCAATCCATGGTATTGCATACTTATTCTTGACTGTTTCCTGGTTCAATCCACAATAGTCAATACAAAGACATAGAGTACCATCCTTCTTTCGATTAAAGAGAACAAAAGTGCTCCATGGAGAAACGCCGGGTCGAATGAAGCCTTGTTCAAGGAGTTGAGTTAATTTCTCCTTGAGTTCCATAGATTCAGGTACTTACATTTTGTAGGGTCTACAAGCAATTAATTGAGCTCCTGAAGGAAGCTCTATTGCATGATCAACGTCACGCTTAGGTGGTAATTGAAAAAGTCTTCGGAAAATACATCATCAAATTCTGTTATCCATTTGGGTTCAAGTGAATCTATTTTCTTCTCCTTAGGGTTAAGCTTAAAGCATAAATCCTTTCCTTTTTCCTATGACTCTTCATAAGTTAGGTAAAGTTTACTAGTATGAGCTTAGGCTTTCTCTCCCAGTAACTGTAACTCTATTGTCATTTTCAAAAGTCAATGAAGTGTCTTTACAATGTATGTGAGCATCATTGGCTTTAAGCCAATCTATTCCTAGGATTCCATCGTAGATTCCTATGGGTAAGACTCTGAAGTTTGCAGAAGTATTATGACCATCCAAAACAAAATTCAAGTTACCCACTAAAATAGAAGATCTAACCTTTCCACCCGTAGCTAATTCTACTATGAGGTCTATATCAGGGTGCTTAAGCAAAATGAGGTTTTGATGCACTTAGGAGATATGAAAGAATGTGTACTCCCTGAATCAATCAATAAGGTAAAATGGTTACCTTGATACTCTGCTGGGGTTTGAATTACTGAAAATTTTTCGTTCACTCCTTGATGTTAAATTGTAGCATGGACATACGCATTTTCTTGATTCCCTTCACCTCTAGCTCCTTGAGCTCTGCTAACTTGAGGTATTCCTTGAGGTCTTTGATTTCCTCCTCCTCCTGGACGAGGTTGACAGTTAGCATTCCCATTGTTGTTATCTTTGACAAGCGATCCATTTCAAACAAAAGGTAGATTGCCTGGTCTAAAGTTCCCTTGGTTTTGAGGTTGTCTCTGGTTTTGGTTAGAGTTTTGTTGATTGAAGTTCCTTTGAACTACCAATGGTATGGGCCTAAAATTTCCAAAATTCCGATTCGGATTGAAGTTTCTATGTTCATAATTGTCCACCAATCCTATGAAGCTTGAATTGTTAAATGGACAATCCCTGGATTGATGACCAGGATCAAGACAAGTGTAGCACAAATGATCCTATCTGGATTTCATATGTAATAATTTTTCTCTTTTTTGTTGTGGATTTCCAGACCTTTATTCCTCCTCGTTGACGAGGCCTTTTGATTTGGTGAACATAAACAAGTTCTGGTCTCCTCTTTTCGATAGTAGATAACTCTATTTCAATGGGTTTGCCTGCATCAAACAAGGACATCTGTAAAATTGATAAGACAAAGACTCTGGAGTTTAGTCCTCATAGGATTATGTAACCCTGACACGAATCGAGCTACCTTGACCTCTTAAGTCATCTCTGTTGGAGCATACTTGATAAGGGTTAAAAAATGTTGAGAGTATGATTCCAAATCTCTGGTTCTTTGAGTATAGTGAAGAAACTCATTCATACGGTCTGAATGATAGACTTTGTTCTGATAGTTCTTCTTGAGCTGGGTTTTAAGATAATCCCAAGTTGCATCATTAGGATCAACATTGTTTTCTGTGCAATGGTCTCTCCACCAATGCTTGGGTGTTTTCTCTAGTTTGAACTTAGCAATGATAGCTTTGTTTACTGTAGACGAATGAACCAAATCAAAGTAGTCATCCATGCACTCAATCCAATCTTCAAGAACTTTGCCTACATCTTTGCCTTCCCCGCTAGAATTTCCATGTTGAGACTTGCAAAGCATAGCATTGATGTCTCTATCAATGATGGTGTGTTGAGGAACAATAGGCGCATTTGTGTTAGCAGAAACCGCATTTCCTCTAAGAGGCATGGTAACTTAGTGCACCATTTAACCAAGGTCACACTTAGTACAATATTCTAACCCGCTCAAAGTCCTTTAAGTCAAGAATAGACAGTTGAAGATAAGATGAGAGTGAAATCAATGAATAAATTAATCCAATTTTTATATCACAAAACTTTGGGGTTCTAAAAAGTCTACAAGTGTCTTGAAAGTTTCTAATAAATCCTAATGGCTCTGACATAATGCACTCGGTAATACCCATTGTGACATCCTTCCACCAATGGAGTATAGTTGTCCCATTCCTTGAGTATATCGGATGGGTGATCCCAATAATCCTTTTTAATCTTTGGTTGGAACATTTCTTCATTCGCGTGTGAGTCATACCACTGGGTACCCCCATTTTGGTGTGAACAATCGCCTTCTTGTACCCAAAGTAGTCATCAAAGTAAGCAGATCCTTTTGGAAACACATCCGGTGTGTCCCATCCAAATGAGATGTGTATGTTTGCACAATCTGCAAGGCACTGAGGTCTGTTGTAGGCATTGTATAAAACTTTTACATGGCAAGGAATGAAGATTAGTGACTTTCCAAATAAGTCAAAGAACAACTTCCAAGGTATTGGGCTAAATGAATGTTGGTCGTTGTACTCACATTGAGGATTCCATACATTAAACATAACAATGTCGAAGCAACCCGTAGTCATGACTAAAGGATATATGCTTCTGGCCATCCATGTTTCTTTTGTCGGTCTTGGGGTAAGTTCATAAGCATTTATGTACAATATTGTATCAGACAACAATCTCCTTTCCCAACTTGGATTGCATCCACTCGATACTCCCAACAAGTGAGGGTTTATGCTCAGGTGGTCTAAACTCGGGGTTCCCTGCAACGTAATGATACCAAGCTCGAAATGTATTAGGTATAATAAAATCCGTAGACATCAATCTTATCTTATCTTCCCTATTATGTGTGGTAGTGACAAGCCTTTGCACTTCCACTCCAGTTTGGAAATTCTCCTCCACCATAAGGTGGAAGAGTATATCCGCCCATATCCCTTGAGGTAAGATGTTAGTCATCTACACACACACCCCATCACCCAAGTTAGTTAGAATGAAAAAACCAAGACTCAAAGTCAAATATTATATCCTCAAAACAATATGTGCTATATCAAAATCAAATTTTATAAACCACAGAAGACCAAAAAGATACATAGTGTTTTTAGAAAGATACATAAATATGAAAGGGTCCTATGAACCAATTCTTGGTTCCTACAATCAAGGTCCTACCCCTATATTTGTTCACATCTCGAGTTTAGAACTTCAACTTGTGCTTTGAAATTCACGTCTTCCTTTTCGTACCATTCTTCCCCTCGTGATACATCCGTGGATGGTAATCCATTAAAGCAGTTTACATGAGCATGCCATTCATTTACATCACCTTTGTAGAAATATCTACTTGAGTTCACTGCCATTGGTTGTGCTTGGACAAAGTCACTAATGCACCTTGGCTTCTCATATTCATCAAAGGTAACGGTGACATTGTGAGGGTTGTATTTGAGAATATGTTCATAGACTCTATTGAACTAATCATGCGGTATATAATAGAATCAATTACTGCCATTTGACTTCTTCCATACTCAGATTATGAACTTTTCACAAAAGCCGTATCTTTGGTTTAGCATGGGGGCTATTTTACTTAGTATGAGTTCTTGAATTGGTATGTCCAAAAGAGAACATATGTTAAGGTAAAGAACATATCCTTGCACTTTAACATCGCCTTCTTGGATCTTTTACTTTACCCAAAGCTATGGGTTGGTCATAAATCTACCAAGCACGTGTGCTTGATATTCATGCTGAGCTTCAACATATAATTCCCATGCTACGTAAGTGTTCGGTACAAGGTAGTCTCTAGTCCCCTTTGAAACTCGAACCACTTCAATTCCCCAATGGAGACTAAATCCAACCGCATAATTAAAAAAGACCCTTTGTACAAAATCACTTGGGACTTTATCTAGACAATTAAGAAGATCCATCTAAAAGAAGACAAGGAGAGAGAAACTTAGTACACATGTAAACCAAAACTGAGTCTATGCTTCTTCTATTCATCAAAATTTGATTTTTATGACTTCTTTACAATATTATGGGTGTCTCGGAGCTAAGTCTCTAAATATTCTTTTAACACTCATGACAGGGTATTCTCTTAGACCTCCCACGCAACAACGTAGTATGTACTTATCTTCTAACTTTTCTTTTCCTATGACAGCTGCAAGAGCTTCAAACTTCTTAGCAACAGAGACCTGTCAAGGATCCCATCCCGCTTTTGGTGTCGGCGGGGTGGGGATTTGACAAGTGGTATCAGAGCCTGAGTTAAGAAGGTCATGAACCTAGGGGGAAAGGTTGACAAAATAGAGGTTTAATAAGTAATTTTGCAATTATAACTGTAGTATATTTTGAAATGAGAAATTCCCTATCAATACACAAAAATGTCCGCCAGGCTTACTGGAAGCTTATGATCTTCAATATCATGTTCGAGGCTGCTTGCAAATCCAATAAAATCCTATTTTGCAAGAGCATCATGCAATTATTAGACGAAATGTTTTCTTCTCCTCCTACGTGGGGAATCAGCTGGTGATAGTTTGGTGGAATTTTCTTGATTGATGCGGGACAAATAGAGGGATTGGCACTAAAATTGAAGAGACTCAAATGGGCCGAAACACTTCGAACCATCGAAATTTACTTTTTTAGCGAGACTGAAGATCAAGATCAAACTATTACTATAGATGGAATAGGGTATCTCAGAATCAGTGGGTATTTGATCAGGTAGCTAAAGTTATATACCTAGGTAGGATCAGACCCATGAGGGTAGGCCCTAAGTTTAGAGGACCAAAAGATGTTATATTTTTTGTGTTACCATATACATGTGGTAGTGATGTGCGATGGTCATCATCCCCTCATTTTGGAGGTAAGTCCATAGGGATATCATCGATGAACACATCTTGGAATCCTTTTAGAAAATTAGACAAGTCTAATTCTTCTTGATTCCTACCATTTATATTTGATGAAATATTACGATCTTTTAGAGACTCTTTGACAAAAATCATGCACGTAGAAAATGAGCTCTTCATCGATTTATCAAAAGCAGGAGGATTTACAAGTGGAATAGTGCGACCACACTCACTAGCATCTATATACATGTTCTTTCCCCTGTAGGTGTAGATTCTACTTTCAACGAACTTCATATGTGAACACACTAGGACCATCGGGACATTTTTCCCTCTTCAGGAGGGTTTTTCCCCCGAGCATTGTATATACGCCCATCACTCTAGGGCTATCTATCTTTCCATTGCACATTAAGTAACACACTCTCTATTGTGTCCCTTGAGCTTCCTTCGTCTTCTCCAAGCTGTGTCCGTTTCTCTGCAACCCTATTTCCAACAATTGGTATCAGAGCAGCTTGCGTCCTCCCGGGCTTAGTCGCCAGCTGCTCCAGCACACGCCTGCTCACTTTCTCTGATTTCAGTGAGGTTTGGCAAGCATTCGTTTCCACTACAGGCAGTATTGCACAGTCTATTTCTTCATTTTGTGCAAAATTTCTGTCAGTGCCATTTGCTGCATAACAGGTGCCTTACAGTTTTCTACAATTTGTGCTATATAGCATGTATTGTTCCTGCTTTGTTTCTCCTCTTTTCATGCAATTTTCACATCAGGTGGAGCATTTACCATGGCTGACAACAACACAGATGTGTTCAAAATGTTTGCTACTGAGGACAGATTGGATGGGGACAATTACCTATGTGGGCTTACATGATGCAACATGCTCTTGTGTCAAAGGGCGTCTAAAATATTGTGCAGGGCATTGATGTACGTCCTGGTTCTGAGGATGCAGGTGATGTTGAGGATGTTGCAGGTCTTGCTGCAAGGATTGCTGCTATTAGAGTTGTTTTGCCTACGACAGAACAATCTTGTTGGGATGTAAAGGATGCGTAGGCTCATGCATTGATTGCGTTGTCTGTGAAGCGCACCATTGTTCCTCACATTCATTCAGCAAAATTTGCAAAACAGGCTTGGGATATTTTGGCTGGTCTTTATGCAAGCCGCAATGAGGCTAAAATTGCTTTGCTGCGTAAAGAGATGGAGTTGAAGATTATGCATGAGGAAGATGAAATGGACACTTTCCTTGCTAGTGTCAAGGATATCAATGAGCAACTTATTTCTGCAGGTGAAGCCATTTCAGACAGTTCCCTTGTGCAGACTGTTCTTGATGCCTTATCAGATTCTTACCAGACTTTTGCTAGTACTTGGAGACTTATGACCCAAGGAAATCCTGAAGTTGTCAAGTTTGATGTAGTATGCACATTGCTCTTGCAAGAGTCACTTTCTAGAAAAAACAAGACTAGGCAGTGTGCAGTTGAACAGGCTTTTATTGCATCTCAGAGAAAGGGTGGTAATAGCAATACAGCCACTTCTTATGGTTGTGCTGCAAGTGGAAAAAGTTATGTTCCTAATGCTTCTGCTGGCAGCAATTTGTCTGGAAATTCTGGTGATAAGGGCAAAAAGAAAACGTGTTGCCATTATTGTAAAGCTAATGATCACTTGATCAAGTCGTGTCCTAAGTTGAAGGCCAAAGAGGCTAAGAAGAAAGAGGGTGGTTCCACTGCAAATGCTGCCATTGTTGAGTCTTCTATGAAAGGAGACTGTGATGCTGATGTCGATGTAGAATGGGCTTTTAGCGCAGAGTGCACTTAAAATCCTGCTGTCCATGATGCATGCTTGTCAGTTGCTGCAGATTCACATGTGTGGTATTTCGACAGTGGTGCTACAAAGCACATTACCTCACATCGTGAATTGTTTACCTCTCTCGAGTCTGTCCCTCATGGGAATTCTATCACTTCTGCCAAAAATGCCTCTTATCCAGTTCACAGAGTTGGAAAGATTGTGCTTACTGCTGCTAATGGTAGTTCTTTTACACTTGTTGATACACTTTATGTACCTAGGATGAAGAAGAATCTTTTGTCTGTATTTGCACTTGCTAGACTTGGACTTGTAGTCAAATTTGTGGATGACAGATGTACAGTTCATGATCTCAGTTTTGGTGATAAAATTGTTGCATCTGGCCTTTTGTGCTGTGGGCTGTATAAGCTTACTTTTTATGACAAGTGTGGATAAAATTTTGCAAATGCAGTTGCAGATTCAAGGGCTATTTCAGATGCAAAACTTTGGCATGCATGTTTTGATGATCTGAATTTTGCCAGTTTGCTGCATTTGCAGAAATTTGATATGGTTGCTTCTTTGCCACCTCTTGAAGCACCTGTCAAACATGTTTGTGAAGGCTGTATTTTGGGTAAGATGCAACATTCTAAGTTTCCAAAGGATGGTTCAGTTCGGGCCACATGCAGGTTACAACTTGTGCATAGTGATGTTTGTGGGCCCATGCAAACTCCATCCTTGGGCAATTACCTTTACTTCGTGACTTTCATTGATGATTACTCCAGGCATGCATGGGTATTTCCGCTTAAAGCGAAGTTCAAAGTTTTTATATGCTTCAAACAATTTCTGGCTATGGCTGAAAATGTCTCGAAATGTACTATGGGCATCCTCCATTCCGATCGAGGGGGGGAGTATATGTCTCATGAATTCAATGCATTTCTGGCTAGTCGTGGGACACTCATTTGGTCAAACAAGTCTTTTGTAACAGGTCAACAGAAAGCACAATGTATGTAAAGCGTGAGGGTGATGTACTTCTCACTGTGGTTCTTTATGTAAATGATTTGCTGATCACTGGACCAAATGAGAGACATATTGCTGAATTTAAGGCTGATTTGAATGCTAATTTCAAGATGAAAGATTTGGGGTTGTTGCATCATTATTTGGGCATGCAGTTTAAGCAGTGTGATGGTGATATTGCCTTGTGTCAAAAAAGTTACATAGAGACATTGTATGTAAGTTTGGACTTGAGGATTGCAAACCTATTGCCACTCCCATGGAAACAGGTTTGAAGTTGAGTCTACATGATGCTGGTGATCTTGCTGATGTCACTCTTTATCAAACTGCTATTGGCTACCTCATTTATGTATGCAACACAAGGCCGGATATTCAGTTTGCAGTCTCACAGGTCAACAGATTTATGCATAGCCCAGGGTCTAAGCATTGGTAGGTTGTTAAGAGGATTTTATGCCATCTTAGTGGCACTTTACATCTTGGCTTGGCAGTTCATGTATATCATGGTTGTGCAAGAAGCAACCTATTGTGGCCACTTCGAGTTGTGAGGCTGAGTATAGGGCAGTCTTCACAGCTACGGTTGAGTGTGTATGGCTCAGACGCTGTCAAAAGTTTTTTGGAGCAAGGGATTGCGCATATGTACATATACATGCATGGTGCATCAAATAAAGAATTGCCCATTTTTCAGAGCCAGGTGGTTATGTGGGGCCCACATGTGTACAGGTAGGACAGGGTGTACATAATGCATTGATTTTCAATATTACCAGTACCAATGTGTTTTTTCTACAATGAAGAGGAGTTGGTAGCGCGTAAAACTTCTCGAAGAAGCTATCTGCGGGCCGACGACATGAGGTAAGCAGGTGCGTCAGATGGAATCTAGTGGCATCAGGAGGCTGAACGGGGTCAATACTTGCACGTGGATGAATACGGACACAACGTGGGTGTTTTCTTGTGAGATTTATGCAGAAATTTCATCATTAGGACCACTTTTTGGGGCCACTTCACGTGGTTGCGAGACGCATTATTGAAAAGAAATGAGTGCCAAGTGTGCGGATGATGCAAAAAGGTGACAACTATGCACTGCGAGGTCAGTTTTTGGCCTGTTCGAGGTCCGTTTGAGGTCAACTAAAAGGCCAAGGGTGCCCAAGTGATAAAGGTAAGTGTGGGAACTAAATAACAGAGAGAAGACCAGAAAAAACGTGGAGAAGAGAGGAGGAACAACCGCAAGTGTGTTTTTGCTGTTTTTGGAGCATTTTTTGGCCCTAAACTGCTCATCCGAGGTCGGATTTGAGCACCTTGACATTGTAGGCTGGGGTTTTTGGGCGTTCTGGACGCAATGGCGCTGTCCATTTTGCCAAATTCCTCACAGATTTTTTACAGTTTTTCTGTGTAATCTTCTCCGGTGAGTGAAGCCTATGCTTAACTTTGTGGTTGTATCTGGTGTATTTCCTCAATACTGTGTAAACTATTTGCCCCATTGGTGTTGGGCTGAGCTTCATTGAGTCTAAACAACAGAAATTTTCCTCCTTTGAGCTGAATTGAGAGTGTGTGTGTGAGTGTGTATGTGTGAGTGTTGAGTGGGCAAGTGGGAAATCTCTCTCTTCTCACTCCGTCTGTGTGTTCCCTGTCTCGGCCAGGCTGGTTGTGTAAGCCGAGTGGTGCCCCATAATGTGTGTGTGTATCATCCCAAGAGTGTATGTCGGGTCATTATAGAGGCGTTGTGTGTGTTTCCATCCCGATCACATTCTTTTGGCGCCCCCACGGAGGATCTTCTTCGAGTACCTTCTGCTTCGAGCTTCAAGCTTCGAGATTCGGGATTACAGGTTGCAAACTACAGGTTACAGTGTACAGGGACACGTACAGGTACATGTAGCTGGAGTACAGTGATATACTGGCAAGTGGAAGTCACTTGCAGTTTCTGAGTGTATGCATCATTGGGCGTCTGTTTGAGCGCATGGTCTGTTGGTATTGTACGATACTTGTGGAAACTGCCATTGTACGCATTTGTGGAGTCATACTTGGGTTTTATTTGGCAGTCCCAACCATTTCTGAGACTTGGTCTGGAAGATAGTCATTTTTGAGACTTGACTATACGCGATTTGCATTAGCCTTCGTGTGAGGGTCGATAGCGTGAGGTTTTTATTGAGCTGGGGGATTCTCAAATGTGGAGATCCTTTCGGTGATACAGGTAGCTGGAGCACCCTTTTCGTGACCTCGCCATAGGCTATGTACTAGTGAGTCCTATTTGATGCTCGGGTTCTATTGTTGACAGTTTATGCATACATATACAGTCTATATTTTGGGTTCACACTGCTCTACTTCTGGGGAAACTCTGCCAAAATTTTTCCAAATTGTGATGGCTGGTTTTTTGGTCTTTTGAGCCATTTATACTGTTATGCTGCTGAAATTTTGGCAAAATCAGAGGTTAAGTCAGGTGTGCCTTCTTGGGAGCTTCATGGTTGGCTTTAATGGATGATCAGAATGGCCCTCAATTCACTCCATTTCATTTAACTCAAAGAATCCATATAAATGTTCATGTGTCCATGGCTTTCTCTTATCCGGAGTTTCATGGAAGAAGTGATGAAGATGTGGAAGACTTTTTGGAAAAGATGGAGGTTGCCTACATTAGCAACCAGATCCATGACCAGCACAAATGTTACGTCTTCTTCAAATTTGATTGAAGAGTGATGCACGAGTTTGGTCCAAAGCATTTGAAGAGGAGTTGCGTGCAGCGGATCCACCCGTAAGATTGAGTTGGGACAATCTAAGGCATGGATTGGAAGTGGAGTTTGTAAAGATAGAAGATCCTTACAAAGTGTGGCAAGAAGTACAGGGTTTAGTGCAAAAGGAAGGTGAGCCAGTAGATGCGTACATACGTAAGTTCTCATTGGCATGGGAGAGGATGTGCAAGGCCTTAGCACCACAGGTACCCCCGCCTGACATGATGAAGAAGGACAGGTTCTTGGCTGGTCTTTGGGAGAATATATGTTGGAGAGTGGAGCTAAAGAAGCCTAGGACATATGAAGATGCATTGGAGGTAGCAAGGAACAAAGAGTGGACGTTGAGGAAAATGAGCCAGTTAGGGGTGGAGTCTTTTCCCATGAGGTCTGAATTTCAGCCTATAGAGTCTTTGCAAGGTCGCATGCCAGGGGTTCATCATGAACCAGTGGTTTCTGTTACTCCTTAGGTTATGCCAGCACTGGTCACTACAACAGTGCAAGATGATGGGCTAAGGCAAGACATGAGGCAAGTGGTAGATTTAATGAAGAATCTCAACCTAAACATGCTAGGTCAAGTGGGAAATAATCGAGGTCGAGGGAGGTTTGCGAATCAGCCAGGAGGTGAAGAAAGACCTAGGAATGGTGTTGGACAAAGCAATGGTAGGTTTTGGAGGCAGACGCCCACATGTTACAACTGTGGAGAGTTGGGTCACATCAGCCCGCAATGTGATAAGCCACCAAGGATGGGGGGAGACATGTATCCATTGCCAAGACAGGTGTTAACTAGATCAAATGATTATGGCATCGAAATTAAGGGAGATGAAGGAACCAGTGGATTAACCCAAGAGGAAAAGGGAAGGACAAAAGTGCTAAGTGTAGTCACCTTGGAGAAGGCATCAAAGCTAGAGGATACATTAGTGATGCCTATTGGGAAGAGGACCACAGAGGATAAAGAAGGAAGAAGTGCCCCAGGTCCTAGTAAGAAGAAAGGAAAGAGCCATGAAGGCGAGGATGTCAAGGCCAAGAGAAAAAGGAGAGCTCGTCGAAAGTTTCATGTTTCAGATTTTCCAATAGGGGATGGGAAATTAAGCTATGACTTGAAGGAGGATCTGACGAGCAGGAAGGCAGATGCTACTTTTGGGCAGCTTATAGAGATGGTGCTTAAGCTAAAGCGACAGTGGAAGAGGATGTTTAACCCAATGGAGAAAGAGCCACAGAGAGGTTCAATAAAGGTGTTGGCAATGGATGAGCTACCAGACATTTGTCCAATAGTAGATGTGTGGCATAAAAGGAAAAAATTTGCGACAAGGTTATGTGGATGGTGGAGCCCAAATATGCGTCATAACACACTCATGCATTGAGAAGATGGGTCTCACAGTGGCTGGGGTGTCAGGTTTCCGGATCAGATTGGCAAACCATAAGAAAGTAAAATGCTTGGGTGTTGTAAAGAGCTTAGAAGTGGAGGCATATGATGCAAAGGCAGTGGTTGATTTTCATGCGATGCCAGCAGGGTTGGGAGAATATCCTATTATACTGGGCAGACCATGGTTACGTGCAGTGGGAGCTGTTCAAGATTGGCGACATGGTACGATTAGCCTCTATGGAAAGACAGGTGCCAAGAAGCTATACAATATGGACAGAAGGAAACGATTAGAGGAACTTTATGAATATGAGGATGAGTCTAGTGATGAAGACTCTTCCACGATGACAGATGAGGACAGTGATAGCACTACCAGCAGTGATGACGATGCTGATGTTGCATTTCTTTTGATGGACAAAGAAATCTAGGAGTTTGGTTTAGTTGCATTTGCGAATGAGGTTGAAGATGAAAGTGAAGGGCCTTATGAAGTGATTGAAGGGCTGATGCAAACCAAGGTTGAGTTGTCAAAGAAGCAGGAATTGATGACACAAATGATCAGTGGAGACCTCTCAACTATGGAGAAGGATATATATTTGCACATGCTGGCTAGTTTTCATGATTTGTTCATTACTTCATATGAAGAGATCAGAGGGTTCAAGGGCGAAGAGATGCATATAGAGCTGAAAGAAGGTGCTAAGCCAGTGCGGAAAAGGCTAAGAAGGATGGGTTAAGAGCAAATGGAAGCCTTGTGAGAAGAGGTGGACAAGTTGTTGAAGGCAGGGTTCATAGTCCCTGTGGAGACCAAAGAATGGGTGAGTCCAATTGTAGTCAGTCCAAAGAAGGATGGGAAGTGGAGAATTTGTGTAGATTTTAAACCCTTGAATGCAGCCACTAAGAAGAACCCATATCCTCTTCCATTCATCGATCAGATCTTGGATTCAGTGGCAGGTTATGAGAGGTACAGTGTGTGTGATGGTTTTTCAGGCTATTTTCAATTGAAGATTGCTCTTAAAGACCGCACAAAGACCACTTTTATTACGCCATGGGGCTGCTATTGCTACACAATATTGCCATTTGGGTTGTCAAATGGACCTTCCTTTTATCAAGAGAGAGCAAATTGGGTGTTGGAACCATTCATTGGTAGTTGTGTTAAAGCTTTTATGGATGACTTCTGTGTTTATAGCAGTAGGGCTGAACACCATGAGAAGCTGCAGATGGTATTGGCTCGATATGATGAATGTGGAGGACAAATAAATCCAAAGAAATGTCATCTAGCACAGCCAAGGGTGAAGTTATTGGGCCATATGGTGTCAAAAAATGGCATTGAGGCTGATCCAGACAAGGTTAAGTCTATTATTCTTCTTCCATCACCTACGAGTACGAAGCAATTGGCAAATTTTATACACAAAGTGAAGTACATGACAAGGTTTATTCCATTGTCTTCTCAGATTCTTTATCCATTACAACAAGTGGCAAAGCATGATCCATTGCAATGGGATGACAAGTGTGAAGAAGTGTTTCAAGAGGTGAAAGAGGTGTTAGGGGGGTTGTCATCCAGGCAGGCTCCTGATTGGGAGAAAGTTTTTTATGTAAATCCCTCAGTAGGGGATGATGCCATTGGAGCCATGCTATTGCAAAAGGGGAAGGGCAGCCATTATATGAGGCCAGTGTATTGTGCAAGCCGAGTGAAGTTGGTAGCGGAGAGAAAGTTCTCGGAAGTAGAGCTAGTGATGGCTAGTGTAATATTTTCTTGTCGACGATTTCGTCATTACTTGCTACCAAGACCTTTTGTTTTCTTGACGAGTTATGCCTTTTTGCCACAGTTAATTAATGGTACTAACATGTCAAATGTGGTGAAGAAATGGGTAATTGAGGTGCAAGAGTTTGAGTTCTCTTTTCTAGTGGAAGATAGTACAAGGGCTACCCTAGCTGATTTGTTGACCTACAAGGAGAATCCCCTTATTGTTAAGGAAGAGGTGGTGAGAAAGGTAGTTGAAGAAGTTCCATAGATCAACAATGCACATGTGTTGTTCTTTGATGGTTCATACAGAAAGAGCCATGATGCAGCTTCAGGGGGTATAGCACTTTATGATCCAGAGGGGAAGCTAGTATGCAAGAGAGGGTTCAAATTGGATGCTCATAGTAACAATGACGTTGAATATGCTACTATGGAAGCCGGATTACACATTTGTTTGAAGCATGGGGTTCGAAGGTTGAGCATAAAAGGTGATGCCTTGTTAGTGGTGAAGTAAGTGCTGGGTGTGTGGAAGAGCAAGAACACCTCATTGAAGGAAATGTGCTTTAGAATTAAAGGCCTGTTAAAAAATTTCGAAGCATGGAGCATCAGACACATTGAACGTGCTCTAAATGGAGAGGCACATGAAGCAGCTCAAGGCATGATTAGGGAGCTATTTGTGTTGAGTACCACTTTACCTCTTTATCATGGCCGGGAAAGTTTGGCTCAAGAAGAGGAGTTTTTGCTAACAGGAATCATTCCAAAGGAGATTCAGAAGTCTAAGAAGTATGGATTTGTGCGTAGAGCATACAGGTACAAATTGATTGGTGATGTCTTATAAATGAAAGGGGCCGATCTCGTGTTGAGACGTGTACCTTGGCGAGAGGATCTTTATAGAGTGTTGGAAGAGAATCATGAAGGCGCATGTGGTGGCCATTTTTCTCTAAAGATCACCTTGCATAAGATTTTGCAAGAGGGGTATGTATGGCCTAGTTTGCACAAGGATGTTCACCATTGGTGTAGGTCTTGCAATAGGTGTCAAGCATTTGGGAAGAGAGTGTTGAAGCCAGAGATATGAAAAACCATTGTGGCGTTTGATGTGTTTGAAAAGTGGGGGATTGATGCAATAGGCCCGTTACCTATCACAAGCAGGGGCAAAAGCTATATCTTGATGGCAGTGGACTATCTCTCTAGATGGGCAGAGGCTATAGCAGTAAAACAGATCACTGCAAAGGATGTGGCAAAATTTGTGTATGATGAAATATGTTGTAAGTTTGGGGTGCCATTAGAGCTACTTTCAGATAAGGGGCCAGGATTTAGAGCTAAACTGCTAGACTTCTTATGCGCAAAGATGAAGATTAGGCACCAGCATACCACTCCTTATTACCCATAGTGTAATGGCTTAAATGAAAGATTCAATGGTGAGTTGGTACAGATTCTTTCGAAAGTGACAGAGCGCCAAGGAAAGAATTGGGATTTGGAATTGCCTAGTGCATTATGGGCTTACCGTACTTCGGTGAAGACAGGTACAGGGTTTACTCCATTTCATTTGGTATATGGAAAGGAAGCACTATTGCCTGTGGAAGTAGAGTTGCCTGCGGTCAAGATGTTAGAGAACTTGCTTGGGCCGCCTAATGATGAATTCAAAGGGAGGCTCTTGCAGTTACAAGAGGTTCAGTTGGATAGGATGAGCGCATTGGAGAATTATGGGCAGATGCAGGATAAGGCTTTGGCAAAGATAAATGAAAAGGTCAAAAGTAAGGGTATCAAGAAACATGACTTGGTTTTGCGCTACAACAGTAAGCTGGACAACACCTTCCAAAAGAAGTTTCAAATTAAGTGGGAAGGCCCTTTCAAGGTAGTGGAGTGTTTTCCAAATGGTACATATCAGTTGGCTAACTTGGATGGGATTCTACAGAAGTTAAGGGTAAATGGACTGCGTCTTAAATTATAATATGCTAGGTTAATGATGGTGGAGCAAGATGAGCTGTCTGTGGAGCAAGCAATGTTGGTGAAGGATGAGGAGATCTGTGATGCGGTGAGTCTCATATCTCTCTTTGCTGCTTCTGATCATGAATGATCTAGCAGGCTAGGGGATGGGCAAATTATGTCAGGAGTTTTTTGGAGCAAGGGATTGCACATATGTACATATACATGCATGGTGCATCAAATAAAGAATTGCCCATTTTTCAGAGCCAGGTGGTTATGTGGGGCCCACATGTGTACAGGTAGGACAGGGTGTACATAATGCATCGATTTTCAATATTACCAGTACCAGTGTGTTTTTTCTACAATGAAGAGGAGTTGGTAGCGCGTAAAAATTCTCGAGGAAGCTATCCGCGGGCCGACGACATGAGGTAAGCAGGTGCGTCAGATGGCATCTAGTGGCGTCAGGAGGCTGAACGGGGTCAATACTTGCACGTGGGTGAATACGGACACAACGTGGTTGTTTTCTTGTGAGAGTTATGCAGAAAGTTCATCATTAGGACCACTTTTTGGGGCCACTTCACGTGGTTGCGAGACGCATTATTGAAAAGAAATGATTGCCAGGTGTGCGGATGATGCAAAAAGGTGACAACTATGCACTGCGAGGTCAATTTTTGGCCTGTTCGGGGTCCGTTTGAGGTCAACTAAAAGGCCAAGGGTGCCCAAGTGATAAAGGTAAGTGTGGGAACTAAAAAAACAGAGAGAAGACAAAAAAAAACGTGGAGAAGAGAGGAGGAACAGCCGCAAGTGTGTTTTTGCTGTTTTTGGAGCATTTTTTGGCCCTCAACTGCTCATCTGAGGTCGGATTTGAGCACTTTGACATTGTAGACTGGGGTTTTTGGGCGTTCCGGACGCAATGGCGCTGTCCATTTTGCCAAATTCCTCACAGATTTTCTGCTGTTTTTCTGTGTAATCTTCTCCGGTGAGTGAAGCCTCTGCTTAACTTTGTGGTTGTATCTGGTGTATTTCCTCAATACTGTGTAAACTATTTGCCCCATTGGTGTTGGGATGAGCTTCATTGAGTCTAAACAATAGAAATTTGCCTCCTTTGAGCTGAATTGAGAGTGTGTGTGTGAGTGTGTATGTGTGAGTGATGAGTGGGCAAGTGGAAAATCTCTCTCTTCTCACTCCGTCTGTGTGTTTCCTGTCTCGGCCAGGCTGGTTGTGTAAGCCGAGTGGTGCCCCATAATGTGTGTGTGTATCATCCCAAGAGTGTGTGTTGGGTCATTATAGAGGCGTTGTGTGTGTTTCCATCCCGCTACCAACGCCTTATGGCTGATTTGGGTGTTGGACAGGACACTGCCAACACTATCTACAGTGACAGTCAGAGCGCAATGGAAATTGCAAGGAAACCAGTTTTTCATGCTTGCACAAAGCACATTGAGGTGCATTACCACTATGTTAGGGAGAGGCTCTCAGCAGGAGAGATCAGCTTGGCTTATGTGCCAACACAGGACAACCTTGCAAATCTTTTCACAAAGGCATTGTCTCATGAGAAGCTTGAAGCTTTCCGCAAAGCTTTGGGCTTACTCCCCTTTGTGGATTGATCATGTCCTCAAGGTATGGCACTTCCCTTTACTCATGTGCCATCTCTCGTTCACCGCATCACTCCAGGGGGGATTTGTTACCATATACATGTGGTAGTGATGTGTGTGAACACACTAGGACCGCCGGGTTTTTCCCTTTTTAGGAGATTTTTCCCCCGAGCATTGTATATACGCCCATCACTCTAGGGCTATCTATCTTTCCATTGCACACTAAGTAACACACTCTATATTGTGTGCCTTGAGCTTCCTTCGTCTTCTCCAAGCTGTGTGCATTTCTCTGCAACCCTAATTCCAACATTTTGAGCCCCTGTCAAACCCACTAGTAATTAAGAAGATTTTGGTATAGAGTGTTACCATCTTGTACATAGTATGAGTCCATTTTGTACATAGTATGAGTCAGTGATTGTATTAACTCTTGTATATACCATGGTTTTATGATAATGACATGTTTTGTGTAATTCAATGGAATGATTATGGTAATTGTTGGATTTCTATTTTCATTTAAGTCTGAAAGTATATACATAGATTAGAAATTTTCATGACAAAACAAATTACTCCTTAGCACTAAAAGATTTTCATTAATTAAAATCTTAGGGCAATGCAAAAAGTCTTTACACTCCTACCCAGGAGAAGAAACTACTGTTAAAACAGGTTTAACTCCCGACTTTCAAAGGAGAGGGACCTAACTTAGAACGTGATGCTGAAGCATGGCTTGAATCCATGGACGACTATTTCTTGGCGGGCAAGAACTGCTTCAAAAAATCAGGCAATGCTGGGAATGTTTCGACTCAATGGAGACACTAAACTCTGGTGGAAACAACATTGTACGGATAATCCTTCCATTAGTCCGTCCTGGGAGAAAATGAAACAGGCAGTGAAAGAGAGATATCTTCCTCCGGCTCATCAAGCTATAAGAATGAATGAATTTTTTTCCCTCAGAAGTTAGGGCTTACCTTAGAAGAATAGTACACCAAATATGTGTCCTTACAGCGCTATGCACCACCGATGACAATGGAACAACAAATTGCTTGCTTTTGCCAAGGCCTTAACAAACCTTTAAGTACACGCTTAGAAGCTAACAAGCCCACATCAATTCAAGATGCCCTTCTCAGAGCTAAACCGCTTGCGGCTGAAGGAAACCCCCTGTAAGGAACTATCATAACTACAACAATTTCAGAGGAAGGACGAGGGGAAATTTCAACCAAGGAAATCAACGAAGGATACTAACAGGTACAACAAATATAGAACAGACTTTTCCATATATTAGATGTTATGGATGCAATGGAATGGGGCACTACAGGAACACATGTCTTGAGGAACAAAATCCCAGACTGGCTTCTGGGACCATTCCTCAGTCTCAGACAGGCCTAGGAAATAAACAAAGAGGAGCAAGAAATAGAGGATGAGGTAAAGAAGCTAGATCTTATGCCTCAGTGGGAGAGACAACCCTGATGAATGAAGAAGATGAAAGAGCTACTCTTTTTTCCGCCATTGATAACCCTAGAGCTTGACAACAATATGCAGTGATCCAAACCACTGCAAATAAACAAGGTGAACAATTTGAATTACTTATAGATTGTGGTAGCACACACTCTTTTCTCTCCCCTAAATGCTTAAGGAAGCTCAGATTAAACCAATACCCCACCAAGAAATTCGTGGTAAAACTAGCAAATAGAAAAGAGGTTTTGTCTCAATTTATAGCAGGGGAAGTAGAATTCAAAGTGGGAGGAACCCTCACTTCATTTTGCTTTCGGACCCTACCAGTAGGAATCTATGATGGTATTCTAGAAATGGATTGGTTAATCAAAAATCAAGCCCACATTCATTGTGCTCAAGGGAACCTATCCTTCAAAAATCACTTAGGTGAAGAAACATTAGTACAAGGATCCAATGGGAAGCCTAAGGCTCATTTAGGTAAGGCTAGTCGACTTCTAAAAGGGTTACGTAAGGGGCAACAAATCTTTGTAGTAAAACTCAACAAGACTGATGATTCAAAGGAAAACCCAACTCCAGAATGGCTTAAGGAATTTTTGGATATATTTTCGGAAGATCTCTCAAATTTACCTCCCCCAAGGGACATAGACCATGAAATAGAAACCTTTCCAGGTAGTGAACCAATTTCAGAAAGACCCTACAAAATGTCACTCCCTGAAGCTATTGAATTGAAAGAACAACTTTGTCAACTTATTGAACAAGGATTCATACGACCAAGCATTTCACCCTGGGGAGCACCTGTGCTATTCCAAAAGAAGAAGGATGGATCTTTACGTCTCTGCATCGATTATAGGGGACTTAACCAGGTGTCTGTAAAGAATAAGTATCCTATTCCTCGCATCGACGAATTACTTTATAGATTACATGGGGCCAAGGTATTCACAAAAATTGATCTCAGGTCAGGCTACCATCAAAGATGGATTAAAGAATCAAATATTTATAAAAACTCATTCAACACCCGATATGGGCATTATGAGTTCATGGTGATGCCTTTTGGTCTTACAAATGCTCCGGCTACCTTTAATCGACTCATGCAAGATATATTCAGAGAAAATCTGGATAATTTTTTATTGGTATTTTTCAACGATATATTGGTAAACTCCAAAGATGAAAAAGAGCATGAAGGCCATGTATGTAAAGTACTTTATCTTCTACGCCAATATCAGGTGTATGCTAAGATGAGTAAATGTGTGTTCTTTACTCTTGAAGTTAGATATCTCGGATTTATTATAAATCTTGAAGGAATCTTCGTAGACCCCGCAAAGATTAAGGACATAATAGATTGGCCACAACCCAAGACGGGTCAATGAGATTCAAAGATTCTTGGGCATTACAAGATGGTATAGAATCTTCGTCAAAGATTACGCAGTCATCATCGTGCCCTTGACTCAGCTACTTAGAAAGACAGCCAAACTTACATGGGAAAAAGAGCACGAGGATTGTTTCCTCAAATCAAAATAAAATCACACATCAGCCCCGGTACTCAAATCCCTGACTTCACTCAAGAGTTTGAAGTAGTAACCGATGCCAACGGCTTTGCTATAGGAGGAGTTTTGAACCAAAAAGGAAGACCAGTCGCCTTCAGCTCTCAAAAATTCAAAATCCACGAGCTGAATTATCCAACTCATGATTTGGAACTCCTAGCCATCATCCATGCTCTCAAGCTCTGGAGGCACTATCTTTTAGGGGGAAAGTTTTAGTTAATCACTGATCATCAAAGTTTGAAATGGATTTTCTCTCAAGCAACATTGAACATGAGGCAACGTACATGGATAGAACTCTTACAAGAGTATGATTTTGAAATAAAGTATAAACCAGGTAAGGAGAATGTGGTTGCTAATTCCCTTAGCCGCAAGGTTTTTCTTGGGGCCATTTCCACAGTCAACAACCCAATCCTAGACAAGGTTAAGGAAGCTTGCCTGGGAGATGAGGCTTATCTAAAATTCGTACAGGTTATCAATCAAAAGGACTTAAAGGGGAAAGAGAAGGACATAATCAAGGATTATTCACTTGAAAATGGGCTTCTCTATTACAAGCAGCGACTTTACATTCCTAAGAGTTCAACCTTGAAGGAGTTAATCCTTTATGAAGGACATAACGCTCCAACAGCCGGTCATCCTGGCTACACAAAGACCCTTAATGCCATGAGGAAAAGCTATTTTTGGCCAGGTATGAAAGGAGATATACTTTGCTACATCAAACAATGCCTTTCCTGTGAAAGGATTAAGGCTGAACGGGTAATGATGCCAAGGAAACTTCAACCTCTTGACATTCCTCAAATGAAGTGGGAACTCATTAACGTGGACTTCATAACAGGCCTTCCTACCGTTCAAGGAGGTTACAACTCCATTACGGTGGTAGTGGACATGCTGACCAAGGTGTCTCATTTGATGCCTGTGAAAACAACTTACACTCCATTAGACATAAGCCGTTTATTTGTCAAAGAGATCTTTAGATTACACGGACTTCCAAAAAGAATAGCCAGTGAGAGATACAAAATTTACTTCAAAATTATGGAAACCTTTATTTGAAGCCTTAGGTACCTAGCTATGTTTTAGTTCAGCCTATCACCCTCAGATTGACGGTTAGACAGAAAGAGTGAATCAGGTTATTGAAGACATCCTTAGAGCTTACTGTAGTAGAGAACCCCGAAAATGGATACAATTTCTTCCTTTGGTGAAATTCGCCTATAATTCCTCATTCCATAAAAGCATTGGGATGTCACCTTTTAATGCACTTTATGGGCATGAATGTATATCACCCCTAAACTTTTCTGACCCCACTACAAGAGTAGAAGCTTCAAAACAAATGCTGGAAGAGATGGACGCCCAAACTAAGGCCATACGATAGGACATTCAAGTAGCTAAGGACCGCCAAAAAGATTATGCTGACAAAGAACGGTATGACCGGCTTTTCAAACAAGGGGATAAAGTATTCCTTCGGGTTCGGCCAAAGAGAAGAATCTATCCTTGGGAAAATTCAAAAAACTTAGCCCCAGTTATTGTGGACCTTATGAAGTGATAAAGATAATCAGTGATCAAGCTTACAAACTATAGTTACATGAGCACCTCAAGGTCCATAATGTATTCCATATCAGTCTTCTAAAACCTTATATCCCAAACGCTAATCACACTCTAGACGACGAATAGATTTTAATGCAAAAACAAGGAATTCTTGAACTCCAACCAGAATGTATTCTCGATACTAGGGAAAGAAGTCCGCAAAACAGACTAATCAGAGAGCATCTAGTAAAATGGAAGGACTACCCGATTGAAGACGCCACATGGGAGGACGAAGTATCACTTCTCAAAGATTTTCCCAAATTCGGTTGAGATGAGGACATCTCAATTCCTTAAGTTGGGGTGATTGTAAGGTTTCCAACTTCTGAAACCTTAGAAATTGTACAAAGCATAATCAAATTAATTTGTTTGTAAAGAAAGCAATCTAGAATTGTCCAACCGTGGCAAATATTGGTATTTTTGGAAGTGTAATCATGACTTTACTATGGTTAGAAATTTTCAGAATTGAATTCCAATAAAAACTAGCATAGTTATGGGCCCTAAAAGTTTACACTCTGGATTAATTTAATTAATTAAATTATAATTTTTTAGTAATTATTACTGCAAAAGACTTTTATCCTAGAGTTCCTAGATATTTACAGATAATTGCAGATGTTTTCAAAATTAATCATGAAAAGGTAAAAAATTAGCAGAAAATCGATTTTGTGTATTTGAGGGGCTGTGTGGGGCAATGATGAACTTGCCCAGGCTAGAATTAGCAGCAGTTGGTGCTAGGGGAAGGTTGGGGACTGGCTTGAGGTGCAAGCAACTGCCAGAAGTAGCCCTGAAGTCCTAAAAACCTATAAATAGCCCCCCCCCCCCCCCCCCCCCCCCCCTCTTCACAAAAAAATTTAGACTCGGAGTCCTGGCCATTTCTCTCTTAACTAGAGAGAACTCTACTCAGAAATTGCTAGAGAGCAAAAACTCTAGCTGATTATCCCACGATAATTAGCTTAATCTCTTTTTAATTAGTAAAATTATTCTAATTTACCTATATTTTCTTAATTAATCCAATTAATTAAGAAGATTAAACTTACTTACACTCTAAATTACTCTTTTAATTCTTAATACTCTGTTGATTTACTTATATTAAGATTAGATATATTAATCTAATTAATTATTAAGCCATATTAGAGCTGAAATTAATCTTTTTAATCATAAACTAATGGTAATTACACTAATTAAACTTAGATTAGTATAAGATAATTATCAGAGCTATATTAAACTGTAAAGATGTTAGAAAGATTAACTCTTAGTTTTTTGATTAGTTTTTGTAATTAATTAGGTAGAAGTTAGCTATTTTTAATCAAAAAATTGATGAAAAATCTATTTAATTAGCTCAAAAAGTTAATTATCACAGTTATAAAATACTATTAGGAACATGAGGTAAATTACTCATTAACAGATAATTAATCTAAGTATTTAATTAAGCTTAAATTAACTATTTTTAGTCATAAATGAAAGGAACAGATTAGAAAAACATGTTAGATAATTATGTGCTATCTTTTAGAGTTAGTTTACATGTTAAAAAAGCCATGATAATTATTTTGAGGTTCTGAAAAATAATATAGCTATTTATGTAAGTCAGATTAGACTAATTTTAGCGATAACTTAAAGGGGGAAATTACAAAAACATGTTAGATAATTATATTTTATTTATCAGAATAAATTTTACATGTTGAAGAAGCTGTGATAATTACCTTGAGGTTAAAAAGTAGTATAGTTACTTATCTAGGTCAGATTAGACTAATTTTAGCCATAAATTAAAGAGGGAAATTAGAAAAACATATTAGATAATTATGTGCTATTATCATAGTTAGTTTACATATTAAATAAGCTGTGAGAATTATCTTGAGGTTAGAAAAATAATATAGATATTTATCTAAGTCAGATGAGCCTAATTTTACCCATAAATTAAAGGGAAAATTAAAAAAATTACTTAGATAATTACATAGTAATTATCAAAGATAGGAATCATGGTTAGTAGGCCGGAATAATTAGGGTATATACATAAATTTATTCTATCTAATTAAATAGGCCAAAAACATCTATTTTTGAACGGAAATTAAAGGGAGAAATTAGTTAAATTACTTAGATAATTATATAATAATTATTAGAGGTATAAATTACTTTTAGAAACTTGATATAAATAGGGCATGCACAAATAATTAGTTTAGCTAATTATCTTAGCTAATGCTGTCTGATTTTGTCTATAAATTGAGAAGAAAAATTAGCAAATTAATTTATATAATTACACAATAATTACCAGATATAAAAAATAGCCTTCAAAAGTTGGGATAATTACCTATATCCCAAGTAATCAGTTTAACTAATTATTTTAGCTACTATTGTCTGATTTGGACTATAAATTGAGAAGGGAAATTTCTAAATCAATTTATAAGTTAGCAAGATAATTACTAGAGTTATAATACATCAAAATCCACCTAGGGTAAATATCCCACAAGCAGATAAGTAATTCATAGATTACAAAAGTGGGATTAGGATATTTTTGAACAAAAATTAAATAAGGAATTTAGTAAAATAGCATCGATAATGTTAAGATAATTATGGGAGAAAAATAACACTATTATGAAGCTTAGGAGAAAATATCTCACCCAAATATTTATCAAAGATACTTACTTAGTCCAAAAATCCCTATTTTTGGATAGAAGGAATAAGAGAGATTATTCATTTAATTCTTTAATCGATTAAGTATCCTTTTATAAAGGCTACCACTATGGCTCCGAAAAGGACCAGACAAAATCCTCATGTCCGATGAGGAAGATACAATGCACAAAAGGACTAGGGCATCCCATGACCATGACGCTGGCCTACTCGTGGGTCTACAGAGGAGAGTTTTCAGGCGTCAGGCGCCAGTGCAACAGCAGATGGCTGATCAGTCTCGGGTGGGTTTCCATTTTTTCACATAAGTCTTCAAATAACTTAAAGTTATTTTATAAATTAACATTGCATACATAAGAATAACAAAGGAACAACTAGCCGAAAAATGGAAGGTAACTTCCAAGAAACCAACGAGCATTGTTTGTAAATAGGAAAGAACTGTTTGGGCTAAGACCGGTTGACCTAGGAAAGAATGTTTGATCATCCTTAAGACAGCTTGTCTCAAGACACCTCTGATTCCTTGGAATATTTTACTCTAGGTGATGAGTCATGATGGCAAGTGAGTCGGTTACCTCCGTGCACGTAGAGTCTTTACCCTGTGCATGTCTATGTTGTGGATATTACTTAGGATATCGTTTTTATCCTAGAGGAACCGCCCGGTTGTATGGGCAACCGGTTGGCGTATGGGCGCCTGGATTTTGGGTGATGACTTTTTCCACCCCGATTTTTATAAATAAGGAATGGGTGCCATTTTTCACCCCTGTGTAGGCGATCTTGAGACAATCTAGAGTTACTTCAAATTGACAGTACCTTGTCTTAAGTCTAAAGATGTCTGATTGCTAAAAGATTGTTTTCAATACTGCTTTCAAGGGCTGTTTTAATGAAATTCTGTTATGAAGGATAAAAGGAATCATTATTTTAATTGTGGTAAAAACGTGGTAGTAATTAAATAACAAAGTATCATGTGTGAGTGCGGGGTGGTAAGTGGGGATTGACTAAGGTTGTCAATCATGGACGGGTGGACCTGATTAGTCAAGTAACTATCCATTCCCGTACAC
Organism: Adiantum capillus-veneris; assembly: GCF_014529385.1. Classification (NCBI taxonomy): domain Eukaryota; kingdom Viridiplantae; phylum Streptophyta; class Polypodiopsida; order Polypodiales; family Pteridaceae; genus Adiantum; species Adiantum capillus-veneris. The sequence goes on along the minus strand of NC_140943.1, from coordinate 55,456,753 downwards.
TAAAAACGTCTAGAAAACTTCTCCACTTGGAAGAGGAGTCCACCAACAGCTATGCCCTTAGGGGGAAAAAAGAGTTGGTTAAGGAAACCTTAGTCCAATTAATGGAAGTTATAGGGACGAAATGGTTATAGAAATTTCAAAAAAGTTGACCCGTTTCCATTGCGAGACAGGACTAGGTCTCCTTCTAGGGCTATAAACCCAAGCCATTGTCAATGGTAAAGGTATATTCCCTGGATTCTTCTTGCTAGAGACTTTGATTTTTATTAGGCCTAGAGACCTATCAAGGATCCCATTCCGCTTTTGGTGTCGGCGGGGTGGGGATCTTACATCCATATACCCATCTGCAAGTTGTAGTTTCATTCTTGTTGCTCTTAAAGTTGGTTTTTCCCATTTTTTTCATGTTTCTTTTGTAGCAATGGCTACTTCAGCTCCGCTGTCAAGAACTGCCATGGTAATGACACCCTGAAATTCCAAAGGAAGAGTCGTGTTGCTGTCTTCTCCTTTGCAATATTCTGCAACTTTGTTCAACGGTACCATCCTGCTAGTGAGGTGTGGATTTTAAGGTTCTTGGATCTCCTCTTGGATTTGTGACAAAGGATCCTTTACACCAACATCTTCTAGAGAACTTCCTACCATCATCCACATGTTTGGTCGTATTTGTAGCGGCTCAGCTAGCGTTATTGTGCATGTCATTGGTGTTCATAATATGTCTATCAGCCCTTTAGAGTCAATGACATTTTTGGAAGAGAGTCTCTATGATAGGACTGCGACAACATCGGACTTGGCTTCGTGCTCTTCCATATAGGACGATAGTGTTCTTAGTAAATGGGGTTGACTGTCCATAGATTGTAATGATCCCTGGTCTCCCCAATATGATTGCACTTCTAGATTTATTTGAGATCCAGTCTCAAATTCCTCTATTGATGGAATACCAGACTTGTTTAGACGTTTGCTTAGCTCACTAGCTTCATTGGTCTCTCTGACTTGTTTCCACAGTTCATCAAGACCATTCATTTCTCACAACCTTTTGGTATAGCTAAGTGGAACCCCTCAGAAGAGTTTTCCATGGTATTTCGTACTATCCTTGGTTCTTTTGCTAGGTCCTTGAGATTCGGCCTGTGCTCGTGACTAGGATCTATCTCTACTTTCTCCTAGTTTGGTGGGATTATTGGTGTTGGTGGTACAAGGATCACATCCTCAGGTTTTCCAACTAGTGGTTCTAGTAAAGTTTCGGCTATTTGAATCACTTTTTGTTACATTTCAAGCCTTTGCTTTTCTATTTTTGCATAGGGATATGTCATCCACCTTTGCTCTTGAGTTTGATTGTTTTTGAGCCGTGCTTCGTAGGCTTTAATGAGGGTGTCTAATGGCTCGTTGACCTTTTCTACCAATATGGATCCTCCTGAACTAGTGCTCTTGGGTTTTTCAACTATATATGGCACTGGTACTACCTCACGGTTCCTTTTCCCTTGCTTGTTTCTCCATCGAGTTTTCTCAATTTTCTTTGGTTTGTTTCCGCTCTTTGGATAAGGAAGTTTGTTATCGTTCCTTCCTAGCTTCCATTCTAGTTTTTATAGCTTTCTATGTGTTTCATTGAATTTTCCACTCAATGCTAGGTGCATCGGTTTTTGGTTCTTCAATGATGGGGTTGTCTACCACTTTTTGAACTTGGGCTCTAAGGATATCTTGGATCGGTAGCACCACTTCGTTTTTTAATCCATTGCTAGATGGTATCACCTCTAGTATATTCAACGTTACTTTTGCTCCTTTTTTCAGGTTCTTTGGGCAATTGGGGATCAAATGAGTGATCCCACACTCTAGGAAATATGCATTTACCCTAATGATTTTGTTGTGAGGTTAGTCTCTCATCAAATGGTCTCCTCCACACTTATAACATGGTCCCTTGGGTTGTTGAGGTGATCGTGGAGCAACCCTTTGTTGATAAGAAGGTCTTAATCCTGCTACTTTTCCATTTTGTATAAGTAGAAATGTGCATTTGTCCAAACTATATCTACCTTCTCCTGCATCATATACAACAATTGGTGGTCCAACCAATCCAATCATGCTCCATGGTTCAGGTGCTTTTGGCTTTCAGGTGGATAGTTCCTGATTTCGGCATATATCCACTAAGCTCTGCATAATATGCTGAGATTTGAACTAAGGCTTGCTCCTCAGGTTCTTCTACTATTGGTGCATATCTGACTCCCACCGGTCTCGTCTCTAGTAGTGGGGGTTGTTGTCCTAAGACAAGTTATGACCTTTCTACTCCTACTGGCCCTGCAAGAATACCCGTTGTATATTTAGGCACCGATAGAGCTTGTGCTGGTGCTACTTGGTCTTGTGGGGCATATTGGTGTTCCTTTATGTATACCCTGTTATAATAGCACTCCTCGATTACATGATTTGTCCACTTTTGCTCTATCGCACACCATTTTGGTTGCTTAGCCTCTGGTTTAGCAAACTGAATGATCCTCTTGAGCACCTCTTCAATGAGCTAATCTTGGTTTATTGAGGATTTAGATTTCTATATTCACTTGGTAGATTATTTTGATCCACTATGTTGTGATGAGGAATCATAGTCTAAATCCTTGTATTCTCCTTCCTTGATCTGATCTTTGTTTATTAAGAATTTAGATTTAGATTTCTGTACTCACTTGGTAGATTATTTTGATCCACTATGTTGTGATGAGGAATCATAGTCTAAATCCTTGTATTCTCCTTCCTTGTAGACAACACAATTATCTACCAAGTAGAGAGACTCTTTTTTCAACTCATTCAATGTGGGGCTCCTTTTCATGTGAGGTCCTTCTGGAGATCTGCGTTCCTCAGTCCTTGGATAAAAATGAACATTAACCTTGATTGGGTTGAAAAATCTTCTACTAGGCAAAACTTCACATATCTCTTCAGTCTTAAGGATGCTTTTCGTACAAACTCTTCTTCTTTTTGCTTGAATTTATGGATTTGCGAGATGGTGTTGTGGACTATCCCTGTTTGAGAGAATTCCTCAATAAACTTGTCAAACAACTGCGTCATTGACTCAAAATCTCTACGTTCTATGGAATCAAACCAGATGGCGGCATCCTCCTCTAGAGTTAGTCCAAATCCTACAAATTGCGTGGGAAAGTCTAGGACTTCCTCAACTCTAATAAAATGCATGAATGCTGCCACGTGATCCATGGGATCTCAATTCCCAGAATATTTCTTGTTAACCCATTTTTGGACTTGGGATGGTCTGATCCTACGATGATCCATCAATCTAAAGCATAGGATTTCCCAATCTCCCTCTATGAGCTCTTTTTGACCTAGGATAAGGCACGCGTTCCTTCCCTAGGGGTGCTCCTAATCCATAATTCTTGGTTGGTCTAGTTGGTGGTCGTTCCTTTGCTCGTACACTTTCTTCTCATTCTCGTTCTTCTTATTGATGGGGTGCTTCAGTCTTGGTCGGATTTGACATTCTTGTTCTATTCTCATCTTGGTACTGATGATGGAGTGGTGGTATTGGTAGTACTCCTAACACTGATGACATCCACCTCTGTTTGTGTTCTGATTTGGTGTTGCATACTACTCAAGCCATGCTTGAAAAGATATTGGTGTGGCTTGGGAGTTGTGAGGGTTGGGCAATGGCTGCCTGCTCGTCTACAATGTGGTGTTGTAATCATTTGAAAAGGGATTTGTGGATTTGCTAGGTGTTTGTATGGGATTTTGTTTCTCTTCAGAAGCATGTGGTAACAATTTTGGCATTATCACTCTTCCTACATCCTCTGGAAGGATTAGCGCATATTCTTGTCCGTACTTATCAACAAAAGTGACATGGGTTCCTATTGTAGAGTCATATGAAAACAAGTACAGGACTTTGCCTTTGCTTAATTCATTCACATGGGGTTCCATGCAATGGTAGTAAGAGATGACTCTCCCATCCCCATGATTGTAGATCCCAATATTTTCATGAATTGTAGCCACTCTTGCTACCCTCTTGTCATGAATGTGAAAGGCTCCAGGAGATTAAGTTTAGGAGGCAAGTCTTGGGTCTCCATAACCATCTTCCCTTTTGTTATGTTGTCTCCATACCGATTGTAGTTTTTTAGGATCTTTGACTTCATCACAGAATCTATCACCATCATCATTTACTAGGATTACTTATAACAGTCTAGCAGGCCATTCTTCAATGCAAATGCAATGATGTCCTCAAACATCTGCATAAACTAGGGCTCCATCAGTGTTTGTTACCTTTAGGAAGATTGTTGTGTATTTTGGTGTGTTTAAGGGTTTTTGGGAGGTGCTATCCCCCATAGTCCCTTGTTGCTGGGTGGAAGCCTCCAAGTTGTCGGTTAGCCATCCACTGATATGATTTGTCGAAAGAGGTGCCAGTATCACTAGCCTCTTCTATGATTGATGCTAAGGGACCTAGCTTGGCTTGGTTTACACTGTTTTTTGGTGATACTAGACTCCCTTGGTTTGTTCCTACATGATAAATATTTTTCTATGGCCAGGCCATGGAGCAGACCAAGACCAAGAAAAACCTAGCAAACAAAGGAGCTCAAGCAATATGCTATGCTCACTCCCAAAACAAGGAGCCTAGACAATGTAAGTGCGGCTAAATCATCTGCCAAAACATGTATCAAATTCTCTCTCTCTCTCTCTCTCTCTCTCTCTCTCTCTCTCTCTCTCACCCACGCAATGCTCGGGCTTCATATACTCACTCAGACTCGAGAACAGAATCATGAAGACATTTATGTGTTTATCATGAAATGGAGAGAGACAGAGAGAGGGATGCTGCAACTTCTGCACCACCATGACACATAAAAGGTATGATTGCCTCGATGTCGTCAAATTGAACATCTTCAAATTTTCTTCTCTTTAATCATAATGCCATAATAGGTGCAGTCTCTTCATTGCTTGTCAAAACAAACTCCTCATGGAAGATCAAGTGAGATCGTCATCATGATTCATAATAAAATGACCATTGTAACTCGCTAAAATGTCAAATCTCTTGCACTACATGCTCTGTTTCTCGGTCAAAATTCCCATGCCCTTGGCCAAAAAAAAGTGCAACAGTGGCATCCTGCGAGGAAAACTAGCCTGCTAGTGTCAAATGCAGAACTTCGATTAGGACTGATGCCTTATCCCTTGGGCTATAGATGATGTATGTTGAGAACTAAAAATACAAAACATATGAACAACCAAGAGGCAGACAATATGCAATCACACAAAGATGCAAAATGGTAATAATCCCCTAGCCTTGCACTGATGACTTGACTTGGCACTCCTAATGATCCTTGATGAGGGCCTCAATGACCTCAAGTGGGTCTTTCCCAATGACCTAAAATGCCCATGTTTATTGAAGTTTACAAAGGGATTTATAGGCGCTTGGGTCCAAGTTTACAAGTAAAAGCTAGGCAAATAACAAGAGAACCCAAAACTCGGGTTAGAGTGGTGCCTTATCCAATGGGCATATCTAAAATATATCAATGAAAAATAGGTGAAAACCATTCAATCACAAAATGATAAAAGCAAATAAAACAACCGCCCCCTTTAGCATGATAATGATGACCTGACTTGGCACTCCTAATGATCCTTGATGACTCTCTAATAACCTCAAGTGGGGCCCTCTCAATGAGCTAAAACACTCAAGTTTATGGGAGTTTACAGAGGGATTTATAGGTGCTTGGGTCCAAGTTTACATGCACATACTAGGGTGGTGGCAATGAGTGGTGGTAAACCAAAATAAGTTTCTCACATAAAAGCATATCCCAAAAATTTTGGTCAAAATGGGGTGTAATGCAAATTTTCTTTTGAAGTGGAAAATGAAAAAAAAAACTCCATTTAGGATGCAGGCTCTTCACTAGAACACCTAGATGCTGCAAGCTGGTCCCACCGCGCGTGCCATTGATAGATATTTTTCTATGGCTAGGCCATGGAGCAAACCAAGACCAAGAAAAACCTAGCAAACAAAAGAGCTCAAGCAATATGCTACGCTCACTCCCAAAACAAGGAGCGTAGACAATGTAATTGTGGCTAAATCATCTGCCAAAATATGTATCAAATTCCCTCTCTCTCTAATCCATGGAATGCGCAGGCTGCATATACTCGCTCAGACTTGAGAACAGAATCATGCAGACATTTATGTGTTTGTCATGAAAATGGAGAAAGATAGAAAGAGAGATGCTGCAAGTGTTTGTGTTTAAATATTTTCTTTTATCATGCCAAGTTTACAACAAAATTTATGGGAAATAGGAGGGAAAGAAAGCTTATCCATGTCTGAAGCTTTGACTTTGTATCTCGTCTCGATGGCCATTCCTTCATACACGTGCTCTCCGACCTCTTTCCATCCTTATGTCTCGAGCTACCTCTCTCTCTTCCTCTCTTTTTGTTAGTACTGCAAGAGAGGAACCCTCCCTCTCCTCCACCATATCTACAAGGGAATCTCCCTCTCTCTATCTCTATTTGCTACACAGGGAGAATCTCTCTCTCTCTATCTCGAGTGTCACCCACTTGCTCTCCAAGAAAAGGGACCCATCTCTCCATCTCGGTTCTCCTTAGTGCAAGGCGGACCTCTCTCTCACTCAGGGTCGTCCTTGTTCTCTCTCCCTAATCCCTTCACTGGCGCTCATGGCAGCCTGTTCGATATGGCTTGCATAGGCCCTCATCATCTCCCTTACTCTCTCGCTTGCAAACGACAGAACAGAGAATCTCTCCTTCGGTCTTGGCCGTCTTCCCCCAATACCATCTCGGATGATCTCTATCGACTTTCCCAACTCTCTATCTTCTCACCTGCCAATCGTGGCTCCCCGTGGTGACTTTCCAACCCCCTTTTCAATCAACCGGCACCCTCTCGCAAGCCACCCTGCGCGCCCCTTCTCATGCACACAACTCCTCATCCTGGCTATGCTACTCTCAAAAAATCTCCCCTCTCGGCATGGCAAAATCTGTGCTCCCTTGGTGACTCCTCCCCTCATCTTGTTTCTCGTAGTCAAAAGGTGGCGGTTCTTCCCATGCCGTTTCAGGTGTTCGCCATCTCTTTAGCTCGTTAAAAAAAACCATATAAAAACATGGGCAAATTACCAAAATACACCTCTAATTTTATGAAATTCCCAAAATGCCCCTCGTATTTTCAAAATTCCCAATCTGCCCATAAAATACACCTAAAATTTTTCAAAATACCCTTAAATAATTTGAAAATTCTCAAAATACCCCCAAGTCCTAAATTAAGCAAATTGGAGAGAAAATCGTTCATATGCATTCAAGCTTTCGACAACCAATGAAGGCAAGTCAAATCTCCACTACATATACAACAAAATCTCAAGGAAAATGTGGTATGGCTTCCTCATACAAAATGAAGCCAAATCCTTGCTATAATCGGAAAGAAAATCTCTCACACGTTGAGAGTAATGCATTCAAGCTTTCGACACAAAATGAAGACAAGTCAAATCTTCGCTACATATAGAGCAAATCGCAAGGAAAATGTGGTATGGCTTTCTAATACAAAATGAAGCCAAATCCCCACTATAATCGGAAAGAAAGTTCCTCCCACGCATTGTGACTTTCCCACACAAAATGAAGCCACATCCCAGCTACATATTCAATCTGCAATTGGAGCTTTGCAAGAACATTCATTGTGGCCAAGACCACCACAACGTGAGCATGTGAAAATACGCTTTTCCTTGAAGCGATCCTCAGTTCTAATACGAAGTTTTCTAGGACGCCCAGGTGGCCTGCGTGTGGCAGGTGGTTTCAATTGATCACTAGCATCTTCACTTGCATCCACAATTGGATTTATGAAACCACTATAAGTGTTACGATAGGCCTGCAAAGCATATGCCTTATGTACATACGATTGAACACACTCTCTCTTGAACAGAATAGCTGCAATAGCATGAGCACATGGAATTTCAAATGTTTGCCACTTATTACATGAGCATGACCTTGTACATACATCAACTACACATGTTTTTGTACTTGTCAAGATCTCAAAAACCATATCACTAGAGGGCAAGATTCGATATTGCCGAGCACTATTTCCAGCCTCACGCAAATTCTTCTCTACGTTTGCTCATCATGAAATGCTTTGACCATACACCCAGGTCCACCAGAGACCAAAGACGCATGCAAGCGCCACATGCATCCCTCTGCCTTGCATACAACGGTATATCTGGATCGATCACGCTTAGCATGCCTAAGCTCCACATGAGACTTGATTGCTTGTTCTTGAACCTTTGAACGAAGCACATCAAGAGATTCAAATTGAGCACCAAGAGAAAGAGTTGCAGACATGGTAGCATTATTCTCCGATGTATTTGCATTACTCTCAGCCATGGTTGCCCTCTTGTGTGTACCCGCAATACCACACTTCTTTACATATAAACAATAACGAGCTCTTGCATCAATCTGTATCTTGCACTATGCGGATGGACATTTGCCTTGCACATAGCCATTCGCATACATCGCACAAAAGGCTCCCAACTAGTCTGTGGAGAGAGATGCACTGAAGACTCCCTCGTTTTTGTGACCTGTCCACCTCAAGGCCCGCCGTGTAAGCAGACAATGGCCTGCGTTGCTGAGACTCAGAGCTGGCGAGGCGACAATTTTCCCGCGCGATAGTTTCGGTGCTGCTCGCTGTTTTTTTCAACAGCTTCGGACGAAACCGTATGCTGAGAGAATACGAGGGCCTTTTTGGGAATTCTGAAAATACGAGGGGCGAATGGGGAATTTCGGCAAATTGGAAGGGTATTTTGGTAATTTGCCCTAAAAACATTCTATCTTTCCTACCAAGGCTTTTTAAGATTTTGTTCACACTCTCAGTGTGGACCTCGCAATGGGCTTCTCTCATCGCACCCTTGCACAGAGGCATACCCTCAATGCATGGGAGCTACAGAAGGTTGCCAGCATATGCACTAAAACGAGGTGCCTCTTCATAACAACCTTTACATCACTTATCGCGATCATCATCCACACGCGTCACTTCGAAAGCAACTTCATCTTCTAGAGTTGTTTGCAACCTTCATGACCTTCATGGGAACTTCTACACCACCATGACACATAAAAGGTATGATTGCCTTGATGTCGTCAAATTGAACATCTTCAAAGTTTCTTCTCTTGAATCATAATGCCATAATAGGTGCAACCTCTTCATTGCTTGTCACAACAAATTCCTCATGGCAGATCAAGTTAGATCGTCATCATGATTCATAATAAAATGACCATTGTAACTCGCTAAAATGTCAAATCTCTTGCACTACATGCTCTGTTTCTCGGTAAAAATTCCCATGCCCTTGGCCAAAAAAAAGTGCAACAGTGGCATCCTGCGAGGAAAACTAGCCTGCTAGTGTCAAATCCAGAACTTCGATTAGGACTGATGCCTTATCCCTTGGGCTATAGATGATGTATGTTGAGAAATAAAAAATAAAAAACATATGAACAACCAAGAGGCAGACAATATGCAATCACACAAAGATGCAAAATGGTAATAATCCCCTAGCCTTGCACTGATGACTTGACTTGGCACTCCTAATGATCCTTGATGAGGGCCTCAATGACCTCAAGTGGGTCTTTCCCAATGACCTAAAACACCTAGGTTTATTGAAGTTTACAAAGAGATTTATAGGCGCTTGGGTCCAAGTTTATAGGTAAAAGCTAGGCAAATAACAAGAGAACCCAAAACTCGGGTTAGAGTGGTGCCTTATCCAATGGGCATATCTAAAATATATCAAGGAAAAATAGGTGAAAACCATTCAATCACAAAATGATAAAAGCAAATAGAACAACCACCCCCTTTAGCATGATAATGATGACCTGACTTGGCACTTCTAATGATCCTTGATGACTCTCTAATAACCTCAAGTGGGGCCCTCTCAATGAGCTAAAACACTCAAGTTTATGGGAGTTTACAGAGGGATTTATAGGTGCTTGGGTCCAAGTTTACATGCACATACTAGGGTGGTGGCAATGAGTGGTGGTAAACCAAAATAAGTTTCTCACATAAAAGCATATCGCAAAAATTTTGGTCAAAATGGGGTGTAATGCAAATTTTCTTTTGAAGTGGAAAATGAAAAAAAAAACTCCATTTAGGATGCAGGCTCTTCACTAGAACACCTAGATGTTGCAAGCTGGTCCCACCGCGCGTGCCATTGATAGATATTTTTCTATGGCTAGGCCATGGAGCAAACAAAGACCAAGAAAAACCTAGCAAACAAAAGAGCTCAAGCAATATGCTACGTTCACTCCCAAAACAAGGAGCCTAGACAATGTAATTGCGGCTAAATCATCTGCCAAAATATGTATCAAATTCTCTCTCTCTCTCTAATCCATGCAATGCTCGGGCTGCATATACTCGCTCAGACTCGAGAACAGAATCATGAAGACATTTATGTGTTTGTCATGAAAATGGAGAAAGACAGAAAGAGAGATGTTGCAAGTGTTTGTGTTTAAATATTTTCTTTTATCGTGCCAAGTTTACAACAAAATTTATGGGAAATAGGAGGGAAAGAAAGCTTATCCATGTCTGAAGCTTTGACTTTGTATCTCGTCTCGATGGCCATTCCTTCATAGACGTGCTCTGCGACCTCTTTCCATCCGTATGTCTCGAGCTACCTCTCTCTCTTCCTCTCTTTTTGTTAATACAGCAAAAGAGGAACCCTCCCTCTCCTCCACCATATCTACAAGGGAATCTCCCTCTCTCTATCTCTATTTGCTACACAGGGAGAATCTATCTCTCTTTTTATCTCGACTCTCACCCACTTGCTCTCCAAGAAAAGGGACCCATCTCTGCATCTCGGTTCTCCTTAGTGAAAGGCGGACCTCTCTCTCACTCAGGGTCGTCCTTGTTCTCTCTCCCTAATCCCTTCACTGGTGCTCATGGCAGCCTGTTCGATATGGCTTGCATAAGCCCTCATCATCTCCCTTACTCTCTCGCTTGCAAACGACACAACAGAGAATCTCTCCTTTGCTCTCGGCTGTCTTCCCCCAATACCATCTCAGATGATCTCTATCGACTTCCCCAACTCTCTATCTTCTCGCCTACCAACCGTGGCTCCCCCTGGAGAATTTTCAACCCCCTTCTCAATCAACCGACACCCTCTCTCAGGCCACCCTCTCGTGCCATCCTGCAGAAACTAGCCAGCGCGCCCCTTCTCATGCAAACAACTCCTCATGGTGGCTATGCTACTCTCAAAACATCTCCCCTCTCGGCATGGCAAAATCTGTGCTCCCTTGGTGACTCCTCCCCTCATCTTGTTTCTCCCAGTCAATAGGTGGCGGTTCTTCCCATGCCATTTCAGGTGTTCGCCATCTCTTTAGCTCGTTAAAAAAAACCATATAAAAACATTCTATCTTTCCTACCAAGGCTTTTTAGATTTTGTTCACACTCACAGTGTGGACCTTGCAATGGGCTTCTCTCATCGTACCCTTGCACATAGGCATACCCTCATTGCATGGGAGCTACAGAAGGTTGCCAGCATCCGCACTAAAACGAGGTGCCTCCTCATAACAACCTTTACATCACTTATCGCGATCATCATCCCACACGTCACTTCGAAACCAACTTCATCTTCTAGAGTTGTTTGCAACCTTCATGACCTTCATGGGAACTTCTGCACCACCATGACACATAAAAGGTATGATTGCATCGATGTCGTCAAATTGAACATCTTCAAAGTTTCTTCTCTTTAATCATAATGCCATAATAGGTGCAGCCTCTTCATTGCTTGTCAAAACAAACTCCTCATGGCAGGTCAAGTGAGGTCATCATCATGATTCATAATAAAATGACCATTGTAACTCGCTAAAATGTCAAATCTCTTGCACTACATGCTCTGTTTCTCGGTAAAAATTCCCATGCCCTTGGCAAAAAAAAAGTGCAACAGTGGAGTCCTGCGAGGAAAACTAGCCTGCTAGTGTCAAATCCAGAACTTCGATTAGGACTGATGCCTTATCCCTTGGGCTATAGATGATGTATGTTGAAAAATAAAAAATAAAAAACATATGAACAACCAAGAGGCAGACAATATGCAATCACACAAAGATGCAAAATGGTAATAATCCCCTAGCCTTGCACTGATGACTTGACTTGGCACTCCTAATGATCCTTGATGAGGGCCTCAATGACCTCAAGTGGGTCTTTCCCAATGACCTAAAACGCCCAGGTTTGTTGAAGTTTTTAAAGGGATTTATAGGTGCTTGGGTCCAAGTTTATAGGTAAAAGCTAGGCAAATAACAAGAGAACTCAAAACTCGGGTTAGACTGGTGCCTTATCCAATGGGCATATCTAAAATATCAAGGAAAAATAGGTGAAAACCATTCAATCACAAAATGATAAAAGCAAATAGAACAACCGCACCCTTTAGCATGATAATGATGACCTGACTTGGCGCTCCTAATGATCCTTGATGACTCTCGAATAACCTCAAATGGAGCCCTCTCAATTAGCTAAAACACTCAAGTTTATGGGAGTTTACAGAGGGATTTATAGGTGCTTGGGTCCAAGTTTACATGCACATACTAGGGTGGTGGCAATGAGTGGTGGTAAACCAAAATAAGTTTCTCACATAAAAGCATATCCCAAAAATTTTGGGCAAAATGGGGTGTAATGAAATTTTTCTTTTGAAGTGGAAAATGAAAAAAAAAACTCCATTTAGGATGCAGGCTCTTCACTAGAACACCTAGATGCTGCAAGCTATTCCCACCGTGCGTGCCATTGATAGATATTTTTCTATGGCTAGGCCATGGAGCAAACCAAGACCAAGAAAAACCTAGCAAACAAAAGAGCTCAAGCAATATGCTACCTCACTCCCAAAACAAGGAGCCTAGACAATGTAAATGCGGCTAAATCATCTGCCAAAACATGTATCAAATTCTCTCTCTCTCTCTCTCTCTCTCTCTCTCTCTCTAACCCATGCAATGCTCTGACTGCATATACTCGCTCAGACTCGAGAACAGAATCATGAAGACATTTATGTGTTTATCATGAAAATGGAGAGAGAAAGGGAGAGAGACACTGCAAGTGTTTGTGTTTAAATGTTTTCTTTTATTATGCCAAGTTTACAACAAAATTTATGGGAAATAGGAGGGAAATAAAGCTTATCGATGTCTGAAGCTTTCACTTTGTATCTCGTCGATGGCCGTTCCTTCATACACGTGCTTTGTGACCTCTTTCCATCTTTACGTCTTGAGCTACCTCTCTCTCTTCCTCCCTTTTGTCAATACAGCAAGAGAGGAAACCTCCCTCTCCTCCACTATATCTATAGGGGAAAATCCCTCTCTCTATCTCTATTTGCTACACAGGGAGAATCTCTCTCTCTATCTCGACTCTCACCCACTTGCTCTCCAAGAAAAGGGACCCATCTCTCCATCTCGGTTCTCCTCAGTGCCAGGTTCCCTCTCTCACTCAAGGTCGTCCTCATTCTTTCTCTCTAATCCCTTCAATGGCGTTCACGGCAGCCTGCTCGATATGGCTTGCATAAGCTCTTGTCATCTCCCTTACTCTCTCGCTTACAAATGACACAAGAGAGAATCTCTCCTTCGCCCTTGGCCGTCTTCCCCCAGTACCATCTCACATGATCTCTATCGACTTCCCCAACTCTCTATCTTCTCGCCTGCCAACCGTGGCTCCCCCTGGCGACTTTCCAACCCCCTTCTCAATCAACCAACACCCTCTCTCAGGCCACCCTCTCGTGCCATCCTGCAGAAACTAGCCCAGTGCGCCCCTTCTCATGCACACGACTCCTCATCCTGGCTATGCTACTCTCAAAACATCTCCCCCTCTCGACATAGCAAAATCGATGCTCCCTTGGTGACTCCTCCCCTCATCCTGTTTCTCCCAGTCAAAAGGTGGCAGTTCTTCCCATGCCATTTCAGGTGTTCGCCATCTCTTCAGCTAAACCATATAAAAACATTCTATCTTTGCTACCAAGGCTTTTTAGATTTTGTTCACACTCTTAGTATGGACCTTGCAATGGGCTTCTCTCATCGAACCATTGCACATAGGCATACCCCAATGCATGGGAGCTACAGAAGGTTGCCAGCATATGCACTTAAAACGAGGTGCCTCCTTATAACAACCTTTTCATCACTTAGCATGATCATCATCAACAAGCGTCACTTTGAAAGCAACTTCATCCTTTAGAATTGTTTGCAACCATCATGAACTTCATGGGAACTTCTGCACCACCATGATACATAAAAGGTATGATTGCCTCGATGTCGTCAAATTGAACATCTTTAAAGTTTCTTCTCTTTAAGCATAATGCCATAATAGGTGCGGCGTCTTCATTGCCTGTCAAAACAAACTCCTCATGGCAGATCAAGTGAGATCATCATCATGATTCATAATAACTAGACCATTGTAACTCACTAAAATGTCAAATCTCTTGCACTACATGCTCTGTTTCTCGGTCAAAATTCCCATGCCCTTGGCCAAGAAAAAGTGCAACAGTGGCATCTTGCGGGGACAACTAGCTTGCTAGTGTCAAACCCAGAACTTTGATTAAGACTGATGCCTTATCCCTTGGGCTATATATGATGTATGTTGAGAAAAAATAAAATAAAAAATATGAACAACCAAGAGGTGGACAATATGCAATCACACAAAGATGCACAATGATAATAATCCCCTAGCCTTGCAATGTTGACTTGACTTGGCACTCCTTATGATCCTTGATGAGGGCCTCAATGACCTCGAGTGGGTCTTTCCTAATGATCTAAAACACCCAGGTTTATTGAAGTTTATAGAGGGATTTATAGGCGCTTGGGCCCAAGTTTACAGGTAAAAGCTAGGTGAATAACAAGAGAACCCAGAACTCGGGTTAGACTGGTGCCTTATCCAATGGGCATGTTTAAAAGATATCAAGGAAAAATAGGTGAAAACCATTCAATGACAAAATGATAAAAGCAAATAGAACAACTACCCCCTTTAGCATGATAATGATTAATTGACTTGGCACTCCTCATGATCCTTGATGACTCTCTAATAACCTCAAGTGGGGTCCTCTCAATGACCTAAAACACTCACTTTATGGGAGTTTATAAGCGCTTGGGTCCAAGTTTACATGCACATACTAGGGTGGTGGCAATAAGTGGTGGTCAACCAAAATAAGTTTCTCACATAAAAGCATATCCCAAAAATTTTGGGCACAATGCGGTATAATGAAAATTTTCTTTTGAAGTGGAAAATGAAAAAAAAACTCCATTTAGGATGCAGGCTCTTCACTAGAACACCTAGATGCTGCACACTGGTCCCACTGGGCGTGCCACTCATAGATATTTTTCTATGGCTAGGCCATGGAGCAGACCAAGACCAAGAAAAACCTAGCAAACAAAAGAGCTTAAGCAATATGCTACGCTCACTCCCAAAACAAGGAGCCTAGACAATGTAAGTGCGGCTAAATCATCTGCCAAAATATGTATCAAATTCTCTCTCTCTCTCTCTCTCTCTCTCTCTCTCTCTCTCTCTCTAATCCATGCAATGCTCGGGCTGGATATACTCGCTCAGACTCGAGAACAGAATCATGAAGACATTTATGTGTTTGTCATGAAAATGGAGAAAGACAGAAAGAGAGATGCTGCAAGTGTTTGTGTTTAAATATTTTCTTTTATCATGCCAAGTTTACAACAAAATTTATGGGAAATAGGAGGGAAAGAAAGCTTATCCATGTTTGAAGCTTTGACTTTGTATCTCGTCGATGGCCATTCCTTCATACACGTGCTCTGCGACCTCTTTCCATCCTTATGTCTCAAGCTACCTCTCTCTCTTCCTCTCTTTTTGTCAATACAGCAAGAGAGGAACCCTCCCTCTCCTCCACCATATCTACAAGGGAATCTCCCTCTCTCTATCTCTATTTGCTACATAGGGAGATTCTCTCTCTCTCTCTCTCTCTCTCTCTCTCTCTCTCTCTCTCTCTCTCTCTCTCTCTCTCTCTCTCTCTCTCTCTCTCTCTCTCTCTATCTTGACTTTCACCCACTTTATCTCCAAGAAAAGGGACCCATCTCCCCATCTCGGTTCTCCTTAGTGCAAGTAGGCCCTCTTTCTCACTCAGGGTTGTCCTCATTCTCTCTTTCTAATCCCTTCACTGGCGCTCATGGCAGCCTGCTGGATATGGCTTGCATAAGCCCTCATCATCTCACTTACTCTCTCGCTTGTGAAAGACACAACATAGAATCTCTCCTTCGCTCTCGGCCGTCTTCCCCCAGTACCATCTCAGATGATCTCTATCAAATTCCCCAACTCTCTATCTTCTCGCCTGCCAACCGTGGCTCCCCCTGGAAACTTTCCAACCCCCTTCTCAATCAACCCTTACCCTCTCTCAGGCCACCCTCTCGTGCCATCCTGCAAAAACTAGCCCAGCGGGCCCCTTCTCATGCGCACGACTCCTCATCTTGGCTATGCTACTCTCAAAACATCTCCCCTCTCGGCATGGAAAAATCTGTGCTCCCTTGGTGACTCCTCCCCTCATCTTGTTTCTCCCAGTCAAAAGGTGGCGGTTCTTCCCATGCTGTTTCAGGTGTTTGCCATCTCTTCAGCTAAACCATATAAAACATTCTATCTTTTAGATTTTGTTCACACTCTTAGTATGGACCTCACAATGGGCTTCTCTCATCGCACCCTTGCACATAGGCATACCCCAATGCATGGGAGCTACAGAAGGTTGCTAGCATACGCACTTAAAACGAGGTGCCTCCTCATAACAACCTTTACATCACTTATCATGATCATCATCAACAAGCGTCACTTTGAAAGCAACTTCATCCTTTAGAATTGTTTGCAACCATCATGAACTTCATGGGAACTTCTGCACCATCATGATACATAAAAGGTATGATTGCCTCGATGTCGTCAAATTGAACATCTTCAAAGTTTCTTCTCTTTAAGCATAATGCCATAATAGGTGCGGCGTCTTCATTGCCCGTCAAAACAAACTCCTCATGGCAGATCAAGTGAGATAGTCATCATGATTCATAATAACTAGACCATTGTAACTTGCTAAAATGTCAAATCTCTTGCACCACATGCTCTGTTTCTCGGTCAAAATTCCCATGCCCTTGGCCAAAAAAAAAGTGCAACAGTGGCGTCTTGCGGGGACAATTAGCCTGCTAGTGTCAAACCCAGAACTTTGATTAAGATTGATGCCTTATCGCTTGGGCTATAGATGATGTATGTTGAGAAAAAATAAAATGAAAATATGAACAACCAAGAGGCGGACAATATGCAATCACACAAAGATGCAAAATGATAATAATCCCCTAGCCTTGCAATGTTGACTTGACTTGGCACTCCTTATGATCCTTGATGAGGGCCTCAATGACCTCGAGTGGGTCTTTCCTAATGACCTAAAACACCCAGGTTTATTGAAGTTTACAGAGGGATTTATAGGTGCTTGGGTCCAAGTTTACAGGTAAAAGCGATGTGAATAACAAGAGAACCCAGAACTCAGACTGGTGCCTTATCCAATGGGCATATTTAAAAGATATCGAGGAAAAATAGGTGAAAACCATTCAATGACAAAATGATAAAATCAAATAGAACAACCACCCCCTTTAGCATGATAATGATGAACTGACTTGGCACTCCTCATGATCCTTGATGACTCTCCAATAACCTCAAGTGGGGCCCTCTCAATGACCTAAAACACTCACGTTTATGGGAGTTTACAGAGGGATTTATAGGCGCTTGGGTCCAAGTTTACATGCACATACTAGGGTGGTGGCAATGAGTGGTGGTCAACCAAGATAAGTTTCTCACATAAAAGCATATCCCAAAAATTTTGGGCACAATGCGGTATAATGAAAATTTTCTTTTGAAGTGGAAAATGAAAAAAAAACTCCATTTAGGATGCAGGCTGTTCACTAGAACACCTAGATGCTGCAAGCTGGTCCCACTGGGCGTGCCACTGATAGATATTTTTCTATGGCTAGGCCATGGAGCAAACCAAGACCAAGAAAAACCTAGCAAACAAAAGAGCTCAAGCATTATGCTACGCTCACTCCCAAAACAAGGAGCCTAGACAATGTAAGTGCGGGTAAATCATCTGCCAAAAAATGTATCAAATTCTCTCTCTCTCTCATCCATGCAATGCTCGGGCTACATATACTCGATCAGAGTCGAGAACAGAATCATGAAGACATTTATGTGTTTGTCATGAAAATGGAGAAAGACAGAAAGAGAGATGCTGCAAGTGTTTGTGTTTAAATATTTTCTTTTATCATGCCAAGTTTACAACAAAATTTATGGGAAATAGGAGGGAAAGAAAGCTTATCCATGTCTGAAGCTTTGACTTTGTATCTCGTCTCGATGGCCATTCCTTCATACACGTGCTCTCCGACCTCTTTCCATCCTTATGTCTCTAGCTACCTCTCTCTCTTCCTCTCTTTTTGTCAATACAGCAAGAGAGGAACCCTCCCTCTCCTCCACCATATCTACAAGGGAATCTCCCTCTCTCTATCTCTATTTGCTACACAGGGAGAATCTCTGTCTCTCTATCTTGACTCTCACCCACTTCCTCTCCAAGAAAAGGGACCCATCTCTCCATCTCGGTTCTCCTTAGTGCAAGGTGGCCCTCTCTCTCACTTAGGGTTGTCCTCATTCTCTCTCTCTAATCCCTTCACTGGCGCTCATGGCAGCCTGCTCGATATGGCTTGCATAAGCCCTCATCATCTCGCTTACTCTCTCGCTTGCAAACTACACAATAGAGAATCTCTCCTTCGCTCTCGGCCGTCTTCCCCCAGTACCATCTCAGATGATCTCTATCGAATTCCCCAACTCTCTATCTTCTCGTCTGCCAACCGTGGCTCCCCCTGGAAACTTTCCAACCCCCTTCTCAATCAACCCTCACCCTCTCTCAGGCCACCCTCTCGTGCCATCCTGCAAAAACTAGCCCAGCGGGCCCCTTCTCATGCACACGACCTCTCATCTTGGCTATGCTCCTCCCAAAACATCTCCCCTCTCGGCATGGAAAAATCTGTGCTCCCTTGGTGACTCCTCCCCTCATCTTGTTTCTCCCAGTCAAAAGGTGGCAGTTCTTCCCATGCTGTTTTAGGTGTTCGCCATCTCTTCAGCTAAACCATATAAAAACATTCTATCTTTCCTACCAAGGCGTTTTAGATTTTGTTCACACTCTCAGTATGGACCTCGCAATGGGCTTCTCTCATCGCACTCTTGCACATAGGCATACCCTCAATGCATGGGAGCTACAGAAGGTTGCGAACATACGCACTAAAACGAGGTGCCTCTTCATAACAACCTTTACATCACTTATCGAGATCATCATCCACAAGAATCACTTCAAAAGCAACTTCATCTTTTAGAGTTGTTTGCAACCTTCATGACCTTCATGGGAACTTCTCCACCACCATGATACATAAAAGATATGATTGCCTTGATGTCGTCAATTTGAACATCTTCAAAGTTTCTTCTCTTTAAGCATAATGCCACAATAGGTGCGGCGTCTTCATTGCCTGTCAAAACAAACTCCTCATGGTAGATCAAGTGAGATCGTCATCATGATTCATAATAAAATGACCATTGTAACTCGCTAAAATGTCAAATCTCTTGCACTACATGCTCTATTTCTCAGTCAAAATTCCCATGCCCTTGGCCAAAAAAAGTACAACATTACTTTACCGTCTCTTAGAAGATACCTGCCAGGCCTTGAGTACATGAAAAAAGACGTATACACTTTTGCAAAATCCCAACGTCTTACCTGTGAGGTTAGCTAGCTCCTGGTGCATCTTTTGCTTTTGATACCCTCGATACTTGTACACACAAGATCAAGCACTTTGCCTCTTGGATTTCTCTTTGGAATCTTCACTGAAATTCAAAATTTGCAGAAACTTTGAAACCTAGGTCGAAAATTTGACTATCCAAAGCCCAATCCTTAACAAGCTCTTTGAGGGTGATTTTGGGGTCTATTTGATTCAACCAAGGTATTTTCGGAATCTTGGCAAGAAGACCTACAGGTTGGGGGGTCAATTTTTTGAGCTAGGCTAGATGGCAGATACCACAGTAGCTGACGTTGGTGAGCTTTCTGGGGCTGGTCAATTCCTGCTAGTTGGTCTTTTCCTGGTGAGTCCTTTGACACCCTGCATGAAGTGTTTTGACACTTTTTGAGGCTTGTTGGGTCAATTATCAAAAGTTGGACCTTTAGTTTTTGGGTGATTAGAGGGGCTTTTACTAGTTCGAATGGGTCAAGGAAGGTATATTTGGGATCCTTGTAGTGCTAGGAATTGAATGACATCAAGACAATCCCACTCTGGCAAAGATGGCAACTACTACGATAGTTGGCTTTTGTGGAATTTTGGACTTCTGACACTTAGATTGGTTTCCGTATCACCTATGTAGTCTTTTGCACCTATGTGCCACCTAAAATTTTGGGTTTTGGCCTATCAAAAGTCATGGTTAACTCCTTGGGCCTGGTCATTTAAAGCAATTTTGGTTGGTTTTACCCAATTTTTGATCCTTTTTGACTTGTGGAAGTGGATTTGGCAAGTACAGAATCTATGGATCCTGATGGTATGTCCTGGCTGTGAAAAAATGACAAGTGGCAACAATTGTGATACTTGTTACTGGGGCCCGATTTGAACCTAGTCACTTTTTATAGTTCCCTTATCTCTAGGGCTTCCCAATGACACCCTATATGACCTAAAATGATTAATTTTTGGCCTCTATTCAACGTTTCAAGTCTGGCTTGGCCACTTATTGCAAAATTTGCTTTAACTCACCGCTAATAACTCAAATTTTAATCAAAATTATGAGATATTCTCTACTAGAGTGTTTGCAAGTACACCAGCAATAATTTCTCAAATCACACTTAGTTTTCAAGTTATGCATACTTCTTGCCTTTTTAGTCTCTTTGCCGTCAAAAGTCACAATATGGCATTCAAAAGCAACTTTGGCTCGTCCAAGCAACACCAAAATGTAATGTTAGCCTAACTACTACTCCTACAACTAATCTAAACAACAAAACAACAAAATATAAAGCAAAACAAAGGAAAAAGAAGTGGAAGCGGGGTAAATGATAGCTGAATTTATGAATCTCGCTTCTACTTACCACAACCGCCTCAAGGCACGGACTATATGCACAATGCACTAAAACCAACAACTAAGGTCATCCTAACCTACAAGGTAAGCGAAAGGAAACATCCAACTCTTTAGTCTACCTGAGAAATCAGCACGCCTTGCTGATTCTCCTACCTAAAGATAAATATAATGAATTGTAACGCTTGGGCACTAGGTAAAGGAGAACCTCACCACGACCTCTTTGCTAATGTAAGTCCTATGTCCCTGACAATGGCGACAATGTTGGCGGACCGCCGAGATTGGACGTTGCAGCCTAGAAGGAACTCAAGCCAACATAAATATGTCACGCCGAGGACGTAGCCGACCCAACAAGTGCATGGGAACATCAAATGCAATGCACAAATGGTTGAGCACTGGGGAGAGAGGTGTCACTCTCAAGCAAAGAAGCAACTAAGTGAAAAATGCCTAAGTCTCCCTTGGAGTCTAACTAACACTCAAATGGATGTAGAGGGGTCAAACAAACTTCAAATGGCATGAAGCTTGAGATTGGGGGTCCCTAGGCTATAGGCAATAGGTTTCCAACATCAAAACTTGCAAAAGTCACAATGGGTCAGGTGAGCAACCGAAATTGTTTCCACCTCTCAACTTCACCAAAAATGACGAATGATGGGTCGTTTGGCTCCTCCTAAGGCCTACTTACCTATGTCCATGCTTAATTTCATTTAAAATACCATTACCAACACAAAACAAACACTTAAACACATTAGGAAACCTAGAGCTAAAATCGCTCATTGTGTCGCGCACACACACTCAAACATAGCTCATTGAATATGTACATGATGCCAAGAGCATGAGGAAGAAACACATGAAGTTTCATTAGCAATGCTTACCCATACAAGGAGTAGTGAGTGTGTAAGTGTAGGTGTACTCTTCATTGCATTGGAAACTGGGAAGGGGGAACACACCCAACACACACAATGTTTGACTCTTTCCACTGCATCCCTATCCGCATAGAATCACACACACACACACACACACACACACACACTTATCTAGCTGACAAGTCGCTGGCTAACCCTTGGCTGACAACTGCCCTTTTTGGTGTGCTAACATAGAGCTGCTACTCTCTAGAAAAGTTTCACCGAGTATCTAGAGAAGAACACGGGTAATTGCTCATGGTACCGAATATCTACCAGATGTATACCACACCCACACACACCCTTGCTTATTAAATATAGATACTATTTTGTATTTCGGCCCCTCTCTAGTGAAGACTTTTGTCTCACTCTATGAGTTGACAGGGTCTCTTGCACAGTCTCTCGCACTCTCTGATTGTCTCTATCTTTAGAGAATGGACCTCTCCTCAAGAAGGGGGAATGCTACACACACACTCTTAGGTGTACAAGACACAATCTATTCTCACCCTCTAAGTTGTCTACTACTCCATATCTTACCCTTGCACAACCAGGGACTCTGGCTTACTGATCAAACAATTAAGTGGTAATGGCACCTACCCATAGCCCCTATGGATATCCCCTCTCACATCGGACTTTGATATTCTTTAGATGTGATCACCTCTAGATGTGATCTCTCTCTCTCTCTCTCTCTCTCTCTCTCTCTCTCTCTCACACACACACACACACACACACACACACACACATCTACATGGAACATAAACTTGGTGGCCCATTATCTCAGACGCAGTGACCTATCTCACTCTCCTTCACAACTTCATACCCCGATGAGGATGTTCCTTCCACATTGACGCACACATTCTCTCTAATAGTGTGAAACATGCCTTGGATTACCTTTTCTTTCTTAAGGAAAATGAGGTACTTTCTTAATAAAACAAAGCATCTTTTTTTATTTAATGCTATGTATGTACAACTTGACATATTGTATTGTGAAAAAGAAAAAAGGAAGGGGTGCCTTTATGTCTACCGAAAGAGATAATGGAAGGCACATGGACTCCATACTTTTTCAAGGACCAAATAAGGCACACCATTAGTTTTCTTGCGCTTCCATCACCCAAAAAAAGGAAGTGAAAAAACGTTACATACAGTGATGCAAATGTGCCGCCTCTTCTGTAGTAGGTTAACAGACACACACACACACACACACACACTCTCATAGGTACATGACTGACTTGCTTCAGTCTTTCTCGTAGGCCTTGTCTTTGCAAGGTTCGGCTTGCCACATTACTTGTTTCACCCTCCCTTGCAGACATTGGCCTTGCATGTTGCACACACAATTTTTCTCTTCTCCCTGCTTGCCATGTCTTGATCCAAGCCTGCACACAAGGATACTTTACACACACACACACACACACACACACACACACACACAGTATTGATCAACGAGGCCCGTCTTTTACACTCGGGTGAAGGGAAACAACGCCCATGACATCTAGCGTTTGATGACATAATGAAACCGAGTATTGGTTCCAACTACGAATATGGTCATCTTCAAATACACAATAGGAGAGTACAACACATAGGTAGCCCATGACATCTGGCGTTCGAAGACACAAGGAAATCGAGTATTGGTTTCAACTTCAAACACAATCATCTTTTACACAAGAGGAGAATACAACACACAGGTAGGTGCCACTACACCTACTCAGTTCAATCTTGAATATGAAGAGTACATAGCAATGAATTTGTATGATAGGTCAATGCATCAAGCAAAGGGTTCCAAGGCTGGATAGAAAGTGTGTCACTACATAAATTTCCTACAACCTCATGTGAGGGTTTCATGAAAGATCGCATGACTGGATTTGTTTGAAAAGTATGAGCAGTTACAAAGGAAATGTTGGCAATTTTTTTCTTTTTTTCCACAAATAGACTTACATACATAGAACTTGTTATTAACCTTGAGAAAAACTACACACACACACACACACACACACACACAAGTGCACACATGTTGTCTTAGTAAGCTTTGATATTCTCTCTACTTGCTGTTATGAAGGCACTTAGTCTGCTGAGTATGGATGGTATTACTGAGTATGGATGATATTACTGGCCTTAGATTGTGGGCTGGCATGGATACCTACTTAACATTGTTCATTTTTTAATCTTGCTAGCTATTTTTCTATCATCTTGAAGTGACTTACTTTACCCATGAGTAGCGGTTTGCTGTTACAAGTATGACCCACTTATAATTTGTTTATGGAAACTCTGCAAATAGTCATATTTACGAGATGATGCTATATGCATATGAGATGGAAGTGGGTTTTTAGAAGGTCATCAAATATCAAATATCAAATATCTTGAACAACCTAGTTGTAACTTCACACATCTCTCACACAAGTTTTTGGGTTGGGAAGTCATTTTTGTGTGCAGTTGATGCTAGCTTTTTTCACATTCATGGTGCTAGATATACGACTTTAGCATGATGGCGGTGTCAGGAGTTTTTTGGAGCAAGAGATTGCGCATATGTACATATACATGCATGGTGCATCAAATAAAGAATTGCCCATTTTTCAGAGCCAGGTGGTTACGTGGGGCCCACATGTGTACAGGTAGGACAGGGTGTACATAGTGCATCGATTTTCACTATTACCAATACCACTGTGTTTTTTCTACAATAAGGAGGAGTTGGTAGCCCATAAAACTTCTCGAGGACGCTATCCACCGGCCGACGACATGAAATAAGCAGGTGCGTCAGATGGCATCGAGTGGCGTCAGGAGGTCGAACGGGGTCAATACTTGCACGCGGGGAAGTATGGACACGACGTGGGTGTTTTCTTGTGATAGTTATGCAGAAAGGTCATCATGAGGACCACTTTTTGAGGCCACTTCACGTGGTTGAGGGATGCATTATTTGAAAAAACTGAGTGCCAAGTGTGCGGATGATGCAAAAAAGGTGACAACTATGCACTGCGAGGTCAGTTTTTGGCCTGTTCGGGGTCCGTTTGAGGTCATCTAAAAGGCCACGGGTGCCCAACTAATAAAGCTAAGTGTGGGAACTGAAAAAAGAGAGAGAAGATCAGAAAAAACGTGGAGAAGAGAGGAGCGAGGAACAGCCGCAGGTGTGTTTTTGGGGTTTTCGGAGCCTGTTTTAGCCGTAAACTGCTCATCCGAGGTCGGATTTGAGCACTTTGACATTGTAGACTGGGGTTTTGGGCCGTTCCGGACGCGATGGCGCTGTCCATTTTGCCAAATTCCTCACTCTTTTTCTGCTGTTTTTCTGTGTAATCTTCTCCGGTGAGTGAAGCCTCTGCTTAACTTTGAGGTTGTATCTGGTGTATTTCTTCAATATTGTGTGAGCTATTTGCCCCATTGGTGTTGGCCCAAGCTCAATTGTATCTAAACATCAGAAATTCTCCTCTTTTGAGCTGAGTTTTTTGGGCGTGTGTGTGTGTGTGTGTGGAGTGGGCAAGTGGATAGTCTCTCTCCTCTCACTCCAGAGGTGTGTTCCCTGTCTCGGCCAGGTGTGTTGTGTAAGCCGAGTGGTGCCCCATAGTGTGTGTGTGTATCATTCCAAGAGTGTGTGTCGGGTCATTATAGAGGCGCTGTGTGTGTTTTCATCCCGCTCACATTCTCTTGGCGTCCCCACGGAGGATCTTCTTCCAGTACCTTCTGCTTCGAGCTTCAAGCTTCGAGCTTCGGGATTACAGGTTGCAGGTTGCAGATTACAGGTTATAGGTTATAGGTTACAGGGATAGGTACAGGTACAGGTGATTCACACAGGTATACGTAGCTGGAGTACAGTGATATACTAGCAGTGGTGTCACTTGCAGTTGTTGTGGGTATGCATCACTTGGCACCTATTTGAGCGCATTGTCTGCTGGATTACACGTTACTTGTGAAAACTGCCATTGTACGCATTTGTGGAGCCATACTTGGTTGTATTTGGCAGTCCCAGCCATTTCTGAGAATTGGTCTGGAAGATAGTCATTTCTGAGACTTGACTATGTGCGATTTGCATTAGCCTTCGTGTGAGGGTCGATAGCGTGAGGTTTTTATTGAGCTGGGGGATTCTCAAATGTGGAGATCCTTTCGGTGATACAGGTAGCTGGAGCATCCTTTTCGTGACCTCGCCATAGGCTATGTACTAGTGAGTCCTACTTGATGCTCGGGTTCTATTGTTGACAGTTTATGCATACATATACAGTCTATATTTTGGGTTCCTATTGCTCTATTTCTGGGGAAACTCTGCCAAAATTTTTCCAAGTTATGATGGCTGTTTTTTTGGTCTTTTGAGCCATTTATGCTGCTATGCTGCTGAAAGTTTGGCAAAATCAGAAGATAAGTCAGGTGTGCCTTCTTGGGATCTTCATGGTTGGCTTTAATGGATGATCAAAATGGCCCTCAATTCACTCCATTTCATTTAACTCAAAGAATCCAGATAAATGTTCATGTGTCCAGGAAGATTTTTTTCCAGCAGCGCATAGTCTTTATGTTTGGGCCAAGAAGATTACGAGAGATCTTGGAATGTCCTTTGCCTGTTGTCATTCCGATGATTAACTATGAAAACTCATTTGATGTGCATGTGTTTGTCCTTATCTAAAGTTGAGCTCCATTGAAGTTTCTGGGATTGGGTAGTGAGAAGTTTTGGGTTCTTGCACGTGTGTTTGAAGGGGTTCTCAAAGCATCGTAGCTTGGGTAGCCATGGCTTTCTCTTATCCGGAGTTTCATGGAAGAAGTGATGAATATGTGGAAGAATTTTTGGAAAAGATGGAGGTTGCATGCATTAGCAACCAGATCCATGACGCAGCACAGATGTTACGTCTTCTTCAAATTTTTTTGAAGAGTGATTCATGAGTTTGGTCCAAAGCATTTGAAGAGGAGTTGCGTGTGGCTGATCCACTCGTAAGATTGAGTTGGGACAATCTAAGGCATGGATTGGAAGTGGAGTTTGTGAAGATAGAAGATCCTGACAAAGCGTGGCAAGAAGTACAAGGTTTGGTGCAGAAGGAAGGTGAGCCAGTAGATGCGTACATACGTAAGTTTTCATTGGCATGGGAGAGAATGTGCAAGACCTTAGCACCACAGGTACCCCCGCCTGACATGATGAAAAAGGAGAGGTTCTTGGCTGGTCTTTGGGAGAATATACGTTGGAGAGTGGAGCTAAAGAAGCCTAGGACATATGAAGATGCATTGGAGGTAGCAAGGAACAAAGAGTGGAAGTTGAGGAAAATGAGTCAGTTAGGGTGGAGTCTTTTCCCATGAGGTCTGAATTTCAGCCTATAGAGTCTTTGCAAGGTCGCATGCCAGGGGCTCATCATGAACCAGTGGTTCCTGTTACTACTCAGGTTATGCCAGCAGTGGTCACTACATCGGTGCAAGATGATGGGCTAAGGCAAGACATGAGGCAAGTGGTAGATTTGATGAAGAATCTCAGCCTAAACATGCTAGGTCAAGTGGGAAATAATCGAGGTCGAGGGAGGTTTGCAAATCAGCCAAGAGGTGAAGAAAGGCCTAGGAATGGTGTTGGACAAAGCAATGGTAGGTTTTGGAGGCAGACGGCCACATGTTACAATTGTGGAGAGTTGGGTCACATCAGCCCGCAATGTGATAAGCCACCAAGGATGGGAAGAGACATGTATCCATTGCCAAAACAGGTGTTAACTAGGTCAAATGATTATGGCATCGAAATTAAGGGAGAGGAAGGAACCAGTGGATTAACCCAAGAGGAAAAGGGAAAGACAAAAGTGCTAAGTGTAGTCACCTTGGAGAAGGCATCAAAGCTAGAGGATACATTAGTGATGCCTATTGGGAAGAGGACCACAGAGGATAAGGAAGGAAGAAGTGCCCCAGGTCCTAGTAAGAAGAAAGGAAAGAGTCATGAAGGCGAGGATGTCAAGGCCAAGAGGAAAAGGAGAGCTCGTCGAAAGTTTCATGTTTCAGATTTTCCACTAGGGGATGGGCAATTAAGCTATGACTTGAAGGAGGATTTGACGAGCAGGAAGGCATATGTTACTTTTGGGCAGCTTATAGAGATGGTGCCTAAGCTAAAGCGACAGTGGAAGAGGATGGTTAACCCAATGGAGAAAGAGCCAGAGAGAGGTTCAGTAAAGGTGTTGGCAATGGATGAGCTACCAGACATTTTTCCAATAGTAGATGTGTGGCATAAAAGGAAAAATTTGGGACAAGGTTATGTGGATGGCGGAGCCCAAATATGCGTCATAACACACTCATGCGTTGAGAAGATGGGTCTCACAGTGGCTGGGGTGTCAGGTTTTTGGATCAGATTGGCAAACCATCAAAAAGTAAAATGCTTGGGTGTTGTAAAGAGCTTAGAAGTGGAGGCATATGATGCAAATGCAGTGGTTGATTTTCATATGATGCCAGCAGGGTTGGGAGCATATCCTATTATACTGGGCAGACCATGGTTACATGCAGTGGGAGCTGTTCAAGATTGGCGACATGGTACGATTAGCCTCTATGGAAAGACAGGTACCAAGAAGCTTTATAATATGGACACAAGGAAATGATTAGAGGAGCTTTATGAAGATGAGGATGAGTCTAGTGATGAAGACTCTTCCACGGTGACAGATGAGGACAGTGATAGCACTACCAGCAGTGATGAGGATGCTGATGTTGCATTTCTCTTTATGGACAAAGAAATCCAGGAGTTTGGTTTAGCTGCATTTGCGAATGAGGTTGAAGATGAAAGTGAAGGGCCTTATGAAGTGATTGAAGGGCTGATGCAAACCAAGGTTGAGTTGTCAAAGAAGCAGGAATTGATGACACAAATGATCAGTGGAGACCTCTCAGCTATGGAGAAGGATATATATTTGCACATGCTGGCTAGTTTTCCTGATTTGTTCATTACTTCATATGAAGAGATCAAAGGGTTCAAGGGCGAAGAGATGCATATAGAGCTGAAAGAAGGTGCTAAGCCAGTGCGGAAAAGGCTAAGAAGGATGGGTCAAGAGCAAATGGAAGCCTTGAGAGAAGAGGTGGACAAGTTGTTGAAGGCAGGGTTCATAGTCCCTGTGGAGACCACAGAATGGGTGAGTCCAGTTGTAGTCAGTCCAAAGAAGGATGGGAAGTAGAGAATTTTTGTAGATTTTAAACCCTTAAACGCAACCACTAAGAAGAACCCATATCCTCTTCCATTCATCGATCATATCTTGGATTCAGTGGCAAGTTATGAGAGGTACAGTGTGTGTGATGGTTTTTCGGGCTATTTTCAATTGAAGATTGCTCTTAAAGACCGCACAAAGACCACTTTTATTACGCCATGGGGCTACTATTGCTACACAGTATTGCCATTTGGGTTGTCAAATGGACCTTCCTTATATCAAGAGAGAGAAAATTGGGTGTTGGCACCATTCATTGGTAGTTGTGTTAAAGCTTTTATGGATGACTTTTGTGTTTATAGCAGTAGGGTTGAACACCATGAGAAGCTGCAGATGGTATTGGCTCGATATGATGAATGTGGAGGACAACTAAATCCAAAGAAATGTCATCTAGCACAGCCAAGGGTGAAGTTATTGGGCCATATGGTGTCAGAAAATGGCATTGAGGCTGATCCAGATAAGGTTAAGTCTATTATTCTTCTTCCACCACCTACGAGTACGAAGCAATTGGCAAATTTTATACACAAAGTGAAGTACATGGCACGGTTTATTCCATTGTCTTCGCAGCTTCTTTATCCATTACAGCAAGTGGCAAAGCATGATCCATTGCAATGGGATGACAAGTGTGAAGAAGTGTTTCAAGAGGTGAAAGAGGTGTTAGGGGGGTTGTCAGCCATGCAGGCTCCTGATTGGGAGAAAGTGTTTTGTGTAAATCCATCAGTAGGGGATGATGCCATTGGAGCCATGCTATTGCAAAAGGGGAAGGGCAGCCATTATATGAGTCTAGTGTATTGTGTAAGCCGAGTGAAGTTGGTAGCGGAGAGAAAGTTCTCGGAAGTAGAGCTAGTGATGGCCAGTGTAATATTTGCTTGTCGACGATTTCGTCATTACTTGCTACCACGGCCTTTTGTTTTCTTGATGAGATATGCCTTTTTGCCACAGTTAATTAATGGTACTAACATGTCAAATGTGGTGAAGAAATGGGTAATTGAGCTACAAGAGTTTGAGTTCTCTTTTCTAGTGGAAGATAGTACAAGGGCTACCCTAGCTGATTTGTTGACCTACAAGGAGAATCCCCTTATTGTTAAGGAAGAGGTGGTGAGAAAGGTAGTTGAAGAAGTGCCATAGATCAACAATGTACATGTGTTGTTCTTTGATGGTTCATACAGAAAGAGCCATGATGCAGCTTCAGGGGGTATAGCACTTTACGATCCAGAGGGGAAGCTAGTATGCAAGAGAGGGTTCAAATTGGATGCTCATAGTAACAATGAGGCTGAATATGCTACTCTGGAAGCCGGATTACACATTTTTTTGAAGCATGGGGTTCGAAGGTTGAGCATAAAAGGTGATGCCTTGTTAGTGGTGAAGCAAGTGCTGGGTGTGTGGAAGAGCAAGAACACCTCATTGAAGGAAATGTGCTTCAGAATTAAAGGCCTGTTAAAAAATTTCGAAGCATGGATCATCAGACACATTGAACGTGCTCTATATGGAGAGGCACATGAAGCAGCTCAAGGCATGATTGGGGAGCTATTTGTGTTGAGGACCACTTTACCTCTTTATCATGGCCGGAAAAGTTTGGCTCAAGAAGAGGAGTTTTTGCTAACAGGAATCATTTCAAAGGAGATTCAGAAGTCTAAGAAGTATGGCTTTGTGCGTAGAGCATACATGTACAAATTGATTGGTGATGTCTTATACATGAAAGGGGCTGATCTCGTGTTGAGACGTGTACCTTGGCGGGAGGAGCTTTACAGAGTGTTAGAAGAGAATCATGAAGGTGCATGTGGTGGCCATTTTGCTCTAAAGATCACCTTGCATAAGATTTTGCAAGAGGGGTATGTATGGCCTAGTTTGCACAAGGATGTTCACCATTGTTGTAGGTCTTGCAATAGGTGTCAAGCATTTGGGAAGAGAGTGTTGAAGCCAGAGCTACGAAAAACCATTATGGCGTTTGATGTGTTTGAAAAGTGGGGGATTGATGCAATAGGCCCGTTACCTATCACAAGCAGGGGCAAAAGCTATATCTTGACGGCAGTGGACTATCTCTCTAGATGGGCAGAGGCTATAGTAGTAAAACAGATAAGGGGCCAGGATTTAGAGCTAAACTGCTAGACTTCTTATGCACAAAGATGAAGATTAGGCACCAGCATACCACTCCTTATTACCCGCAGTGTAATGGCTTAAATGAAAGATTCAATAGTGAGTTGGTACAAATTATTTCTAAAGTGACAGAGCACCAAGGAAATAATTGGGATTTGGAATTGCCTAGTTACAAGAGGTCCAGTTGGATAGGATGAGCGCATTGGAGCATTATGGGCAAATGCAGGATAAGGCTTTGGAAAAGATAAATGAAAAGGTCAAAAGTAAGGGTATTAAGAAACATGACTTGGTTTTGCGGAACGGAGGGTGCCCATAGTACATTTCGAAACATTTTCAGCCATAGCCAGAAATTGTTTGAAGCACATAAAAACTTCGGACTTCGCTTTAAGCGGAAATACCCATGCATGCCTGGAGTAATCATCAATGAAAGTCATGAAGTACACGTAATTGCCCAAGGACGGAGTTTGCATGGGCCCACAAACATCACTATGCACTGATGGGGGCTTTTCACAAGCCAAGCTCCCATACCCCTGTTCTCTCGTCCCCACCCCATGGAAACCCCCTCTTAGGGAGGGAGTGATAAAAAGCATTGGAAAAAGTAAGAAAAAAATAAAATATGATTATGTAAATATATAAGAAAGGTAAAATAGGCCACCTCATGCCTGCGGGGTAGCCCATCCCCACCTTGCCTCCTTTTTCTTCACTGTTGCCCCGCTGGGTGTCCCTTTTCCTCTCCTCCACTCAAAAGGTCAACCCCCTCTCTCTTCCCCTTGTCCTTTCTCCTTTCTCTCTCCCCTCAAGCTACCCCACCTCTCACCAATAATGCATTATAACTCACCAATAATGCACCCTAACTCACATGCAACTTACCCTATCTTCCAAAATAGTATACCCCACCCCCTCTTTCTCTCTCCTATCATATCCCATGACCCAAATACCCCCCTCTCTCTCTAAAGGGCGCCATGTCTCTTGTCTTGTAGCTAAATAACCTCCCCCACACTCACACACACACTCAGTTTCACTGAAAAAGGTGCCCACAGACCCATCCCCACCCGTTGGTTACCTCATTTTTCTTGTGTTCACACACATCTGCACACAGATTCACCTCTGAGCACACTCCCCTCTCTCCCCTCTTGTAATTACTTTATTCTCCATGTCACCTCTCACTTTTCATCAACCCATCTCTCTCTCTCTCTTAGTCTCTCTCTCATGAGACTGCTGTTCTGGCACATATACACACAGCTAGACAAGTGGGACCCACAGTCACATGGCCTATGTAGATAATGATTTCTTCAATTCTAAATTCTAGAATTTCTCCCCCCCCTCCTCCCCTATATAAAGAGGGGTCACCATCACACAAACACACACAAAATCAACAAAGAACACACTATGCACTGTGTGTGCCTAGTGCACACACACACACCCACACCATCACCATCACCGCAATCACCATGCTTGTCTTGAGCATGACTTCTACACCCTTGGCTATGGAAGATGAAGGGCAACTAAATGAAGGATGATGGCCATAATCCTCGTGCGAGTCTTCGCCATCAACTCCCACCTATCCGCCATGTGCTCTACCACTCTCTCCCTTCTCATTCCCCTACCCTATGCTCCCCATTTCATCGCCTAATTCTCTAAATAAAGCTTGAGGTTTTGTGAGTATGTTTTCTTGCAATGTTTTGCCCATGTGAGGTGTGCGGAATCGCCACCTAGTCTTGTGTTTTGGAGTGAGCTTGTGTATGTGTGAAGGGTGTGCGGATTCGCCATCCTTTTGTGATGCCTAAGTACTAAGCCGCTATACCCCCTCCCTCACTCTCTCTCTCTCTCTCTCTCTCTCTCTCTCTCACTTGATCTCATTCCCTTTCCTTTTCATCATTACTCCCAAGCATCCATCTCTTGGATGAAAACTTTGTTATGGTGGTGTGTTGTTTGCGTCCTAGCCGCTGAAGCTAGGTGGCGCGCCATTCGGTCCCCGGTGTTTTAGAGGCCGTCGGGGGTTCGGGGTTCGCTTTGATCTCGTCATTTGGTGCCCCCACGGAGGATCTTTTCATGAAACCCTTCAGTTTACAAGACTGAAACCCTTAAACTATTGTGAATGGATGAATGGCTAGCAGGATTTGCTAATTGGACGACAGAAGAAGAAGAGCTCCAAGCACAACTAGACGAACTCCGCATCTCCATCGAAGCTCGAGTGCCAGGCGTAACGGTAATTGATTTGCAGTGGGAGAGTCAACCAACACGCCAAACCCAGTGGATATACATAGGCCAAGTGCCAAGAAGAAGAAGGAGAAGGTCGAAACCATGTTCGCAGCCTACAACCAACCCACAACAACAAAATGGAAGGAGCTCTACAAAATAGAGAATCAACACTATTCTACTTTGAGAATCGGGTAACTCAAGTCACCGAGGTAATTACCACAGTCAGTTTTCAAGTCGCACCTGATGCTGCAGCACAGATAACGGAAGCATTGGCTCACACTCTCACTAGAGAAACTAGGGATCTACTGAGTTTGTTTCAGGAAATAACACCACCCTCTCCCACAAGCTTGGACAATGACTAAGCACCTCTAAGCTTCACATGAATCAGTACAACCTACCTCAAGACAGATCACACATACCAACACGTGTACGCTCAATCAAGGTAATACTGGATTTGAAGGCTCACTACCAGCACGTCATTGACACCATGCCGGGTGGGGAGCGGTTTTTGGAGGTTCTGGCATCAGATCAACCATTTGTCTTACCTTTGGTACAAGGCAATGTACCGTTTGAAGTTTTAATCTATGTCCTAGTATAAGAGGGTATACACGCCTCCTTGTAAAGAAGAAAAAAACTTTTGCAAGTTAAGCAGTGTGTCTTTCTAGCTCTCTCTCAGTAATCATGGCAAGTGTAGCATTTCCAACATTTAAAGGAAAGAAGGGGGAGGATTTGGTAACAGACTTCCTAGATGACTTTGAAGTAGCATGTGTAGTGAGCAACAAAGATACGGATGAATCCCGGGTTAGAATCTTTAACCATCTCATGAAGCTAGAAGCTAGATCATGGTACAATGCACTTCCACAAGCAACCAAGGATGACTGGGAACCCTTAAAAACCGCTTTTAAGAGGCGCTTTGGGGGAGGTACCACTTCAGAAAAGTTGTGGGACAAGTTGAGAGACTTGAAGCAGGAGGGTCTTTTAGAATATGCCACCTATGAGTCCAAATTTGTGGATTTGTGGGAACAGTGGGTTGAGTCACTGGCTAGGGAGGAAGCTGCACCCGATTTCCTAAAAAAAGATCGGTTCGCGCATGGCTTATGGCCGCTTCTCAAGGAGAAGGTGAAAGGTAGATTCCCGGCTGCGTACGAGTTAGCCGTTGAGATTGCTCGCCTTAAGGACAAGAAGCTGCGAATGAAAGCCAAAGAAACCGAGTCAACAGAAGCAAGAACATCGTGTCGACCAGCAACTACGACAACCACCATACCACCACCACCAGCTCTTGGGGTAAGAGATGACCAACAAGATATGTTGGCCCATATTACTGACCAATTGCAGAATTTGTCTGTCCACTTAATACAGCAAGGGAGGAGTCAAGAAAGAGATCAAGACCCTGGAAGAGCACGATAACAAAACAGAGAGTATCATTGCTACAATTGCGGAGAAGACGGTCACGGTATGTACTACTGTCCCAAACCACGACAAAACTATAATAGAGGAGGTAGGAGGAACCAATTGTCACCCCCTAGAGAAAGAACACCCCCACCCCGAGCACCACCCCCACCAACACAAATTCTACGTCCACCCCAGACACCACTACAAGCATCCATCCCACCTCTTCCACCAGCCCCACCACCTGATCGCCCTGTAAACATCATAAGGCTAGAAGAGAAAGGAAAAGCCGTAGTAGTAGATCCACCCAGAGCAAAGGAGAGGGACAAGGGTAAGGAGAAGGTAACCTTTTTAGAACCACTTGAAGCCATGACTGTGAAAAGATCTAGGAGGGAGAAAGCTACACAATCAGATGATGAGAGAAGCATGAGAGGAGAAACTAGCAAGAGGCCATCCAGGCCACGACGGAAATTGGGCATCACCGACTTCCAGCTAGGGGAAAGTTCTAAGCCCTATGATCTAACATTGGATGTGGCAGAGCAAGGACCGAAGATTACATGGCCACAGCTGCTACATCTTGTACCTAAAGTAAGGCGACAATGGTCTAAAATGGTAAGTACAAGACGCTCCAAAACAAAGGTAGCCGGAGCAATTTCGGGATGCAACATGGATGACATCCTTCCAATTGTCGACGTAAACATAAAAGGAAAGAGGGTTGGAAACACCTACATTGATGGAGGTGCAAAAATCTGTGTAATGAGCGAAGCTATGATGCTTCGATTAGGGCTCGAGGTTGACAGGCCTTCTCCATGCAAGGCAAAGATGGCAAACAACGCAAAAGTAAAGTGTGTGGGTGTGGTAAGTGCCGTGAAAATCAAAGCTTTCAACACTGAGGTAGAGGTAGATGTTTTTGTGATGCCTACTAAGGGGGAGGGCTATCCACTAATTTTGGGAAGGCCATGGTTGATGGCCATGAAGGCAAAACAGGACTGGGGTACTGGCCTTCTACGCATGACCGGTAAGAAAGGGGAGACAATCTACTACGACATGAGGATTGGCAAGCAGAAGCAAATGAATCTATAAACATCGGCAGATGAAACCACTAGCAAATCTTCCAGTTCTGAGGAGGAGACCACATCCACCGAAGAAAGTGACAGTTCCATTGATGTGATGGGTATCATTATGAAGGATCCACAAAGGGTAAGCACAACTGGTGATCCATCACCAAAAGGGCAACCCAATGAAGAGGAGAGAAAATCACCTGGCCTAGGAGGAAGTAGGTTGAAGGGTATGTTGTCTACGGAATTAACACTTGAGGAGAAAGATAGTTTTTTGCAAATGTTGATGGGATTTATTAACCTGTTCATTGACAACTATGAAAGAATCACAGGCATTACAGTGGTGGAACATCATATTAAGCTGAAGGAAGGGATAAAACGAGTTGTGCAAAAGCTACGACGACTGGGGGTCATACAAGAAAAGGCACTCTTGGCCGAGGTAAGGAAACTGCTGGAGGCGGGATTCATCTATCCTGTAGAAAACTCAGAATGGGTGTCACCTGTAGTGGTGACGCCTAAAAAGAATGGTAAGTGGAGGGTCTGTGTTGACTACAAACCACTAAATGCAACTACAAAGAGAGACCACTTTCCTCTCCCTTTCTTGGATGAAATTCTGAATGAAGTAGCGGGTTTTGAATGCTATACCGTATGTGATGGTTATTCAGGATACTTTCAAATACGCATAGCCTTGGAAGATCAGCTAAAAACCACTTTTATCACGCCATGGGGTTGTTTTGCATACAGGGTTATGCCATTTGGTCTCACAAATGCACCTGCCACATTCCAAAGATATGTCACATATGTTTTTCAACCGTTCTTTGGAACATCCATAAGCCTGTTCATTGATGATTTTTGTATATATAGCTCCCGTATTTCACATTTAGAAAAGGTAACTGAAGGTTTGGCCAGGTTGCAGAGCCTAGGTGGGCAATTAAATGTGGATAAATGCCACATTGGGGAGAGTAAAGTCATTCTACTAGGCCATGAAATTTCAGCAAAAGGTATCAACGCCGACCCAAGTAAGGTGTCTGCACTCATAGCCCTACCTTCACCAACGACCGCACATCAACTGGTCTCTTTTCTACAGAAGGTGAGGTACTTAAGTAGATTCATACATCTACTATCACAACTTATTCTACCACTGCAATAACAAAGATCAACTTTCACTTGGGACGAGGAAAGCGAACATCACTACAACAAGGTAAAGGAGGTCTTAGCCACTCTGCCAACTATCTCACCACCTAAGTGGGATGAAAAATTCTATGTCACCTCAAGTGTTGGTGATGACTCATTGGGGGCTGTGCTACTCCAAAAGGATACGACGACATCTTTCATGAGGCCAATCTACTTCTCTAGCCGAATGATGACAGCAAGAGAGAAAGGTTTCACCCATGTGGAACACTTAGTCCTAGCTCTTAGAGTTGCAACTACAAAGTTTAGGTCATATTTGCTGCCTAAGAAATTTGTGATTCTAACCACGGATGAAATATTTCCCTATGTTGTACAACACATGGATGTGTCTGCTAGAATTACTAAATGGCTAGTTCGTCTACAAGAGTTTGACTACACGGTACAGGTAGAAAGCACGACAAGGGCAAGTTTGGGGGGACTCATGACCTACCAAGTCTTTGAAAGGAAGGAGAAGCAATCTAAGGAAGGAGAAGTCCGATTACCTCCAGTACCACCGATGGTAGAAGGAGCATACTCTCTCTACTTTGATGGAGCCTACAAGCGAGCGTCCGACAAAGCAGCTGCAGGCATAGTGGTCTTTGATGACAAAGGGACAAAGGTATTTTCGTTGGGCCAATTGTTAGATTCACATTCTAACAATGAAGCTTAGTATGCAGCACTAACCAAGGTTCTACAATGGTGCGTCTCGCAAGGTGTACAACGCCCTAATGTATTTGGGGATGCTCTACTTCTGGTAAGGCAAGTAAATGGAGCATGGACATGCAAGAATCCTAGTTTAAGGACTCACTTAAGTGGTGTAAAAACCTTGTTGGGTAAGTTTGAAGAAGTTCAAATACACCATATCCCAAGGGCTCAAAACCAAGAAGCAGATGCCCTAGCAAGTGAAAGACTACAGGAAGTGGTGGTTGGAGCAATAAAACTAAAGCTCCCTCTATTTCAAGGAAGTGATGCCTTGCCTGACATCATGCATTTTTTGGAAACAGGGGAATGCCCATCAGATTTAACAAAGGGACAGAATTGCCCATCAGATTTAACAAAGGGGCAGAAGCAATGGCTGACGCGGAAGGCCACAAGGTATCGACTCATCAATGACGGTTTGTACTGTAAGGGTAAGGACCAAATACTCAGGAAGGTCCCTCTCTCTCAGGAAATCACGGGAGTAATTGCTAGCTGTCACGACGGGGTCTGTGGTGGTCACTTTGCCCTAGACATAACAAGTAGGAAAATCTTGCAGGCAGGCTTCATATGGCCTAGCCTCAACCGTGATGTACACCACTGGTGCAAAACATGTAAGTTGTGTCAAAAGGACGGCACTAGGTCACTTATGCCTGAACCACAGACACCTATTCTCTCATATGGCCCATTTGAAAAATGGGGTATCGATGCCATTGGGCCATTACCTAGGGCCAACTCAGGAAAATTCTACATTATCATGGGGGTCGACTACATGACTAGATGGGCAGAGGCTACAGCCACCACTAGAATCACAGCGGTAGAGGTAGCTAAATTTATCTACGAGCACATATGCTGTAGGTTTGGCACACCTTTAGAAATCATCTCTGATAGAGGGCCAGGTTTCAGAGCAGACTTGGTAGGAGAATTAATGCAGAAATTGGGCATTACAAGGAGGCACTCTTCACCATATTACCCTCAATGTAATGGCCTAGTTGAAAAGGTAAATGGAATGGTTTCTAAAATTATTACCAAGCAGGTAAACAATCATCCTGGAGACTGGGATAAGTATCTACTACCAGCTTTATGGACCTACAGAACTTCATTTCGTACATCCTTGGGATTCACACCGTATCATCTAGTATTTGGTAAGGAAGCAATCTTGCCCATTGAAGTGCAACTACAAAGTCTCAGAGTAATGGCAAGCCAGCTTAAACAGCCCAACATGCATTTAAGAGATCACATCAACAACTTGGAAAGACTGCAGCTAGACAGAGAAGAAGCAATAAATTATTATGCAGCACAAGCAGAGCATAGACGGCTTAGCTTTAACGAGCATCTCCGGAAAAAAGAATTGAAGAAAGGAATGTTGGTGCTCCGCTACGACAATCACTTCGACACGCGCAAGGATAAGAAACTCCTGCTCCGATGGGAAGGCCCTTTCATCATCAGGAAAAAGTATGCCAATGGAAGCTAC
Organism: Adiantum capillus-veneris; assembly: GCF_014529385.1. Lineage (NCBI taxonomy): Eukaryota > Viridiplantae > Streptophyta > Polypodiopsida > Polypodiales > Pteridaceae > Adiantum > Adiantum capillus-veneris. Next base: position 55,417,634 of record NC_140943.1, on the reverse strand, counting down.
CAGCTTATGGAGCCTGATGGAAAACTTCATAAAACTAGGGTAAATGATTGGCGACTTAAAACTTATTTTCTTCGATTTGACCAGGCTCCACCAATTGACATTCCCGATGAGGACACACCATCAGCTGCCACCTCCGACGATAATGATCAAACAGATGAGCTAGAGACATGAATGCCTCTAGCCAAAAGGGGAGGGCTAATGATGGGGGCTTTTCACAAGCCAAGCTCCCATACCCCTGTTCTCTCGTCCCCACCCCATGGAAACCCCCTCTTAGGGAGGGAGTGATAAAAAGCATTGGAAAAAGTAAGAAAAAAATAAAGTATGATTATGTAAATATATAAGAAAGGTAAAATAGGCCACCTCATGCCTGCGGGGTAGCCCATCCCCACCTTGCCTCCTTTTTCTTCACTGTTGCCCCGCTGGGTGTCCCTTTTCCTCTCCTCCACTCAAAAGGTCAACCCCCTCTCTCTTCCCCTTGTCCTTTCTCCTTTCTCTCTCCCCTCAAGATACCCCACCTCTCACCAATAATGCATTATAACTCACCAATAATGCACCCTAACTCACATGCAACTTACCCTATCTTCCAAAATAGTATACCCCACCCCCTCTTTCTCTCTCCTATCATATCCCATGACCCAAATACCCCCCTCTCTCTCTAAAGGGCGCCATGTCTCTTGTCTTGTAGCTAAATAACCTCCCCCACACTCACACACACTCAGTTTCACTGAAAAAGGTGCCCACAGACCCATCCCCACCCGTTGGTTACCTCATTTTTCTTGTGTTCACACACATCTGCACACAGATTCACCTCTGAGCACACTCCCCTCTCTCCCCTCTTGTAATTACTTTATTCTCCATGTCACCTCTCACTTTTCATCAACCCATCTCTCTCTCTTAGTCTCTCTCTCATGAGACTGCTGTTCTGGCACATATACACACAGCCAGACAAGTGGGGCCCACAGTCACATGGCCTATGTAGATAATGATTTCTTCAATTCTAAATTCTAGAATTTCTCCCCCCCTCCTCCCCTATATAAAGAGGGGTCACCATCACACAAACACACACAACATCAACAAAGAACACACTATGCACTATGTGTGCCTAGTGCACACACACACACACCCACACCATCACCATCACCGCAATCACCATGCTTGTCTTGAGCATGACTTCTACACCCTTGGCTATGGAAGATGAAGGGCAACTAAATGAAGGATGATGGCCATAATCCTCGTGCGAGTCTTCGCCATCAACTCCCACCTATCCGCCATGTGCTCTACCACTCTCTCCCTTCTCATTCCCCTACCCTATTCGCCCCATTTCATCGCCTAATTCTCTAAATAAAGCTTGAGGTTTTGTGAGTATGTTTTCTTGCAATGTTTTGCCCATGTGAGGTGTGCGGAATCGCCACCTAGTCTTGTGTTTTGGAGTGAGCTTGTGTATGTGTGAAGGGTGTGCGGATTCGCCATCCTTTTGTGATGCCTAAGTACTAAGCCGCTATACCCCCTCCCTCACTCTCTCTCTCTCTCTCTCTCTCTCTCTCTCTCTCTCTCTCTCTCACTTGATCTCATTCCCTTTCCTTTTCATCATTACTCCCAAGCATCCATCTCTTGGATGAAAACTTTGTTATGGTGGTGTGTTGTTTGCGTCCTAGCCGCTGAAGCTAGGTGGTGCCCCCTGTTTGCTTTACCATGACAGGCTCGAGGAGCGCCATTCGGTCCCTGGTGTTTTAGAGGCCGTCGGGGGTTCGGGGTTCGCTTTGCTCTCGTCAGCACAAGCTGCAACCTGCATGTGGCCCGAACTGACCCATCCTTTGGAAATTTGGAACGCTGCATCTTACCCAAAATACAGCCTTCACAAACATGTTTGACAGGTGCTTCAAGAGGTGGCAAAGAAGCAACCATATCAGATTTTTGCAAACACAGCAAACTGGAAAAATTCAGATGACCAAAACGTGCATGCCAAAGTTTTTCATCTGAAATAGCCCTTGAATCTGCAACAACATTTGTAAAATTTTGTCCATACTTGTCATACAAAGTGAGCTTATACAGCCCACGACACAAAAGGCCAGATGCAACAATTTCATCACCAAAACTGAGATCATGAACTGTACATCTGTCATCCACAAATTTGATTACAAGTCCAAGTATAGCAAGTGCAGATACAGACAAGATATTCTTCTTGATCCCAGGTACATAAAGTGCATCAACAAGTGTGAAGGAACTGCCATTAGCAGAAGTGAGCACAATCTTTCCAACTCGCTGAACTGGATAAGAGGCATTGTTGGCACAAGTGACTGAATTCCCATGAGGGACAGACTCGAGAGAGGTAAACAATTCACGATGTGAGGTAATGTGCTTTGTAGCACCACTGTCAAAATACCACACATGTGAATCTGCAGCAACTGACAAGCATGCATCATGGACAACAGGATTGTAAGTGCACTCTACGCTAAAAGCCCATTCTGCATCAACATCAGCATTACAGTCTCCTTTCACAAAAGACTCAACAATGGCTGCATTTGTAGTGGAACCATCATTTGCAGTGGAACCACCCTCTTTCTTCTTAAGCCTCTTTGACCTTCAACTTAGGACACGACTTGATCAAGTGATCATTGGCTTTACAATAATGGCAACGCATCTTCTTTTTTCCCTTATCACCAAAATTTCCAGACGAAGTGTTGCCAGTAGAAGCATTAGGAACATAATTTTTGTCACTCGCAGCAGAACCATAAGAAGTGGCTGCATTACTGTTACCACCCTTTCTTTGAGAAGCAATAAAAGCCTGTTCAACTGCACGTTGTCTAGTCCTATTTTTTCTAGACAGTGACTCTTGCAATAGCAATGTGCATAATGCATCAAACTTGACAACTTCTGGATTTCCTTGGGTCATAAGTCTCCAAGTACTAGCAAAAGTCTGGTAGGAATCTGGTAAGGCATCAAGAACAGTCTGCACAAGGGAACTGTCTGAAATGACTTCATCTGCAGAAATAAGTTGCTCATTAATATCCTTGACACTAGCAAGGAAAGTGTCCATATCATCTTCCTCATGCATAATCTTCGACTCCAGCTCTTTACGCAGCAAAGCAATTTTAGCCTCATTGCGGCTTGCATAAAGACCTGCTAAAATATCCCAAGCCTGTTTTGCAGATTTTGCTGAACGGATGTGAGGAACAATGGTGCGCTTCACAGACAACGCAATCAATGCATGAGCCTGCGCATCCTTAACATCCCAACGAGCTTGTTCCAACTCTAACAGCTGCAATCCTTGCAGCAAGATCTGCAACATCCTCAACATCGCCTACATCCTCAGAACCAGGACGTACATCAATGCCTTGCACAATGTTCCAGACACCCTTTGACACAAGAACATGTTGCATCATATAAGCCCACATAGGGTAGTTGTCCCCATCCAACCTATCCTCAGCAGCAAACATCTTGAACACATCTGTGTTGTTGTTGTCAGCCATGGTAAATGCTGCACCTGATGTGAAAACGTTCGAAAATAGGAGAAACGGAGAGGGAACAACCTGTAGTGGAAACGGAGGCTGAAATGAGCCCAAATCAAAATTCTGAGCAGACCATGCTCTTCGAGCTCTCCTAAAATATTTGTCGACCTACGAACGCTCGCCAAAGCTCACTGAAATCGGAGAAAGTGAGCAGGCGTGTGTTGGAGCCGCTGGCGACTAAGCCCGGGAGGACGTGACCTGCTCTGATACCAATTGTTGGAATTAGGGTTGCAGAGAAACACACACAGCTTGGAGAAGACGAAGGAAGCTCAAGGCACACAATAGAGAGTGTATTAATTAGTGTGCAATGGAAAGATAGATAGATAGCTCGGGGGGAAAAACCTCCTAAAGAGGGAAAAAATGCCCCGGCGGTCCTAGTGTGTTCACACACATCACTACCACATGTATATGGTAACATCGATTTTCACTATTACCAGTACCACTGTGTTTTTTCTATAATAAGGAGGAGTTGGTAGCACATAAAACTTCTCGAGGAAGCTATCCGCGGGCCGATGACATGAGGTAAGCAGGTGCATCAGATGGCATTGAGTGGCGTCAGGAGGTCGAACGGGGTCAATACTTGCACGCGGAGAAGTATGGACACGACGTGGGTGTTTTCTTGTGATACTTATGCAGAAAGGTCATCATGAGAACCACTTTTTCGGGCCACTTCATGTGGTTGCGGGATGCATTATTTGAAAAAACTGAGTGCCAAGTGTGCAGATGATGCAAAAAAGGTGACAACTATGCACTGCGAGGTCAGTTTTTGGCCTGTTCGGGGTCCGTTTGAGGTCATCTAAAAGGCCACGGGTGCCCAACTAATAAAGCTAAGTGTGGGAACTGAAAAAAGAGAGAGAAGACCAAAAAAAACGTGGAGAAGAGAGAAGGAACAACCGCAGGTGTGTTTTTGGGGTTTTCAGAGCCTATTTTGGCCGTAAACTACTCATCCGAGGTGGGATTTGAGCACTTTGACATAGTAGACTGGGGTTTTGGGCCGTTCCGGACGCGATGGCGCTCTCCATTTTTCCAAATTCCTCAATCTTTTTTTGCTATTTTTCTGTGTAATCTTCTCCGGTGAGTGAAGCCTCTGCTTAACTTTGTGGTTGTATCTGGTGTATTTCTTCAATATTGTGTGAGCTATTTGCCCCATTGGTGTTGGCCCAATCTCAATTGTATCTAAACATCAGAAATTCTCCTCTTTTGAGCTGAGTTTTTTGGGTGTGTGTGTGTGTGTGTGTGTGTGTGTGGAGTGGGCAAGTGGATAGTCTCTCTCCTCTCACTCCAGAGGTGTGTTCCCTGTCTCAGCCAGGTGTGTTGTGTAAGCCGAGTGGTGCCCCATAGTGTGTGTGTGTGTATCATTCCAAGAGTGTGTGTCGGGTCATTATAGAGGCTCTGTGTGTGTTTTCATCCCGCTCACAGCGGTACCTAAGTATACTCACATTAGTGAATTTTAACTATTAATTATTCTTTAACGCATTCCTTTTTTGGTGAATAAATGCATCATCTTTGTTAAGTATGGAGCCTGATTTACCCTTGTAATTTTCTGTGGTAAAAGAGCACATTTGTAAGGCCCCCATTATGAGGAGAAGCCATCGTGCGTGAAGGAAAATCACTCACCGGAAACCAAAATTTTCACGGACAAGAATCAGAGACAAGAATCAATTTCCGCCGGAATATTCCTTTTCATCAGAATATTATGGCCGGACGGCGGTCCGAAAGTGGTCGGAAAACAACCGGTCGGTTGGCCGGTGGTCGGAAGACAATGTCCGATGGCTGGTGGCCGAAAGTCAATGGCCGGTGGCCGAATTCAAAAGCGGACTTGTCTTCTCAAGGGCGGCCACACATGGGCGGATTGGAGGGTCCGATTTGGACTTATTCGCACAAGGGCGGCTACACATGGCTGTCTCTCATAAGAGAGGGCAGCCCTTTTGGCCTATAAAAGGAGGCCATTTCTACACACATTTCATAGTGTGAAGTTGATGCAACAAGGTGAGTGTGAGGTGGTGAGAGTGAAGCAAGGCGGGAGCTCCATTAAGGGTATAATCCCTTTGTAAACTACTTCTTGTTTTGAAGTACTAAAGCCATTGAGTGGCTACTTTCCCGTGGACGTAGCCCACATTGGGTGAACCACGTATATCGTGTGTACTCTCTCTCTCTCTCTCTACTCTATAATCTCGTGTATGTAAATCTGTCTCTCTCCATTAAGTAATCTACTCAATTATCTATTTAGCTACGTCTTATTTCCTAACAACTGGTATCAGAGCAAGGTTTGCTCGTAGCTAAATTATCTCAAGGAAAGGATTCCTTGAATTGAGTGGGAGTTATGGCGGAGGAAGGGAAGCTCAAGATTGAGAAGTTCAACGGCAAAAACTACCAACATTGGAAGATGCAGATTGAAGACTATCTCTACCAGAAGGACCTCTATTTGCCACTAGGCGGTCTTGCAAAGAGGCCCGCAACGATGGCAGATGAAGCATGGATTGTCGTTGATTGAAAGGCCCTGGGAACAATCCGGTTAAGCTTGGCGTCAACGGTGGCCTTCAATGTTTCGGAGATGAAGACCACGGAGAACTTGATGAAGTCACTTGACGACTTCTACGAGAAACCATCGGCATCCAATAAGGTATTTCTTATGAAGCGCTTGTTCAATCTGATGGCAGAGAATGGTTCAGCTGCAGAACACCTAAATGACTTTAACACAAACATAAGTCAACTTCGATCGGTGAAAATCAATTTCGATGACAAAGTGCGAGCTCTCCTTATATTATCATCTCTACCGGATAGTTGGGACAGCCTTGTGATGGCTGTAAGTAATTCTATCTCTAGTATAAATACTCTTAAGTTTGATGATGTTGTGGGTGTTATCCTAAGCGAGGAAATACGAAGGGAAAGCACAGGAGAATCATCAAGTGCTGCATTGTCAGTGGAAACAAGAGGAAGGCCTAAGGAGAGGTTCAAAAGCCAAAAGGGTCGTGATCGCTCAAGACGGACCAAGTCACGCACAAAGTCAGTTCTTGAATGTTGGAACTGCGGCAAGAAGGGCCACGTCAAGAAGGATTGCTGGTCCAAGAAGAAGAAGGAGACAGAGTCTCAAGACAACAAGCCAACATCGGAGGCCAATGTGGCAAGTAAAGTAGAGCAAGATGCTCTAATTCTCTCATTAGACAATGTGTCTAATTCCTGGATAGTAGATTCCGGGGCTTCATTCCATGCGACACCACACAAGCAACATTTCCAAGACTACACCAAAGGTAATTTTGGGTATGTATACTTGGGAGATGATGAAGCTTGTGAGATTGTCGGCAAAGGTACAGTTTCTGTCAAAACTGCTAATGAAAATGAATGGAAGCTTAAAGATGTTAGGCATGTTCCTTCTCTTCGAAAAAATTTAATCTCTACAGGACAATTGGACGATGAAGGTCACAACATTGCATTCGGAAATAAACGGTGGAAGATCTCAAAGGGATCTTTGGTGGTTGCCAAGGGAGAAAAGGTCGGTACACTTTACTTGTGTATTGTTAGCACGCAACCTTCAGCTTGTGCAACAACTACAGAAGTTGATAGTGCAGTGTGGCACTATCGACTTGGGCATATGAGTGCCAAAGGAATGCAAATCCTTCAAACAAAGAAGCTTCTACCAGGTTTGAAAGAAGTGGACTTAGAGTTCTATGAAGATTGTGTTTATGGTAAACAAAAGAGGGTAAAATTTCAAAAATCAGGAAATGAAAGAAAAAATAAAAAACTTGAGTTGGTTCATTCTGATGTTTGGGGTCCTGCAAGTACACCATCACTTGGTGGCTCATTATACTATGTAGCATTCATAGACGATGCGACTAGAAAAACATGGGTTTATGTCATGAAGAATAAATCCGATGTATTTTCCATATTTCAAAGGTGGAAAGCCTTTGTGGAGAATGAAACAGGTACCAAGGTTAAATGCCTCAGATCCGACAATGGAGGCGAATATTGTAGCCAAGCTTTTGAAAGCTTTTGTGCTAGCAATTGCATTCGGAGGCAAAGGACAACCCCAAGGACACCTCAACAAAATGGGATTTCGGAAAGGATGAACAGGACAATCATGGAACGAGCACGAAGCATGCGGCTACATGCAAGCCTACCGCTTGAGCTTTGGACAGAAGCTGTAAGTACGTCTGTGTACTTAATCAATCGGTCACCCTCAACGGCATTGGATGGGGGAGTTCCAGAAGAGGCATGGACAGGTAAACCGGTGAATTATGCATTTCTCAAAGTGTTTGGGTGTGAGGCTTTCATGCACATAGATAGAAGCCTAAGATCAAAGTTAGATGCAAAGTCCAAAAAGTGTTTCTTCATTGGCTATGGAGAAGGAGACTTTGGGTATCGCCTATGGAATCCTGAAGATGGTAAAATCTTAAGGAGTAGGGATGTAATTTTTAACGAACAAAATATGTACAAAGATTACTTGGAAAGAAAACAAACAAAAGAAACAGGTGATGAGTATATGGAGCTTGAGGACGGTGAAGACTCAAGGACTGCAAACGGTGACAATGTGCAACAACGTCAACCAAATGAGGAGCCTCAACCTATTCCCTGAAGATCTACAAGAGCAAGTAGACCTCCAGAAAGGTTTGTTCCTTCCTTCAACTATCTCTTGATCTCAGATTCTGGAGAGCCGGAATCATATGAAGAAGCTATGCAACATGAATCCAAAGAAGAATGGATGAAGAGCATGCAAGTGGAGATGGACTCACTACATCACAACCAAACATGGGAGTTGGTTGAGTTGCCTAAAGGTAAGCGGGCACTTCAAAACAAATGGGTGTACAAGCTGAAGGAAGAAGAAGGTGGGAAGAAAAGGTACAAGTCTAGGCTTGTGGTAAAAGGGTTTTCTCAAAATAAAGGTATTGACTTCAATGAAATATTTTCTCCTGTTGTAAAAATGAACTCAATTAGGATTGTCTTAAGCCTTGTGGCTGCTCATGATCTAAATCTCGAGCAAATGGATGTAAATACGGCATTCCCTCACGGTGACTTAGAGGAGGAAATCTACATGATTCAACCAAAGGGGTATGAAGTAAAAGGTAAGGAGAAAATGGTTTGCAGATTAAAGAAGAGCTTGTATGGTTTAAAGCAAGCATCAAGACAATGGTACTTGAAGTTTGATCGATGGATGTTGGATCATGGATTCACAAGATGCAACTCAGATCACTACGTCTACACGAAGAATTTGGGAGATGGAAAATTCATCATCCTAATGTTGTATGTTGATGACATGTTGATTGCAAGTGCTAACATGCAAGACATCAAAGACCTAAAAGAGGAGCTGTCTAAATATTTTTCAATGAAAGATTTAGGTGCTGCAAAGAGGATACTTGGTATGAAAATATCAAGGGACAGGACGAAGAAGACAATAAAGCTATCTGAAGAAGATTACATCAAGAAGGTACTAGAAAGGTTTGCAATGCAAAATGCAAAACCAGTTTCTACACCTTTGGCTGGTCATTTTAAACTAACGAAGGATATGTGTCCAAAGACACAAGAGGAGATAGCCTATATGTCTAAAGTTCCATATGCTGCAGCGGTAGGTTCTCTAATGTATGCTATGGTCTGGACAAGGCCAAGCATTGCACATGTAGTGGGAGTTGTGAGTAGGTTCATGGACAACCCAGGTAAAGAGCATTGGCAAGCTGTGAAGTGGATACTTAGGTATCTAAAAGGGACAACAAAAATGCTTTGTATTTTGGAGGAACTGATATTTTTCTAGAAGGGTATGCTGATGCAGATATGGCAGGTGACAAAGATACTCGAAGGAGCACTACTGGCTATGTGTTCACGGTTGGAGGCACAACAGTAAGCTGGGCTTCAAAGCTGCAGAAAGTGGTTTCACTTTCTACCACGGAAGCAGAGTATGTAGCAATGACGGAGGCAAGCAAAGAAATTCTGTGGCTCCACAGATTCTTAGAAGAGCTTGGATTCAAACAAGACAATTGTGTCTTGTACAGTGATAGCCAAAGCGCTATCCATCTTGCGAAGAACTCAGCCTTTCATTCAAGGACAAAGCACATTGAGGTGAGATATCACTTCATACGCACTCTTTTGGAAGAGGGACAGCTAAAGCTAGGAAAGGTGTATACAAGTGAAAATCCTGCAAACATGTTTACAAAGGTGGTCAACAAGGAGAAGTTGAGCTTTTTCTCATCTTCAATCGGCATTCAGGGATAAGAAGCCAGAATGGAAAGCAGTCACAGGTTTGGTTTGGAGATCAGTCTCCAAGTGGGAGATTGTTAAGTATGGAGCCTGATTTACTCTTGTAATTTTCTGTTGTAAAAGTGCACATTTGTAAGGCCCCCATTATGAGGAGAAGCCATCGTGCGTGAAGGAAAATCACTCACTGGAAACCAAAATTTTCACGGACAAGAATCAGGGGCATTATTATGGCCGGACGGCGGCCGGAAAGTGGTCGGAAAACAACCGGTCGGTTGGCCGATGGCCGGTAGTCAATGGCCGATGGCCGGTGGTCGGAAGTCAATGGCCGGTGGCCGAAAGTCCATGGCCGGTGGCCGGTGGCCGAATTCAAAAGCGGACTTGTCTTCTCAAGGGCGGCCACACATGGGTGGATTGGAGGGTCCGATTTGGACTTATTCGCACAAGGGCGGCTACACATGGCTGTCTCTCATAAGAGAGGGCAGCCCTTTTGGCCTATAAAAGGAGGCCATTTCTACACACATTTCATAGTGTGAAGTTGATGCAACAAGGTGAGTGTGAGGTGGTGAGAGTGAAGCAAGGCGGGAGCTCCATTAAGGGTATAATCCCTTTGTAAACTACTTCTTGTTTTGAAGTACTAAAGCCATTGAGTGGCTGCTTTCCCGTGGACGTAGCCCACATTGGGTGAACCACGTATATCGTGTGTACTCTCTCTCTCTCTCTACTCTATAATCTCGTGTATGTAAATCTGTCTCTCTCCATTAAGTAATCTACTCAATTATCTATTTAGCTACGTCTTATTTCCCAACAATCTTTTGGAAATTAGTGCTAAAATTTTACTTGTAAATCACTCCAATGGGTTAAGGTCGTAATCCTCATGTGAGGGTCTTGAATGAGATGGCATTGGATTGGACTTTTGAAAATGGGTCCTAATTACAAAGGAGATGCTACCCGATTTTGTTTGAATTAAATGATGCAAATAGGGTTAATGTTTTACTTTGAACATACTCTAATACTTTTTTATAAAAAAGAGCCTTAATCCTCACGTGAGGGTCTTGGATGAGATGGCATTAGACTGGATTTTTGAAAATTGATTCAGATTACAAAGGAGATGCTGCCCATTTTTTTCTGGAATTAAATGATGTAAACATTGTTGAAAAGAAATGGCTCATTCTTTAAACTTAATAATCGATGTATGTTATGTTGTTAGTTTTTGTTGTAATTTTTGACACCAATAACAAGGGGAGGGAGTCGTTGACACCTGTCTTCCCAAGTAATGCCAGTTCTGATAGGATTGTGTTTCTTAGATGGTGACAGGTAAGAGATTCTTTCCTTGGGATTACAACGAAAACTGCAGCACTAACGGAAGATCGTCCAATGTACTAGCTGGATCCTCCTACATGTAGATGTAGTGGAAGATCATCCCAAAGGATGGGCACATAAGATACAACACTACGATATTATATTGTAGTGATCAAAGATTACATTTTTGATCTAAAGGATTGTATTGTCCATTAGATACAAAATGTTGTATTGGTGTATATGAAATGATTTATGACATCTTGTTTTAAAATATTGTTATTTAATATATTATATAATACAATTTTCTAAGTATGGTTCAATTATGAGGGGACTTTTCATACTTAAACACACACACACACACCCACACATACACATACACACACACCCACACACACACACACACACACACACACACATACACACACACACATTTCTCAAATGAACTCGTAACTATACCCAAATCAATGCGCACACATTGACGTGGATCACAATCTACCACACACCCAAAAACACATCAATTTCTTGTTTCCCTGGAACCTCTCTCTCTCTCTCTCTCTCTCTCTCTCTCTCTCTCTCTCTCTCTCTCTCTCTCTCTCTCTCTCTCTCTCTCTCTCTCTCTCTCTGTGTGTGTGTGTGTGTGTGTGTGTGTGTGTGTGTGTGTGTGTGTGTGTGTGTGTGTGTGTGTGTGTGTGTGTGTGTGCACATCACAACCTCGGGGGAGGGGGGCACACCTGCCTACACACACCCGAAAATACTGCACAATAGAGCAGAAGAGAAGAAAGGGGAGGGGGAGCGACATAGAAAGCAATGCAATCAGAGATTGCTTCTTCTTCAATTGATGGGCTATGGTGGAGCATATAATAACCAAAGATCTCCCCTTCTTTGTTTTGTCTGCAGCCCCCCTTGACAGAACAGAGTACAAAAACTTGAACATCTCCTAATTTGTGCAGAATTAGTCTCTGTGCGTGAGACGCAAAAATGCTCAAAACAGTTAGTTTTACAAAAAATTTACAGACTAAGACTTTTTTGGTCTCCCTCATGCAGAGGTGTGAAGTCTCTCACACACTTTCTTTTTTTCCACTTACCACATGTCTTCCTCTATCCAAGTTGCCTTGCATGTCCTATGAGCTTTCTCACATGTAAAACCCTTTTCTTCAAGCATGGAAATCTCTACGCGTAGGCCTTCATAACCACATAAAACATACACTTCTTGGATCTCCTTGTTTGTAATGGGCCTTTGTATTTGCTTTGTCACCCATGCCTACACCTGTAAGCATATACATCACTACCTGCACCCTCTGCTAGGGTCGACACACTTTGGCTACACCATCATTGCCCAACCCCTCATTGAACATTTATGTTCAACCAAAAGAAGTTTTTATTCATCTACAAATTGTAAACACTTGAAAACACTATGAGAACACATAAAAAACCAAATATATAGTCTTATTCCTTCTTATTGCCATCAATACACTTGGCTTATTACCGATAACCCTCAAGTGGTATCCCCTGCATCAAACTTGGTCTTCACCTAGATCAAAAACCTGGCTTTGAGCTTTTCCATCCACCTGTAGTAGTTGCCACCTATAACTACATCCCTTTCTGTCTTTCCTTAGCACATAGACCATGATACTCATAGGTGGACCATGGCCTACCTTTACTCCAAGCATCTCTTGAAAAGCAATCCACTTCCATCCGAGCATCATCAAGAAAATTATCAGTCAAAACAGCCACACCTGATATCATATCTAACCCTCCCTCCTAGCCATATAACATGAGACTCTCCCTGCTAGAAATGTCCTCTTTTAGATGGGAAAGCCCTTGCAGCACCTGTATCCTCAACAAAGCTTTTTCCACTAGTACGTACGTCTCTTTATCACCTTCAATCATAGGATCATCAAAGCCCCAATCATCTTCATCTTCAATGCATACTGGTCAAAGGAACCTGTACCGTCAGCATCTCCAAGCATTTCTTCATAAATCGGCCCTTCAAGATCTACCAACTCCACTTTCTCATTTGCTCCAATCACCTGCTCTTCATTCACCTCTTCTATCGCTGCATCAAGTTCAGACAAGGAAGAGAGAAACTCTCTCCACACCTCATCTTCATGGTCTATCTCCATACGCAAGGCTAATTTGTTCTTCTTGGCAAGACTTTGCGTACTATCACTGGTAGATATAGGCTGCTCCAGTTGCTCTCTATCAAGCATCAAAGCTTGCATCCCATACTGCTCTTCACACACATGCACAATATCTCTATGAACTTGCAAGAGCTCAAACTCTTCATACCTTGAATCAAAGGATTCGTTTTCCCAGCTTGCATCTGCATCCATAGAGCTACTTTTGCTTGTCTCCACTTCCTCTTTCGTCTCAAGTAGGGATTTTATTGACCTGATCACGATCGTGTGATTACGTTAATAACTCTAGTAATTACACACAAAAAAACACGTGATCACGTTAATTGTTAACGTGACTTTGATGATGACCTGCAAAAATCCATAGAGCCGGCTAGCCCGTCGGGTAAAAGAATATTCCCTGCAAGTCCCGCCAAGGTTTTTTATTTTCCTGACGGGCTTGCCGGGAAATTCCTTTTACCCGGTTCTTTGTGGGCCCACCGAGAAAATAAAAAACCCCGGTAGGCGTAATTTTATAAAGTAAACAACATGCTTATCGTGGTGCTTTGATTAGGAAAATCCCTGGGGAGTGTATCTAAGTGCTGAGTATTGTTATCTCCTTATGAATTGACCTAAGGTTACAGAGTCACAGGTCCTTTCTTTTGGGCTGAACGTGATTCTTAATTCGGTAACCACTTCTAAAAATATTTAATTCCTTTACCAAACATAAAGGTACAAAACCAAAGCAATTGAAAATTTGGAGAGTCATGCTCATTGTGACAAAGCCATTGGTCCAAATGAGGGTTGTAATTGGTTTTAGAAGATGAGCATATATAAGTGATGAGTCGATAGTCAAAGGTTGGATGTTTTGTTCTAGTGTACTGGGCATATAAAGATCCTTGAAGTCTTGCATTTTTCACCATCATATATTTGAGTTGATATACATTGTCAATGCACAATATAAGAGCTATAATCCTTAATCGGGTGAAAATAGGTTTTATATATTGAATTGGTTGCATAAGGGGGCTACAATCCTTGATTGGGTACAAGTAGTCCTTAATTGTGTGATTATATTGAAGATTTCTTTGCGTTATTTCATGCATTGTCCAACACAAAGATTGCATTATGTATTATGAAAATTTATTAATGTATGACATGACCAATCATATATTTTATTGCTTTTGTGTTTTTTTTTCTACAAACAACTGACATCAACCAGTGTAGAAGTTGATTATTCTTTGTAGCATTTGAAATTAGATGTTTCTTATTGTTTGCAAATCAATGAGGACGTATAAATAATCATCGTAATAATAATTGCATTGAGAAATTCATAGCATTTTTGTATTTATTATGCCGTGCGGAGAGTACATTACAATGTGTATGTTTGCTCACAACATAGGTGATCAATATGTGGATTGACTAGTGTGCATTGCAAATCTCATGTTGTGCAGATTTGATTACTTCCCTAGTGAATGGTTTCTTAATTTATATTGAAAAGAAGAAAAATGTTTTAAAAAGTGAATATCTAGTTCTTTTGTCTTCAGTTCTAATTTAAAAGCAATGGAGCAAAATGTCGGCACAATTGGTACGAAGAAACCAAATAATAAAAAAGCTCCTGGTAAAGAGTGGGATTATGCTCACAACATATGCGGTCGATATATGGAGTGACAATGTAAAATCTACCTCACAACAAATTAGGCGGTGCACCACGTATTAGGGACCATTTTTTTGGTAGCGATAAAAAGAGTTGTAAGAAATGTAAACATCCTCAGGCACCTACAATTGCAAAGCGTTTGAAAGAAGAGATTGCCAAAAAAGGTGGCAAGAGACAACATATATATAGCTCTATTATGGATGCAAGTCAAGAGCAGTCAGAGTCAAATATTAACTCTACTGATCTTGTGGTGACACCAACTAACCTTGGAGACGAGCCTACGCAGGGAGAGTAAATGTCAAGCAATGTTCCTTTTAAGCGTCACAATGGAAGTGGAATTGGTCAAATGTGTCAAAAATCATTGAGTCAAAACTTTTAGATGCAGTCTCTAGAAGAAGCACAAATTGCACTTTCCAAAGCAATATTCTTCATTGGAAATGCTCTGCTCATGGTAGACAACTATCATTGGAAGGCCGCTTGGAAGAAAATCGGTGAGTTTGGCCCAGGATTTTTATCTCTTTCTTATTACACTATACAAAATGTTCTCTTGGACAAATGTTACATCAAAGTCAAAGAGCATGTTGGCAAAATAATACTTGGGAATATTTTGCTTTTAGGATGCACAATTGTGAGTAATGGTTGGTCAAATGATCAAAGAAGACCATTGATCAATGTAATGTTGGTTTGTCTAAGGGGAGAAACATTCATAAAGGTGATTGCCAACTTTGATGCAATTAAAAGTGGCAAATATATTTTTGAGGTCTTGATTAATGTAATTAAAGAAATTGGTGTTGAACATGTTGTTCAAGTAGTCATGGACAATGCAAAGAATTGTAAAAATGCCAGTAAATTAATAAATAAGTGCTTTTCACACATTTTTGTCAATGGTTGTAATACGCACAGCTTAAACTTGGTGCTGAAGGATTGGTACACTAGTGAAGAAACCACATGGTTCACCAAAATGATTGACACATCATGTCAGGTTGTGAAATTTATCTTGAAACGACAATGAGTGCTTGATTTTTACATAATGTGCATGTCAATGATGTTGAAACCTCTTGCTAAAACTCAGTTTTACACACATTTTTATACATTGGAATCACTTTTGCGCAATAGGTGCCCTGTGATTGACACCTTCAATTGCACGGCCTTTGATGAATGGCGGCTTGAGCAAAAAGAAAAAGTGAAAGAGAAAATTACATGTCTACGTGGCAACATAAACAAGGTTGCTTGGTGGAGGAGTGTAATGGATGCATACCATGTAATGATGCTCGTTGTGTTTGTGATTCGCAACCTTGATCAAAAGGCGCCAAATATGGGCAAAGTGTGGATGAAGTGGTGGTCAGTCCAATAGACTCTTGAAAATCACGAAGAGCTGAAAGAGTCTGTAGTAGAGAAGGAGAAAAATAGAAGAGAAAGTGGTTCTAAGTTGTTATCTGGTAATTCAATGTATCTCAATGTACTATAGACAAAATAGAAGAGAATCTGGTAATAGATGTGGAAGTTGAATTACAAGGAGACCCACAACACTTAGACTTAGAACCAGATAACAACTTCACAGATTCAATATAGCTTGAGAGTAGAAGGAAGATTGTGTCAAAAACCATTATTAAAGAGCTTGTATTAAATATATTTTGATCATATACAATGTTTCATATTTGCGATTATACATAGTTTGTTGATCTCAATTGATATGCTAAGAACCAGCATCTTGATTACCAAATAGATTTCTAATTGTGCTAGGGATATCTTGGCGGGCTTGCTTGAATTTATACTCATTTGCCATGCCAAACATAACATATATTCCTTAAGGAATATCTTGTGAATAGATTGCACATCGGCTACTATTTTGCATCAAACAAATAAGACAGATGAAGTGATAATAATGATCACATGTCAATATATAGTACCCACTCCATCCATCAAAATTCTTGTAGCAAACTGGACATTGGGAAGATGAAGATGCATCCGAAGTAGACAAAGGGACCAAATTTGGATGTAGGACAAGGTGACTTATGTGTGTCTCTTGTACAAATGGAGGATTCACTCACTGTTCTCCATCCGGACCTATGAGGGTTGGGGTGTTTGGGTGTTTAAAGAAAGCTGTGTTATTTTTGCATCTTTATCTACCAGCTGTGTTGTGTAAATATCTTTCTCTCTCTTTAACTATAGGTTGGCGCATACAACTATCAATGCCAGCTCATCTCGGGTGAAAGTGACACAACGCTCCCTGCTATCATGGGTGGCAACAGTTGTCTCCTTTGGTGAAAGTCTAATGGTCGCAGTTGCACAAAATGAACATATAATATTTTTGCAAAATATAACATACAATCTGCATTGTGTAGTGGATGACCATAAACTTCTAAGTAGACTCTCTCAGGATTTTCTTTGATCGCTTCGTGGAGGCACTTTGATACCTTTCACCTTCCTTTCTTTATCTCCACGTCCTCGCATGGCCATATTGTTTTGATCATTTCCTTGGTCACTTCTTTATTGATCTCTTTCCATTGCATGTGGTTTGGATTTGCCCATTTTGAAAGTCGTCAAGCAGTGCGCTTCGCTTGCTGGGCCGACATACCATGCGTTAGAGACTTCATGCGCTAAAATGCATTAACAGCCGCTTGATGTTGATCATCAGGCACTGATTGGGTGCCACAAACTTGTTCTTCATCGGCCATTTTATCTTAGAGCTGCAATGGAAAAATAACAAATATTCAATATCATTGACAAAAATATATTCTCACGATTCAACAATCTCACAGATACACAAAGCAGATCAGTCTCGTCCACTACATAAGACGTTGTAAGCCAACTAAATCAAATCACAACTGATGCAACTAAACAAAATCACAACAAACGAACCCAATTGAACCACAAGAAAAATTTAAAATACCCTCGATAACACGAAAATTTGAAATGACTAAAGATAATTGATCCGATTAAAATACAAGACAATTGATCCGATTGAAATACAAGACATGACTCAATGAGGTGAACCACCCCAAACCAGATAATACACATCAATACAAATGAAATACTCCGGACAAGACAAATGTATATCACAAAAATGTTTAGGTTGGGTAAAAAGATGATGCAAGTTCAACATTAGACAGGATTAGGGTCTGTCTATAAATGTTCTTTGAAAAATATCAAAACATCAAATGCATTTCTTCTATTTTCCCGCTCTGCTAACTTCATCCAACAATTTAATTTAATATGAATGGTCCTCATAACATCTTGGTCGGGGTGGTAAAATACTTCTTCTGGAAAGTAAACTTTCCTGGCTGCACTCCAAAAATCTATCAACATGTTGAATAGATAACCTAATGCATAAGTGTCTCTCAATTTTGTGTATGCACTTGTGCACCATGGATCGTATAATTCTAGAGCAATCCATGGTCGCTTTGCAATCTCTGCTTCCCCTGCTTTTTGTGCCTCCAAAACTGCAGGGTGTTCACTTGGATGTAGATAATTAATTGACACGCGCTTAGTTGGCGTTTTGAGAATCATTCCCCAATCAATGATACCAACATGGAGTTTATTTGTGCCAGTAAAGTCCAACATTATGTTGAGCGGGTGCAGATCACTGTGCACTATACCACTCGAGTGAGCAGCCGCAATGCCATCAATTAAGGTGTGATAGATTGTTGGCATTTTCTCAGTTCACTGCTTTGATCCGTGCTATCTCTATCTCTAGTAAGCGCTAATTTGCTGGTGGCAATGACCTCCAGCCGTGTTGTAGCCTGTGCATGTGGCGTTTGAATGCTCTCTTGGCGAATGGCAAGCAGCAACAGGTGTCCCCATTGTAGTATGGAAATATCGTGATCCAAGGAGCTTTGATTGTAAAGCCAATGCATCTTACAATGGAGGGGTGAAGCAATTGCATTCCTTGCTCTGTCTAGATGCTATCAGATTTTACCTCACTCTCTCCCTTGTAGCATTTTCTTACATATGTAATATGGTCCACAAAAAAGGAGATACCTTTGATGGTGTACAATGTGCACACACCAAAAGAGGCTACTCCAACCCTTGTACCTTCTACCAAGGCCTCATGGGGAATGCCAATTAGATGAGCGCACTGGGTATTCAAAGCCGTGCGCAAGATTGTGCCGGTGCCGCTGGCATCTGATCGGCCACCCACAGCTGCTTGCACATCTTGGACCATGTTCAATATCTTGGGTAAGGAGGCTTGGTCCTGAGATTTCACACGCTTCATCTTGACCTTCTGTTCCTCTCATAATTTGTCCCAGAGCTCTAATTTTGTCATATCATAGGCAGGAGGGATATCTTCCTTTAAGTCTCTACCAACAGACTTTCATATTGCCCAACACTGTCCTAACCTTGTGGTGGGGGTCAAATTCTCGAATCCCTAGTGGAATCAGCAACTCATATTGGCCTTCACCTCGCAGCCTACGCTCTATGTTCTCCCATATAGTGCTAGTGAGGTGTTTGATGAAAACGTCGCTTTCACTAATCTGCTATATGCGACCATCTGTACATGATGATATTGCCAAAATACATTCTTTTTGAATGGCACGCATAATAATTTTCTTTTGATCTAGCATCATTTTAGCACTGGACAATAAAAAAAACATATCAAATACAAATCCATGGCTGCATACTGCACTAACATTCTCACACTTGTTAAGACAAACCATAACCATGACTTGAAGACTTTAAGAAATGTGCACGAGTATATTGATAAACATTGGAATTTTTTTTACTTTAAAATGCAATGTTTACACCTATAAAATGCAGAGCAAACAAGTAGTTTATAAGAACTTCATCCAGA
The DNA here is from genome assembly GCF_014529385.1 of Adiantum capillus-veneris. Taxonomy (NCBI): domain Eukaryota; kingdom Viridiplantae; phylum Streptophyta; class Polypodiopsida; order Polypodiales; family Pteridaceae; genus Adiantum; species Adiantum capillus-veneris. The sequence continues at coordinate 55,398,080 of NC_140943.1, read as the reverse complement.
TCAAACAATACACGTTAAAAGTCTAAATTATTTCAGCATATTGTAAATTTTTAACTTATATTTTTCATCATGCACTCTCACACTAGTTCAAACAAAGCATACACTGACTTAAGGACTTCAAAAAATTGTGCAAGATTATATTTATTCAGGTTGATAATCATTTTGACTTTAAAATGTTATGTTTACTCGTGTTAATTGCAATAAAAATAAGTCACTCCTAATAAAATTGTCTAGATCTAAGAGAACATGTTAAAAATCCAAAACAATCCAAAATTTTCCGATAGAACAAAATACCCGAGTTCATATTTTGCACGTTATCACGATTCGCTTAAAAAATAAAGCCTCTTGGAAGATACATGCATTGTGATGTACATAATGTCAATTTTATTTTAGCTCATTTAAAACATTGAAAGTATATAAACTGAGCTAGGAAATTGCAAAGAACGTCTTCTTCTTTAAAAAGATAAAAATGAACATTTACCATGAAAATTGTGTGCATATACTTTCTTACATAGAATTTATATAGATGTAGCATTTAAAATAGTGATGATGATTGATGAATAAAGCATTCTTTTGAATATGATTAGCTAGTATATATTTTCATAAGAACACTTAAAAACAACAATATCAAACAATTCAAACATTTGTATATGAAATACTCTTCAAGACCGCGTTACCGACCAAGTATTTCATATACTTAATAATTAAAAAAATGAACAACACATGCACATACAAATTATATGGCATTCGTACGGTCAGGTTAATGACCTGGACGCCACATGAACACATGCTTCTATCAAATGAAACTCAATTAGGCACGTTATCGATCGAGTGCCGCCTGAATCTAAGGAGAAATAATGGCTTTCATATGAGCATCATATAGCCGTGTTACGGACCGATGCCCATATGTGTTTTGGGAAAGGGGAAGGGAAGTTGACTCACCACATAAGGATACTAGATTCACCGCATTACCAACGTAGTACCTAGACAATAAGCCAATACTTACCACAAGGACACCATCTTCCCCACATCACCGAGGTGATGCCCCCATGGTAAGCAATGTTCCCTAGACCAGCTTATGCACACACTCCCATTGTGTGGTAAGGTACCTTATGACTGTCGTGCAATACGACAAAAGGCACGCTTCCACACAACACATACACACACAACACATACGCGGGTCGTGTGGTCAGATACTTTGCTACTGTCGCGCACTGCAATGCAGAGCACGCTCCCACTCTCTCCCTCTCTCCTCTCGATGTACCTGCAAAGACTCTCTCTCTCTCTCTCTCTCTCTCTCTCTCTCTCTCTCTCTCTCTCTCTCTCTCTCTCTCTCTCTCTCTCTCTCTCTCTCTCTCTCTCTCTCTCTCTCTCTCTCTCTCTCTCTCTCTCTCTCAAGATAGATCAAGAAAAAACACCCAGCAGGCCCAATCGGGGCCCGCTAAAGTATATATGTAGGGCCCACAGGGAAAACTTAAAAGCCCGATGGGCTTTTAGTGGGTTTCCAGGTTACCCTAAACCGGCTTCTTTGTGATCATGTTAAGTGTGATTATGTAAATGTGTCAATAAGACCTTGGGATCACATAAATTTGTGGTAATTACGTAAATATTAAATCCCTGGTCTCAAAATTAGGAATCTCTTCATGCTCTACCACTTTGACCTCCTCTATGAACCGTACTCTTTGACTGTTCACACACTTCAAAGGAACTTGACCATACATACCTTGGTTTGATAGCACCTCTCTTGATCAATCTCAAGCCACGTTCACTTCTTCCAGAATTGGAGTTGCCCTCTGTAGCATCTTTGGCATCACCACGTCTCTATCTCTCTGCAACCACCATAAGACCCTTGGCTCCTCTCGCACTGGCTCTTCTCTCTGCATTACTTTTTGCTCAACTTTCCTCGCTTCAATCCACTTTGGCACCACCATAGCTGGCAAACCTTGTCTCGCCTGCCATTTCTTCAATATCTTCTTGGTCCTCCCTTTTGCTAAAGCCACCGCTTTGTTATATGACTTCGGGTCATCCAACTCCACCTTGTCTCGCACGTCTTCATGCAAGCAGTCCAAAAATTTTCTCATTTTAAGATAATCCACATTTTCAGTGGCAGTTATCTTGATCTATTTTTTCAAAGGGCTTTGAACTCCCATGTGAATGCTTGGAAATCTCCTTCCAAAATTTTCTTGAACCCATTGAGCTTTCTCTTTATCTTGTCCAACCGCACATCTGGCACAAATTGGAGTCAAAAAGCTGCTTCCAATGCTTCAAAATTGGACTTTTCTTCATCAATTAGACCATCAAACCACAAATTTGATTTTCCCCGAACCAAGAGCGGAAATACCTGCACCGCACCTTTAATCCTCGACAACCTGCTTTCCAATAAAAATAACCCATAATCTTGCAACCATGTTTCCGCATCCTCCATCCCAGTGAAGATGGGAAAATCCTATCCACGCCATATCTTTCAACACTGGTTCTTCAAATTTTGCATCTTTGACACCGGCAAAATTTCTCCTTCACCTTCAAATAAGAGCATCATGTATCTCCTCAGTGAGGGCACCATTGATGGTTGGAAAGGGGGAACACACCCAACACACACAATGTTTGCCTCTCTATAGCCCAAGGATTCCGATGGACCCCTATCCACACAGAACCATACACACACACACACACATTTCTCAAACAAACTTGCAACTATATCCAAATCAATGCGCACACACTGGCACGGATCACAATCTACCACACATCCATAAACACATCAATTTCTTGTTTACCTTGCACACAATCATCTCTCTCTCTCTCTCTCTCTCTCTCTCTCTCTCTCTCTCTCTCTCTCTCTCTCTCTCTCTCTCTCTCTCTCTCTCTCTCTCTCTCTCTCTCTCTCTCTCTGCACATCACACCCTCGCACAAAGGGGGGGGGGGGGGCACACCTACCTATACACACTCGGAAACACCGCACAACAAAGCAGAAGAGAAGAAAGGGGATGGGGAATGACACCAAAGATCTATAAGAGTTCTCTCCTTGTCTATTCTGTATGCAGCCCCCCTTAACACAAGAGAGTAGAAATACTTAAATATCTCCTTACAGACTAAGACTTTTTTGGCCTCCCTCATGCATAGGTGTGAAGTCTCTCACACACTTTCATATTTTCCACTAACCACATGTCTTCCTCTATCCAAGTTGCCTTACATGTCCTAAGAGCCTTCCTTTGCACACGAAAAACCCTTTTCTTCAAGCATGGAATCTCTACGCTTAGGCCTTCATAACCACATAAAACATACACTTCTTGGATCTCCTTTCTTGTAATGGCCTTCATATTTTCTTTATCACCCATGCATACACCTGTAAGCATACACATCACTACATGTACCCTCTACTAGGGTCGACATACTTTGGATGCACCAACGTGAGTTCCGAAGTAAAAAAAGATCCTTCAATAATTACAAATTTTGGCTTATATACCTAAGGTGGAAAATTGGTGTTTTTGGCTAGAAAGGGATAAGTACTTCCAAAATGCGACGGGCTCTAGCATCTAGCCTCTTTCATTAAGTACAAAATGGTCTGGAAATAATCAAACTCTTTTGAGTTCAAGATTCACAACACCGAATTTGGTGGAAAATAAATGAGTGGGGGAAAAAGGTTTTGCTAGCCCATCTGGATATGTGTGATTGGACTTCTTCGCTTCAATAGTGTCAGCCCCATAGGCTCATATTCTTCACATGTAGAATATGTCTCAGATACTAATGTCAAGAAATATGACATCCAAGATGTATTTGTGTGTGGAGGTAACTAGAAACACTGAACTACATGAGCAAGAGGGACCCTTGTGAACCTTGCTCCATATTGGCTAAATCAAACTCCATGAGTTCCTAGACAATGTTGCATCTCTTTTGACTAACTATATGTGCCAAACAAAACCCTACCATATGTAGGTTTATAATTGCAGGGTATAGAAATGTATCTGGTACTCCATTGTCCCAAAATTCTTTGCTCCTACATGACCTTGCCATGTGTCTGAAGAGAAAAATGGATGAAAGCATTCTAGCATATGCATCCCACTTGAAAAACTCATTCAAAGCATATTTTACAATGAAACTAAATTACTTACTAGGAGGTGGAAAAATAGCAAGCAATTAACCGTGCTAATTGATTTGATACGTCGGAGGTAAAATTTTGAAAATCCTGCCTGATGTTGATAAACACAATCCCCTTTTCTCGACCAAAATTTTTTGCAAAAAGTTGTTGGTTTGCTAACGATGTGTCGAAAAACTTGGAAAACACTCCCGAACCCTTGTGGAGCAGCTCCGAGTTTTGGCTTGAATGCCGTGGGTACTTGCCCTTAGATAAAAAAAGTCCTTGCCCGCGGCTATGCCATCCTCACCTGCTAAGCGGCCATGCCCAATTGAGACGGTCTTTGGCCCTCTTTGCTTGCATGCACATGGAAAATCATGATAGTGGCTCCACGCCTTTGGCCCCAAAAGTAAACTCTGATACCAGTGAAATGCCATAGGATTGCCTTGGTCCGGATTCACCACCTAACCCCCCATATATAGCCCTTGGCCCTCAAATCCCCTAGTCCACACTGGCACAACCGGCCACCTGGCCCTGGTCCGTGACCCACCCTGAATTTTCCCTTGGCATGACATTTTGCTTCAATGTTGGTCTTGATCAACAAGTGGTGGCATGTGCGAGCTCGTCTCCTTCTTCATGCGCCTCCATGTTTGTTGCGTGCCGCCATGCCTTATTTTCCCTCCTCCATTCACACTCACTAAGCCCTATTGGGCGGCCTTGCTATGGGTGGCGGTAGCCAAAATTTCTTAAGCCCTTATCCTTATGGACACACCATTTTGGAATATATGTCCACCAAGGCATTGCCTACTACAAGTGCAAATCAAAGCATTGCCAAGCACGACATCTTCCTCCAACAGTCCTTGACTAACAATATCATCGTGAATTTTGTTTCCATTTTATTATCGTGGATATTGGCACAGGCAATCAATATGCAAGTATAAGTGATAAAATTTCTCCAAAAAGCCTTCTCTTACCATTTGGTTAATAGATTCTACTTGAGATCATCAATAACTTTATGTGATTCTATAAGGGTACTACATTCGATATACACATCAGCTAAGGCACTACCAGATGAGACTTCCCTTTCCGACATTCCTCGCCATCAATGTACTGCAAGAGATGACATTCTGGAAAACCTTTTTAGGTGAAAAATCATCAAGCACTTACTGCTCTACTAACTGCATGATATTCGAGAATGTGGTTAAAGCTCCCAATGAAATTTAAATTGGTAGTATCCTAGAAATCGTAACTCTGATTGCTGATATAAAGAGACTGACATGCACCACAAGATGAGAATCTTAGGCCCATGCAATTACTTTATCTCCAATCCCTCATCTGCACTTGCCTAATCTAGTGCAAATATGCAAACCACTCAACTTCAAACTGGTATAACTTCTTCATTGTAGCTCCATTTGATGAGCCGTAAAGACAAGCCCATAGACCCGCTTGATCACTGAAATTCTAATCCATAAAACCTTATTGTTTATCACTTCAGATATACCCACTTTTAGCATTAAAAATATAGGTTTTGGCCCCTTAAAGACGCATCTGGCATACATTTAGCATTTAACCTGCTTGTTATCAAGCCCTTATCACTACCGGATAATCATATAGTCTTCAAATAAACTTTATATGCACCCCATTGCTATTTTTTCCATCATGGAAGCGGAGCTGCATGACAACGCATATGTTTTTTGGGATGAAAAATTTAGATTTTAATGCATTGGAAAGACGTATGCTAGTGCCCTAAGCCCTTTCATCTTTGGTTCAACTTTAAAATTCATTAGTTTAGCTTAGAAACTCCGTGTTTGGTACTTTGGACTTTGAAGTCTGATTTTTGCTTTTGGAGACGACTTTTCACAATTATTTTACTTGCTCTCGATCACCTAAGCTTGTGGATGTTGTGTGGAACCTTTCCATGCCGTTGGTGTACCTTCAGCCTTACAGATGTGCTATATGATGAGTTGTTGTTGTGAAAGAATCTTTTAGTTGGGTGATGGTCTGCCAACTGTGACTTTTATTGATGTTTGACCACATGTCTTATTTGTCAAAGGTATGTCGATGCTGCTCATGAAGTTTGGTGGCAACCGAACGCTCCATCTAGCCATGAGATCGAAATGATGCTTTGCGTGTTCGAATCCGAGATAAAATCTTTGATCCACTTTTGGTAGATTTCTTATGGAGGAAGTTACAAAGGCTTGTAGACAGCCTCGAGGGGCACCTACCCATGAAGTTTCGTGCCATTTTGTCGACTTGTCTCCGGTTGTCTTTTGCAGGACCCGAGAATGTTAGGGTTGTTAATTTTGAGCTAAATTGGTATGGAAGGGCATAGGGATGCTCATTTAGTCTAGGGTCAACCCCCTATCAAGTCTTGTAGCTAACGGGTTAGTGGTCATTGAGTTACGGTCCCGTTTTGCTCTCTCCCCGCCAATGCCATATTGCTGCTTTTGTTAGTTTTTCGTGTTGAAGTTAGCATTGAACATGAAGAGCACATGATAATGAGCCTACTTCTCATATCTAGCACCAATCGGTGTGTCATGGCGTCATACAAAGCTGTAGAAGATCCGCACGCTCTAGGTCTCTCAAGCTCTCTCTAAGTGTGAATAGTGAAAATGAGCTAGTAAGTGGAGTCATGGGGGTCTCAAAACCACTTGCCACAAAACTTGACATGTGCTTCTATCTCCTTGCAAAATGCACTTTAGGCTCAAAAGTTTCTCGATCTGGACTGTGTTTGCCCAAATATGGAAAATTTGTCATTTTTCCGAAAAATTGGCCGGATTGGACTTTTTGCAACTTTCTCATGATGGCACCCTGACTTCACCATATGTTGCCCTTGACTTGCCATCACTCCCGTATTTTTCTTTTGTTGTTATGTCACCATCTCACCCGCTTTTTCTTTTTTTCTTTGTTTTTCTTCAAAAAGTATAAAAATAGAAAAGTAGCAAATGAGTTTTGAAAAATACCAGTAAATCAAAGCAACTCAAAAAAAGGATCAAATTCTATGTACATTTATTTGTAATATTTTTGGTTGGATTGCTCCGTTTTAACATATTTTAGCTCAAAAAACTATTTTTTTACATATATACACACACCTAGAGGCTCTTTTTTGACGTTTGTCCTCATATCTGTAGAATCAACTTAAATAAGGCCATAAATACTCAGGGTCACCAAACATTTCCGCAATCAAACACAAAAAACCAAAAATCATAGAAAACAATACCCTTTTTTTGCAATCTTTTATGCTTGTTGTGGGTCCGCATTGGCAATGCCTCCCCCCTCCTAATTAGAGTCCTCCTGGATGACGGTGTATTGCCCTAGGGTATATGTTGTGCATGGGTATCAACATTGTGCTAATGCAGGCCATGTATGTAGCCCTATATGTATACGCAGTCAATGCATGGAAAAATAACGTTCTGCAAGATGAGGGTATAAGCAATATGCTTATTGACTTCGATGTTGAGGTTTCCTGTTTTGGCATTACGTGTATTAGAGAGGTAAAATAACAAGAATTTTAGTTGTGACACTTTTGTTTAATTGACTTTGGAGTCTCGTGTACTACTGGTCCATCTTGCATCATGTGGTTGCACACTTGTTCGAATTTAGAGACCGAATATGTCGTAGGCTTGGTCTTTTGTTTAGGAATCCATACCTGAGGCTGGCACTTTTGATCTTTCCATAAGCTCTTGGGTACCCAAATTTTTTGCTGATTTTGTTTTGGTTGTCTGGGCTTTGGTTGTGGATGGATATTAAGTGTTTGTACTAAAGGGAGTTCTCAACCCTGTCTCTTTGAAATCCAGAGCTATTTGTGATTGGCTTGGACTCCAAGCAACTTCTTTGGCACCCATACTTTTGTGATATACTATAAGTTTGATTTTTTGGGTGCGTCATATGTCATTGGAGAGGTGGCCTTGAGCATGGTCTGCCAAAACTTTGTGACTTCATTCTTCTTTATCCAGACCTACTGAGGTGTTGTTGTGGGCTGTGACAACTATCTTTTCTTTATTGGTTTCCCTGACATATTTACTAGAAGTTTTTCTTTGCTGGATGTAACTTCCTTGGGTGGAACAAATGCAGAAGTGTTCTCTTTTGAAGTTCTCTTTGGTGTCCATTGTTGAACCACTGTAAGGAAGGGGTGTTTGCCTTTATCTCTTGACTCCACTACCGATGGGTTGTCACCTTTGTGTGCAGCAAATGAAACCACTTAGCTTTCCTCCGCATGTTGAATGTTGATTGTATCAAAGATCCAATTAATCTATACATTGTATTGTCTCTGACATGGCTGACCAAGCAATAATGGATACTGGGCTGGTTGATCTTCTACCACATAAAATTTATGCGGATAGACATATTAGTTAATTTGCACATTATGATTGTCCATCCCATTGCCTTAATTGAATGCTCCAAATAGATTTGAATGTCCTGTTGTGTGGGTTGGAGTTTTTCCTCAATGCAAGCTGCTTGCATAAGCTATAGGAAATAAGATTTCCTTGAGCTCTTGAATCTAGAAGTGCCTTTGCTTCCACTTGGTTACTTCCAACCTTGACGTTGATTATGGGATCCACCATATCCTTTTCATCAAATTTTGTTACTTTGAGTGCGTTGTTCCGTAGTGGTGGTCCTTGTTGTTGCCTCTGTCTTAGAAGCTTCCTCTTTGCCATTTGTTCCTTTGCTTCCTCTTGAGCTTCTTTGACGACGCATTGTTTTTCTTGAGTTCTTTTCTTCTCTTCATGGGTTTTCTGGAGCATGTCCTGGGCTAGTGGAAAATGATACTTTTTAAGCCTACATCCACTAATTCAATTTGGCATTTCTTCACCAGCTAATGTTGCAAGCTTGACAGCCCCGCTTGGTGATAGATTTTTTTATCACCAAGGGTCCATCCCTTGCTTTTTAAGTTTCTTGGCATGTTGTTTTAATGTATATACGAGGACATAATCACCTATTTTAACTTCTTTTGAACGTACATGCTTATCAAAAAACTCCTTTTGCCTTCTTTTCTAAGCGTAGATAGAGGCTACAACTTTCAAGCGGAGCTCATCTAGCTTTTCAAGGTTCTCTATTATTGAAAACAATTCATGGCCTATCCATTCTAGCTTCTCACTACCCTTTGTGTTGGGATTAAATCTACCATGGGCAAGATAGCCTTAAGAACAAACACCATGTTATACGGTGTTGTTCCAATAGATGTTTTAGAATCTACCCTATAAGCCCACAATGTAGAGTGCAAATTTTGATACCAATCTATCCTTGAATCAAATACTATTTTAGTCAATACAGTGTAGAGGGTTTTTTTTGTAGCTTCAACCTGTCCATTTTCCTGTGGATGGTATGGAGCAAACTTCTTGTAAATTACCATGAATTCATCTAGAAGATTTTCAATAATTTCATTAGTGAAATGTGTGCCCCTATCAAGTTATATCGGTAGAACATATCTAACAAAGACATTTTTATAGAGAAACTACACAGTGGTCCTTGTATCCTCTTTTTGTGTGGCTTTTGCTTCGGCCCATTTAGTGAGATAGTCTGTGGCAACAATAATATATTGGGTATGAGTCCTATAAGCGGGTGGTGAAATTGGACATATAAATTCTATACCCCACTTAGCAAAATCTCTAGCTCCCATCATTGGCCTTAAAGGCATCTCATTTCTCTTTATTGGCACTTTGGTACGCTAACAAGCATCACACCTTTTAACGTATTCTTCAACATCCATATGTAATGTAGGACACATATTCTAGCGGTTAAGATAATTTTTATTGTCTTATCCCCTAAGAAATGGCCTCCATTTATTCCTCCACGTGCCTCCTCTAGGATTGGCAAATACGTGCTTTCCATTGCACATATCCTGAGCTAATTATCCTTTCCTCTCTTATAGAGCTGATTTTCAACCAGTGTGAAGTCTCAAGCCTCTACCTCTATAGCTCTTTGAATTTCTCTAGAGGTATTCCAAGAAACGTTCTCGTTGTCAGGTAGTCAATTATATGTTGACTCCATTCTGGTGCAATTGTCACCTGAAACATTGTTGCGTGTTCTGCACATATTTGACAAGTAAACACCTAATTGTTTCAAGTGCTGAAACGTTTTCGTTTGTGAGCAATGGGATGCCAAGTTCTAAACATGTGATTCTAAAAGATAGTAATTGTACTCTTCTGAAATTATACATAATTGCAAAATGTTGTTAGAGCCTAATGATACAGACGTCCGCTTATTAACTGAAATTCCTAGGATTGCCAAACCATCTGTCATTTAAATTATTTCTCAATCCTATCAAATTCTCCTCCATAGGACAATAAACCAACTATCTCTTGAGACCACTTGGGTACCATTTCAACAGTGAAAAGATATACATCAGGGATGTCATCGTCTATGTCTTTTGGAGCTTCTCCATTTGGCAATCTAGAAAGATAATCTGCTCTAAGATGTGTCTTTTCTTTTTTAACCACTACTATAAAATCAAACTCCAGCATTATGATGAACCATCGTATAATTTTTCTAGTATTGCAGTTTTGTTTACAAGGTATAAGAGGGCTTGATGATCAGTGAAAAACACAAATTGGTTTGCAAGAAGATAATGCCAAAATTTCCTAACATCATATATCATCCCTAGCCCTTCTCTCTCAGTGGTTGTGATGAAGAAGTTTGAAAAGCCCATATTTTTCTCCCCTGACTGAACCAAGATGCATCCTATAGAAAATGTTGAGGCATAAATATGAACATGAAAGATCTTTTTCCAATCTGGTGCACAACCATTGAGAGAGAAGGGCTAGGGATAATATATCTTGTACGTCCTGCACTACTTGAATACATTTTTAAGGTGTTCCATATGTTCACCTCTCAAGAGAGAGTGTACACATAGATCATCCATAACCTCTAGATTGTTGTCGGGGCATTATTCAATCCAAAGGTCATATATACCCCATTCTATGACAAATGCAGTCTTATATTGAACTTCAAGAGCGATTGCAAGATGGTTGTAGCCCGTAATCCATCTAAGAAGGAATATGCCCGCTTGCGTGCCACTTGTTCTTGAACATGGCCAGTGATAGGTAAGGGATAATTATCCCTTATTGTGGGGCATTAATCTTCTTTAGATTGACACACACACAAAGTTTAATATTCTTCTTAGGTACTGCCAATTGGAGATACCCAATTGGTGTGTTCTATCTCATAGATGAACTCTGTCTCCTTCAGTTTCTCAATCTCTTCCTTGATGGGCTTATCAAATGTACGGTCCCTGTCGGCTAGGCTTTTCATTAGGTTTTAGTGGGATCGTGTTTGGAATTTTGTCAGATCTACTCCCTTTAGGTCTTTATATGACCAAGAAAACACGTCCTTGTACTCCTTGAGAAGACTTATGAGCTTCTCTTCTTCTTTTGAACTTAGATCAGTTGCTATATAGACCGGCCTTGGCTCTCCTCCTAGCTCTGCCAAGTCTATCTTCTTTGCATCCTCTGGATCGTCATATGACTCCTTGTTCTTTTTCTCTTGTATGGGTTGTGTTATCACTACCTTTTTGTCTTGGATAGTGAAAATTTTTAGTGGGAAGGTACGCTCATTTTGTTGTCATTTTTCTCACCCTCTTCTTCAACACTTTCTATTTTGTTGTCCACACTTCCTTCAGAGTTTTCTTGAGCTCTCTATATTTCTTCTTTGTCTCAACCTTGGTCCATTTAGTTTTTTGAACTCGTCTAATCTTGGTTTTTTTCTTTCAGACTTTTGAGTTTGTTTTCTCAGGTTTCTTATGCTTTCTCATGTCTTTGGATCTCGAGCTCTAGAGAATCTCTCTGACACTTAGTCTTTAACACAATATTTAGCTTTTGCAAACATCAAAAATTGTGTTTGTCACTTATTCTAGGCATCAAATTCTCTCTAGCCTTGTGTTCAGCTCTCTTACTCCTATATTAGTGTTGATGTCTAGGTTTTTTATTTGGAAAGTCATAGAACTTGACATCTGCTATTATTTCCTCTTGTTCATTCGGGTTGTCAGAGCATTCACTATCTACGTCCTCATCTCGCTCAAGATGCTTTGAAGAGTTGTAAAACATGTCCTTTTTGTCTACTTCCCTTGGTTTGTCTTTTCTAGGTTGTTTAGAGACTAGTTCCCCATCTTTCCAATTTACCACACTAACCATATAGTATGGAACCATGTCATACGCATCTTTGTCGCAAAACTTTGTCGTGGGACTATTCGAAATAGCACACACATATAGGGTTGCTAGAATATGTATTCACTCTAAAGGTAGGGTTTCTTCAGGGAAGGGTTCAGGAATGTATTCCTTATCTTCGATCACCCTTTCCAGAATACACTCTTCTCGTTTCAAGATTTTGCACTGAGATTCTCCACACATCCATAGCTCCTTTGGCTTACCTAACCAAGCTGGAAGCTCTAATCCTGCTAATGTAGATGAATCAAAATCCTAAATTTGGTTTATATCTTTGTAAATATGGTCTTTAAGGTTTATGCGCGTCGTGGTTTCCATGTGCATGAGGTATATATGATCATAACCCCAGTCTTGGACCATCTTCAGTTGTCACATAAATGGCCGTCCAAGTATTATGTCGTAGTTGTTCTTCTTGCCAAAATCTACTATACCAAAGGTAAGCTCATACTAAATTCCGCAAGAAATAATAATTTCCTTCTCTGGTTTCTCCATATAATCATCTACTAATTGCAATTCCATCCTTGTGGCTCTCAAGGCGGGTTTTCCCCATTTCTTCCATATCCCTTTGGTTGCAATAGCCACACCCGCTCCACCGTCAAGAATTGCCATGGTTGTAATACCTTTAAACTCAACAAGAAGTGTAGTATTGTCATCCTTGCCTTCACAATACTCCCCAACCTTGTTTAAGGGTATTGGTCGCATGTTTAGTTGAGGCTTCTCTAGCTCTCTAATCCCTTCTTGTATATGTGAAGTTGGATCCTTTACACCAAACTTTTCTAAGGATTTTTTGATTGTCGTGCACATGTTTGGTCGTAGTTGAAGAAGCTCAGCTAGTGTAATGGTGCAAGTCACAGGTGCAAACAATATGTCTATCAATCCTTTAGAGTCCATCCTTTTTTGAGGAGAGTCTTTGTGATGGGACTCTTCACATCAAACTTTACTTCATACTCTCCCATATAAGAGGGTAAGGTTCTAAGAGATCAGGTTTGGCTATCCAAAGATTGTACAGACCCTCTATCCCCCCAATATGAGAAAATGTCCAGATCTACTTGAGATCTTGCTTAAAATTCCTCAATAGGAGGAAGAAACACACCCCTCCCATTACTGGTCTGGTTAACTCTCTGACTTAGCTCATGTTCTTTGTTTGCTTCTCGTATTTGTTTCCAAAGTTCATCTAAGTCGTCATCTTCTCTATATATCTCAGGTATGATTGGATGGAAACCATCAGATGCATGATCTGTGGTATTCATCCCTACTCTTGACTTTTTTATTAACTCCACGAGTTCTACCTTAGTTGTGGGAACCTTGGCTATCCTTTCAGACTGGTATCTTGCTAGGACCACTGGTGTTGGAGCTGGAACCTCTATCCAACCCTCTCGTTTCTTGAAGGTGGCTCTAACAAAGCTTGGGCTGTTTGGATCATCTTCTTACACATCTCCGGTCTTTTCTTTTCCAACTCAGCGTCTGGGTACGTCATCCATCTTTGTTCCTAGGTTTGGTTATCCTTAAGCCATGCTTCATAAGCTTTCATAAGTGCGTCTAGAGGTTCATTCGCTTTTTCAACTAGTACAAATCCTCCCAAACTTGCACTTTTTGATTCCTCATTCTTCTCAGACTTTGCCTCAGGGGTCTTCTTTCCCTTGTTGGCTTCTCCTTCTGGTTTTCTTAGTTCTCCTTTCGTTTGTTTCAACTCTTCTGCTAAGGAAGTTTGTTCTTGTTCCTTCCTAGCTTTCATGCGTACTTTCCTGGCCTTCCAAGTTTTTCATCGGCTTTTTCAATCAAGACTAGGTGCATCTATTCTAGGTTCCTCAATTATTGGTTCCTCCATTTCTTTTTGAGCTTGCGCTGTTGTGACAACCTTTATAGGTATCACCGTTTTTCATTTTCTAAACCAATATTTAACGGGATTGCCTCAAACATGTTCAATGTTGTTTTCACCATTTTATTTGGGTTTTTTGGGTAGTCATTAATCAAATGAGTGATTTCACAATCTGAACAGTATACATTCACTCTAATGATCTCTGTATGAGGACAGCCTTTCATCACCACACTTGTAGCACGGTTCTAATGATTGTCAAGGTGCTCCTAGAGCTGCTCTATGTTGATAGGTAGGCCTTTGTTTTGCTAAGCCACCATTGGCTATGAACAATAATGTTCTCTCATCTAAGCTGTATATCCCTTCTCCTATAGCATGAGCTATTGTTGGAAGTCCAGCATTTCCAATCATGCTCCAAGGCTTCGATGCTTTCGGTGTAAGGTTTCCACATTTCTAGCAGAAAGGAAATGAACTCTAAGCTTTAATGGACACACTTAAATTGGTATTTTTAGAATCTTAAGCAGCACAACAAACCTATAGCTAGGAACTCTCATAACTAAATTCGGATAAAAGTTGACACTATTATCACCTCTGGAAGTTTTACTACCACTTTAAATTGCAAAAATAATTGAATGGTTTTTGTAATCATTAAAGCTTAAGACTTTCATTATAACCCCTAGATATTTTCCCAAATATTTACTAAAAAAAAAGATAATAAGCCAAAAAATTAGCAATTTTGAATTTTAAAGTGGGTAGGGGCTAGAGAAGGCCATCACTGATATGCTAGGCACTAATTTAGCAAAAAATGGTGCTAGGTAGAGTCTAGGGGATGCTTGGAGTGCAAGGAACTGCCAGTTATGGCCCGTGTGGCCCAAAAAAATTATAAATAGGGCCTTAACTTCTCAACTCAGTGAGATTTAAAGACCTAGCCACATCTCTCTTGCATAGAGAGACTCTGGCCAATAATCACTAGAGAGCAAAAATTCTAGTTGATTAACAAAGGTAATTAGCCTTAATCCCTTTTAATTAGTAGAAATATATTAATCTATACTTAATTTCTTAGTTAATCTAATTAATTAAGAAGATTAATCCTCTCTCTATTATAAATTATTCTCATAATGCTTATACACTATCAATTATTCAAAGAATGACTAGGATTATTAATTTAATTTATAAGTAAACCATATTAGGATTGAAATTAATCAATTTTGGTCTTAATTAAGGGAAATTCTATCATTTAAACTTACATAATTACAAGGTAATTATCAGATACTAGTTATACTATTAGAAAGCTAGGAAAATTATGTCATAATTGTTTTATTAATTTTTTTGATTAGATTAAAAATACTTTTTTTAAACCTTAAAATTAATGGAAAACTTAGCAAACTAACTTGATAAATCACAAGATATTTATCAGAGCTAGAACACATTGTTAGAAAAAGGGGTTAATTATCTCATGAATAAAAAGTTAGTTTAGCTATTTAATTAAGCTAAAATTGTCTGATTTTGACTGTAAATTAAAGGAGAAAATTAGTTAATCAACTTAGATAATTATATGGTAGTTCTCAAAGTTAGAAAACATCATTAGGAAGCCAAAAAATTAGCTCATGAATAGAAAGTTAGTGTACTTATTTAATTAAAGTAAAATTATTTGATTTTATCTATAAAGTAAAGAGAAAAATTAATTAATTATCTTAGATAATTACGTGGTAATTATCATACTTAGAAAACATCATTAGCAAGCGGAGCTAATTAGCTCATGAAAAATTAGTCTACCTATTTAATAAAGCTGAAATTATTTGAATTTAGATGTAAATTAAACAAATAAATTAGTTAAACAGATTTATAATTATATGGTAATCCTCAAAGTTAAAAAATTTCATTAACAAGTCAAGATAATTAGCTCATGAATATCGAATTAGTTTATCTATTTAATTAAACTAAAAATAGCATATTTTAGTGATAAATTAAAGAGAAAAACTAATTAACTAGCTTAGATAATTACAAGGTAATATTCAAAGTAACAAAACATCATGAACAAGCCGTGATAATTATACCATGATTAGTTAACTAGCTTAAGTAATTATAATTTCTCAAAAATCTTATTTTACGATAAAATTTAATTAGGATAAATAGAAATCATAGTTAAAAGTTTTTAGGAAGATTATTGAAAGTATAAAACACTATTAGAAAGTTAATAAAATTACATCTTTAGGAGATAATGAGTCTAATAAATATTAAGTAAAAAATAAGTCAATTTTAGGCTAAATAAAGAAGATAAAATAAAAAAGGTTCAATATTTAATAAGATAATTAGGGAGATCCCAAACACCTAAAATAAATTTGGGATAAGAATATCTTAGCTATATGGTCAATTAGAAGAAAATTATACTAAGAATTTATCATTTCCAAGTGCAATTTAAAGAAAAAGACAATGGGAAGGTTATCAAAAATTAATCAGAAAGTTCCTTAGCCTAGACTAAGGTATAGTGAGTTGCAAAAATAATATCAAAAACCCACGAACCTTTTGTAAACAACTAAACTACTCGAGTATCTAAACAATTATGCTAAAAAATATGCATTAGAGATTGATAAGAATCAAAATTTTGATGATTTACCTAATAAGTAGACGTCCTTTTTATAAGGATAAAAGTCATGGCTCCAAAGAGGACCCAAGAAAACCCTCAGTCTGATGAGGAGGGCAATGTTTCCAAGAGGGCTAGAGCATCACACGACCACGAGGCCAGGCCTAGTAGTACCCCTACAGATGAAAGAATTCATGTCCTAGCACTAAAGCAAATGCCCCGACCAATCCCAAGTGGATCTTCATTATAAGTTAAGATGAATTATTCAAGTTCTTCTTTAAATATTCCAATGAATGGCTTCTTATCATGCCAAGCCTCATATAGAGTCATAGACTAGAAAGCTTTGATGGAATATCTGCTAAGTATATAGGCATCACACATGATAGCCTCTAGCCATAAAGCATGTGGCAAAGCTTGGCCTTAAACCATACATTGTGCCATCTCCATAAGTGACCCATTTTTCCTCTCAATAACACCATTTTTTTGAGGTGTATAATGTATTGTACATTGGTGTTTTATCAAAAAGCCAACCAAGAATGCATCAAATTCCTTTGACATATACTCCCCCCCCTTTATCAACTGCTCACAATACAATCAAACACATTTTCAATCAATAGAAAAAACTATCTGAAGCACATAAAAACTTTGGAATTAACCTTAAGCAGATATATTATCAATGGAAGTCATAGAGTACAAATTATTACTAAAACGAGTGTGCATCGAGCTGCAAACACTATGAACAAGCTGCAAGTTGCAAGTAGCCCACACCGAACCATCTTTCAAAAACCTAAAATGCTCCATTTCCCCCAAAATACACCCTTGACAAACATACCTAAACGGTGCCTCCAAAGGGGGCGATGAGGCAACCAAATCAAATTGGAAAATTTCAGATGTTCAAGACATGCATGCCATAGTTTATTATTTGAAACAACTTTAGAGTTTGTAGCTCCATTCCACATACTTGTCATAAAAATTGAGCTTGTACGACGACAAAACAAGGTACTTGATGCCACAATAGTATCACCTAAATTAAGATCATGAATAGTGCATTTGTCATCCACAAACTTAGTCATGCAAACATCATGAATAGAAGGGTCATACTCACACTCTGCACCAAAAGCCCATTTTGCGTCAACAACACAATTTTCAGATTTTGCAATGGCTACGTTTGAAGAAGATTCACTTTCTTTCTTAGTTGCTTCTTTATCCTTTCAAAGATTAGGACATTGCCTTAGCAAATGATCAGCAACTCTTCAATAGTTGCAATGAAAACTTTTCTTTCCTATTTCAATAGATTTGCAGATGCATTATTGTTATGGGGGGCATTTGTCACAGATGGTATGATACTTGAAGAAGGAACATTGGAAGAAGAAACAATGTTATAGCCACCTCTTCCTTGTGCAACAACAAAAATCTCATCAATAGAACATTGCTTAAGTCCTATTTTGTCTTGACCTAGCCCCTTGTAACAACAAAGTGAGCAGCTAGAATGTCCCAAGCTTGTTTTTATGTTTTGGCCAAACAAATGTGAGGAGTAATGGTGTGTTTTTTGATAGATAGCATAATCAATGCACGCGGCTACGTATCACTATTGTCCCAACGAGCCTATTCAATTGTAGGTAAAATAGCCCTAATAGTAGGAGTATAACTTCTAGAACCTAAACATCCTCCACAAAACCTTGATCCTCAAAACCTAGGCGTACATCAAAACCTTGAATAGTGTTTCATACACCCTCAGAAACAAGTACATGATGCATCATGTAATCCCACAATGGATACTTTTCTCCATCGAGTTTTTCATCGGCAGACAAAACATCTTGTCAACATCATTGCTTTGAACCATACTAAAAAGGTGAACCTAATGTAGAAAATGCCCAAACTAAGTAGAAATTGAAGGGAAACTTTACGTGCTATAGAGCACAAACCACAATAGACAATCTAAGACCTATTATGCATAAATTTGTAATGGAATAAATTCTACACAAAATGATGATATTGCATGTGTTGTACTTATATTAATGGAAACGAAGGCCAAAATGAGTTTGAATTAAAATCTTGAACACACCTAGCTGTACGAGTTGTCCCAAAATATTGACCAATTGATGCTTGACGAATATCACCAAAGTTGGAGAAAGTGACCATGGGGATGCTAGCAATGCTAGTGATTGTGCTTGAGAGGGTGCAACTTGGTCTGCTACCAATTGATGGAGTTAGGGTTGCCAGAATGCATATACACCTTGGAGATGGAGAAGAAGCTCAAAACGCACAATTAAGAATGTAATACGAAGTGTGCAAATACAAGTTAAGATAGCCCTAGATTGATGCACATATATACAAATCACAAAGGAAAAACCTCCCAGTGAGGAAAAAAAGTGCCCTAGTGGTCTTAAGTGTGTTCACACACATTACTACCATTTACATGGCAACAAAATTAACAATTACACCACTCTAGCTCTTCTTCCTGTTTGTATGGGACATACTCAACATGTTAAGGGTAAGTGTATCCATGGACTTCAACATAGAATGCCAAATTTTTTATTGTGTAATAGTAAATGCCAATCATTCAACAATTGATCTGCACTACTACAAGGTCAATTCCATGAGAAGATTAGTTAGGGACTCAACAAGAGTGGAGCTTCAATATGTGTTTCTTGTTATGTTTATCCTAAG
This sequence comes from Adiantum capillus-veneris, assembly GCF_014529385.1. NCBI lineage: Eukaryota > Viridiplantae > Streptophyta > Polypodiopsida > Polypodiales > Pteridaceae > Adiantum > Adiantum capillus-veneris. Next base: position 55,378,779 of record NC_140943.1, on the reverse strand, counting down.
GGGTCATGAATGGACGTGCTAGTATTTTAAAAACAACCACCATCAAGGAAGAATCCCCATGGAGCTTAGATAGGTAGATATCTCCAAAATAGTGCAAAACAAATCCAGTCGCTCTCAATGATTGCATGATTTACCTCAAGTCCACGGAGAACACTTTGATCTATAGTGTTTGTGATAGTCATACCTTGATTTTTTTTTTAAAATCTTGAAATGGAGCCCCTTGCAAAGCATACCAAATTTTCTCAACACAATTTGTGTGACAAATCACAAGTTGGAGCCTCACTCAAGTAATCCCTCACTATCTAGTGACTAGTTTCAATACAGTGCTCCCACAAAATTAATAGGTAGAGGCTGATTTTACATGAAGATGGGTTGTCTATATGTTGGCTCTTTAAATCCATATCCTATGTATACAACCATACAAGCGTTCTTGAGACAAGTGACCCAAAGTATGGATAATTCATCAAATGCATGCCCATTTTCCTTGTAAGAAAGAGGTAGTTTGATTAGTATACTATGATGGATTTTGAATGAAGGGCGAAGAAATGCAATTACTCCGTAAGTCTTTCAAGCAAGCGTCCTTATACTTGTGCCGCTCAGAGATTCATTGATGCCAATATGATCAAGAGGATATGGAAATATGTTGACTACAATTTGGAAATAATGGCTAAGTTCTTTTGAAAGTAGCTCAATTTTCTAAGATTTTCTACTTGGTTGCATTTATACACCCGTTTCTTAAAAATTATATGTATAAAATGCTATTATATGTTGTAATCCCAGATAATGTATGAATACGCAAATATTTTGTTTTTTATGAAAAGACCTTTCGATTGAAAAAAGTACTTATAAAAAAAATTGTCATCGATTTTGATCGAAATTGCGATTGCCTCTTGCATTGTGAGATTTTTGAGAGACTACCAGTAGAAGAGCCCACTTATTTGCATTATGACCACTGACAAGCAGAGCACTAAGTATAATTTTTGCTTCAATTTTATGAGTACTAACTTGTTTTTGTGTGTTGTGCCAACTCATGTGCTGTAGCAATTTCTCTCTCACCACAGAGTTGGCTTGTAGGCTATAGGCCACTTCCTGGTGTACAGCAATACGGCTCACTCCAAAAGTGAGTAGAATTTAGTATCTCTTCCCGTGTTGTGCAGCCATATGGCTCACTTCAGGGAGGGGTTTTAGGTTAGACTTTTATTCTCACTAGTGTGGTGCATAAGTTTATCTCTAGACTCTCATCATGTGTGCCACTTATGTACTAAACAGATGTCCTACAAAAGCTTTGTAGTCTGTTACTCCATATGAAGCATGGCATGATAGAAAGTTTTCTATTGAGTACATGCGTGTTTTTGGCTGTTTGGCATATGCTTTGGTGCCACAAATACAACGCAAAAAAATGGATGATAAGGCTGTCAAATGTATTTTTGTTGGTTATAGTGCTGAAAGCAAAGGTTACAGGTTGTATCATCCACAAAAAAAGCATATTCTAGTTTCACACGATGTTGTGTTTGTGGAAGATTCTATTCAGCCCTTATTGTCATGTACTAGAGACAGTAATGTAAGCTCACACGACATTTATGACACTTCGTTGCCTCTTTTCAGTGGTGGAAGTATGAATGTAAATTCCAATGAGGCAAATGTATAGCCTATGGGGGTTTTTGAAAGTGTTACAGATCAGCGTATTACTGATGTAGATGTGCATGATGTACTTGATGAGGAAAGGGTTGAGAATGAGTAGGCTAGAGGTATGCCTAAATGGCTGGTGCATACTTTGCATGACAATAAATTGGATGCACCTTTGTCTAGTTGTACTCGTTCAAATTCTCACCATGCATCTATGCATCGGATTGTTATGCTTTGACTGTGTCTAGATTACATGATGTTGAGGAACCTCTGTATTTTGATGAAGCACAAAATTCAAAAAATTGGATGACTGCCATGCAATCAAAATATGATGCACTTATAGAAAATGACACATGAACTTTATATGATTTGCCTCCTGGAAAAAAGGCCATTGGTACAAAGTCGGTTTACAAGTTGAAACACAAGCCGGATGGTGAGATTGGTTGCTATAAGGCTCGACTTGTTGCAAAGAGTTATGCACAACAAAAAAGCATAGATTATGAAGAGACTTTTGCTCCCACTTGCCGTATGACTACTGTGCATTTTCTATGTGCATTGGCAACTCATTATGGTTGGGATGTACATCAATCCGACATCATTACTTCTTTCTTGAATGATGACATATTTGAGGAAGTTTATGTAACGCAGTCTCACGGTTTTGTCAAGAAAGGACAAGAGGATAAGGTGTGCAAATGTAACAAAGCTTTGTGTGGGTTGAAGCAATAACCTCGTGCTTGGTATGAGAGGTTTGACACTCATTTGGTCAAACGAGGCTTTCGTAATAGTCCAATAGAGAGCACATTGTATATAAATCATGAGGGTGATGTACTTTTCATTGTGGTTCTTTATGTAGATGATTTGCTAATCACTGCACCAAATGAGAGACATATTGCTGAATTTAAGTCTAATTTGAATGCTACTTTCAAGATGAAACATTTGAGGTTGTTGCATCATTACTTGGGTATACAATTTAAGCAGTGTGATGGTGGTATTGCCTTGTGTCAAAAAAGTTACATAGAGACATTGCTATGTAAGTTTGGACTTGAGGATTGCAAACATATTGCCATGCCCATGGAAACAGGAATGAAATGGAGTCTTCATGATGCTGGTGATCTTGCAGATTTCACTCTTTACCGAATTGATGTTGATGCCTCATTTATATATGCAACACGAGACTGAATATTTAGTTTGTAGTCTCACAAGTCAACAGATTTATGCATAGCCCAGGGTCTAAGCATTGGCAGGCTGTCAAGAGGAGTTTCCACTACTTGAGTGGCACTTTACATCTTGGATTGTTTTATCCCAAGGGAGGATCATTGCCGCCAGACTTACATGCTTTTTTGGACTCAAATTGGGCTGGTTGTTTTGACACGTGAGTGTCCACAAGTGGTTTTTGTTTCATGCTTAGTAGTTTATGAATATCATGGTTGAGCAAGAAGCAACCTAATGTGGCCACTTCTAGTTGTGAGGATGAGTTCAGGATAGTCTTCACAGCTACGATTGAGTGTGTATGGCTCAGACGCCTTATGGCTGACTTGGGTGTTGGACATGACACTACCAACACTATCTACACTGACAGTCAAAGCGCATTGGCAGTTGCAAGGAACCCAGTATTTCATGCTCGCACAAAGGACATTGAGGTGCATTATCACTATGTCAGGGACAGGCTCTCAACATGAGAGATCAGCTTGGATTATGTGCCAACATAGGACAACCTTGCAGATATTTTCACAAAGGCATTTTCACGTGAGAAGTTTGAATCTTTCCGCAAAGCTTTGGGCTTACTCCCCTTTGTGGACTAATCATGTCCTTAGGGCATGGCACTTTCCTTTACTCATGTGCCAACTCTCATTCACCGCATCCCTCCAGGGGGGATATGTTACCATATACATGCAGTAGTGATGTGTCTAAACACACTTAGGACCGTCGGGGCATTTTTTCCCTCACTAGGAGGTTTCCCCCCCATGCATTGTATATACGCCCATCATTCTAGGGCTATCTATCTTTCCATTGTACACTAAGTAATACACTCTCTGTTGTGTGCCTTGAGCTTCCTTCATCTTCTCCAAGTTGTGTGTGTTTTCCTACAGCCCTAATTCCAATAATATCCCCTTCTCGCCCCCCATTTTTGGAGGTGGCTATATAAACCTTGTCCCATCCTTCTAGCCGTCCATTTTGGCACACTCTGCAAAGCTTCCACTAGAATTTTTAGTTGAGGTTTACCTTTTTTGAGGTTTACTTGTTGGCTTTTGTTCAAGTAGCTTTGATGCCTATATTTTTAAATATCCAAGAATAGTTACATCCCCTGGGTGTCTGTCCATGCTTGGAAACAGGTTTGGGTAGGGAGCATCCTCGTGGAGGGTTTAGGTGGTGCAAGTGCTTGGGACTCATTTCTATGGCTAGAATGGAGTGCCCCTTATCACTACACCTATGTATTGTTCTGTTACGTTTAGTTACCTCCCTTGGGTGTCTATCTGCCTGGAAATAGTTTTGGATAGGAAGCATCCTCACAGAGGGTTTAGGTGGTGCTAGTGCATGGGGCTCCTTTCTACAGTTGGAATGGAGCGCTCCTCATCACTACACCGGTGTAATTGTCTATTACGTTTAGTTACCTCCCCTGGGTGTCTATCCGCCTGTAAATAGGTTTGGATAGGGAGCATCCTTGTGAAGGTTTTAGATGGTGTAATTGCCTAGGGCTCTTTCCTATTGTTGGAATGGAATGCTCTTTATCACTACACTAGCATACTTGTCTGTTACATTTAGTTACCTTCCCAGGGTTTTATCCGTCTAGAAACAGGTTTGGATAGGGAGCATCCTCGTGAAGGGTTTAGATGGTGCAAGTGCCTGGGGCTCATTTCTATGGTTGGAATGGAGCGCTCCTCATCACTACATGACCTTCTTGTCTACCCATTTCTATTGTTGGAATGGAGTGCTCCTCATTACCATTGATTTCATGTTTTTTTGTTTTATTTTATATGTATATTATTTTACTTTATTATACAACTGTTCAATTAAATACAATTTTTTAAAAACCTAATATTTTTGTGATTGTATGAATGCATAGGTCGCTTGTGAGCTTGTCATGGACGCTAATGCTTGCTCCCAAAAGATCATTGCGGCTACTTCTAGTTTCCCATCGATTGGTGGTGAAGGATCAAACCATGGAGCTTCCAATAAAGGGAAGCGCAAGGCCGGTGGTAAGGTGCCAGGACCTGAGTGGAAATTTGCTAAGAACGTAAGATCATTTATAGATTGATGCTCCAAATTATGTGGCAAAGAAAAATCAAGAGGTGCACCTCATATTAAGGAACGCTTTCTTGGATCAAGGAATGGAAAAACTAATAGGAAATGGAGGCAGATGTAATGGCGTAGGTCATAGAGTGCCACAAAATGTTTGAGAGAGTTATTAGGAGGTGTAGTCAATTCAAAATGGCCTAGAATACGGACTCCCAGCCGGTTGGCTTCAAAGCACCAAGGCAATTTTGTCTCAACACAAGTCAGACAAAATAGTGCACCCTCTATGCTGGCCAACACACACACCAAGAGCTAGCACTCAAGATGGATCGCTTAAGTACTAGTTTGGAATGCATAGAAGGAGGAAAGTAAGTCTAGAGCAAAGCTTTTGATCAACTGCTCTTGAAGAGGCACAATCTGCTCTTGCACAAGCTATCTATTTTGCAGGCAGTTCTATGTTGATGGTAACACAAGAGCCATGGAAGCATGCATGGAAGAAGATCAGTGAGTAAGGAGCTAGTTTTTCCCCTCCGTCATATCACCAGATGCACACAACGTTCTTGGATAAATGCTTTGTAGACACCCAAAAGGAAGTTGATAAATTGATCTTGAAATTGATTGATCAAGCACGATGCACTATAGTCAATTATGGATGGTCAAATGTCCAACATAGGCCACTAATGAATGTGATGTTATTCAATCTTCAAGGAGAGTACTTTATTTAACGAGTTGACATCTCGGGTGAGATAAAGTCGGGGAGCTATATAGCTAATATAACAATAGAGACAATTCATCAAATAGGTGTTCCCAATGTAGGATAGGTGATCATGGACAATGTCAAAAATTGCAGAGCAATTGCTCGTCTCTTGGAGGATCGCTTTCCTAGCTTGCACACATTTGGTTGCAATGCGCATAGCTTGAATCATGTGTTGCAGGATTGGTCTAAAACAGATGACATTGATTGGTTCAAAATCATTATAGATAAAGCAAGGAACGTGGTGAAGTTTATTTTGAAGAGACAACATGTGCTAGACATGTATTGGCAACGTATGTCCAAAATATTGAAGCTTCCGTCTGAAACAAGACTTTGCACTAACTTCTACACTATGGAAAGTCTTTACCAAAACAAAAATTCTATTTCAGAGACATTTGTTTGATTGACCTCTATGAATTGGAAGCACAGCAACCAGAACGAGTAAAAACAAAGGTGCAGTCCTTGAAAGTGTTATTGATGATATACACTTTTGGTCTGACATTGGTGACACATACTTGGTGATGAGGCATGTGATGATATTCTTGCATCAATTTGATCATAAGTTACTGAATATAGGGAAGGTGTACATGGGCTGGTATAATGTTTGTGATGTATCTTTGTTGATACTAATAGCCGACTTTTGGAAATCAAAGAAAAAAAACTCATTTCACCCCCCCCACTCTCAGTAACCCCCCCACCGTAGCTTATTTCCCCCCCCCCCCCCCGCCCTACGGGCATTGGATAAAAACCTCTCTCTCTCTCTCTCTCTCTCTCTCTCTCTCTCTCTCTCTCTCTCTCTCTCTCTCCTCTCTCTCTCTCTCTCCTCTCTCTCTCTCTCTCTCTCTCTCTCTCTCTCTACATAACCCTTCCCTAATATCTCTCTCTCCCAATTTACCCTCCCCGGCCAGGCAGAAGCTCTGAAAAAAAAACTCCCGACCCCTCTCTCGTGCTCCCTCTGTGTGAGCCGCATGAAACCCCCCCCCCCCCCCCCCCCCCCCCCTTCCGCTCTCCGTATTCTTACACTCACTCTTACACTCACCTTTACATTTCCCCTCACATTACCCCCCCTACCACTCTTCCCCACACCCCCCCCCCCCCTTGGCCCGCTAATATTCCCTCCCCGACCCCTCCTCCCTCTTCCCCACCCACTCGCCTCACCCTCCATCGGCCTCATTCCCCTCCACTCGGCCTCATGCCCCCCCCCCCCCCCTCGTCCTCAAGCTCCCATGCAAGACAATGAACCCCCTCCCTCTCCCTCTCACCACACATCTCCCATACCCCACTCCCCACCTCACCCCTCCCTCTCCCTCACACACACTCTCTCTCTCTCTCTTATCCCAAAGCCTCACCCCTCCCTTTCCCTCACACGCTCTCTCTCTCTCTCTCTCTCTCTCTCTCTCTCTCTCTCTCTCTCTCTCCTCTCTCTCTCTCTCTCTCTCTCTCTCTCTCTCTCTCTCTCTCTCTCTCACCCGGCGCTCAGGCCACGCAAGCAAGGAATCCGCTCTCTCTCTCTCCCTCTCAAGGGCAGCGTCACATAGACTTGCCTCACACACCATACACACTCACCCACAATCACCCCCCCCCCTCTCCCCTCTCTCCCATCGCGTTGTGCGCAGTAGTCCGCAAAGCACGCACACACCCACCCATTCACCTCGCGTTGTGCGTAGCAGTCCGCAATACACACACACACACACCCTACCTACATGCACACACACACACTCTCTACCCCTATTCTACTCCCCCCCCCCCCCCCCCCCATCCACCTTGCGCAGAGAACAGGCCACCGGCCATCCGCCAGAAGAAGAAAAAAAAAACTATATATACATTATATATATAAATCCCCCCTTCCCACGCACATTTTCGCACACACATACCTATACAAAACACACACACACACCCTCATGCATGAATACATACACACACGCATATACGCACCACACCGCAAATACAAGGAAAAACGGCTACGACATCAACAAACAAAAGAAGAAGGATCCAAAGCACGCGCCGCCAACAACAAAAAGAGAAAATGTGCCGAAGGCATGCCCCGGGCGACTCCGAAAAGAAGTACGCTCGACACCGATGCACCGGCAGCACACCATTCGCCGGCAACACGCAATCACGACGCCATCCCATTAATTTATAAGTTATTTTTACCATTATCTTCAGTTTTCACCCGAGCCATTGTAAATTTCCATTCTTTGTAAATTTCCTCTCTCTAGGTGATAGTCACAAAGGCCCACGTAGAGATTCCCATCTTTTAATAATCTCCCAAAACAAAGCAAGGGTCAACCACATCGGGCCCACCACTTGCTTTGTCTCCCCGATCAAGCTTACCCTAACCACACTGGGATTACCATAATCCAAGCAGCCAACACCTATAAATTGGCACTGAGAGGTCACTATCGGGGGGGGGCACTTGGTAGAGTGTAGTGGGAGGGATTTCCACTATCACCATCACGGGGAGGGGGCTTGTGTGTTGGGTTTGCCTTGGGAATTTCACCATGCGAAGGGAACCACATCCATCTCTCGACTCCAATGGTCGACGCATACACGTATGCACGCTCTTGGTAGTAAGTATTCACAATCATTGATTCATCTTAGAGAACGCACCAAGTAGGTTGCACCACCTCCTCTCCCTACCTCTCTACCACCATGGCATGCCACCTTGTAAATATTGCAGAAATAATTCACCCTCACACCCTCGAGGGTTTTCATCATTTTCAAATATTCTCTCTCTCTCTCTCTCTCTCTCTCTCTCTCTCTCTCTCTCTCTCTCTCTCTCTCTCTCTGTGTGTGTGTGTGTGTGTGTGTGTGTGTGTGTGTGTGTGTGTGTGTGTGTGTGTGTGTGTGTGTGTGTGTGTGTGTGTGTGTGTAGGCTTGCGGTGTTCATATCATCGTGGTCTTGCGTCCTAGCCGCTCAAAGCTAGGTGGTGCCCCCCCTGTTCACTTTACCGTGGTGGCAGGCTCGAAGTGCGCCATTCGGCCCCCGGCGTTTTAGAGGCTGTCGGGGTTCGGGGTCCGCTTTGCGTCCATCAATACCATGGAGATGCTTTATGGAAAATCATTATTTGGCACAAGAACAAATAAATTTCTTGAAATCTTCCCATTTAGTTTTCAATGGTGTGTCATATTGAAGCTTTGTCATCCATAACTTTTTCTCAACCATTTCAATGTACATTGGTGCCCGTTTGAAATCCATACATAGTGATGAATTCTCTTCCCTTTGGCTAAGATTATCATGCTTAGTTGCTTCTCCATATGCAAGGTCAATACATAAGGTCCGATGGTCTGATTCTGGGGTCCATTGGCCAAACATAAAACTCTTTATGCGATACATGATGGCTTTGGAGAGTAGCATATAGTCAATCACACTATCCCCATTATGTTTTCTACATGTAAATCCATTGGTTCCACTCCACAAAGATACACCATTGGCAATGAACATACCCATGGTATTACACATGTGTAGACTTAACTCTCCATAGTGATCTGGATCTTTCTCATCCATTGAAGTACAATCATACAAGTGAACTTCCTCCAACTCCCTTTAAATATATGGCATATCAAATTGCAGAGTATCATGCTGCAATGTTTTTAGGCGAGCATTCATATCTCCAAATACAATAACATCACCTTCACCTTTGAAATAAGAAATGTCCTCTTCTAAATCAAAAAATGGTTGATCTCTATCCATGCAAGCATAAAAAGGGGAATCATGATGAGGAATGTAGCAACCAGCTACAAAAATGGGTGCTCTTTTTGGTGTCATAGTTTCAACCATACGTAACATTTGTACTTGTTATCTTTCACAATTGATACAAAATCTTCCAATCCTTTCTTAACCATACATGCTACCCCTCCTTGCCCTCTTCATTGCTTGAGATTATTTGACCACATCAATGAATGTACATTGTAATCTTCCAAGCCATTAATCCTTTGTGTATTTCAACAAGACGTACAACATTGGCTTTTCTTTTTAGTTCAATAATGCCAACCCCCGTATTCCATGGGTATCCATTGAAATTTCAAAAACATATTTTCAATTGTAACTTGGCCTCATGGGTCGCGCATTCCTATTTTTCTTGAGGGGCTTGCCTCCTCCTTGGGCACATTTTCTTTGCGAGAGATCTCCTTGTTTTTCTTATTCCTCTCCTCATATGCATTGTGATGCATATTTTGTTGCTTAATAATGCGATCTTCACATACAAAACATTTTGTATCCCTCAAATAGATCCAACTATTATCAAGGATAATCTTTCGTTTGGTCTCATCCAGCATGGTGCATACAATTGGCCATTGTCTTGAGCGAGCAGCTCCTTGCTTACCCACTCTATGTGCTCCATAGACCATAACTCTGCACATGTCAAAGTGGGTTGAAGAAATCTTTGATAACAATGGCAAGAGAAGGAGGCATCTCTAACTTCTCTTCGAGAAGTCCACAAATAACAATGTTCTTGGAATGTCGCTCTTGTTCCTTCAACTCCTCCACATCCACATTTTCAACATTATTTGTTTGAGTTATAGCATGCATAAAGGAGGAATTAGGAACCACGTTGCTACTACATACGTCAGCCCAAGACTTGTTTGTGCATACATTTTTCATGTCGCATACATCCCGGCTCATGGTATCAAATTTCTCCTCTTTTAATACATGGTCATGCTCTACTTTGCTCATGCACACAAGAGAGCATTTACATTCCTTGACTTCCTCTTCAAGTTGCATCAAACGTGTTGTTTGCATCTCAAGTGTCCTTTTGAGATTCTCATTCTCAACCATAAGAACCCTTAGCGTGCCATTCTCCATTGCAAGTGCACGTAAGTCTTCACCTTGTTTGTTTATGGTCTCTTGCAATGATACCAAGTATGCCATGATCATGGTTTTGGATGTCGTTGGTTGTGTGTGTGTGTGTGTGTGTGTGTGTGTGTGTGTGTGAGAGAGAGAGAGAGAGAGAGAGAGAGAGAGGTGAAGATAGAGAGAGATAAAAAGAGAGAGAAAGAAAGAGAATGAGAGAGAGATTGAGTAGGGAAGAGAAAATAGAGAGATAGTGAGAGGGAGAGAGGGACATATGGTGGGGAAGAGAGAGAAAGAGAGAGAGAGAGAGAGAGAGAGAGAGAGAGAGAGAGAGACAAAGAGGGCTAGATAGAGAGAAAGAGGGGAGAAGAGAGAGGGAGAGGTAGAGATAGAGAGATAAATGAGGTAGAGACAGTGAGTGAGAGAGAGAGAGAGAGAGAGAGAGAGAGAGAGAGAGAGGGGGGGGGCGAGATAGAGAGAAAGAAGGGAGAAGAGAGAGGGAGAGGTAGCGATAGAGAGAGAAAGGAGGTAGAGAGAGAGAGAGAGAGAAAGAAAGAGAGAGACAAGTAGAGAGAGAGAGAGAGGGGAAGATAATGAGATAGAGAGAGAAAGAGGGTAAACGAGAGACGTTGTGAGAGAGGGAGAGGTAGAGATAGAGAGATAAAGGAGGTAGAGAGAGAGAGAGAGAGAGAGAGAGAGAGAGAGAGAGGGAGATGGAGGGACTAGACATGAAGGGAGATAGGAAGGGGGGGTAGAGAGAAAGAGAGAAGAGGAGTTATTGGGGAGATGAGAGAGAGAGAGAGAGAGAGAGAGAGAGAGAGAGGGGGGGGGGGGGGGAGTGATATGGAGTTAGTGGGAGGAGAGGAGAGGAATGGATAGAGGAGAGAGGGAGATGGGAACGATAGAGAGAGTGAGAGGGAAAGAGAGGAAAGGAGAGAAACAGAGGGATAGGAGGTGCTCATAAATATATAAATAAATAAATATATATATATATATATATATATAGAGAGAGAGAGAGAGAGAGAGAGAGAGAGAGAGAGAGCGAGAGAGAGAGGGGGGGGGGGGGGGGGGGGAGAGAGGGGTAGGGGGAAAGGAAAAAGAGAGAGAAATAGGAGGGAAGAGACAGGTAGATAGAGAGGGAAAAATACAGGTAGAGAGAGAGGGAGATGGAGGGAGATAGGAAGTGGGGGGGAGAGGGAGGGTAGATACATAGGCATGAGTTAGATAGAGAGAGATCTAATATTTGGATTTGAGTGTGTTGATTGTCTATAGATATGGGCTTGTGTGTCTAACAAATTATATCTAACCATATCGCTGGAAAATTTCTCCTAGCAATGGCTTCCTCTTTATCGTGCAAGGTCAGCTTATTCTTGAATACTATTCGTGTTGAACCTTTGCTACTTGATTGCCCTACAAGATGGTCAATCCGGAAGATTATGGGGGTAGTAGTAACACCCGGGGGGATTCACCATGGAAAACTTATCGCACCACGTAAGTGTAGGGGAGGGGGGTTTTTTACAGGTTACATAAGTGTATAAGCAGGGACAAGCCCCCAATAATTTATCTCCCAAGCTTAAAAATAAGTAAGGGGGTATCATATTTATTGGGGGGGGGGGGGGGGGGGGACAACGGATTGATTACTTGTAACATTTGGTCATCACTATGCACTAGAACTCATGTAAATTTAGGGGAAATTTTTTTTTCAGGTCGCACATCAATTTTGCATCAAGTCAATCATATATAAGGGCTGATTTGAAGCACGTCAAGGTTTGATTTACACCAAATTTGGATGGGTCATAATTGGATGAGTAGCCAGAATGCAGGTTGATCAGGCACATAGATTGAAATTCAAATTAAGACACATTGAGGGTACATCTAGTTATCAACAGAAGTGGTTTCTTAGTACAGTGCCAATCACTATGCTACACACTCTTTGATTAGTTAGATCATGTGAAACCTAAATTTTATATATAAGATATAGGTATGATAGTTTTATTCGTTGATTGTCATATAAGCGTAGAAAGGGGGGTCATATTACCTAATGTGAGTCGTATATAGGGGTTTTATCAAAGTTTTTTGCTCGCAGGTGGCGTCCTGTTTTATGTATAGATTGAATCCCCCAGGTAGTAACATTTATATGTTTTCCATCCTTTCCACTAATGGCGACATTCATACTCAAGTGAAAGATGGTGTGATTTTTGGTGATTCATTTGAATTTATATTGGACTCAACCTTTGTGTCCACTAGAGCATTTTCAGAGTACACTTGCACTCCTTCTCACTAGTGAGGAATATGGCTATTCTCATGGCGGTTCCATTAAAGATCTTGTCCTCCTTTTACCATGGTGTCATCTAGGTCTAACTATGTTTCTATGGAAGGTGATTTGAGACTTGAGTTCCACTAGACTTACATCGATTGATTTGGCTGGCAATGAGTGATTGATCTTTGGATTGCCTATTGCTTCCTAGTTGTTTACATCTTGGTTCTTCTTTACTTCTTCTTGATGGCATTCTTAGATCAATAGCTTTCATGGTTGCTATTTGCTCTATTTGATGTGCACTTGCTATTGCTTGATCTGCTTTGAGTTATTTTGAGGCTCTATTTGATGGAGATGAATCATCTTCAATAATTTTTGTTTTGTCATCTGTCTCCATTTGAGTTTTACTTGAGGACTTTGTGCTGTCGTCCCGCAGGTGATCAATCCTGGTCTTCATTCTTTGTTGTCTTTGACGCCGACTGTATCTTTCTTGAACTCTAGAACCTTTTGGGCATTGGCATTCCCACTATGATGTTATCTGGTACATCTTTTGCTGTTACCACATGAAATTGAGCTATGATGATCTATGAACCTATTTGAATGGAGGTGGATATGATTCCCCATCATTTTGCTTGTTTGTTTTCTTGATATTCTAATAAATTTTAGGAGCATCTTCGAGCTGTGGTTGGCAACGTTTTTTTCAAAGTGCAAAAAGACATGAGATTCTTGTCTAGCTAAAAATCTAGCTTTACTTCACTTGAAAGCTTTTCTTCATGTTTGCCAGTAATGTTGCACTTGATCTTCTCAGGATTTCATTTTGAATTTGATTGATTTTGCTACGGCGGTGTCCTTGAATTGAACTCTTTCTCTGCATCTTCTTTGCATTGATCACCTACCTCAGTCAATGTTGGCTCATGTGGCTGTGATACTGCACATTTTGCTTGCAATTGTTGAGCATTATTGGCCTACATTTGAGTAACCTTTGATCTTAGAAGATCCACTGTACTTTTTGGCAATATCTGTCTCTTTGGAGGAGATTTTGGTGGTAACTTTTGTGTAGCTTTTTGAGCTTTAGCTTCTATTGAATTTGAATTTTCTGTCACCTGTTTTGGTAGCTAGAGGCTTTGCATCAACTATTGGATTTGTCTGCTTTTGACTCTGACTTGTGGAGATCGGTTGAAATTTTTGTCCTTGATGATCTTCATAGAGGCATTCGTCTATAGATTTTGATAGAATCTGGGTCAACTGGAAACTTCCAAAAACCATAAATCACAAATCCACATAAGACATATGTCAACCGCTAAGAGCATGGCAATCAAGATCTGATACCAGTTGAAGAGCACGCCAATGCAAAAGTTTTGTGGTGTGGGTGTGTGATGCAGTGAGTGTAGAGTGATAAACTATGTGTAGGTGGAATACTCACTACTAGATGAGTGAGACCCCTTATTCATTTATGTAGAAAGAATAAGGTCAATATTTAGTGAGGTCAGTGGACAACCAAAATTCGGACATCCATCCTCGAGGCAAGGCACATGCCGATTTTACTACAACACTCCAAATGGAGTCAAAACTACTATGTGAATAGGCATGCCACAATAAATGTCCCTATGACATCAAACCATCATCTAAATACCTTGGAAAAATAAGGTCTAATTTTTTTAAGTTTATTTTCAGCAGGTCGATTCAGACTCTAGAGGCACTCTACAATATCCTCTAAGTTTTTGAGAGATGAGAAGAGTCCACAAAACACTAAGTGCAATCTCTCCCATGTAAGAGTGAGCATTTTCCTCTTGCATGTATTTATAGATAGATTTCTTCAATGCTAAATAAAAATGCATATATGTTTGCCTAAAAAATAAATAAAGAGCTCTTGACTAATAAAATGTCCATAATTTAGCTATTAATTACATAGTCCATAAAACAATTATGCTTTTGCCATCTATCAGCTGCAACAAATAAATGTTTATCAATCATGCATTACATACTCCTACAAACAAAGAGCATAGCAAGATTATAAAATACAAAAAATAGTATGATTCAAGTGATGGAACCCACAAACTGTATACCTCACAATACAAAATGTTTATCAATTTGCATTACATACTCCTACAAACAAAGAGCATAGAGAGACTACAAAATACAAAATAGTATGATTCAAGTGATGGAACCCACGAGCTATATACCTCACAAATCATGCATACACAAGTTGTGATATGATACATAATTGACGAAGGATAGATGGTGATGGAGAGAACATTAGCCTTAATTAGATGCACAATGTAGAGTGGAGTGCTACACATGCATAGAGGGGGAAGCGATGAGAGGAGAGAAGATGACACACACGACACTTGGTGCAATCTCCCCTCATGCAAGAGTGAGCATTTTTCTTGTGCATGTAGTTACTTATAGATTTATGTCAATGCTCAAAAGTGATTACAAATATATAAATGACTGGACATAAGAATGATCATTTCTCATAAGAGATCTATAGAATATCCATCAATCAGATATCAATTGCATCGCTCATAAATCAATTGTGCTTTTGCGACCTGTCAATTCCAATAAATAAATGTTTATCAATTTTCATTACATACATCTTCGATAAAAAAAGCAACTACCCGCAGTTGCTATGTTATTAATCTACAAGTCATGCTTGTAAAAAATAGTGGTTAGAATAGAAACATCATTTATCAAAATAAAACCTCACAAACTTAGATAGCCAAGTTTCATTAATTCCAAATCCAAAACCATTAGCACTATCAACATCTTGAACCAAATTCAAATCCAAATCACTTCCATTATATACTTATGTGACAAAATCATATAGTGGTAGTGGTGGCCATTCATTATAGCATGATCTTGTAATTGGTGTTGCTTAAATCAATGAATTGACACCAGTGGGCATGCTACCTAAATAAAAAAATATGCACTTGTGCTGGCTAAACTGATGATCTACACTTATACTATTCAAACTAACAAATCTATTATCTGTACTCATGCTACCTAAATCAATGAATCTACAGTTGTTGTTGCCTAAGCTGGTACATAAAATTTTGAGTAGATTTGATTGAAGAAAGATTGGCAACCAAAAGATTGGCAACTGTGTAGGGCATTTCAGATTTTTTTAGCTCTTCTACTTGTGCTTATAATTTGAACGTTGGTGATCCTAAATGCCTGGCAATGTACCTACTAATTAGCTACACAAAAATAATCTCAAAATGCAATGAGAGAAAGAGGCTTGAGAGCATACAATTTCAAGTTCGATAGTCTAAAGAAAGGGACCACGAGGTCATTTAAAAATATAAAGATAAAACTACCAACTAAAACAGTAAAAAAACATGGTTGAACTTAAGGAGTATAAGTGATAAGATTTTTGAAAGAGCGAATTGATGTATGGTCTCTCACTGTCTCTAAGCACCGACAACCCCAAATACTATAAAAAATATCATATATGTGGTTGTGTTTCATGCTGATGAGAATTATTTAAAATAAGAGAATAATGACAAGATTTGTAGGAACAAATAGGCTATTAGCGCTTATAGCAATGCATCGCTGTTAGTTTGTGTAGAATTCTTTGGCATGGTCTCTTGATGGAGTCTTACTATACACCGAGCGATACTTTTCGAGCAAACCAAAATTCGAGTGAATATTTATACGACTTGGCCCATGTTTTCTTGTGTGGTGCGGTTTGAGCCCCATCCTCAATGTTAAGGATGCAGCAGAGGGGGCATGCCACATAGAGCCCCCTCTGCTGCATCCTTAACGTTGAGGATGGGGCTCAAACCGCACCACACAAGAAAACATGGACCCATGTCGTATAAATATTCACTCGAATTTTGGTTTGCTCAAAAACTGTCGCTCGGTGTGTGTGTGTGTGTATATATATATATATATATATATAATATATATATATATATATATATATATATATATATATATATATATATAATAATCTTTATAATATGTATAGTTTTCTTACTCTTATACTTGAGAGAGATAGGTAATGAGGGCACTGAGAAGAGGGACAATGAGGGCTTCATAAAGTGCCATGTGTTAAAAGCCTAATTGTTGAGCAATATTGAATTTTAAAATTCACAAAAGTGTAACGTTCCTTGGATGGCATCTATTCATCTCTGAGACTGTTAAAATTTGCATAAGCCTATTTGTTGAGTCCTCTTCTCTATCACAACAAGAGAGAGACACACACACAGAGAGAGAGAGAGAGAGAGAGAGAGAGAGAGAGAGAGAGAGAGAGAGAGAGAGAGAGAGAGAGAGAGAGAGAGAGAGAGAGTACTCTTGAATGAGAAGAGTGATTTGTCTTAGGCCCATGTCACACTAGGGTAGGGAAGCACAGGCCATGCGGAGGTGGTAGCTAATCATTCGCATAGGAAAATAAAAAAGTTAGCCTCTACCCCTTGTCAAAGGGACAACTTCACACCCTCGGCTAAGTTGTCCAAGGTGTAGCTAACTGTAAAAAGTGCATGCAAAAGTTCATTTCAGAGGCATCGAACCCTGACAAACAACATCTAAGCCAGAGTTTTAACCACATGGGCTACTCCCATTTACTGAGAAAAATGTGTAGCTTTTGTTTTAGTCCAATGTGACAACATTATTCATGACCATCTGCAAAAGGGGGCGGGATGGGTGCTTTAGTGTGACAAGGGACTTAGAAACCATTCTAGAATACGAATGTGAATGGACTGTGCTGCACTGAAGGGAGATTGTTTTTTAAACACGTTGAAGAACTTAAAAAATAAAAGTCAATTCCCTTTTGCATTCCCTAGAGAGAGAGAGAGAGAGAGAGAGAGAGAGAGAGAGAAGAGAGAGAGAGAGAGAGAAGAGAGAGAGAGAGAGAGAGAGAGAGAGAGAGAGAGAGAGAGAGAGAGAGTTAAAAAAAACCCTAGAGACTTTAGTATACTGTCGATACAATTTTGGAAATGCTTCTTTGAAGTGAATCTAGGAAGATCCCTTGGCAATCAAGCAAGAAAAGGCATGGCTCTGGTGATAGGTAGCGGAAGAGAGGGTGAACGGTGCCTTGCAAGGGGAGCAAGGATGGTGCAACAACAAGCCCGAGCTCTACAAAGGTGCTAGATGCAATGCCAGCCAAGAGCTCAGGAGGCAACCAAGGTTCAAAGGGTGCGAGTGGTGAGATAGGTGTCGACACACAAGGTACTGGATGCGCACGGGCCTTAAGAAATCAAGATGAGGTCATGCAGTGAGAAGATCTACACATGCATCTCGTTCCTGTGAGCAGTTTGAGCCAAGATTAGACTATATATTAGTCACTGATTGGGACAAGCCCACTTGATATAAAGAAGCTATTTAGATGGAAGATAGCGTGAGGTGGAAGCAAGCTATGCAATCTGCATATAAGTTGATTTTAGCGAATGAAACTTGGGAATTGATAGAATTACCAGAGGATAAATAGGCATTGCCTTGCAAATGGGTGTACAAGAAGTACACGGCAAAAGATCGCGAGCCTAAGTATAAGGCTAGACTAGTTGCAAAGGCTTCAAGCAGAAGAAAGTCATAGATTTTGACGAGATTTTTTCTCCAGTAGTCAAGATTACCACACTACTCTTGTGCTTGGTTTAGTAGCCACCGAGGACATGGAATTGGTCCAAATGGATGTGAAGACAACGTTTCTTCACGGGGATCTTGGAGAAAATGTCTACACGAAGTAGCTAGAAGGTTTTGAGATAAATCCTGAGAAGCCAACAAGGTAGAACTGGTGTGTAGACTAAAAAAATCTTTGTATGGTCTAAAGCAAGGCTCAAGGCAATGGTACATCAAGTTTGACAAGTACATTCAATCCCAAGGTTATGTAAGGAGCCAAGAGGATCACTGCTTATACACAAGGACGTTGAACGATGGTTCCCTCATCATTTTAATATTGTACATGGATGATATGTTTATAGCCGAGAAGTCTAAAGATGAGATTGTACTTCTCAAGATGCCTTAAGCAAGCAGTTTTCCATAAAAGATTTGGGTGATGCACATCATTTTCTTGGTATGCGTATCAAGAGAGATTGTAAGCATGGAATACTTGAATTGTCCCAGGAAGAGTATATTCACAAGTTCTTGCAACATTTAACATGCAAGGGGGAAAGCATGGAGTGCCCCAAAGGCTACATATGTAAAACTTAGCAAGAATGATTGCCCCAAGTTGGATGCTGAAAAGGCAGAGATGGAAAAGGTGCCATATTCTTCGACAGTTGGCAGTCTCATGTTTGCCATGGTTAGCACGCGACTAGACATTGCATTTGTAGTGGGAGTGGTCAGCAGGTATAATGGAAAATCCGGCAGAAAGCTTTGGGAAGCAGTAAAACATATCTATAGATACATCAAGGTTCATCATCAAGCAAGTGCTTACGCTTTGGGAACAGTGATGCATCCATAGTTTGATACATTGATTTGGATTATGCAGGTGTAGACACTAAGAGATCCATATCTGGCTACGTTTTCTTATTTGCGGGAGAGGCAGTCACTTGGAGGTCATGTCTCCAAAAGTGCATTTCATCTTCCACCATTGAGACTGAGTATGTTGTAGTTTCTAGTGCTAGAAAGGAGGCTGTATGGTTATCTATGATGGTTCTATCTTTGATAGGTTTATGCGCTTTATTCAACCCAAATTTTTTGTTTGCTTATCTCCATTGTGTTTGGAGAGATTTTAGCTAGTTTGACTTGATATATGATAGATTGTGGATTGAGGTTTAATCTTAATTTGTTTATGCACATAGCCTAGTTGGGTTCACAAGTGTTGTGTATGCCACTTTTTGGTTAGATTTTGCTCAATTTATAAGGGAGACTCTGCTGTTTTTCTCCGAGGATTTCTCACCATATACCTTTTGATGTATATACAAATTTTGGTTTCTCCACATCTATTTAATAGATATGTGTGACATTTTGGAGTTTGCAGAGATAACTCGTGAGAGATGATGATCTCATTCATGGTGATACTTGCATTGTTAGAATTGTGTGGTCACACAGGGCACATTAAGCAACATTCTTTTAGACGTATGATGCTGCAATGGATATGCATGCATGATGCATGTGGGTTTTCAACACAGGCTAGATAGGTGGCTTCTTATGCGAGTAATGATGATGTCATGTTTACCTCTTGTGTTCCTCTTGCTTGGCACAGGTGACATTTCTTCCCATTGATTGCTAGATGAGGATGCAATCTTCCACATTATACCATATCGTGAGTGGTTTAGTACCTTCTGTAGTGGGAGACTTGGTTGTGTACACTTGGCCAATGGTTCGGTGTTTGACATTGCAAGAGCAGGAGATGTATACTTGTCATTACCTAGTGGTGAATCTTTTTCACTATTGCATGTGTGTTATGTTCTTGAGATCAGGCAAAGATTGACAAAAAAAGATGAGAACCATGGAGTTCTTTGATATACTCATTCTAGAGACTAATAAGTTGATTCCAAGACACATAGTTCTACCTATAGATGAGATGGACATAGCCATCCTCTTGTTGGTGATGACACATCCATACGTGATGGGTAATCATGATGATGCAGTGTATGAAAATAGCATTAAAGAGGCTAGTACAACCAAATATTCACAAAATTTATCATCATTTGGTTTTCTCATGTACGACCTACTAGTATCAAGGCCGGATGTAATAGCTATAGTGGGAACATTTACATTAGAGATTGTTAGTTGTACGATGATTGACACTAGCATGATGCATTGTGGAGCTACAAAAACCATATAAAGCTATTTGTGGGATTTTCATGCAAGCTCTAACATGAATTCACATGCTCACCTATCACTAGAGCCAATACGACTACATGTAGAACGAGGGAGCAAGCTAGTGGGCATAGGCTAAGAGAGCCTCTTGCCTATATTACTTGTATATAGTAGTTATTTAGCTAGTAGGACCCACTTATTAACACATTTTCTTTTAAGTGAGAGTATGTTGGGCTCTTGCCTCAAGGCTAGACGTCTTGTGTTGGACCGCCCATTGACTTCACTGACCAAGTGACCTTATTCTTTCTACATAAAAGAATAAGGGGTCTCACTCATCTAGTAGTGAGTACTCCACCCACACACAATCTATCACTCTACATTCACTACATCGTACACCCACATCGCACAACTTCCACATTGGCATGCTCTTGATGGTGTAATGTAGCTATCTCAAATCATCACTTGAACCCTATAGGAAAGTAGACTAGCTTTTTGTTTTTTATGCACACTTCAGATGTACACTTTGGATTATCAAGGTAGACTCGCATTTTAAAAGAAAAGGGTTAGCTACCTCTTGTAGCCTCCATGCACTAGGCAGGTCAGCTACATCCCACGAGTTGACATATTTATGCTTGTAGTTTTTGCTTTGCTACCATTGGTATGTAGAAGGTGGATATTGTAGACTTGAATAAACCTTAAGATAAATGGAGATGTGAAAAGGCAGCATGAGCTTCAATATATATTTTTGGATTTTTTCTCCTAAATTACAAATGTAACCGATGAAACTCAATCCTTGAATATAATGTGAATGTCTTGTGCCACATTTGTCACGTGTTTTTTCTCTATAGTATGAGAGTCTATTGGAGTGTTTGTTGTTTAAAAACGAGAGAGAAGCGTCATGTGTTGTCGAGATTTCAAGTTTTGAACGCGCTAGTCGATATAATGGGATGTATGGGGATGTAATGATGCTAGCAAAATTTTATGCTACCTTGGAAGGAAAGGCCATGAAATGGTATTACCAATATGGTGCGGCCCCACTTTGCTAATTTTGATGCCCTAAGGGATTGGGACTGTCCAGGGACACCTCGCACGGCAGCCTCAGTAGTTGCCAAGGCGGCTAGCATTCCTTCTGTTCGCATTTTGGTCAGAGACACTCACACGCTCCCGAAGGTCATTCTTCTGCCTCGGGTGAGTGGGGGTTGGTTTAGACAGAGTGTGGAGTATTCGGGCGTCCTGAACCAGTGCTCATTTGTCAACAGATGGGCCATCTTGCGAAGGCCTGTCCACGGAGGAGGACTCGACCTACACCACAGCCTCAGCCCCAGCCTGCAAGGGCTAGCCAATAGCCACAGACAGAGACACAGCACACACATGCAAAGCCACCCTCTGAGCCTGGGGCTCCAGCGGAGGAGGGATGGTAGCAGGTCCGTGGTCAACAACGACAGGGGCCACAACGACAGCCTGGCACTCAGAGTGGTCCTCAGGCACCTACTCAGTAGCAGTGGGTTCCCATAGGGAACCAGTTTGCTCCTCTTGAGCATGATGAGGTATGTGCTCCCGCCCCCACCCCAGCTTCACCCTCGACAGCCCCTCCCCCCCCCAGAGTTCCCCCCCTCCTCATCATCCTCCCTCCCGCCTCCTGCTCCCGCCGCCTCTTCCCGCCACCCCTATACCTCTACCGCTCCCCCCCACCCCTCTTCTCCACTGCTCCCCTCTACTCCTACTCCCACCCCTCCCTCTTCAGTTCCACAGTCAACCCAGGGGGCAGGGCCTTCTCCGGCTACTAGGAGATCTCTTGGCAACGCCTTTGCCATGAGTCGCTTGGCGAGAGAGGGACAGCCTTTCTTGCGACCCCCTCTACAGGTACAGACGTCCCCCCTTGCAGTTATCCCTCGTGGTTTGACGAGCATCGACATCCGATGCCAATGGGACTTCTTCGACTACGACTTTACTCATTTTCTTGGCGACCCCTCAGCAAACCATGAGGCAGCCTGCTTCAGGGTCCATGTTATGTTCCTTGCAGCTAGGGGGACAGAGGCCTTGGACTCAATTGTTGGCTTCTCCTTTCCGCTTTGCAGCAGGGACCTGACTGAGTGGACTCTCGACTCAGTGTTGGGATGGTTGCACACACAGGTCCTAGAGTTCTCTCACCACATGGGAGAACTAGGAGTTACATACATGCTTTAGACTTTGTGGCCATTGGCCAAGTTTGCAGTGACACCTCCAGATACAGTACGACGTAGACACATTGTGGTTTACTTCTTTGCCGATACACAGTGCTTGCCATGCTATGTACACATTCATGAGGACTCCTGGACAGAGGAGGTTGCTTGACGTACGACTTGCTCTGCTTGGGCTTGGGCCAGACACTCATTGCAGTCACGCCTATCTAGAGGACGCTCGGATGCGGATTACTCCCCATCCATGCCAGCCTCGAAGATAGCCCGTCTAGCTGCTGCGACAACATCTATTCTCTCTCGCTCCCCATGAGGATCGTCTCATGGAATGTGCAGGGACTAGGTGGGCCCCAATTTCAGCGTCAGCGGGGCCGACTGCGTCAGGAGCTTCAGCGCTGCCTTGTGGGAGGAGAGATTGATCTCCTTATGCTTCAGGAGCACCATCTGTGTGAGAACCGCATTAGACGTTGTGGTCAGCTCTTGCGTGGACGATATGATACTTTTTGGTCAGCTGCTTTTGGACGTGGAGGCATCCAGGGTGGGATATGTATGACTATTGCGGACTCTTTGTAGCAGGTCATTGTGGGCAGAGGGATTATTGTGCCAGGCAGGGCTCAGTGGATTACTATGCAGGTTCAGGGTTTCCTAGTGGGCTTCTTGAACATCTACGCACCCAATGTGGTGAGTGCTCGAGTAGAGTTTTGGTCAGAAATAGTTGAGTCTCTGCCGCCGCAGGCAGAACACTGGTGCATAGGAGGGGACTTCAACATGTTGGAGGACCCTTCTAACAGGATTAGTGGTAGACATGCTACTGTGCATGGTGGTAGCCATGCTACTGTGCATGGAGTTGAGCTAGCATCTTGGGAGAGGTTTTGTATGACTCTGAGGGTCTAGGATGTTTGGCAGCACTCTAGTTTTGTGAGGCCCCCAGACAGCCTTGCCTTCTCTCGTTCGGACCACAGAGTGGGAGGAGTGAATCTATCGCGGATAGATCGCTTCTACACTAGTGACCATTTCAGTGACTTGGGAGGGACAATTGGCATTCTGGCAGGGACCTCCTTCTCGGACCATGCACCAGTGATCCTCACAGTGACAGACAGGCAGAGGAGAGGGAGCATGATGCTTCGCATCCCAGAGAGGGTCTTGTTGGAATCTGCACTCAGAGAGCAAGTAGAGGCTCTATAGACAGAGAGCTTGGACAGGCAGGATTATCCTGCTGACAGAGTGGCCTCAGGACTAGCTCAGATTAGCCATTTCCTTCTCCAGGAGTCTTTGGCTCGCCGGTGGGTTGCAGCGAGAGAGAAGGAGCAGCGTCTCAGACGGGGCATTGCTTCATTACAGAGGATGCAGGAGCAGCATCCAGACAGTCCTTGGTTGGAGGAGCAGCTATAGCAGGCTCAACAGGAGCTTGTTAGCACAGAGGAGAGGCGAGATGAGTTTTCTTTCCACCGACAGGCATCTCAGTGGACACAGGTGGGTGACAGAGTGACTGGTGATTTCTTTGAGGTAGTGGGATCTTGGCACTCGCATGCCAAGGTCAGTCAATTATGGAGGCCCAACGGGTCAGTTGCTTCTAAGCCCGAGGATATGCGTGCAGTTGCTATTGAATTTTACCGTGAGCTACTATTTGCAGAGCCCCACTCAGAGCGTCAGGATGCATGCAGGGAGAAGGTTTGGGCACAGATGCCTTGTCTTGTGACTGAGGAGATGCATCAGAGGCTTGAGTTGCCACTTCAGCTTGAGGAGCTGCACACGGCTTTTAGGGCCCTCCCCCGTGGTAGTTGTCCAGGTGAGGATGGGTTGACTCCCAGTTTTTTCTTGGAGTACTGGGACCTGCTTGACCCAGATCTTTGTAGTGCTTTTCAGTACACTTTGCACACAGGAGTGATGCCTGACGGCATGAGTGAGGGCTTGATCTACCTCCTTCCCAAGTAGGGTGGCTGCTTGGATGAGATTTGACAATGGCGCCCCATCACCATCCTCAACTCAGCCTACAAAATTATTTCCAAGGCTCTGAGTTTGAGGATTCATCCACTTCTAGAGAGCCTTATACATGGGACTCAGACAGGTTTTGTCAAGGAGCACAATATCCTTGACAACATCTTTACTTTTTGGGAGGCTTCTGCCCTAGCATGGCTCCGTGGTGAGGACCTAGTGATTCTTCTTCTCGATTTTGAGAAGGCCTACGACAGAGTTGACTGTGACTTTCTAGAGGGCACTCTACGCAGGATGGATTTTTCAGATGCTTGAATCAGAGGGGTGTCAGCTTTGTACAGACAAGATCACAGTCATGTACTTTTGGCAGGAGGTAGAGGTGATCGGTTCATGCTCACACGTTTGGTTGTCCTCTTGCCCCCTTTCTCTTTCTGTTCTATGCGGAGGCGATGAGCAGGTTTTTGGTGTCGCAACAGGTTGTTCTACGGGACTTAGCACTCCCTATTCGGGGAGATGAGCTACTGGACGCTGAGTTTGCCGACGACTCAGCCTTGTACTTAGATGGCTAGGAGACCAACCTTCACAAGTGTGAGCAGGCTCTGGAGACCTTCTGGTCTGCATTGGGTGCACTGATCAACTGGAGAAAGATAGTGGCTTTCTCGGTTGATAATGCTCCTATGCCCAATTGGATGCCAGGAGAGGGTTTCAGGTGGATTCCCCCAAGAACTGCAGTTCGGTACTTGGGCTGTCAGGTTGGTTTGGACTTGTCTCCCAAGAAGCAGATTGCTCGCCTACTCCTATCTATCAGGAGGAAGTTTTTACATTGGAGCTCAGCACGATTTTCTTTGGCTGTTAGAGTAGTAGTGGCCAACCAGGTGTTGTTGGCGACTATGTGATACATCACTTCTTACTGGATCTTCTCGAGTTCTTGTATCAGCCAGGTAGAGAGGCTGATCAGGAACTTCCTTTGGTCAGGGTGTGACACTCAGATAGCCCGAGCCAAAGTGGCTTGGCAGGTCATCACTCTTGCTTGTTCACATGGAGGGCTTGGGATCATTGACCCAGCACAGCAAAGCAGAGCCCTTCTTGGGAAGTTCATAGTCAGATGACTTCTTCCAGGTGAGGATCCCCAGAAGGAGTTCTTGCTACGGCGGCGTCGTGCTAGGGTGCCTCAGGCTCGAGGCCCCTGGCGACCTTCCACCATATGGATCTTCACAGAGATGCGCAGAGTTGGTTTGAGCAGGAGACTGGAGGATCCCTTCGCTGTGAGCTTGCTTCGATCTTGGGAGCTCTTGCGGCGAGGCCTGGAGAAGAGACAGCCTACTTGCATGTAGGAGCGCCTATGGCAGCCCCTTGTCTAGAACCCCATGGTTAGCACTCAAAGAGTCCACTTGGTTGGTAGTCGGCCTCATGTTTCCTGGGGTCCCATGGCAGCGGGTCCAGCACGCTCTTTAGGTGACTGGTTAGAATTCATAGGCCTATCAAAGGAGGTGCAGGGTTTCCAGCTACAGGGCATGAGAGGGGTGCAAAGCATGTGCCAGGACATCTCACAGGCAGTTCCAGCAGAGTGGCTCATGCCTCTCGAGCCAATAACACCCAGGTGGATGGGAGCCTTCACACGACTGGAGGTTCTCATCTCAGTCAGGGCCTGCTCAGAGACTGTTCCATCCTTGTTCTTTGAGTTTCAAGGTGGGGGACGCTTACAGCGAGTTGCAGTAGAGGCCCCGCAGATGGCAGAGTGTTGTTTTCAGAGGATCAGAGTAGTGGGCATATGTGGGAGGACTTGTGTCATCGATCCTGACCCAGCAGCTCTTGAGACTGGACACTGGAGGCTGTGGGCTTGGGAGTGCTGTCCACTGGCACGAGTACAGTGAGATTCTGGTGAGTGGCTCTGGAGGGACCCTTTCTCTTCTGCAAACCACCCAGATGTCCCATTCTTTTAGTACACTGTTCGACTCGGACATCATATACTAGCAGCACAGAGAGAGGCTCGCCCCGCTGCAGCACCCCATTGGCAGGAGGAGGGTCTCAAATCTGAGTTCTTGGCAGCCTTCTAGGAGAGGTTGTGGGACTCCAAAAAGCTGAGGCAAGTCACCTTGTTTCAATGGCTGGTCACACACAGAGCTACAGCAGTTGGGAGCTGGCTAGTGCATAGCGATCTCTCGGCCGCATTTGCAGCTTGTGACCATCTTGTGGAGAGTCAGCATCACTATCTTTGGGACTGCCCTTAGCCCAGCAGGTGTTGCTTCAAGTTCTTTGGCTCATGCCTGCTCTCTCCACAGCTTGACAATACACTTGGGGAGCAGCGGCTTGGTCCACCCTCACGGGCCCGGCACTTCAGTTTGAGCTATCTTCCACCAGCAGGATGATAGTGATGCAGGAGGGGCGACCTACACTCCAGCCTGCTATACAGAGCTTACTCCACAGAAGTGGTGCAATGAGAGAGAGGAGTGTTGGGAGCTCATCAGTGGCATGACACTCTGGTTCATCCGGCGGGCCCGTTGCTTCTGCATCTTTGAGGCTCGCCCTGTGCCACCAGCAGAGACTGTTCGCAATTTTTGGCTAGAGCAGATCCACACTCTGAGAGGAAAGCTCGAGGGACTACATGGCAGCTCTAACCACATGCGGGAGCGCAGAGAGGCTTTCCTTCGCCTCTGGCGTCCTGGGCCTTTCCACATCATGGTCCAGGGTGTACTCCAATGGCACTACCGACCACCTCTATGGTTTTTCCCTCCCCCCATTTCTTGATTTAGCCCCATTGTACTTATGCTGGTTTTTTCATTGGGAGAGTCTCCCACCATTGTTGTTGTAGCCCTCTCTTGAAGAGGTGGTTGTAGCCCTATGGGCAGTTTAAGTAACTAATAGAAGGATCTTTTTCTCGGAAAAAAAAAATATATATATGTCAAAGTATGTGAAAGGGTCCAAAAGCTCACAATGGAATTGTATGATATTAGAAGAACCTTATCAAAAGCCACAAAGTTTATAAAAAAAAAAGAGGAAAGAAGATGCAAAAGCCAGAGCAATAGATTTGGCAGCCATCAAAGATGACAAGGTCCCTCTCATTCAGGTGGACCACCTCTTAAAAAGGAGGTGATCATTCAAGGAGGTGATTAGGATCAAGGAGGTGATTAGGAGATCAAAGAGTGGAGCCTTGGCACATATGAAAATCCCAAAAGGGTGAAGATCAATAAACATCTTAATACTAGACAAGTAACAGGACACTTCTGTGTCCTGTTAAGTGACCATTTTGCTTGAATTATTTGAAGAGTATGAAAATGAATTTCTAGGTGCTACATATCCACAAAGTTGCCTTCTAATCTGAAAAAATTTG
The DNA here is from genome assembly GCF_014529385.1 of Adiantum capillus-veneris. Lineage (NCBI taxonomy): Eukaryota > Viridiplantae > Streptophyta > Polypodiopsida > Polypodiales > Pteridaceae > Adiantum > Adiantum capillus-veneris. The sequence continues at coordinate 55,350,969 of NC_140943.1, read as the reverse complement.
ACATTTTTTTTGTAATATCGATCTCATCATTAACCTTACTCTTGCACAACATTTTTGAACCTAAATTGTGTGAAAAATCGGCTCCTATTTTATTTTATTTTTTCAAACTTTTGCAACTATACCACTCTAAACTTCATGTTTGTGAGGTTTATATTGCTAGAGGATAAGCCTTTGTAATTCTCAACATGTTTTGACACTTCTAGGGAGAACTAAGTATCAAAATTGAAAGTTATGACCAAATAACAAGATTTGCCTAATCCTATTTTTTGGCCAAAATTAGCACTTCTATGATTTGTTTGGTGGCTTTCTTGATATCCAAATGCAATTTTGATTGTGTAAGTGTCATGTATAACATAAGGCTAATTTTCCTTGAGTTTTGGGGGACCTAATATGCTATATAGCATAGTATATAATGATGGTTGAGTTTTTTTATTGCTCTTAAGATCATCTCAAGAACTCGCGGCCACTCTTTTAGGGGGATTTTCTAGGCTCATAACTCTTCCAAAAATGCTTTAACTATGTCTAGGACACCTCATGGGGTATGCTATGACTTGGGATAATTTTGGCCATGCTACAGATGCCATAGGCCACCTAGGATTCCCAATAGACTAGAGGAAATTTTCCTGGATCAAAATCATCATACATTTAATAAAAGGTTTGCAAAGGAGGTCCGGATCATAGGCCAAAGCCCATTCTATACAAAGGGAATTTCTTATGAGATGTGAAACAAACTATCTCTTACATTATGAATTGTACTTGCAATGATTAGAATTACTTTTTCCTAGAGCAATAAAGCTAATCACATGAGCTAAATCATTCAACTCAATCAATAATAGTTTGTACTTCTTTCACTACTCTAACCTACTCCAATTTAGTATTAGATATGTAGTAAATGCCTTCTTTTTATGCCTTACCTAGTCTTGCTCATCCTAGTGTCATCAATTTAAGCAACAACAACTAATTGTACATATTCACCAATTTGGGCGGTATGCATGTGAGTTTGTTGATTTAGGTAGCACAACAAACAACAAATCCACCAATTTAAATAATATTGGTGCAGAGACATTGGTTTAAGTAGCACAAGGGAAAATTCACCAATTTAGGCAACACATCCAAATGGTATCGATTCATCATGATGTAGTGGTTGACCCCACCACTACTTCTAGTATGATTTTTGTTAACCGGAGTATATGATGGAAAATTATCCGAATTATATAGATTTGGATTCAATTTATGATGATTTGATGCTCACAAAGTTTATGGAATTAAACTTGGCATTAATGTGAATTGATTTTGAACAATGACTATGACCATTGATATCTTGATACATCAAGATATGATATATATTGCTTATTCTCATGGTATGGGACACTATAATCTGTAGCATGTGGATGACAAAAGGAATAAGAAAATTAGTATGTTTAGTTTTATGAGTTTTAATTTTGATACATGATATTTATAACACATAATTTTAACCATTGTTTTTTATAAGTATAATTGGTAATCAATCACATAAAAATTGGTAATCTTTGCCTATACAATGCATACAATCAAGCCATATGGTTAAACTTGACTCATTTCCACATCATCTTTGTCACTTGTTCCCATTTTTTCTACTTCATTCGATTATGAATCCCAAGCACACCTCACAACCTCTACTTCTTGCATTGTTGACGCTTCAACAACCTTTTCCTATTATAATCATTCTCAACTACTCCAATTTTTTGAATATCTCATTATTTTGCTTCAAATTTTTTATGTTCATTTTGGTAAATCTTTTATTCTAAAAACTTACCTATAGGTATATTAACACTAGGTTGGTAACCTACATAAAACTGTCCTTTGAGGGTTTTGCAAAAAACTTCCAAAATCATAGTAGATTGGCTTGTTTTAGAAAATCCTTTCATGAGCTTATAGTTCAAGGACTATTACATACGGTGAAAAGGAGAAATTTGTAAAATTTCTCATCTCTTGGTCACAACAAGCCTCCAAATTTGATGGACCAATCCATTTTTCCCAAAACAACACTTTCTTACGGTTAAATGCATATGAATAAGACTTGGGATTTTGTTAGACATGAGATAAATTTTTCTATTAACTTCAATGGGTTGTTAATAAAAAAATATGGTTGCTTTTGCCTCACTATTTTTTTTTTTGGCAAAAAAATTAGGTACAAAAAAGTTTCATTTTTGTCGTTCTGTGGACCATCATCAAAGTTTTTATAGTCACATTCAATACATATATTATATACATGTTTTCTTAGTTCCCTTTTGGACTTTGGATTCAAAAGGATCCATAATTCATGTCAAAACAATAACGGATATCTTATCAAGTGGAATCTTGGAGAGAATGATGAGTGCTAAATACAACAAACATGAAAAAAGTGGGTTTAGCACTATGACCTCTAGAATCCCATGGAAACTACTCAATATCTAGCCAAATTTAAATTTTATGATTAGATATGGTTACTACCTACAAAATGCACACAATTGGCCTAAGAAACTAGTAATACTGAGAAAGCTATGAATGCTCCACTAGAATGTCTCGTACTCTTCTATATTTGAAAAACTCAACCATCATTGTATACTATGCTATATAGGGTGTTAGGTGCCCCAAAACTCCAAGAAGATTATATTTCTATTACACAGATCACTTACACAATACAAATAACGGTCAAACATCAAGAAAGCACCAAAAAAATCATTACAATGCTAAATTTGGCCAAAAAGCAGGATTACGTAATTCTTATATTTTGGTCATAACTTTGACATTTAACACTTAACTATCCCTAGAAGCATCAAAACTCTCTGAGAACTACTAAAGCTAATTCTCTAGCAATCTAAACCTCACAAACATGAATTTTAGAGTGATATCGTTGCAAAATTTTGAAAAAAAGGCCGAAAACAGGACCTATTTTTTCACGCAGTTTAGGTTGAAAAATGTTGTGCAAGAGTAAGGTTAATGGTGAGATCCATATTCCAAAAAAATGTCAAGTTTGTTTCAGCTCATAAGGAAACTTTGTGGATATATAGCACCTAAAAAATCATTATCAAACTCTTCAAATAATTTAACCAAAATGGTGACTTAACAGGACATAAAAGTGTCCCATTGTCAATCTAGTGTAAACATCACTTCACCTTTTTCTTCATCATATCCGCTATAGCTTCAATTCCAAATTCTCTTTCTTCAGCTTTTCCACCATACCATTAAGTTTCTCATTTTTCTTCAAAAGCTCAATTTCTTCTTTTGGTAAAATGGTTTTAAAAAATATTCTCCATCCGTTCCTTTATAACCTACGATATTGTCTTTACCACCTACGATATTGTCTTTACCACCTGTTCTTTTAGTACTTCCACTTCTTCATCAATAAGCAAAAATCCCATGCAAATAAATATCCTCATTCTCTATAACCTACTTCTCCATCAATTGTAAAGGTTCTATTCTCCTCTTTAGAACTTCATTCTCAACCAATAAGATATTGTTTGTCTCCCATAATGGTTATAACTTTTCTACAACAAAGCCTCTAATCTCACCTATCCATTCCTCAAACTGCTCCACACATTTTCTTACCTTCAAAGATTTTTCTTCCTCTTCTTTCAATTTCCATCTATGACTTATGCTCAACCTCCTTTTAGAGTACTATTTGTTCCATTTCTACTAACTTTTGTGATGCAAACAATTCCAACTCTTTCTTTTGTATCAAAGCTGCTTGATCCACCACATGTGTACCAAGCTTCCTCACATAGTCTATAGCCATACTTAATGTTCTTAGAGAATCTGACACATCTTTTCTTTGCTTTTTCCTCTCCTTTTCCTTTTTGATTAGCAGTTCCCTTTCTACTTCATGGGTTGCTTCCACTATGCTTTCAATCACTTTCTTTTCTTCATTGATGAATGGTTTCTTCCTACTTAAAAATTTGACTCCTAGTTCTTGTACTTCCTTAAATACATCATCTTCACTTGCATCCACTTGTTGCATCTTCCCTCTCTGTGCTTCTGCACTACTAAGTCCTCCTTGCATCATTTCAAAAAATGTATTTTTCTGACTCCCCACTATCGGATTTGGTGTTGCTAACTTCGACCCTTATTTTTTTGAATTTTGCTCCTTTGCATCAATTATCTACAATGGTACTGGAATAAAAAAAGAACAAAACAAAGCTTATAGGTATGGAGCAATTTTTCATCTATTTACTAATTTTTTTAATCTTTCAATTCAATATTTTTCATGTATAAACATATCCAGCACAATTAATAGGAAACCCTTTTCAAATCCTGGAAGAGGTCCATATGCCTCCTTGGACATATAATCAAACTTGATTATCAAACACATTCTCTCCAAATACCATTTGAGTTGAGCTCTCTTGAACGAGGGTTTCCAATCAATGAGCAAAGAAAACCGAGCGAAACCAATTTTTGAGCAAATATGGGCAACATTCTTGACAAATTGATATGAACGCAAAGTATATTAAAGAAAATAATCATGTCATGCTCGATTCGACTAGCACCTCAACCCAAAAGTGATGTATATCACCAGAAAGCAACGGAGGTTTCAAAATCTCAAACTTTCAAACCTACCCCTTTCTCCAATATTGACCCAATTATACCGGCATGGAACACATGTGATGTGTGGACAATTACCTCCCACACCAATTTGGCCTTCACGCTCCTTCCCTGTGCAATTTTGTTTTGAAAATCCTTGTTATTTTTTATCTCCGTCTAACCTCCTTACCATCCATGAACTTAGCACTAAGTACGGATCCACCAGCTCCAACATTGTGGTTGCACTCTATGCTTACATCAGTGTCTTTAAGAACAAACCCATTGTGCCACAACACTTTAACTTTGGATGGTTGTAGGTCAGTGCCATCTGCTACTACTCAAGTTTGAGGTGCTGCTCCCCGAGGATCAACAATCATGTCTCATAGTTGCTGCCATCTCATTTCTAGACCTACCATAGTGAAGCCCACTCTGTCATTGGCAACATCAAAGGTCAACCGAATGCCTTGTTGGCCAGCCTTTAGAGAAAAACAAGGACATTCTGGGGAGGTATATGGTCAACATCGTCTACAAAGTGGAAATTCATCTATTGAGCTCCCCCAAGAAGACTATTAAGAAGGGCCTCACCAACCGAGGTGCTTAGTAGAGGAAATGGGCATATACACAACTAGTTGTGGACACATCAAGTCATTCGGGTGACAAAGTAGACACTGCCATCATCGGTGTGAGGAAATGAGTGAAAATTCCCTTGCAAGAAAGAATCTAGAGATGAGGTCTCTCTCTCTCTCTCTCTCTCTCTCTCTCTCTCTCATATTCATACATAGCGAAGTTGCGAGCAAATTTTTTGAATCTCCCTTGTCCACATGCAAAGGTCCCCTCTTTTCACTAGGGCGACGAGACCCATCTCTCTCTCTCTCTCTCTCTCTCTCTCTCTCTCTCTCTCTGTGTGTGTCTGGAAAAACCAAGAGAAAGTTGTATTACAATAAATAAGCCCTGGTGTTGATTTACACTGTCACGAAGAGGGGCAGCATAGCTTTCAGTTTCAGAGAGCCATAAGCCAGCCATTCTCACTTTCTTTTGACAGGATCAAATGTGGAAACAGCCGCTACTGCACCACTGATGGGAACAAGGACAACACCACCAGTTACCACCCTTAGAAGGAGATTCTTGAATGAAGGACAGAGACGCCTGGAACAGCTGCTTCTGCAACATCAAGGATGACCGCTGCGGATAAAAGGGCGAGAGTCGCTGGTCCTACAAGGTTCATCTCTCCATCTTTGGGCCAGAACTGCCATTGGAGACAAGCTTCAGAGGTGAAGAAGCCTTAGAGACGAGTAAGCAGACGAGGCCATTGCGGACGGGGAGCCGCAACTCACTGAGGCTACTGCTAGGGCACGCCTTGTTCAGAGAGGTGGAGGCGATGGCTGTAGCTGCCATGGCAAGCTCCGCTATGCCCAGGAAATGTCCAGCTTCGACTTTGTTGGTGATGTACGTGTTCTCTCTCTCTCTCTCTCTCTCTCTCTCTCTCTCTCTCTCTCTCCTCTGCAGCAAGACCTCTGTAGGCTTTACTTAATTGGACACAGCGAACAACAAACATAAGATGAACACAATAGATCTACGCTCACTCTCAATAGGGTTCACAGAGAGCAATGCAATGAAGTTAGAGTTTGCAGCACTAACGTCGATCTCTAGTCCTTGTGAAACCTGTCCCATTCCTAATTAGAGCAAATCAAAAGCTACCTACTCCAAAGGTTTTTTAAATTTTTAAAATAATATCAACTTCAGTAGATGTTCGTTTGACCTTCGTGATCATTATCCAAATCAATCCACGACGGTATGGAAGGGATTCAACATGGACAAGCGCCACTATTAGCGATCGCGAGTCTGAGCGCTTTTTGGACGGAGCCCGGCATTGTTGTTGTAGATGTTTTTATTTTTTATACAAAATTTGTAACATTTATTTAATTTTTAACGCTCTCAAGCATGTTGGAGAAGTCGTACACCTATCGAAATGGGTCCACAGCATCGTGCACCCATACTAGTATCTATCCAGCTTTGGCAACATGCTCGGGAGCCTTTTTTAAAGGGGAAATTACCAAAATATCCCTCAAATTTTAAAGTTCCCAATGAGTTCCTCACATTTGGCCAGAAATTCCCAAAATGCCCTTTAATTTTATCAAAATTCCCAAAATACCCCTCATAAACCTTGCAAACATCTCTAAAATCTTTTTTTTTTTCACAACTCTTCATAGGACGATTGATTCTCCTCTATAAAAGATGATAGATTTAAGATTTTAAATAGTATTGAGGCCTCTTCAGAGGAAATCGTTCATCATTTTTGGACTCAAATACCTCTATTTGTGAGCTTATCAGTGAATAATTTTGGCTAAGACACTAAAAATAGATATCCATTGTTATAAACATTAGGCTACGTAAAAATTGGGGCAAATACATTCCAAAATAATGCAAGGGTATATTGGAAAATTATAAAATTTGAGGGGCATTTTTGGAATTCCACAAATTTTCAAGCTTCTTCTTGATATAACTATGATGAAGTTTAATACACTCATCAAAAAATTTGTTGTAGTTTAAGCGAAGAAGAGTCTATGTGTTTTAAGCGTTTATGATATCATGAATTCACATTATTGTCCAGTTGAAAGTGTATCTCTCGTACACGTAAAAATTAGATACTCAAACAATGAGGCCATTTAATTATGTAGTCCAGCAATTAGTCGTGGTTCCCAAAGATAGGGAAGGGCTTCCTTGAGTCATGATCCTCTCTACAGTGATCAAGTCAGTTCATCGTTTGTCATAGAAGATTTTGATGATTTTGATAATAATGTTGATGAGAGTGAAAGTACAAACATTGTTGGGTTGGGTTCAGTGATTGAAGATCTAGAGACAACTAGGCAAGAAGCTACTTTGGAGCTTGTGCCTTTTCACATAGTGTTCGAGGTGGCTCCATGCGTGGATGAGGGGGATGATAGCCACTTACACGTGGACATAGGACTATCTCTACGTAGAGACCATCTCTACTTCTTTGTCATACTCTGCAACCATCTCTTTTCCTTTATCACTTTTGAGAAACTCTCTAATTCACAACTAACTTTATTGAAGGACTTGCTCGTTTCTTTTGTCGCTCGAAAAAACTCGCTTGCCATCTTGTAAGACCCTCTTGAACGCACCAGCTTCCTTTAGTTGACAATGATACATATTAGTTGTAGGAGCTCTAAATTCTCCTTTGATTTGTGTATCAAAAATCCCTTCAAGCCTGTAACTACTAAGTCTCAATTTACAAGCAATTGCAACTAGTGCATCTAAAATATGTTGATTATTATTGGTCTTCCCCCTAGTAGTCCCAACATACTCTAGCTATGCATTCACATTCACATTCACATTGTGACACCTTTTTCCCCTAGAAAATTAGCAAACTCACATAGTCCAATAAGCTTCAACCATACCTATTTTTCTTCATGCAATAGGTCAAGCCCATGCCTAAACTCACATTGGGTTTCATTGTCTCAACTCTCTTGCCTATAGATGCTTCTTTGATAATATGAACCTCCAGACCCTCTTCAACCATACCTAATTTCCTTCATGCAATTGGTCAAAAGCCCATGTTGAATTCATATTGGGTTCCACTAGTCTCAACTCCCTTTCTTGTAGAATGAGCTGCCTATTTGCAACCCCAATATTATCATGTCTATATCAAACACAATGCTCCACTGATTGGTTAGCCAAAATCAATCCTCCTCTTCCATATCTTCAACTTCAATTGCTAAATTAATAACTTGTGTCCACAAAGATCTATGTGCCTATTGCAACTTTACTTCTCTCGCCATGGGGGTAATTTATTTTTTTTCTTTCATTGTTGAATTTTTACCTCACTAGATCCCCAATTCTGCTTCAATTTAGCTATTCTGAACCAGGGTCTTCCCAAAAACATAGGATAGGAGTCATTATGAAACTCCATCTTTAGTACCACTAAATTAACTCTAAAGGTTAAAGATGCTAGCACAATCTTTTGATGTTTCAAAATAACCATTGGCTAAAGCCTTCTTTTATAAACCATCTTAACTTAAAATGAAGCAGGTGCTAGCTTAGGAGCTCCCAACTTATAATATATAGATGCTGGTATAATTTTAACTCATGATCCCACATCAAGAACTACTTCCTAAAATATTCTCCCTAAAATTCTACCCAAATGGTTGGAACTCTAAAATCCACTTCATTTGGTGAGATCTCCTTAGCTCCAACATCTACCCTTTGCCTTATTCTCTTTATCCATTTGAAAAATATGCTCTCTAAGATTGGATATCAGCTTCAATAATTGATCCAATAAAATCTAGACATAAATATGCATCAAATCCTTCAAATAATATATTTTTGTTGGTATTTTTTGTTGGTTGATACTAGTATTTTTTATCCCAAATGACAGCGTTCCTCTTGTTCCTGCTCTATTTCTTCCATAAATGGAGATAGCCCCTTCAATTTTTCAGCTGCTATGTTTCTAACCTATTGTGCATCTTTTCCATCGATAAGACCTTTCTTCTTAGGCCTTATCACAGCCATTATATGCCACTATGTTTCGCATTATCTATAATGCAATTAGAGAAATCACATTCCACACCCATAACTTCTTCATATGCTAAAGCTTTTCCTTTCTAGTAACATCTCTTCAACTCCTATTATGTATTCTTCATAGGTTATTGATCCATGTCTATTAGCACTACATTACTCTAAATAAATTCTTGAGAAGATGACTCAGGATTTCCTTTTGGATTCCTGACTGGCCCACCATATCTAGTCAACTGGAATTTCCCTTTCTTCTTTATGTGTGCATCAGAACTCACAACGAAGCACCACCTTGTGGCCATCCTTAGTACAAAAGTTTCATTTCATTATCTGTAGATCCCTTATCTTGCCAAGCAAGCCTTGGAATATTTCTATTTAACCAAAAATTTCCCTTGCTCTAAGCTACAAGAAACACTTGAGTTGCTTGAGAAGCTTCCTTACTTCCCCTATTTAGAGGATTAGGCCACCCTATTCTTAGGTTCTTGCCAATAGAATGAAGTCTTATGTCTTTCTCTTTCAAAAATATCACAAAAGCGTTTGTCTTTGGGCTTAATGGAAGGATAACTTAAGGCCTTAGGATTGTACCAAGAAAATGAAGTCAGATGTCCTTCTCTTTCACAAAGATCATAGAAGGTTTTGTCTTTGGTCTTAGTGAGATGATAACCCTAGGCCTTAAGTTTCTACAATAGCTACCCTTATGCTACTCCCTTTGCCTTCTTGGGCTTACCTTTCTTCTGCTTACCACAAGAAGGTGAATTATGCCTCCTCTTTTTCTTCCTACCATTAGACTATCTGACTCTAATATGAATTAGAATCATTTATCTATAATGGTTTTGAATTTGCCTCTAAATTATTATCTCATTTAGAACTCTCCCTTGTCAAACCAAGTCTTTTTCCACTCTTCCTACTACTGATGTTGTCACTAAAGTCTAAAACCCATTGGCCAAATCCACATTAGCCATTGCTATCTTAATTAGTCTTTTGAGGAAATAATCATCCAAAGTTCCCATTGTTGGTTGATTTGTCCCAAATAGCCATGCTATCATCCCCCTAATATGATTAACAAAATCCTCGACTAGCATATCCTCTTACTTCTTCTTTTTCAATTTCTTCAAGACATAATTTGGTGTCTTCTCCTTTTTTAATCTAGACAGGAAAGCCTCCCTTAGGGCATCAAAATTAGCAAAGTGGGCCGCACCATATTGGTAATACCATTTCATGGCCTTTCCTTCCAAGGTAGCATAAAATTTTGCTAGCATCATTACATCCCCATACATCCCATTATATCGACTAGCGCGTTCAAAACTTGAAATCTCGACAACACATGACGCTTCTCTCTCGTTTTAAACAACAAACACTCCAATAGACTCTCATACTATAGAGAAAAACACGTGACAAATGTGGCACAAGACATTCACATTATATTCAAGGATTGAGTTTCATCGGTTACATTTGTAATTTAGGAGAAAAAATCCAAAAATATATATTGAAGCTCATGCTGCCTTTTCACATCTCCATTTATCTTAAGGTTTATTCAAGTCTACAATATCCACCTTCTACATACCAATGGTAGCAAAGCAAAAACTACAAGCATAAATATGTCAACTCGTGGGATGTAGCTGACCTGCCTAGTGCATGGAGGCTACAAGAGGTAGCTAACCCTTTTCTTTTAAAATGCGAGTCTACCTTGATAATCCAAAGTGTACATCTGAAGTGTGCATAAAAAACAAAAAGCTAGTCTACTTTCCTATAGGGTTCAAGTGATGATTTGAGATAGCTACATTACACCATCAAGAGCATGCCAATGTGGAAGTTGTGCGATGTGGGTGTACGATGTAGTGAATGTAGAGTGATAGATTGTGTGTGGGTGGAGTACTCACTACTAGATGAGTGAGACCCCTTATTCTTTTATGTAGAAAGAATAAGGTCACTTGGTCAGTGAAGTCAATGGGCGGTCCAACACAAGACGTCTAGCCTTGAGGCAAGAGCCCAACATACTCTCACTTAAAAGAAAATGTGTTAATAAGTGGGTCCTACTAGCTAAATAACTACTATATACAAGTAATATAGGCAAGAGGCTCTCTTAGCCTATGCCCACTAGCTTGCTCCCTCGTTCTACATGTAGTCGTATTGGCTCTAGTGATAGGTGAGCATGTGAATTCATGTTAGAGCTTGCATGAAAATCCCACAAATAGCTTTATATGGTTTTTGTAGCTCCACAATGCATCATGCTAGTGTCAATCATCGTACAACTAACAATCTCTAATGTAAATGTTCCCACTATAGCTATTACATCCGGCCTTGATACTAGTAGGTCGTACATGAGAAAACCAAATGATGATAAATTTTGTGAATATTTGGTTGTACTAGCCTCTTTAATGCTATTTTCATACACTGCATCATCATGATTACCCATCACGTATGGATGTGTCATCACCAACAAGAGGATGGCTATGTCCATCTCATCTATAGGTAGAACTATGTGTCTTGGAATCAACTTATTAGTCTCTAGAATGAGTATATCAAAGAACTCCATGGTTCTCATCTTTTTTTGTCAATCTTTGCCTGATCTCAAGAACATAACACACATGCAATAGTGAAAAAGATTCACCACTAGGTAATGACAAGTATACATCTCCTGCTCTTGCAATGTCAAACACCGAACCATTGGCCAAGTGTACACAACCAAGTCTCCCACTACAGAAGGTACTAAACCACTCACGATATGGTATAATGTGGAAGATTGCATCCTCATCTAGCAATCAATGGGAAGAAATGTCACCTGTGCCAAGCAAGAGGAACACAAGAGGTAAACATGACATCATCATTACTCGCATAAGAAGCCACCTATCTAGCCTGTGTTGAAAACCCACATGCATCATGCATGCATATCCATTGCAGCATCATACGTCTAAAAGAATGTTGCTTAATGTGCCCTGTGTGACCACAATTCTAACAATGCAAGTATCACCATGAATGAGATCATCATCTCTCACGAGTTATCTCTGCAAACTCCAAAATGTCACACATATCTATTAAATAGATGTGGAGAAACCAAAATTTGTATATACATCAAAAGGTATATGGTGAGAAATCCTCGGAGAAAAACAGCAGAGTCTCCCTTATAAATTGAGCAAAATCTAACCAAAAAGTGGCATACACAACACTTGTGAACCCAACTAGGCTATGTGCATAAACAAATTAAGATTAAACCTCAATCCACAATCTATCATATATCAAGTCAAACTAGCTAAAATCTCTCCAAACACAATGGAGATAAGCAAACAAAAAATTTGGGTTGAATAAAGCGCATAAACCTATCAAAGATAGAACCATCATAGATAACCATACAGCCTCCTTTCTAGCACTAGAAACTACAACATACTCAGTCTCAATGGTGGAAGATGAAATGCACTTTTGGAGACATGACCTCCAAGTGACTGCCTCTCCCGCAAATAAGAAAACGTAGCCAGATATGGATCTCTTAGTGTCTACACAGCCTGCATAATCCAAATCAATGTATCAAACTATGGATGCATCACTGTTCCCAAAGCGTAAGCACTTGCTTGATGAACCCTTGATGTATCTATAGATATGTTTTACTGCTTCCCAATGCTTTCTGCCGGATTTTCCATATACCTGCTGACCACTCCCACTACAAATGCAATGTCTAGTCGCGTGCTAACCATGGCAAACATGAGACTGCCAACTGTCGAAGAATATGGCACCTTTTCCATCTCTGCCTTTTCAGCATCCAACTTGGGGCAATCATTCTTGCTAAGTTTTACATATGTAGCCTTTGGGGCACTCCATGCTTTCCCCCCTTGCATGTTAAATGTTGCAAGAACTTGTGAATATACTCTTCCTGGGACAATTCAAGTATTCCATGCTTACAATCTCTCTTGATACGCATACCAAGAAAATGATGTGCATCACCCAAATCTTTTATGGAAAACTGCTTGCTTAAGGCATCTTGAGAAGTACAATCTCATCTTTAGACTTCTCGGCTATAAACATATCATCCATGTACAATATTAAAATGATGAGGGAACCATCGTTCAACGTCCTTGTGTATAAGCAGTGATCCTCTTGGCTCCTTACATAACCTTGGGATTGAATGTACTTGTCAAACTTGATGTACCATTGCCTTGAGCCTTGCTTTAGACCATACAAAGATTTTTTTAGTCTACACACCAGTTCTACCCTTGTTGGCTTCTCAGGATTTATCTCAAAACCTTCTAGCTACTTCGTGTAGACATTTTCTCCAAGATCCCCGTGAAGAAACGTTGTCTTCACATCCATTTGGACCAATTCCATGTCCTCGGTGGCTACTAAACCAAGCACAAGACGTAGTGTGGTAATCTTGACTACTGGAGAAAAAATCTCGTCAAAATCTATGACTTTCTTCTGCTTGAAGCCTTTGCAACTAGTCTAGCCTTATACTTAGGCTCGCGATCTTTTGCCGTGTACTTCTTGTACACCCATTTGCAAGGCAATGCCTATTTATCCTCTGGTAATTCTATCAATTCCCAAGTTTCATTCGCTAAAATCAACTTATATGCAGATTGCATAGCTTGCTTCCACCTCACGCTATCTTCCATCTAAATAGCTTCTTTATATCAAGTGGGCTTGTCCCAATCAGTGACTAATATATAGTCTAATCTTGGCTCAAACTGCTCACAGGAACGAGATGCATGTGTAGATCTTCTCACTGCATGACCTCATCTTGATTTCTTAAGGCCCGTGCGCATCCAGTACCTTGTGTGTCGACACCTATCTCACCACTCGCAACCCTTTGAACCCTTGGTTGCCTCCTGAGCTCTTGGCTGGCATTGCATCTAGCACCTTTGTAGAGCTCGGGCTTGTTGTTGCACCATCCTTGCTCCCCTTGCAAGGCACCGTTCACCCTCTCTTCCGCTACCTATCACCAGAGCCATGCCTTTTCTTGCTTGATTGCCAAGGGATCTTCCTAGATTCACTTCAAAGAAGCATTTCCAAAATTGTATCGACAGTATACTAAAGTCTCTAGGGTTTTTTTTAACTCTCTCTCTCTCTCTCTCTCTCTCTCTCTCTCTCTCTCTCTCTCTCTCTCTCTCTCTCTCTCTCTCTCTCTCTCTCTCTCTCTCTCTCTCTCTCTCTCTCTCTCTCTCTCTAGGGAATGCAAAAGGGAATTGACTTTTATTTTTTAAGTTCTTCAACGTGTTTAAAAAACAATCTCCCTTCAGTGCAGCACAGTCCATTCACATTCGTATTCTAGAATGGTTTCTAAGTCCCTTGTCACACTAAAGCACCCATCCCGCCCCCTTTTGCAGATGGTCATGAATAATGTTGTCACATTGGACTAAAACAAAAGCTACACATTTTTCTCAGTAAATGGGAGTAGCCCATGTGGTTAAAACTCTGGCTTAGATGTTGTTTGTCAGGGTTCGATGCCTCTGAAATGAACTTTTGCATGCACTTTTTACAGTTAGCTACACCTTGGACAACTTAGCCGAGGGTGTGAAGTTGTCCCTTTGACAAGGGGTAGAGGCTAACTTTTTTATTTTCCTATGCGAATGATTAGCTACCACCTCCGCATGGCCTGTGCTTCCCTACCCTAGTGTGACATGGGCCTAAGACAAATCACTCTTCTCATTCAAGAGTACTCTCTCTCTCTCTCTCTCTCTCTCTCTCTCTCTCTCTCTCTCTCTCTCTCTCTCTCTCTCTCTCTCTCTCTCTCTCTCTCTGTGTGTGTGTCTCTCTCTTGTTGTGATAGAGAAGAGGACTCAACAAATAGGCTTATGCAAATTTTAACAGTCTCAGAGATGAATAGATGCCATCCCAAGGAACGTTACACTTTTGTGAATTTTAAAATTCAATATTGCTCAACAATTAGGCTTTTAACACATGGCACTTTATGAAGCCCTCATTGTCCCTCTTCTCAGTGCCCTCATTACCTATCTCTCTCAAGTATAAGAGTAAGAAACTATACATATTATAAAGATTAATATATATATATATATATATATATATATATATATATATATATATATATATATATATATATATATATATATACACACACACACACACCGAGCGACAGTTTTTGAGCAAACCA
Organism: Adiantum capillus-veneris; assembly: GCF_014529385.1. Taxonomy (NCBI): domain Eukaryota; kingdom Viridiplantae; phylum Streptophyta; class Polypodiopsida; order Polypodiales; family Pteridaceae; genus Adiantum; species Adiantum capillus-veneris. The sequence goes on along the minus strand of NC_140943.1, from coordinate 55,335,800 downwards.
AAATTCGAGTGAATATTTATACGACATGGGTCCATGTTTTCTTGTGTGGTGCGGTTTGAGCCCCATCCTCAACGTTAAGGATGCAGCAGAGGGGGCTCTATGTGGCATGCCCCCCTCTGCTGCATCCTTAACATTGAGGATGGGGCTCAAACCGCACCACACAAGAAAACATGGGCCAAGTCGTATAAATATTCACTCGAATTTTGGTTTGCTCGAAAAGTATCGCTCGGTGTATAGTAAGACTCCCATCAAGAGACCATGCCAAAGAATTCTACACAAACTAACAGCGATGCATTGCTATAAGCGCTAATAGCCTATTTGTTCCTACAAATCTTGTCATTATTCTCTTATTTTAAATAATTCTCATCAGCATGAAACACAACCACATATATGATATTTTTTATAGTATTTGGGGTGTCGACAAAGTGCTTAGAGACCATACATCAATTCGCTCTTTCAAAAATCTTATCACTTATACTCCTTAAGTTCAACCATGTTTTTTTACTGTTTTAGTTGGTAGTTTTATCTTTATATTTTTAAATGACCTCGTGGTCCCTTTCTTTAGACTATCGAACTTGAAATTGTATGCTCTCAAGCCTCTTTCTCTCATTGCATTTTGAGATTATTTTTGTGTAGCTAATTAGTAGGTACATTGCCAGGCATTTAGGATCACCAACGTTCAAATTATAAGCACAAGTAGAAGAGCTAAAAAAATCTGAAATGCCCTACACAGTTGCCAATCTTTTGGTTGCCAATCTTTCTTCAATCAAATCTACTCAAAATTTTATGTACCAGCTTAGGCAACAACAACTGTAGATTCATTGATTTAGGTAGCATGAGTACAGATAATAGATTTGTTAGTTTGAATAGTATAAGTGTAGATCCATCAGTTTAGCCAGCACAAGTGCATATTTTTTTATTTAGGTAGCATGCCCACTGGTGTCAATTCATTGATTTAAGCAACACCAATTACAAGATCATGCTATAATGAATGGCCACCACTACCACTATATGATTTTGTCACATAAGTATATAATGGAAGTGATTTGGATTTGAATTTGGTTCAAGATGTTGATAGTGCTAATGGTTTTGGATTTGGAATTAATGAAACTTGGCTATCTAAGTTTGTGAGGTTTTATTTTGATAAATGATGTTTCTATTCTAACCACTATTTTTTACAAGCATGACTTGTAGATTAATAACATAGCAACTGCGGGTAGTTGCTTTTTTTATCGAAGATGTATGTAATGAAAATTGATAAACATTTATTTATTGGAATTGACAGGTCGCAAAAGCACAATTGATTTATGAGCGATGCAATTGATATCTGATTGATGGATATTCTATAGATCTCTTTATGAGAAATGATCATTCTTATGTCCAGTCATTTATATATTTGTAATCACTTTTGAGCATTGACATAAATCTATAAGTAACTACATGCACAAGAAAAATGCTCACTCTTGCATGAGGGGAGATTGCACCAAGTGTCGTGTGTGTCATCTTCTCTCCTCTCATCGCTTCCCCCTCTATGCATGTGTAGCACTCCACTCTACATTGTGCATCTAATTAAGGCTAATGTTCTCTCCATCACCATCTATCCTTCGTCAATTATGTATCATATCACAACTTGTGTATGCATGATTTGTGAGGTATATAGCTCGTGGGTTCCATCACTTGAATCATACTATTTTGTATTTTGTAGTCTCTCTATGCTCTTTGTTTGTAGGAGTATGTAATGCAAATTGATAAACATTTTGTATTGTGAGGTATACAGTTTGTGGGTTCCATCACTTGAATCATACTATTTTTTGTATTTTATAATCTTGCTATGCTCTTTGTTTGTAGGAGTATGTAATGCATGATTGATAAACATTTATTTGTTGCAGCTGATAGATGGCAAAAGCATAATTGTTTTATGGACTATGTAATTAATAGCTAAATTATGGACATTTTATTAGTCAAGAGCTCTTTATTTATTTTTTAGGCAAACATATATGCATTTTTATTTAGCATTGAAGAAATCTATCTATAAATACATGCAAGAGGAAAATGCTCACTCTTACATGGGAGAGATTGCACTTAGTGTTTTGTGGACTCTTCTCATCTCTCAAAAACTTAGAGGATATTGTAGAGTGCCTCTAGAGTCTGAATCGACCTGCTGAAAATAAACTTAAAAAAATTAGACCTTATTTTTCCAAGGTATTTAGATGATGGTTTGATGTCATAGGGACATTTATTGTGGCATGCCTATTCACATAGTAGTTTTGACTCCATTTGGAGTGTTGTAGTAAAATCGGCATGTGCCTTGCCTCGAGGATGGATGTCCGAATTTTGGTTGTCCACTGACCTCACTAAATATTGACCTTATTCTTTCTACATAAATGAATAAGGGGTCTCACTCATCTAGTAGTGAGTATTCCACCTACACATAGTTTATCACTCTACACTCACTGCATCACACACCCACACCACAAAACTTTTGCATTGGCGTGCTCTTCAACTGGTATCAGATCTTGATTGCCATGCTCTTAGCGGTTGACATATGTCTTATGTGGATTTGTGATTTATGGTTTTTGGAAGTTTCCAGTTGACCCAGATTCTATCAAAATCTATAGACGAATGCCTCTATGAAGATCATCAAGGACAAAAATTTCAACCGATCTCCACAAGTCAGAGTCAAAAGCAGACAAATCCAATAGTTGATGCAAAGCCTCTAGCTACCAAAACAGGTGACAGAAAATTCAAATTCAATAGAAGCTAAAGCTCAAAAAGCTACACAAAAGTTACCACCAAAATCTCCTCCAAAGAGACAGATATTGCCAAAAAGTACAGTGGATCTTCTAAGATCAAAGGTTACTCAAATGTAGGCCAATAATGCTCAACAATTGCAAGCAAAATGTGCAGTATCACAGCCACATGAGCCAACATTGACTGAGGTAGGTGATCAATGCAAAGAAGATGCAGAAAGAGTTCAATTCAAGGACACCGCCGTAGCAAAATCAATCAAATTCAAAATGAAATCCTGAGAAGATCAAGTGCAACATTACTGGCAAACATGAAGAAAAGCTTTCAAGTGAAGTAAAGCTAGATTTTTAGCTAGACAAGAATCTCATGTCTTTTTGCACTTTGAAAAAACGTTGCCAACCACAGCTCGAAGATGCTCCTAAAATTTATTAGAATATCAAGAAACAAACAAGCAAAATGATGGGGAATCATATCCACCTCCATTCAAATAGGTTCATAGATCATCATAGCTCAATTTCATGTGGTAACAGCAAAAGATGTACCAGATAACATCATAGTGGGAATGCCAATGGCCCAAAAGGTTCTAGAGTTCAAGAAAGATACAGTCGGCGTCAAAGACAACAAAGAATGAAGACCAGGATTGATCACCTGCGGGACGACAGCACAAAGTCCTCAAGTAAAACTCAAATGGAGACAGATGACAAAACAAAAATTATTGAAGATGATTCATCTCCATCAAATAGAGCCTCAAAATAACTCAAAGCAGATCAAGCAATAGCAAGTGCACATCAAATAGAGCAAATAGCAACCATGAAAGCTATTGATCTAAGAATGCCATCAAGACAAGAAGTAAAGAAGAACCAAGATGTAAACAACTAGGAAGCAATAGGCAATCCAAAGATCAATCACTCATTGCCAGCCAAATCAATCGATGTAAGTCCTAGTGGAACTCAAAGTCTCAAATCACCTTCCATAGAAACATAGTTAGACCTAGATGACACCATGGTAAAAGGAGGACAAAGATCTTTAATGGAACCGCCAATGAGAATAGCCATATTCCTCACTAGTGAGAATGGAGCAAGTGTCAGATGAAATGCTCTAGTGGACAAAGAAGCAAAGTGCAATATGATTGCAGACAGCATCCAAAGGATCCTCCATATCACTCCATGAAAACAGGATAGTAAAGCAACTCTAGGTATGGATGCGAGTCGAAAAGAAATGGTTGCTACTCTTAGTCTCTAGAAGCATGAAGAGCAGGTAAAGTTTTAGGTAAAGCCTTCAAAAGAAATTCATGCAGATGTCATCTTTGGACATCAGTGGTTAGACCAACACAAGGCCTACAAAGAAGATACAATGCTAATGCTCTCTTTTCCAAGAGGTAGCAAGCAACAATTATAGGTACTACTCATGCTAGATTCATAGCTGCAAAAGTCACATGAATCATCAACAAATCTTGCAGACAAAGGTAAAGCTAAAGTGGACCTTCCACCAATTAACACAAAAGGTGTGACATCATATGCCTCTACATCAAAGTACCCTCATGGATCTACTTCTTCAAGGAAGTCATGCTTTCAAAACTTCAATTCAATTGCTGACCCAACAGAAACCTCTAGGGAGACACCCAAAAAAACAAAGACATTTCAGCCCAAGTACTCAAGAAAACAAAGGAAATCTAAGCAAATGTTTTTTCCAAGCAGTTTAGTAAAATTTAGTGATCCAATATGGATTGAAGACGTGAAATCAAAACAAAAAGACAAACACATGGGATGGATAGCATCAAAATGCAACTTAAAAGAACAGGATTACTATAGAGGTAACAAACAACTATGGGTACCAAAACCACAGGTTAGAGCATATCAAGTAACGCCAAGGCCCTCCCAAGAAAGAAGGCCCACTAGGTACCAACCTCAACATCATCCTAGGATACCTAAGAAGCAGGTCTACAACAGAATGGCATCAAATGCTACTCAAGTCTACCACAACTCTCAAGAGGATTCATAACAAAGACGATGAAGATCTCAAGAGCTCAACAAGACCTAGTCCTAAGCAAAGTCAACAAAGGAGTTACAAAGGTCATTAAGAGCTTTGGGTTCCTAAGTCTTCCAATGCTCCAAGTCAAAAGTTAAATGAAGACCGTGAACAGAGGCCTACAACAACCTCAAAGACTCCTTACAATAGGCCCAACTGGAGAACCAAACAGCCAATGGAGTCTCCAAAGTCAAAGAAGGACAATTCAATTGACAAAGATGCAAACTCCAAGAAAAAACAGGTATGGAAAAAGAAACCTTCAATGCCAACTTGGTCCTTCAATAATCCTCTTTTTAACGATTCAAGCTTACTTTTATTTAAATAATTGTTTGTAGTAAGTTGAAGAATGTAAAATCCAAGTTGTCAGGGTGCAAAAAACACTCTTTGGCATAGTCAAAGTCGGAATGATGAGCCACTAAATGAGCAAAGCATTAGTCCCAAAGCTTCAAGTCATATTAAACTCTGTGCTAAGAGTCATAGTCATTAGGCTTATGCTCAAGCTGAAAGAGTTGAGCATATCTAAGTCGTGTCGCTCATGTTGGATAAGATGAGCATAAAAGTCAAAGTTTATTAGCTTAATCATGGTGGAGTGACGTAGAGTCCAACAGTCATGCACAGTGCACAGTAAGATGAGAGCACTATCCTTGACAGCAAAAACCCTTCCTAAAGGGGTGTCAGCTTGTAAATCCACGACATATGCTTTTATAGCTACATCTTCTTTTTGAAGAACCCCTCAAAAATATTTCTTGCACAACATATTGTTTACCATGCATTTTTGTGTATGCATATAGGATGTCCCATCATTGGACATATGCATTAGACACTCTTTTTTGCTTCCACCTATGCACCTTGAGTGGACTATAGCAGGCAAACCAATTCCATCATGCTATCCTTTTATTTGCTAACCTTTTATTTTCATAACCATCAGTAAATAATTTCTTCAGTACTTTATTAATATTTCCCATGCTAATAAGTACTCTAATAATGCACGTATCCCAAAGGAACTTTTTTCCCACTCGGTTTTTTTCCTTTGGTCATCCAAGTATTAGACACTAATTTAGATCTTCATCATTCTACTTCTCTTGTAATACTCATAATAAATAAACAACAGCCTCGCCGTTATGCTGCTACAATGGACAAATGCGACGTCATCCCTCACACTCGTGACAAATTCAAACCAATGAAGATGCTACAGCAAAATCAACCTCATCCACAACCAATCAAAAACCTTCCACCATCTCCACGGACACTTTTCAACAGTGCTCGATTACACTAAAATCGGAAGGGGGGAATGTTAACTGAGCTAAAGTCAGAACCAAGCGATGGGAGGCATTGGGCAGTCACCAAGCCCTCTATTCGCCTGATTGTGACTCCACTATGACATCATCACACGGGTCTCCCGATGTCAGTTAACAAAATCTGTTAAAGACCGAATCCATACGAAGGCATATCAAAGGTAGATACAAAGAACCAGCAAAGATTGGAGTTACACATTTTTTCACATTTTCCAAAATGGCCATGTATTGTAGATTCTCGATTTATTTCAAGCCATTGTAATATTTAAACTAGGTTACGGGCTCAATGAGCGTTCCAAGCAGTAAAGAATAGGCTGGTTAGTGTGCCTAGGTTGTAGATTCAGTAAGATGTGGATCCCTAAAGGCCTTGTGCGCCTGAACATTGCATATTTTTATCCTAGGTATATAAGGCAGTGTGTAAAAGAAATTGGGGTTCTCGGCCTCATTTGTTGAGACCACTCTTTGGTGAGAGCTCATGAGGTTGTGGCTATGGAGTCCTTGACCTTTTCCTTGCTCATGTGATTTGATTAACACTAATCAAGGCTTAATTCTCTTTCACTATGTCTCTTGCATACTTCTTATGATTGTTAATGGTGCTTTGATCAAGCTAGATCGTAACTAATTAGTGGTTAATCCCGCTCTAGTCTTGTGTGATTGCCCTCTAATCTTTGTGTGTGCATGTGGATTTGATTGGAGTGCGGGCTCAATAGATCTGTGTGTGTGTGTGTGCGCGCGCACGCGCACACCTTTTATTCGTGTGTTGCATGATAGGATCATTGATGTGTGTGTCTTGCAATCGCTAGTGTGTGTGATTGGGTTAATTTGAGGTGAAAAGAAGTGGATGTGGAGATTGCTAGACATCATGGCTTAGCTCCTCCATAGGCCAAGAAGCCCACTTCATAGAGTTATCGTTCGTGTTGCCATGATTAGCTCACTAATTGTGTGAGTGTTTCCATACCCTAGCCGGGTAGCTCATCCCTTCGGATTGACAATTATTGCTGGTCATTGGAGCTATGCTACGATGATACCCCCAACATCCGCTCGTCTCACAACACCGCTACCCTTTTATCAATTTTGTGTGTGTGTGTGTGTGTGTGTGTGTGTGTGTGTGTGTGTGTGTGTGTGTGTGTGTGTGTGTGTGTGTGAAATTTCAAGTCAAGGGGGGTGTGTACACCCACTCTAGCTTAGCTCCACACCGAAGAAATGACTATCAATGTCTAATGCTTTAGATATTGTAAAACACAGTTTGAATGCTCAGTACCTGATTTGCTGCAGAATATGTTCCAAAGTGTCTGTGTGCATGTGTATGCATACTCTACACATTTTGCAATGAAATCTACTACTTCAAATTCTCCCAAAGCTGCCAACACTACGTAGTGTTGCCCGTTGGTGTTAGCGTTATAGAATGCTCCCTTTGCTACTCAAATTCTCCTCCTATTGCCCTCGACGGCCAATTTTCCCTACAAGCTTTCCTTGATGTGACTTACCGTTGCTCGGTGCCTACACACACTCCAGCTACAGTTCAACAAGCAAGCAACATTGGCAAATTTTGCACTTGCCCGATTTGGGGTCGCTGTCCACTTGCAAATCCACACTTGATTGTGAGCTTGCCTTTCAATTGCTTGATTTTGTCTTGCTGCTACGGATGTGCCCGATTTTAAAGAGCACAATTTTTCCCAAGATTCCATGGAATCTCCAAGGGGAGTTGCACACTAGTAGGTGTGCGGAGGGCCATTGTTGGGTTCCTCGCTTGGATATCGGTTGTGGGAATGGGGAAGCATGTGCATGTGCATGCAAGAAGGGGTAAGGAGAATAGGAGAGGAGAGAGAGAAATTGGGAAAACCCAAGACACTTGTAACTTCTAGAGGACATTTCTCTATTAATATCACTTATAGAAAACTTTACGAGTTGGGTTATGGTGGCAGAGTATGATGTCACATGTTAGAGCTTTTTGCAAGCCATGCGATATTTTCCAGAGAATGGGTAGACATAATGCAATAGATATGACACCTCTGATCACTATTAAACCCCTGGGAATATTCATGAATTGGGGTTTGGATTTCATGGGACCTTTCAAGAAAGTCACAGTTAGGAAGAATAAATACATAGTTATGGCCACATGCTATGTTAGTAAATGAGTGGAGCCTAAGGCACTTCCCAACAATGCAGCTAAGCCAACATCCTGGTTCTTGTATAAACATATAACCCTATATGCTGCGTAAATCATGAGAGGAGATATGAAAATCAAAGTGGGACAAAGGTGGCATGTCTTGCCACATGGCAATCCTTATGTTGAAATTCACACACAAATGGGCATACCCCGATGCATGTGAACATGATCGTCGTGGCTATGGAGACTACTATAGCACAAACCCCTCTCTCTCTCTCTCTCTCTCTCTCTCTCTCTCTCTCTCTCTCTCTCTCTCTCTCTCTCTCTCTCTCTCTCTCTCCTCTCTCTCTCTCTCTCTCTCTCTCTCTCTCTCTTGCCCACAACGTTCTCTGCTGGGGCTATGTCTATGCCACTAGCATGCAGCAAATATGATATCCCACTCTCAACCTTGCAACAATAAGTGCTATCTCTGACTTCCAACTCCAAATGGCACCCAATATCTACCTTTACAAGTTGATGGAAAATCAGGATCTAGCTGCATGTATGTGCATGACCCTTGTACCTCCTAATGAATTTCAACTGGACATGTCTTTGCAGATGGTGCCTTTGGGTGGGGTGGCTCAATTTTTGGTGTGCCACTACTCTCCATGTCTGAATTTCCAGCGGCGAGACTGAGTCGATCGGAGCTACTTCAAGTGGGGTAGTTAACAAAGAGGCATGAAAGCCTACATGCAAATTTGGGAAGTTGAATCTCCACACACACACACACACACACACACACACACACACACACAGAGAGAGAGAGAGAGAGAGAGGTGCACACTAGTTGTTGCTACTCCTCTCTTACCGCTTACATCTCTCGGTAGCCCTAGTACGGATTCATCTTCTTAGTGAGAGCAAGTTGGCCTCTCACATGTTCTCCCTCGTCGCGACTCACCACCTTCACGGCCTTGGTTTTCCCTATTTACAGCCATGTGGCTTCCCAAAATATGGCTTGCCTTGATAGAGTAAATAGATATACGTTTAAATGCGTACACACATATATACACACTTACATGCATACATAGATATAAAGAGACATTTGGAAGTGAGAATAGAGAAATGAGAGAGATACAATGTGAGTGTTTCTCTGTGTGCTCATGAGTGAGCTTGAAAAAATCTATAGGATTGGCCATTCAAAACCCTTGGTAAGAGTGAAAAAAACTCACCATAGGCACGTCGTGCGACTCAGTAGAATCTCGTGGAATAGACAAGAGAAGCACATCCGGAGTACAAGTGTCTCACGTGTCACTTAGTCATTCTATAATATATATCCATATATATGCACGTGAAAACTAGTGTGCCTTGATTGTACGTGAAAACTAGTGTGCCTTGATTGTTTCAGTGTGCAGATGATAAGAATTCAAAAAGCGGAGTAGTACTGTACCTTTCACCTCATAACCTAGCTTGTTCTCGCTGCTTTGGAGCATCTCTCCTCGAAGCTTTTTCTAAAAGCTCTCCAACCATGCCACACAGTTAGAATTTGAAGTTATATGATGTGTGAAGGAGGAGAAGTGCAGACGATGATCTTTTAAAATGCAAAGAGGAGCATTTCGTGCGCCGAGATGCTTATGCTCATTTAAAAATTTTAAAAAAAACTATACATCGTATGGTGTGGAGTTGGCACCGTCCTCCACATCGTTAATAATACCATAGAAAATGTGCCCCTCCCCTGCCACTTTTATCCCCTCCACATCACCTTTATCCCCTCCAATGTTGGAGGTGGACTTATGCTTTGCTTGTATTGCTAGGGGGACTTTTTTTATTTAAAAAATTACAAATACATGTAGAGTAATTCATTACCTTTGAGCTTATGCCGTTTGACGAACTTCTTGTTGTTTTGGATGCATATTATAGTTGCTTCCTTTCCCTTCATGGTATGCACCATTTCTCATTTTGGACAACCACATGCTCATTTGATATCTCTGATGCCCCCAAACCAAGATTTCACAGCAGAAAAAATGTCCCAACTCTTTGCATACAACATGATTTCAACCCGCACTCCTATTATTGTGTACATAGTTGTTTAAGTCTTGATGCATTTACAACCAACATATACATGGTGATAAAATTCACAAGAAGAGAACACTAGATCTTCTTCAAATTTGCTTTGGTGTAAGAGTGAAGATATTCCATTTAATAGGTTGTTTTAAATGGGATACTTTCCCTATCCTTCATCCGAGCTAGTATGGTAAAACCCTTGTATACTTCCTTGGATTTTAACATGCCATCTATCAAGATTTGTAGATAATAGTGTTTGAGGTGCATCCCTTTATATTTCCATGAGTTAGGGCAACAATATCCTTGTCAACTTTCTTTGCCTGTAAGAGGTCTTCTATCAGGCTGATGTAGGTGACCTTGTTTGGGGTGCTTCTACTCTTCTTCATCTGAGTCAGCATGACAAAAGCCATATCGATTGCCAATATAAGTGATTTTTAGTTGCTCTATGGAATGCAATCAGTGGAACTTGCAGGATATTGTTCCTTGCCATCTATTGTTCTTTTGATTCTACTTGTGTTGTATGCATATTGGTGGGTTTCAAGCCCTCTGCTCATGGTAACATACCCCTACAGCATGCAGCTCCATCTCCAATCTTATGAGGAGTTTTGCATGGCAAGTTTCTCCTATTTATGTAAATCTTTTTAATCAATCAAAATAGCGTGGTTTATTTTGTATTGTGTCAACCTCTTCTCTCTCTCTCTCTCTCTCTCTCTCTCTCTCTCTCTCTCTCTCTCTCTCTCTCTCTCTCTCGTTTTCTTCCCTCCCTTGCACATTCAAGCTTTTATGGATCCTTGTCACTACCATCCTCCCTAGTCACAGTCCCAACAAGTGGTATCAGAGCCCAGGCATGAAAAGATTCAAGGAGGCACTGTAGCAAGCCTCTCAAAATGCAATAGCTAGGCATTGGCTAAGGCAAGCAGATCCCTAGGTGACAATTGGGGCAATGTTCATGGATGATGGCTACTAGGTGGAACGCTTTGAGACGCTGGCCAACAAGATCTTTTTTCTCTACGCAAGCAGGGCGTATTGAAATGCAGTCCGACAACAAAGACCTCTGTGCATAAGCATCTCAAACCGCTATTGTAGGCCAAAGATAGTTCTCCACACAACAACAACGGCGGTATTGCTTCACATCATTTTGAAACACCTCCTCTTGAAGGCATAGGAGGTTGCGACAACACTGCATTTGTCAATTGATGAAATGAGGTTGTTTTGCAAGGTTTATGAAACACTGCAAAGTTCCAAGATTCTCCAAATGCCCCTCCATGTCAACGTTTTGACAGTATGTGCTAAGCCATGCATTACCTATTAAAATGCTGCCTTTTAAGCAAGTCTTGCCAAGGCGGAAAAAAAAGAGCAATTTCGCACAGGTTTTCTCAACAACGATTTGAGAAAAGAAAATTTCCCCACGTTATTCAAAATGTTATTGCCAATAGGTTGTTTTTGCTTATGCTTCATGCCATATGATGGTTGAAAATTCACAAGCTCTCACAACATGTCAATGCACTGCAACAACATGGAGAATCTTTTGAGGGTCGTTGATACATCTAGACAGAACCAATCCATTGATGATCAAAATTTGGATAATAGTTTGGATTTTTTGCATCGTGATATGCATATTGATCCGAAGCTTTTTTGACTAATTGTAGGTGATATCTTGAAGGACCAAGATGTTTTTGACTACTAGGGCATAAGGAACATTAATTTACATGCAGCACCTCTTTTGGACACGTATGCCAAATATGTCAGTTTAGTGGTTTGGATACAACTAGCAATGAGGCAAGTGATACAAAACATGAAGATCTGCTTTGAGATTGTGGTACAAGACTTCACAAATCGTTTTTACCAGTTTAATGTCATAGATTTATTCAAGGTTTGTCCATTGTCAACACAATTATATATTTTATGTCAAAGCTTTGTTTTAGCTTGTCAGTTGTCAATTACTACCATGTGAAAAGTGCACGGGTATAGACACTGCCACACATAAGTGGTAAGACCTCCCAAAATCTATTCAGTTCTCAGTCCATTTGTAAACCACTTCTCATGAGGTTATAGGGTAAATCTAAACCCAAGGTTTGGAAGTAAATCAAAACTCCATCTGTCGGTAGCTATTTTGGCCTACACCCTATCTGTATTAGAGGGGGGGTTCATTATCATAGCACCAAGTTATGGCTATACCAAAACCCTTGGTTGTGAGAGAACCTAAAAATCATGATTGACGAGTACACTACAAACTCAAAGTATCAAGAGAATGGTAAGTCTAGTTTGGGCGGCTTGAGGGGGGATTGTGGGGTTTCAAGCCCTATACTCATGGGAACATACCCCTATAGTATGCAGCTCCATCTCCAGTCTTATGAGGAGTTTTGCATGGCAAGTTTTTCTTATATATGTAAAGCTTTTCAATCAATCAAAATAGCATGGTTTATTTTATATTGTTTCGACCTTTGCTCTCTCTCTCTCTCTCTCTCTCTCTCTCTCTCTCTCTCTCTCTCTCTCTCTCTCTCTCTCTCTCTCGCATGTTCAAGCTTCCATGGATCCTTGTTGCTACCATCCTCCCTAGTCGTAGTCCCAACACATATTGTGATTTTGCTACAACTAGCCCAAACTGTAATGTGACCTTAGTGTATCGATGTATTGAGTTTGTTGTTGCCTCAAACATGGTTAATACATTGGCAATGTATGTCACCACGTTTGGGATGCATCCCCATTCTCCATGTGAGAATGTATCTCTTACTGACCTCATTTGGCTTCAATGGGCAGTCTTTCAAGCACTTTATGTGACCACATTTGAGAGTAATCCCTCTTCTCAATTCGAAGTATATCTTAAGAGTGTTGCTCACTTCATTGGCCTTCAGCAGGCCGTGTATCAAGCACTTTATGTAACCAAATTTGAGACCAAAACCCTCTTCTCAATTGGTGGGAGTATATCTTAAGACCCTTGCTCACTTCATTGGCCTTTGACATGCCATCTATCTGTAATGAAAATGGAAAATAATTTATTTACTGCAGGTGATAATCGGAAAAAGCTAAAGAATATACGATAGGACATCACATTTATGTATTTTATTATTCAAGTGCTCTTTATGAGCTATGACCATTTATGTCCAGCTGGCCAATATGTAAAATACATGCAAGAGGAAAATGCTCACTCTTGCACGGGGGGAGAATATTGCACCCAGTGCTTGTGTCTTTCTTCTCTCCTCTCTTCTCTTCTCTTCTCTTCTCTCTCTCTCTCTCTCTCTCTCTCTCTCTCTCTCTCTCTCTCTCTCTCGAATTGCCAGTGTAGTACTCCGTTCTAGGAGGTGCTTTTGTGCTTTCTCTCGCTTTCTGTCTCTTTGTGTCCAAGTAAAATTCAATTATATGCTCACACAGGATTTTTCAAGTATGCAGATTTGTCTATTTTATGGATTGCAGCATGTAGTTTTTGGTATTTTGGCAGTGCCTTTCCGCTTCCGATTGTAGCAGTGGTATCAGAGCTAAGGATTTTCTCTTGGTAACAAACAAGAAAACAACCAATGCAAGACTTACCTTTCATCAACATAGCTCTTTACAATTTTGTTGCACAGATAAGTACAATAACATACTTTTATTTTGTTTTATATAAAAAAAATTATTAATCTTTCTCTTGTTAACAATGTATATGTATGGGAATTTTGGATACAGTTAATAGTAACCCCTGTAGAACTTTTGACATTAACAAGTAAACGTGAATAGAATGGCAAGAAAAAAAATGATATCTTACATACTTAGGGAAGCGTAAATATTGTTAACATAATGATTTATTTTTTATTGTATTGACGTAAACTCTTTTGATATAGTAGAGAGATCACATCCAACTATGAAATTATTTGATTGAACCTGATATGTAGATATATGCGTGTGTCTATGTGGGAAGAAACACTATATAAATTACAATAGATGGAGCGAATAAGCAAGGTGAGTGATGCTCAAATGGCTCAAAGAGGTAGGATGAGGAGTCTTAACTGTAGCAACAGCAGCAGTGATGCATGACTTGAAGTAGGAGAAGCAGGAAAGGACCAACACTCAACGCTTGGCGGGTCTTATTATCACTCGCAGACGACGATAGTTGAAGAGCGAGGTGTATATGAGTATTGCATGATGAAGATCACCAGAGGCACCAAATTATTATTATTATTATTATCTTTTTTTTTTCAAAGCACGTCGCAGACCCACCGTCTTAGATCTCTCCCTCTCTCTCTCTCTCTCTCTCTCTCTCTCTCTCTCTCTCTCTCTCTCTCTCTCTCTCTCTCTCTCTCTCTCTCTCTCCTCTTGCATATGAGTAGTAATGTGTGATGCGTGACTTGAAGTAGAAGAAGCAGGAAAGGACCAACACTCAACGCTTGGCGGGTCTTATTATCACTCGCAGACGACGATAGTTGAAGAGTGAGGTGCATATGAGTATTGCATGATGAAGATCACCAGAGGCACCAAATTATTATTATTATTATTATCTTCTTCTTTTGTCAAAGCATGTCGCAGACCCACCGTCTTAGATCTCTCCCTCCCTCCCTCCCTCCCTCCCTCCCTCTCTCTCTCTCTCTCTCTCTCTCTCTCTCTCCAACGTACAGTTGTCCAATTGTCTCTCTCTCTAACTTCAGCCTCGCATGCAACCGATTTTTTGGATACTTTACATCTCCATAGACTACATAAAGTAAAAGAGCACCCACCTTTGTGTATCATACTGCTTCTCAATGAAGCCTGTAGCCAGGGTTGTCGTGTATATTTTCAGCTAGCACAAAGTGAAGACGCAACTCCACATGCAATCATTGCTTGTGCCTTGAAGGCTTGTGGTGGCACTTCTCATTGCGGGATGATGTGACAACTGATAAGGGGAGGCAAGCTGCCTCACAAGGCAATAATCGACCATTCTTTATTGTTCTTGATGATAGGATTTGTTCCCACCCTCATGGCTTCGAACATCACTTTTGCCAGGGCTTGCGTGACTGGCACAAAGGACATTCTTCTACAACTAGTTGTCCTTAGAAGTTACGTGCTGCATCACTTTTGGGCAATCATCCGACATTTCTATGGCACCCAATGGTACCGACTAGCAGCATGTCCGCAAGCTCTGTAGCTTTGTAACATTTAATGGCCTAGTAACTTGTGTGTAGCTGAAAATAGCATGAACATAATGAGCATTTCATTAGAATAGATTCCTAATGAGAATAACAAGAATGCTTGGGTGGAGAGAGCAACAAAAAGTATAACACCCAGTTAGATAGCATGAACAATACTTCAAAAGAGAGAGAAATTAAGCAATTGACAATAGTTGAGGACCGGATTTGCATGGAGCCAGCGGTCCCCTCTCCAAAAGGCTTTGTATTATGGTTTCTCCAATCAAGAGACATTTTACAATACAATTATTTGTGTTCCTTCAATACTAGCTAGTGCAATGAAGATGGAAACTTCAAGCACTAAGCAAAACACTTATCAAACACAACATCAATTCCCTCACGGTCTCAGACCCAAGACCTCGCACACCTTCGAAGATGGTGAGAGCTAGCGGGGTATGAGAGTAGATTGAGAGGAAGAAGGAGTATTCTTACGAGAAAGATGTACATCTCCTCACATAATCACTCATATTAGCATAACTTAGCTTAGTAATTAGCATGGTAGAGGAGATTAGCATGCATTGAAGCTTGGCTCTTGGTTGGATTTGCATCACAAAGCCAAGAGTTGTTGGTGTAGGCCTCCCTTCTCACAAGCTTGGAGTAGGTGATAAGCTTTCCATTAAAGCTTGAGAAAAGAGAGAGAGAGTCTTCTTACTCTACATATGAGCTTGTGTGAGTGTGTGTGGATAATTGCCTTTGAAAAATCAGCACCCTCTCTCTCTCTCTCGGTCGACCCCTCTTGCTATTTGCTCTTGCTAGCACCTCATTGGACCTCCCCAAGCTTAGCCAATAGGATTTCAGGAGCATAAGTAATAGCCTTCTGACATGTGTCCCCCTTTCCCCTTTTGTGAGAGCTTTAGGTAATTAATAAATGCAACTAAACTCTCATTGGACCCCTTTGTCTCCTGGCCAATAGGAATCAAGCAAGCCATTGGGCTGCTGAATGCTTATTGGACCCCTTGGGAGACTGTCCAATAGTCTTCTAGAGAGCTTAATTCCTATTGGTTCTTTTATTAAGTGTTTTTAAATTAATTAAACTAGATTTACTCTATCCTAATTCTCATTGGTCCACCTCCATGGCCATCCAATAGGATTTGAGTACACCTTGTGGGCATCTGGCCTAGGGAGCTGACATGTGTCCCTCTTTCCCCTTGTGTACAAATGAAGCTTGTGAGTGTGTGTGGGTGTTTCTCTCTCATCCCCTACTTCTTGGGCTCGCCCCCTCCTATGTAGGGACTTGTGAAGCTTTTGTACACACACACAAAGCATCCAAATTTCCTAATCTTTGACCTTTGGACACAACCTTTGAATTTTGGAACCTTAGCATTTTGAAAGTTTTAATGGGCTGAACCCTAAGGTCTTTGGATCCCATTGTTGCACATAGCTCTTTTGCAGATGGCCCCCCCTTTGGATCCCTATTTTACCTCCTTTGGATCCCTACTGTGGCCGGTCTGCCAGCTTAACCAATATTCTAGCTTTTTCTCCCCTGGCACTTCCCATATTAAATGATTAGTTTAACATGAGAAAACCATTTAGAAGAATTAGATATTAGTTATTATGACATTACTCTCTCTTGAAATCATAGTCATCCTCGACTATAGGGTAGAGAAGATAAAGCATATTCATTAGTCCTTTTTCTAGCGGGTAGAGGATCCCTATGTTACCCTACGACATCGTTCCAGAATGGATGACTAGTCCATTCGGCGCTTGAAGGCCTAAGCTGCCGCAAACATGTCTGCACATTAGTCCTATCAATCTTCCATAATAGAGTGACAAGATCTACTTGGTGTTCGGGAGACGTCGTCTCCGCAAACTTGATATAAGGATGCATACTACTTCACATTTGTGCACAATAAAGAAAAAGAGAGTCTTATAAGACAAGAAATTTGTTCATTTTTAACATTTGTAGATTTGCCTACTCTTGGGAAGCATTGTAAGCATTGACAAGGTTTAGGTTATCCTTTAATTGTATGCCTTGCATCCATATAGCATCTTCAAAAGGATAATTCTTAAACTTAATAAGATATCGGCGGATAGTCTTACCGCCTTTTAGTACCTTGTCTTCATGTCGGAGGATGGACTTGGGCTGCAGCACCTCTTCTTGGTCCTCAATCTCCGGTGGGTCTTCAATAGTTGGTTCTTGAGGTGGCTCTCCTTTGTAAGGCTTTAGTAGGCTCACATGAAAAGCATTGTGTATGAGCCAATGGCTGGGCAACTTGAGTTGATAAGCCATCTCATTGATTGGCCTAAGAATCTGGAAGGGACCATAGTACCTTTTTGCTAACTTAGCATAGTACTTTTGGTGTCCCGTAGGATTCTTGCCCGTCGTGTGCCTTAATCGAGCCTTGGGAAATTTGAGTAATACCCAAACATTTTCTTTAAAGTCTTGGGCTCTTCTGTGCTTGTCAGCAACAGCCTTTTGCCTTTGTTGTGAGATAGAGATAGCATCCTTAATCTTTTGGAAAGATTCTTGTAGGTCTCGGCTATAATCACATGCAGCGAAGATCTTCCCGTGTACCTTAAGTAGCAGGGGACTTTTTGATCTTCCCTCAATTACCTCAAAAGGTGTTTTTCCCGTGGAAGTATGTACAGTGTTATTGTAGGCATACTCCACTAAGGGTAAGTACTTCTCCATTGGGATCTTTGATCTACTTCCGTTACATAGGCTTTTAGTAGATCAAGGATTGTTAGGTTAGCTATTTCACTTTGGCCATCCGTTTGTGGGTGATAGGCCGAAGAGAAGTTTAGCCTTGTCCCTAAATTCTCAAAGAGACCCTTCCAAAAATTACTGGTCATTCTAGGATCTCTATCTGACACTATGGACATTGGCAAGCCATGGTACTTGAAGATTTGTGAAATGAAGAGGGTTGCCATTTGATGGGCTTTGATAGTCTTTTTGACAGGTATAAAATGAGCTTGTTTACTGAACATGTCTACTATCGTCCATATTCCCATATTTCCATGGATAGACTTAGGCAATCCAAAGATAAAATCCATGGATATTCTCTCCCATGGTGAATTAGGGATTGGCAAAGGTTGAAGCAATCTTGGTTGCTTCCCTCTATCAAACTTTGTCTTTTGGCATACCACACATTTATAAACATACTCTTCTATGTTTGCTTTCATGGCAGACAAATAGCAATATGTTTCAATCCCCTTTAGGGTAGACTGAATCCCTTTATGTCCAGCATAAGGAGGAGCATGCGATTCATACATTACTTTCTCACAGAGTGAGTTAGTAACGCATAGTCTATTGCCATAGAGAAAATTACCATCTTGTAAAGTAAATGGTTACTCTTTCTTCCCTAATGCAAGGGCTGAAATCACATCTCTAAATTCGGGATCAATAGCATACTCATCTATCATAGAAGATAGATCATTGTGAGTTGCTATGGAAACTGCATTCACTCTTGGCCGTCTTGAGAGTGTGGTCGGCTACTTGATTATGCTTGCCAGCAATGTGAGCAATATGAAAATGAAATTGTGAAAGGAAATTTGCCCACCTCATTTGTTTGTTGGAGAGCTTGGTCTGCGTCATGAAGTAGTTAAGACTTTGGTGATCCGTTCTCGCAGAATGAAAGGAGTCCCCAATAAATAGTGCTTCAATGAGTCTAAGGCATGTAGAACTGCGAGGAGTTCCTTTTCATATATGCCTAGAGCTTGCTCAAGAGGGTCGAGCCTTCGACTTTCATAGCCTATGGCGTGCACTTCTTGGAGCAAAACAGCTCCAAGGCAATCACCACAAGCATCACATTGGACCTCAAATGGCTTTGAGAGATCCGGTAGTGTAAGCACAGGTTGAGAGATAAGCTTTTCTTTAAGCTTTTCAAAAACATTGTTCTCCTTGGCAGACCGTGTGTACCTAACGTTTTTCTTTGTTAGGTCATGTAATGGTCTTGCTGTTAGTGAGAACTTTTCTATGAAGCATCTATAGTATGCACACATACCTATAAAGATTCTTAGTTCATGAAGATTCTCTTGGTTTAGGCCATCCCTATTATTACCTCTAACTTTGATGGATCCATTTGGATGCCATCTTGAGAGATAATGTGACATAAATAATAGATCTCTTGTAAGAAATATTCACTTCTTTTTCGATTAACATAAAGTTTATTCTCTCTTAAAACTTGAATAGTACCTGGAGGTGGTTCTTGTGTTTGTCTAATGAATTAGAGTAGATGATGATATCATCAAAGAACACTCCAGTAAAGGTTCGGTGAGGCCTGAATAGCTTCTCCATCAAGCGGTTGAATGTGGTTGGTGCATTGGTCAAGGCAAAAGGCATGACAATGTATTCTTAAAGACCAAACGTAGTGCAAAATGCGGTCTTTACAATATCTTGATCAACTATCCTTATTTGATGATAGCCACTTTTTAGGTCAATCCTACTGAAGTAGGTGGACCCTTGTAGCTTATCAAATAGGTCTTCTACCCGTGGAACAGGAAACCCATTCTTGATAGTGATCCTATTTAGTGATTTATAGTTGGCACACATACGATATGTGTCGTCTTTCTTTTGTACTAGTAGCACAGGAGAACAAAATGGAGATGAGCTAGGCCTAACCATGCTCTTCTCAACTAACTCATGGAATTTCCGTGTAATCTCCTCTTGTTGAGCTTGAGAAACTCTATAAGGAGGCTTATTAGGCGGTGAACTTCCTGGAAGAAGTTCAATTGCATGGTCATCATTGCCTCGTTTTTAGGAGGTAGTTCACAAGGGATGTCGTCAATAAAGACATCTTGAAACCCCTTGAGAAAATTGGATAACTCTAATCCCTTTTGATTGTGTATGTTTTCTTTTGCTAAAACATTAGGTTCATTTTGAGAGTCTTTAACAAAAATCATGTACACGAAAATAGGGCTCTTTATTGACTTATTGAAAGCTTGTGTATGTACAATGGGTATCATGTTACCCATTTGCTTGGCATCTATGTACATATCTTTTTCCCTAAACCTAAAGGAGATTCTCCTTTTAGGGAATTTAACATTGGCAGCCATGCGATCAAACCATGATGCCCCTAGGATTACATCCTCATGCTTGAGAAGAGATATAAAGAAGTCCTCTTTTTCCACATAGCTTTGGACATGGAGCCTCAATTTCCCGATTAAGGGAGTGACTGAAGCTTCTTGCCCCTTGAAAGTACCGTCTGCGCAACCGGTAGAGGACATTAGTGGGTATTGTTCTTTCAGATTTACTTCATCAACTATGATAACATAATATGTTGAGAGGTGGCTATCCACAAGTGATTCCCATAGAAGTATTCCATCTGTCATATACTTGGTTACTGTCTCCAGCCCCATGCAATCCTCAATCGCATAACCAACCTCTTCACCAAGCGTGCAATGAAATTCTTCAACAACCCTCTTGGCTTCAGACATTGCGGTCATTCTTCAAGGTTGTGTGCGACCAATCCTTCGTTTTGTTGTGTACCCTGCTTCCAGTAGATATTGTGTAACTTGTGTTGTTTTCCTTTAACCAAATAACAACTAAAATTTGGTTTTGCTCTAACGAGCTGCTAATGGGTGCCACATGAACTTTCTCTAGAGGTTCCTTTCGTCCACATTTCCATGATCTCATCCCCTTTCACAAGACCCGCGCAGAGACCAAAAATTGCTCCCTCTGCTTTTTCCATCGCTGCCTTTTGAAATTGTTTTTTAATTCTTTGGTATTCCACGCGGAAAAATCATGTCAGGTAAATACACTATTTGACCCAGAACCGACAAAGCCTTAGGCCGACGCACACGACACGAGTCCCTCAAGAAGCCATTCGTTCAGGGGCTAGAGAATAACCTGCGGTTATGGAAATTGAAGAACCTTGCCCCATTTGCCTCCAACCCATTAGCGGCGACGCCTTCCTGGACCCCTGCTTCCACAAGTTCTGCTTCCATTGCATCTTGCAATGGGCAGAGATGGTGTTCACGCATCCCTCCATGGAGGCCGAAACTTGCCTAGAATGCCCGCTCTGCAAAACACGCAGCTCCTGCATCCTTCATGGTTTCTGTCTTGATACTTTTCAACGCCACTATTTCTTCGGTATCCCACCGACGAAAACATCCTCTTTTTCTCTCTCACCGGCTCATTATCAGCGTTTGTACGTGTACAAGAATGGTCTACGAACATTCGCCGCAGAGACTTTGAATCAGAACATCAAATGTAAGAGAATGGTGTTTTACATGTCGGGGAATGAGAATGTTCAGCAATGGGTACAAAGAGAGCTCCAAGCACTCATGCAAGTTGAGGATGTCGATCTGATCGTGCAACTTGTGCTTGGGATTTTGAAGCATTATGTGGATAAGCAGAGAGTGGACTTCCGTGTTCCTGCTTTGTGGATGGAAGCGATGTACAATAATGTCAAGCCTTTTCTATTTGAGAATGCAGAGGCTTTCTGCGGTGAGCTGCAGGCATTTCTCTCGTCAGGCGTGAACTTGAAAGCATATGACTTGCTGGTGGAAGAGTTTCTGAAAGCAAACACGCTTAAGGTATGGAATATTTGAGCTTGTTAAAAACAATGCAAATTTTAATGTTTTTGATGACCTACTGGTTCAAGGGGCTTGAAGTGTGAAGCTGCTTTTTACAAGAGGTGTTCTGATCTCTTTCATAACAGTAAACTATCTTACTATACGTCTGCATTGCCGTTTAGCAGAACACATGCATCCCTTGGTTGCCATGTCTGCTGAGAAAGGCATGGTGTTATTCTATAGCAGTTATTGAGAAATTTCATGGTTTTTTTCTCTCATTGACGTGGATTGCCACTTGTGAGCCCAATTAGTCTGGAATGCGCATGCCACAATGCATGCCGATGTCGGTTGGGTTATGGAGGAGTTTGTTTATGGTCAAGGGTTTGTAATAGTGCCCACTTTGGCTCTTATTTCACATTCAGAGGCAATTTCTCTTTGATATCACATTCAATCTTTCCATTCAAAAGGCGATATTTCTTTACCGTGATTTGATTGATCCGTGGTCCACTGAGTTTTGCTGGCCAAGGGTTACTTCCAATGAGAAGTTGCTAGGTGCTGGGATGATATTGGTTATGTCAAAGTTGACGACGCGGAAGCGTACAAAGAGCGGGAGAATACACCAGAGAGAGAGAATCGGCTGAACTAACCAACTGGGCAATGAATTGATGATTATACAATGGGGGCTGAGGGTTGCTTATATACATTCTGTAGAAAATTGCCCTTCCGAAAGTTTGACAAATAAGTAAAATAAATACCTAAAGCCAAAATAAATCTCGGGACCACATTGGGCCATTCAGTTGAGCTGCCATAAATCAAAGACCCTCTCTGCAGCTCATAGTGGACATATGTAGGAAAACCAAGTCAATGTAGAAGCTACCATGGACACCCCAGCAACTGGACACTCCGTTGGATACACCTCGGTTTTGCTACCACCAACATTTTAACCTTAGAAGAATGCCATCTTGAGCATAGGTTGCCTGGAGGAAAATTGAATTGTAGACTACATTACGTCCGAGAATCCCCATTCGTGAACTGCAAACACTTCACGTCCAAATTTTTCTAGACAATGAACTTTTAAACACATCTTGTCCATAGTTAACAAAAATGGATTGGTGCACTTATCCATAGTGTTTTAATATGTTGCGTTGGTTCCTTGCTAGATCCATGCGTCTCGAACTCCGATCCACGGGTTCAAACACCGATAACTTGAACTCCAACACACGGGTCCAAATTATTTGTAGGGAGCATTGTTTGCTTCTCTCTGCCGCTCATAAGCCTCTCCTTGGCTTAAGCTAATTGGAGCAAGAGTCACATGACTAAAAATCTAGCATTGTGGCCAGTGTGGCCACCACCACATTTGCCATGCCGATCTCCTCTATCAAATCTTTATTGCCGTTATCTCTGTCAAGCTTGCCTTTGCATGTGTGCTTTCGTGAGTTCCTGCTTTTGCCTTTTGACTTTGCATTCTCGAGCCAAACAAAGCGTCTTCTTGCATTTATAACGACGACTTTTCCAACTGAGCTCTTGCTCTACTGTCCTTGTCGAGCTTGCCTTGCCTCCTGTCTTGTAGCATGGGAGTGGCGAAGAAGAGTTTTCCCCACCAAGAGGTTTTTCGGACCCTCCCCCTTCCCCATCTAGGCCAAGGATTGCACTGACTCCTATGGAGGCTTTCAACAAGATGATGATGGACATGAAGTTAGGACGCGAAGCAAGACAAGCAGAAAGAATGGCCGACGTTGAGCGTGAGCCCGAGCAAGCACGCTTGGAGGCCACAGAAAGAAAAGTAGAAATAGCCCGTGATCAGGAAGAAAGAATGGTAGCCATAGAACAAGAGCACAACGGAAGGAAAGATGCCTTGTTCCGATTCTTTTCTCAAGTGCAGGCACAGATGCAAGAGATTCGAGAAAAGGAGACTCTCTTAGTCTCTTCTTCTCCAAAGCATGACACATAGGAGTTGCATGATGATAAGCATGAATTGAATGATAATGACAAGCATGATGCTTTGCATAATCAAGATGTGATTATTCACGAGCATGATGATTTGCATGATCAAGATGTAAGATGCAGCGAAATGAATGTTGAACTTTGCTCAAGATGAGTGCTCCGAAGTGTGCTCAAGGTCCCTTTTGTTCTTATGGAAGGGAGAGTCTCCGTTCTTTAATAAGAGAGTGCAATGGACACAAACAAAGTGAATGGACACTGTGCGTGAAGATGCATGAGATTGAGAGAGAGAGAGAGAGGAGAATACGACACCGGAGACTACGTAAATTCTCCTCCAAGGGCCCCACTCTCGATGGCGAGAGTGGTCTACAATTGATTGCACAATCTGGTACAAGATGCTGATGCAATTAATGGGGCTATGTCGAGGCTGACGGTGTGACGACGAGGACGAGACTATGGCTGAAAACTGAGTGCTCGTCGAATCTGCAATTGTCGAAGTTGACGGGCTGATCTGCTATTGCAAAAACGCTGTCCCTACTGCTGAGATTGCTGCTTTACTGTTGTGCAAAAACGCTGGGTATGGTTGTTCAAAAACGCTGGCTATTGCTGTCCCTATACGCTGAATATTGCTGGATCAAAATGCTGGGCTGCTGGTAAAAAACGCTGATGCAAAAGTTTGCAAAACGCTGCCTAAAGGCTGATATCTCCTGCTGGAAATCACTGCTTATAGGCTGTGATACTACTGCAGAATATCTGAATATCTGAATATCTACCGCAGGATCGCTGCTTATAGGCTGTGATACTACTGCAGAAAATGCCAAGGTCAAGGCTCACGGTGATAAGAGGTCTGTTGCTGAAAACGACAAGGCACCAGGCTGAAAATGCTGGCTGTAGGACTCCCAAAGCGCCAGGTTAAAGGGGGGGGGGGGGGGGGGGGGGTCGTCTTGCTGAGAAGGGTCTCCAGAAGCCTGTTGCACTGAGTGCCTGATGCTCTCCTTCTTCTTCTGCCAGATAGTGCTAGTGAAGTGAAAGAACTCTTTGCTGTCCCACTCCGATGTGTGGGTCATGCGATACTTGAACTTCATAAAGGTTTGCAAAGTCTTCTTCTTTGGGCCGCACCGAAAGCGACACAAAGTCATTGGTAGCTCCTTCAATGCTTCAACTTTTTCTATGGACGTAGGTCCACCTTCTTCAAGAATCTCCATGGCTGAAAATTCTTGAAACCACTTCCAACTCAAAAACATGAACATACCTATTCCATGTAAAGTGACTGGAAAAAATCTCGTCTTCTCAAAAGACTGTGTATGCAATGTAGATGAACAAATAGATGGAGTGCCAAACCGTTCACCAGACACACGCAAACAATGAGGTCGAATCTTGTCTTTCTGATCTAAATCAATCAACAGTGGCAATTCACAACGGAAATGCCCATGCTTGGTGCTCATACTTTCTTGTGCTTTTTCTACAATTGTGGCGTGCCAAGGAAGAGACATGGAATGTGACATCCTTGAATGCATACATTTCAGGTTTTCATGAATAATCCGCATACATTCGTGCTCATTCATGAGTGAGACGTGCTCAACGTACAATATGTCATGTCTAGGAAAAGGGATCACATGAAGACGCTGACTAAAATATAGGAAATGGTCACGAATGAAACACTCGTTCAATGCGTGCTGACGAATCATTCGAACACATAGTACTTCCTGTAAGGGTTCTTTGGACCTAGGCTCGAGAGCCAAGATCGGTTCGTCGTGTTTGATCAAATCTGCCGGGGGGGGGGGGGGGGGGGGGTTGCTGTGGACCTCGACTGTAAAGCCAAGATCGATTCTTCGTGGTTGATCGAATGTGCAACGAGGTTAGCTTTGCTAGAAAAAGCATCAACTAAACCATCATCCTTGGGAACAATCACGTCTTGATCATACAAATCATCATGCTTGTGAGAAATCACATTGTGATCATCATGCTTGTCATTGTCAGTTAAATAATCTTGCTTATCATTATCATTCAAATCATCATGCTTATCATCTTGCAAATCATGTGGATCATGCTTTGGAGAAGACGACACCGAAAGAGTCTCCTTCTCCTAAATCCGTTCAATCTTCGCCTGCACATTAGAAATGAGAGATGGAGAATGAACAACTTGCTCTTCACGAATGACAATGGGAGAGTCACTTTTGGCATCGAAAGTGAACGTATTTTCCGCCCAATCAATGAGAGGGCTATGCTCACGACCATCGAATGCTCAAAATCATCTCACATCCTGAAAGAGGAGAGACGAAAAATTTTCTATGAAAAGCGGCTTGTTGAACTGTAAACAACACATCAAGGCACTCCTTCGTAATGAGAGAGTCCATAGTGGGAGCGAAGCCAGAGACCTCAAAAGGAGATTTTTGACTAACCTCTAGGCGGGCTCTCTCAACAAGAGAGGGACTAATCACATCATGCATACTGCCTGGGTCAAACATTATGACAAAACGCTGCCCCGTCATATGACCATAACATTTAATGAGAGACTCATCAATGGGAGGGTCATGACAAACTTGGGGCACACTCGTGTTGTCATTTATTGCATTGATAGAGGAAGTGGGTTTTGTGGATTCTTTAGATTCATTAGAGTCAAGTGTTAGGTGCAACGGAATGAATGTTTGCGCTTTGCTCAAGATGAGTGCTCCGAACTGTGCTCAAGGTTCCTTTTGTTCTTATGGAAGGTAGAGCCTTCCGTGTTTAATGAGAGAATGCTATGATCACAAACAAAGTGAATGGACACTGTGCGTGCAAGTGTATGAGACTGAGAGATAGAGAGAGAAGAGAGATACGACACCAGAGACGTTGTAAAACCTTCCTCTGAAGGCCCCACTCTTGTCGGCGAGAGTGGTCTACTTCTGATCGCACAATCTGGTACAAACGGTATGCATAAGACTGATGCAAGTCTAGGCTATGTCGGCGATGACGAAGTCGACCTAAGGGCTGAAATCTGCAATCTTTCTACTGCTGTCCAAAAACGCTATGGGCTGAAATCTGCAAATCTTGTATCTGCTGAATTCTGACTCTATGTCGATTACGATGTCGATGACGACGATGCGACGACGACGCGCTGAAAACGTAGATGCTGAAATCTGCGTTTTCGGGGCTGAAACTGTAAACCTTGCGGAAACTGACCGTGTGGCGAGGAACTGCTGCGGGAAGGTGAGGTTTGCGAGGTTCGGGACTTGATCTGCGGGTACTAACTGCTAAAAACTGAAAACGCTAATGTTCCTTGACTTTCCGTCGCGGTAAAGGTGCAAAACGCCGGGGCTGATCTTCAACCAAAAACGCTAGGGCTGAATTTTGGTCCTTCTGTCGTCGCCGGGATTCTGCAAATGCAAAAACGCTAGGCTGATCTGCCTTGTCTAACTATTGCCGGGTTGATCTGCCATGCAAAATGCTGGGGCTGATCTGCAATGGAGAAAACGCCAGGCTGTCCTTGGCTAAAAACGCTAAGTCTCCTGGCCGGGGGGGGTTTCTACTGAGAAGTTGCCTGTTGAGCGTGGAGCTCCTGTTGCCGCTTCTGCCATTTAGTGCTAACTTGCGTTTGCTTATATATTTTCTTAGCAAAATTGCTTTTGTTGGAAAGTCACTTAAATTAATAAGTGAAAAATGTCAAAAATAGGGAAAATAGGTTAAAATCACTGGAAAATTCCCCTAACTGATTGTAATGGATTCTGATGGGAATATTGACGATCATGCTGTGTGCAACCAGAGGATATACATCTATGCTAAGTGACTGGGCATGCACGGTCTACGAATAGACTCACAAAAAGTGCCATATCACTTCTAATCTAGACTGACTTGACTGAACTGAACCGTGATCATGTTGTAGCTTGTCCACGGACACATAGGGCTGGATGTGTCATGTGACATCCCCTCCTTTTCAAAGTGAGGTACTGGTACCGAACTGTATGGCGTCGAGGGAGATTGCCAATAGCATCCGGAATCGTGGAAGGGACTCTTCGCCGGCCCACTTTGATGTGTGGGTCATGCGGTACTTGACCTTTATGAAGTTCAACGCTTGCTTCTTTGGGCCGTGCCGAAAGCGACAAAGTCTTCTGTGGCTCCTTCGATGCTTCAACTTCGTCTAGAGTCGTGCTTCTGCCATCTTCAAGAAACTCCATGGGTGAAAATTCCTGAAATCATTTCCAACACAAAACCATGAACATACCCATTCCATGTAAAGTGAGTGGAAAAAATCTTGTCTTCGCTAAAGACTGTGTATGCAATGTAGATGAACATAGAGACGGGAGACGGAGTGACAACCCGTTCATCAAACACATGCAAACAATGAGATTGAATCTTTCTCTTATGATCTAGAGCAATCAACTGTGGCAAAACACAATGGAAATGCCCACGCTTGGTGCTCATACTTTCATGTGCTTGTTGGGAAACTGTGTCATGCCAAGGAAGAGACATGGAATGTGACTTCTTGACATACATACTTTTGAGCTTTTCATGAAAAATCCGCATACATTCGTGCTCATCCATGAGAGAAACGTGCTCAACATACAATATGTCATGCCTAGGAAAAGGGATCACATAAAGATGCTGACTAAAATACAGGAAACGATCACGAATGAAACATTCGAACAATGAGTGCGTATCAATCATGCGAATACATAATACTTCCTGTGAGGGTTCTTTGGACCTAGGCTCGAGAGCCAAGATCGCTTCTTCCTGAATGATCGAATCGTATTGTGGGGGTTCTTTGGACCTCGACTCGAAAGCCAAGATCGGTTCTTCGTGAAGGGTTTCTTTGGACCTCGACTCGAAAGCAAAGATCGATTTGTTGTGATTGATTGAATCTACAACGAGGTTAG
The DNA here is from genome assembly GCF_014529385.1 of Adiantum capillus-veneris. Taxonomy (NCBI): domain Eukaryota; kingdom Viridiplantae; phylum Streptophyta; class Polypodiopsida; order Polypodiales; family Pteridaceae; genus Adiantum; species Adiantum capillus-veneris. The sequence goes on along the minus strand of NC_140943.1, from coordinate 55,307,194 downwards.
CTTCGCTAGAAAAAGCATCCACTAACACATATCCTTGTGAACAATCACATCATCGTCGTGCAACTCATCATGCTTGAGAGAAATGACATCTTGATCATGCAAATCATCATGCTCATCATTATCATTCAAATCATTGTCATTCAAATCATCATGCAAATCATGTGTGTCTTGCTTTGGAGAAGAAGAGACTGAGATAATCTCCTTTTTCAGAATCTCTTGCATCTGTGCCTGAACTTGAGAAAAGAGTCGCAAGAATTCTTTCATGTGTTGGTCGCTCTTTTCTTTCATGGCTTTGTTCTCGCGATCAAATTCTTCTTGTCTTGCTTTGTTCTCGCGATCAAATTTGGCTTGACTTTTTTTTCTTCCAAGTCATATTGATGCCATTTCTTCTTTGTATTCACGATCTCTGGCTGCTCTTCGTTCTTCGTAGGCCTTTCTTTCTGCTTCTCTTTCTGCTTTTCTTTCTTCGCGTTTCAACTGTCTTTTCTTAAACAACTGCTTCAACTCCTCCATAGGAGTTAGTGCAGTCCTTGGCGTAGATGGGGAAGGGGGAGGGTCGGAAAAACCTCCTGGTGGGGAAAATTCTTCTTCGCCTCTCTCATGCTCATCACCTCCAAGCGAAGTATCCATTCCGCTTCGAGTGATGACCATCCACTGAAGTCGTGGGTTCTTGTGGTTCTTGGGGTCTTGGGTTCTTAAGTTCATGAGGAACTTGGGTTCTTGGGGGTCTTGGGTTCTTAAGTCCACGAGGAACTTGGGTTCTTGGGGGTCTTGGTTCTTGAGTTCATGAGGTTCTTTCGCTTGCAAACCGTGCTTGAGAAGGATCTTCTCTTCACCCGAGTTGTACTCCTTTCCGCGGGCGCACCCCTTGGCGGCCTTGTGCTCACACCAAGGTTGCTTTTTCCCACCTCACGTCGATTGGCTGGCTGCTAAGTGAACGGTCCGCTCTCAATGAGTGAAAAGAGACACAAGGGGAGGCTGGACAAGCCCTTCTTTCCTGGGATTCCTGTCACTCTTCAAAAACACGATCAGGAATCGACACGCCCAAGCGAGCTTGGGTTCGTGCGACCTCAATAAGCAAAAAAAATTCTGTGGTTCTTGTGGTTCTTTCCTTGAGTGATACAGAACACTGCCAAAGCTTTGATATCAATGTTAGGTGCAACGGAATGAATGTTTGCGCTTTGCTCAAGATGAGTGCTCCGAACTGTGCTCAAGGTTCCTTTTGTTCTTATGGAAGGTAGAGCCTTCCGTGTTTAATGAGAGAATACTACGATCACAAACAAAGTGAATGGACACTGTGCGTGCAAGTGTATGAGACTGAGAGATAGAGAGATACGACACGAGACATTGTAAAACCCTCCTCCGAAGGCCCCACTCTTGTCGGCGAGAGTGGTCTACTTATGATCGCACAATCTGGTACAAACGGTATGCATGAGACTGATGCAAGTCTAGGCTATGTCGGCGATGACGAAGTTGACCTAAGGGCTGAAATCTGCAATCTTTCTATTGCTGTCCAAAAACGCTATGGGCTGAAATCTGCAAATCTTGTATCTGCTGAATTCTGACTCTATGTCGATGACAACGATGCGACGACGACGCGCTGAAAACGCAGATGCTGAAATCTGCGTTTTCCGGGCTGAAACTGTAAACCTTGCGGAAAGTGACCATGTGGCAAGGAACTGTTGCGGGAAGGTGAGATCTGCGAGGTTCGGGACTTGATCTGCGGGTACTAACTGCTGAAAACTGAAAACGCTAATGTTCCTTGACTTTCCGTCGCGGTAAAGGTGCAAAACGCCGGGGCTGATCTGCAACCAAAAACGCTAGGGCTGAATTTTGGTTCTTCTGTCGCCGGGATTCTGCAAATGCAAAAACGCTAGGCTGATCTGCTATGTCTAACTATTGCCGGGTTGATCTTCCATGCAAAACGCTGGGGCTGATCTGCAATGGAGAAAACGCCAAGCTGTCCTTGGCTAAAAACGCTAAGTCTCTTGCCCGGGGGGGTTTCTATTGAGAAGTTGCCTGTTGAGCGTGGAGCTCCTGCTGCCTCTTCTGCCATTTAGTGCTAACTTGGGTTTGCTTATATATTTTCTTAGCAAAATTGCCCTATCTACTTTTGTTGGAAAGTCACTTAAATTAATAAGTGAAAAATGTCAAAAATAGGGAAAATAGGCTAAAATCACTGGAAAATTCCCCTAACTGATTCTAATGGGAATATTGATGATCATGCTGTGTGCAACCAGAGGATATGCATCTATGCTAAGTGACTGGGCATGCACGGTCTACGAATAGACTTACAAAAAGTGCCAGATCACTTCTAATCTAGACTGACTTGACTGAACTGAACTGTGATCATGCTGTAGCTTGTCCACGGACACATAGGGCTGGATGTGTCACATGACATCAAGCTTAGGACATGTTCTTTTGTTGTGACCCTTAATGTGACAATGAAAACAATGACCTTCCTTAGAATAAGTGCTTTGCTCTTCCGACGTGATGTATCCTCCTAAAATTCCTTGTGCTACCTTGTCATCTGGAGTGAGCTTAGGTTTAGCAATTGTGTTAGCTTTACCCTTAGGTTCACTTTGAGAGTTCTATTATGAGAAACTATTGGAAGATTGGTTAGAAGAGTTACTGTTCTTACCATTCTTACGGTTCTTACTGTTCTGAGGGTTCTGAGAAGTCTGAGAGGTACTTGTCGAAGTCTTGTTTTTCTTAGGCTTTCCCTTGTCGTGCTTCATCTCTTGTGCGACTGCCTTGTTGAGATCGATTGGATCGAGCACTTCGACATCATACTTGATATACTCATCCAATTCATAAAGGAATGCCTCCTTGCACTCCGCATCCGATTTGCGTAATTGAGTGCCGAGCTGCAAAACACGATTAGAGAAAGACATAATTGGCATACCATTTTGCTTGAGACCGCGCCAATCGTCCTTCAATCGTGCGAGGTACTGAGGTGGCATAAACCGCATCTTGAGAGCTTGTCTTGGAAATCGGCCAATTGAAGGAAAGAAGCGTGAATTCGTGGGCTTCCTTTAGGTGCGTGGCTAACTGTGCCTCTTGCCATGCGTGGTACCAATTGATGGCATCATCGGCAAGGTACATAGCTATCGTCAAAACCTTGCTATTTCCTGTCTTCTTAGTTGTCGCAAAATAAGCATTAAATTGATGCAACCAAGATTGAATAACCGTAGCATCCATCTTACAATCATACTTACTGAACTGGATCTTCTTTGTGACTGGGTTGTTGGAGTCCGAATCTCGACTTGTGCCACTTGAGGAACTACCAACATCTTTGGTTGGCTCGGACTTCGAGGCGAGAACATGTCGTACAAACTCTTGCATGCGTTGTTCACTCTGTGCCGTACGCTCGGCCTGTCTTTCTTCAGCCGCCAAGCGCGCTTGAGGACGCTCACGCTCCAAGGTGTCTTGTCTGAGTTGACATTCACGCTCCAAGGTTTCTTGTCTGTGTTGGCGTTCACGCTCCAAGGCTTCCTGTTGTTTTGCTTTTCTTTCTAGTTGTGCCATCGCAACGCGATTCGTTTCTTGTTGTTGTGCCATCATCTCCATCATCGACTTGACCATCGCCTCCATACGATTTGGTACAACTCGTGGCGTAGATGGGGACGAGGGAGGGTCGAAAAAATCTCCTGGTGGGGAAAACACTTCTTCGCCACTCCCATGCTCACCACCTCCATGCGAAGTATCGATTCCGCTTCGGGTGATGACCATACATTGTGATCTTTGGTTCTTAAGTTCACGAGGATCTTGGGTTCTTGTGGTTCTTGGGGGTCTTGAGTTCTTGAGGTTCTTGAGGTTCTTTTTTTCGCTTGCAATCTGTGTTAGAGAAGGATCTTCTCTTCACTCGAGTTCTGCTCTTTTCCGCGGGCGCACCCCTTGGCGGCCTTGCGCTCACACCAAGGTGGTTTTTTCCCACCTCACGTCGATTGGCCGGCCGCTAAGTGCACGGTCCGCTCTCGATGAGTGAAAAGAGGCACAAGGGGAGGCTGCACAAGCCCTTCTTTCTTGGGATTCCTGTCATGTCACGTGACACATCTCAACCCTATGTGTCCGTGGACAAGCTACACCATAGCAGGGTTTCCGTCAAGTCCAATCAAGTTAGATTAGAAGTGATCTAGCACTTTTGTGAGTCTATTCGTAGACCGTGCATGCCCAGTCACTCAGTGTAGATGCATATCCTCTGGTTGCACCTTGCATAAGCATAAGCATTTCCATCAGAGTCAGTTTGTGGATTTTTCAAATGACTTTATCCCATTTTTCCCTATTTTTGACATTTTTCACTTATTTATTAAGTGACTTTTGTTGGGTACTCAGTAGGGCAAATTGGGTAAGTTAATTTATAAGCAAACCCAAGTTAGCACAAATTGGCAGATGAGCACAGCAGGCTACCAAGCGACAGGTGTTCCCTCCCTCTCTCAGCAAGACCCTCTCCAAGCTTTTGGTTGAGGCCCATTCCCTCGCATCCTCAGCCTATTGGAATCGCCCCATCTCCTGGCATTGCCTAGCGTTTTCCCTCCCTGAAGCTATCGCCAGCAAGGCCTGAAGATCAGCGTTTTCATCAGCGTTTTTCAGCATCACTAATGCCAGGCAAGAACTCAGCAGATTCAGCGTTTTTGATATTCATTGGCAGCAGCCCAAAGCAACCACTAACGCCATCATTCAATTGTAGATCCTTGGTGGATTCAGCCCTTGAACCTACAAGTAGATCAGCGTTTTAGCCTCTGTTCAGCCCCTTCAAAACACTGCAGAACATCAGCGTTTTCAGCCGGCAGCAGCCCATTCAAAACGCAGCAGAAACCCTAAGAATCAGCGTTTATTTCAGCCTTAAAGCATCAGCAGAAAACGAGGAAATTCCAGCCACGACATCAGCCCGAATAGTCCCAGTTTCAGCCACGAAGCCGCCGTCGTCATCACCGTCGTCGTCATCGGCATAGTCCAATAGCATCAGTCCATTGCATTCGCATTGTACTCTTTCGTGCAATCAAGTAGACCACACTCGCCGACGAGAGTGGGGCCTTCGGAGGAGGGTTTTACAACCTCTCGGCGTCGTATCTCTCCTTCTCTCAGTCTCATTCACTTGCATACACATGATCCACTCACTTTGTTCGTGATCACAGCACTCTCTATAAGATGGAAAGCTCTCTCTTTCCCTAAGAACTAAAAGGAACCTTGAGCAGTAAAGATCACTAATCTTGAGAAAATACAACATTCATTCTGCTGCACCTTACATTGGTATCAGAGCTTTGGAAGCGTTCTGCATTACTCAAGCGAAGAACCACAAGAATTTTTTTGCTTCTTGTGATTGCACGAACCCAAGTTTACTTGGGCGTGGCGATTCCTAATCGTGTTTTGTTGAAGAGTGACAGGAATCCCAAGAAAGAAGGGCTTGTCCAACCTCCCCTTGTGTCTCTTTTCACTCATTGAGAGCGGACCGTGCACTTAGCGGCCGGCCAATCGACGTGAGGTGGGAAAAAGCAACCTTGGTGTGAGCGCAAGGCCGCAGAGGGGTCCGCCCGCAGAAAGGAGTAGAACGCGGGTGAAGAGAAGATCCTTCTCCAACGTGATTTGCAAGCGAAAGAACCCCTCAAGAACCTCAAGAACCCAAGATTCTCACGAATCAAGGACCTCAAGAACCTCAAGACCCTCAAGAACCCAAGTTCCTCGCGAGCTTAAGACCCCAAGATCATAGTGCATGGTCGTCACCCGAAGCGGCATGGATACTTTGCATTCAGGTGATGAGCATGAGAGAGGCGACGAAGGATTCTCCCCACCAGGAGGTTTTTCCAACCCTCCCCCCTCGCCATCTACGCCAAACCCTATGGAGGCAATGATGAAGCAAATGATGGCCATGATGGATAGACAGGAAGACAAGCGCCTTGCTTTAGAACGCGAGCGCGACGCAAGAAAAGAAAGAAAAGAACTAAGGAAAGAAGAAGCCGCAACAAGAAACACAGCATTGGAGGCCGATCGTGTTGTGCATAGATTGGCTATGGAGGCTGAGCGTGAAGCTCAAAGATAGCTTCGCAATCAAGAATTTATTGCCCAAGTCCTAGCCTCGAAGACCGATCCACCCAAAGATCGGGGAAGTTCGTCAAGTGGCGCAAGCCACGATGCGGATTCCAACCATCCAGTTACAGAAAAGTTGACTTTCAGTAAGTATGACGGTAAGATGGATGCTACAGTTATTCATTCTTGGTTGCATCAATTTAATGCTTAATTTGCGACAACTAAGAAAACAGGAAATAGCAAAGTTTTGACGGCAGCTATGTACCTTGCCGGTGATGCCATAAATTGGTACCATGCATGGCAAGAGGCACAGCTAGCCGCGCACCTAGAGGCAGCCGACGATTTCACGCCCCTCTCTTTTAGTTGTGCTGATTTCCAAGACAAGCTCAAGGCGCGGTTTATGCGACCTCAGTATCTTGCATGCTTGAAAGAGGATTGGCGTAATCTCAAGCAACATGGTATGCCAGTCATGTCTTTTTCTAACCGTGTTTTGCAGCTAGGCACTCAACTACGCAAGTCGGATGATGAGCGCAAAGAGGCTTTTCTCTTTGGGTTAGACGAATACATCAAGTTTGATGTTGAAGTCTTTGACCCGGTGGATCTCAACAAGGCGGTAGCAATCGCTCTTGCCCAAGAGATGAAGCACAACAAGGGAAAGCCTAAGGAGAACAAGTCTTCTCAAGGAACATCTCAGAATTCTCAGAACACACAGAATGGCAAGAACGGTAAGAATGGTAATTCTTCTAGCCCTTCTTCCTCTAATTCCTCGGAAAAGAACTCTAATAATGAATTTAAGGGTAAAGCTAAAGCACCTGCAAAACCTAAGCTAACCCCTGATGAAAAAGCCTCTCAAGGAATTATAGGAGGATACATCACGGCGGAAGAACGAGTGATTTATGCTAAAGAAGGTAGATGTTTTCAATGTCACATTAAGGGTCACATTAAGAAAAACTGTCCTAAGACAGTCCCAACTAAAGAACCAAAGGCACCCGCAACTACCACAAACTCTGTCACAACACAACCTGCATCTTCTCATGACTTAGATACACACATTGATGAATCTCTTATGAAGTGTTATGGTCATGTAAAAGGACAGTGTTTTGTTGTATTGTTTGATCCAGGTAATATGCATGATGTGATTAGTCCCCCTCTTGTTGAGAGAGCCCGCCTAGAGGTTAGTCAGAAATCTTCTCTCGAGGTTTCTGGCTTCCCTCCTGGTATAGACTCTCTTATCACGAAGGAGTGCCTTGATGTGATGTTTACCATTCAGCAAGCTTCTTTTCGTAGGAAATTCCTTGTGTCTTCTCTCTCAGGATGTGATATGATTTTAGGCATTAAATGGTTTCGTGAACTTGATCCGGACATTAAATTTTGTGCTAATACAATCACTTTACATTCCGATACTGATTCCCCCCTCATCATTCGTGCTGAGGAGGGCTTGCATTCTTTGCCTCTCATCTCGCATGTACAGGTAAAGCGTGAATTACGACGAGGAGCACAAGCGGCATTCATTTATGTTGCTCCAGTTTCCCAGAGCATTCAGGCTCCAGGTAAGTATTCGGAGTTGTTTAAGAAATTTAAACACCTCTTTTTGCAGGATGATCTTCCATCTCGTCTCCCACTAGAGCGGTCGGAGGACCACCGCATCGAGCTTATGGAGGGAGCGCAGCCGATCAGTAAGGCTCCCTACCCTTTGAACAAGTCACAGGAGGAAGAGTTAGAGCGACAACTCTCGGAGTTGGTGGCTAGAGGATTCATACGTCCTGTAAGTCCTTTTGCCCCTATTTTGTTCGTTCGCAAGAAGGATGGTTCGTCTCGTTTGTGTGTTGATTACAGGGCATTAAACAAGATGACCGTCAAAAACAAGTTTCCGATGCCTCGCATTGAGTATATCTTGGATAGGCTCAATGGGGTAAAGGTTTTCAGCAAGGTCGACCTCAAAAGTGGATTCCATCAGGTACGGGTATTCAAAGGCGACATTTTCAAGACCGCCTTTCGCACTGAGCGAGGGCAATGGGAGTATATTGTTATGCCTTTTGGATTGACAGGAGCCGTGGGTACATTCAACCGTCTCATGGTAGGTCGTTTCGGCGACATGGTAGGTGTATATGTGTTCATCTTTTTAGATGATATTCTCAATTTTTCTGCATCGTGGGAACAACATGAAAGAGATGTTGAAAGGGTACTAACTTGTTTGGACGAGTGTCAGTTGTACATTGCAGTTAAGAAGTCTGAATTTTTTCTTACTGAAGTCACTTATCTGGGTTATATTATTTCTGCAGAAGGCGTCAAGCTAGACCCCGCGAAGGTGGAACAAGTTCGTAATTGGGATTTGCCCAAAACTGCATATGATATGCATTCTTTTCTTGGTTTATGTCAAGCATATAGTTTGCACATAGAGAATTTTGCACGCGTTGCTGCACCTATGACTGATGTTTTGAAAGGGGTAAAGACTTGCCGTCAGTGCGTAGACTTGCCCGAGGCAGCCGTTGAGGCTTTCACAACTCTCAAGGTTGCGGTGACAGAAGCACCGTGTCTTATCCTTGCCTCTTGGGATGATCCCTTTGAGGTATGGACGGATGCGAGCAATGTCGCCATAGGCGTTGTGCTCCAGCAGCATGGTCGCCCAGTAGCTTTCCTTAGCCGGAAGCTCAATAGTGCGGAAAAGAATTATTCACTTTATGATAAAGAACTTATGTCTGTCTTTCACTCTCTTAAGCATTGGAAGCATTTTTTGTATGGTAGAGAGTTTACAGTGCGCACAAATCATGAAGCCCTCAAGTGGCTCCAGTCTATGCCTAGTGCACATTGGAGTGATCGCCAAGCGCGGTGGTCCCAATTTTTTGAGCAATTTGGAGGTTTGATTGAGTATATGCTTGGAAAAGCTAACCCTGTTGCAAATGCGTTGAGTCGCAAAGGATAGATTTTGGCTCTCGAGTCAAGAACCACATTTTCTATACAGGGTGAGTCTTTCGACAGCATGAAGAATCAGTATGCAGATTCGGAGTTTGGTAAGTATTGGTTGCAGGCTCTTGCTTCCCAAGGGCCCAACAACTATCTCATTCGTGATGGATTGTTATTGTTTCATCAGCGTCTATGTGTGTTGCCCTCTCTCAGGCCAGCCATATTGCATGATGCGCATGACTCTCTCACGGGTGGGCACAGGGGTATGAACACCACATTGGAAAAGATTGAATGACTTTTCTATTGGCCTAAAATGCGAAAAGATGTGTTTAGTTATGTCACATATTGCACTATATGTCAAAAAGTAAAAGCTCATCGGGGTAAGCAGCAAGGCCTCTTGCTTCCGCTGCCTATTCCCGAGGGACCTTTTGAGGATATCTGTCACGAGGACGTGGCAGTTATTAACCATGTCACAGAGATGTGGCAACTGCTAACCTTGGTTGTTGGTTTCTTTCCAATGGGGTTTATTTTATTTGTTTAAGACCCTCTTCTTGAAGTAGCAAACGGTCGGACATTGTATGGCCAATGTGAACGGTGGATTCACCCGCAGACGGGAAGTGGTCGGCACTGGAATTCGTATGGTAAGAGGATGTCTAGGCTCAGAGCAAGATCATATAGGTCCCCCCGTCGCACTTAGCAAGTTGGTGGATACTAGGAAGTGAACTCAATTAAGGCGTAAAGTCAAGGTGGGACTACCAACAAAAAGTATCCGACAGTTGGGCCACATTGCATTTTTGGATGCGGTCCCAATGAGGATAGATGGTCAGAAGACCAGTGGGAGCCCAACGGAAGCATCTCCTAAAATTTAGGGAACTGCTATTTTGGGCCACGAAATGTGTTCGCGTCATTACCTTCGGTATGACTAGGGGAACACTTTACAACTCTGCCGCGAAGTCAACTGACGCACCAGTTGAGATATTTTTAGCAGGGAAAGCCCAAACTCGGAAACTGGGCGACGTGTCAGCTTGTGAGCGATTCTGCCACTCTGGGAGGCAAAAACGAGCTGCATATCATCAAAGGGGGCGCCATTTTCAGCCACAGGCGGATTGCAACAGGTACAGAAGCTATGGAATGCTTACCTTGCCCTCTATGCACAGTATGGTGACGGGAGTGATGCCCCGCACGCTACATACTGCTCTCTTTCTCCCCTACGTGCAGTTATGTGATGCCCCACAAGAGGGCTACTCATTTGACTGATGTACAGTTGTGTGGGTTCATGCTTTTGTGCTGAGGCAAGAGCCTCCTTGAGCAGGAACAGGGGTAGCTAACTGCTGCTCCAAAGCAGGCACTGGTGAGGGTCATAACCTCACCGTACAGGTGCAAAATCAGCGCTGTGTATGCGCTGTAATTTGACTGTTTTTCAGCCATACGGACGCTAGGATCATTGGGAATCGTGCCCCACTGGCAAAGGACAGTTAGGGGACTGTTTGGGGCTGAAAACAGGGCAAAAACCAGTAAATACAGCGTGCTGAATTTACTGTTTTTGGACAGGAATCAGAGGGTATACGACAGTGCAAGCGAGTTCCAGCAGGGGAATTGGTTTCGCGCAAGTTTTGGGACTGTTATGCTGCCGAAATTTGGCCAAATCAAATGGTATCTAGGTGGATACACGTGAAGGATTCCCAGGACCTTACCTTGTAATTTACCCTCCTAAAGAATAAAGAAATATCGAAAGGGGCGCCAATTTTGGGGCCTACAGGTTGTCGGCGTCTGCTCGGAGCATTCTAGCTTCCGAGCCGTGTGTGAGTTGAAGTGTTAACTCCCGTCGCAGGTTCTCTTTGCAAAGTGCTCTGTGTGTGTGTATAAAGTAAAGAATTTCGGGTGAAAGCCAACGCCTACCGCCCTACGGGCCGGTTTCATGGTTCCGTTGCCGGGACATCAATCACTTTTTCCTCAAAGAGTGAGCCTGGATTGTTGAGGGTAAAGACACACATTGCAAGAACGCGGGGATTACACTATGACCGACAAGGGGAAGGGAATTATGGAAGAGGGTTCCTCTCCAAAGGACAGGGAGGAGATTCCTATGGTTTTTGAGATTGGCGAGAGCTCACGGCCACGTCAGTCTGTACCTCCTGTCAACGTGAATGTCCCTCCAGTAGTACAGGGCTTTATGACAGGGCAACTCGAGGATGATGCGTTTAAGACTCAGTTAGTTGCCGTGGTGAATGTCTTTTCGCAGCTGGTGCAGAATCCGAGGTTTATGGAATTCTTGCAAGCGCCATCAGTGCAACATCAAAATAAGCAACCTACGCCGCGTACGGAGCTTGTTGAAGCTCAAGCCCAAGTACTTCATGAGGCGCAGGAGGAAAGGGAACACTCGCATGTTGCGGAGTCGGGGGCTCCAAAGCAGGTTCCTCCCGTGCTTGAACAGGTGGCTAGAACGCCTATTCCACAGGTTATGCCAGTTTAGCCCGCCACCTTTCAGAGCCAGCATGCTGTCTTGAATGGACAGGGAGCTGGATACCAGGCTATGCACTCAGTTTTTCCACCACCCACGGTACATCCTGGGTATTTCGGGGGTGGATCAGTGTTCCAAAGTATGGCTGGTTATGCGTCTGGAAGTCAGCCGTACATGCCAGGAACAGTGTTCGGGGGTATGCAAGGCATCATGCCAAACCCCATGTATGGTACTATCGGCATGCAGCAAGGTTTCCACGGCAACCAGGGCCAGTTTGGGGTGCCACAGGGTCATTTTGGCATGGCTGGTTTTTCTGGACAGCAGCCAGATATCGCACCTCTGACGCAAAATGTGAATGGCCAACACGTGCCGATCATGCCTACTACAGTGCCCATGTTGCAGACCATCCCGTATGACAACTTGGGGGCACTAGAGAAGCCAAAGGCTTACAAAGAAGGTGGTGCAGCAGTAAAGTTCAGTACCTTCAGTGGTTTCGAGGACAAGACAAAGGCACTCACTTTCCTCCAGTAGTTTGATACAGCTTATGCGGGAGGGAATTTTACAGAGGCCTCGAAGGTTAGGAAAGCTGCCACTTTCTTAAAGGACAATGCGCTTACATGGTGGACGACATTGTTAATGCAAGGACAGGCACCCGCCACTTGGGTTTACTTCAAGCAAATGTTTGCATCTGCTTGGCTATCAAATGAATTTGAAGCTGATGTCTTGACAGATTGGCACCAGCTTACGGCAGCTTCGTGCAAGAGCTTGCTGGAGTACAATAGGAGGTTTTGTAAAGCATTACTCTCAGTGACCTCCTACAGATTTGTGCCACTGACAGAGCAGATAGAGAAGTATTGTTGTGGGTTGCCTAAAGGGCTTCGCGATTACTGTACAAAGAATAGAGTGGCTACCCTTACTCAGCTTATGGAAGTTGCGAACATTGGTCTTGCCCTGTTGAAAGGAGAGGACAGTGGATTTCCGAGCAGTGATAAAGGAGGGCAGCAGAAGAAAAATTCAGCGAAGAAGCCCTTTGTGAAGACGGCTCCTGATGCGTCACAGGGGTCAGAAAAGGCCACCAAGGACAAGGATTCAGCTGGGACTTCTGGAGCGCAGGCAAAGAAACAGAAAAGGAAGCCTTTTGTGCGCAAGTCGCTCGAGGAAAAGAAGGTCCTAATGGCTGAGAACAAATGCTTTATATGCGAGCAGCCTGGTCATATTTCTATCAATTGTCCACAAAGGAAAAGGCCAGCTGACTCAGAGGATAAAGAAGACCAGAAAGGCAAGAAGCCTAAACCCACGGCAGGTTTAGTGCAGACATGGTGGGTGACAGGCCCAGCACAGATGCCAGTGAGTTATGCAGGGCATGGGGTAAAGTTAGGGATCAGACGGCACTCATCTTCTTTGATCCAGGTGCCAAAGCCAACTTTATCTCACGAGAGTTAGCTATGAAGCTCGGCATCAAAGCTGAAGAGATGGGGTACACAGCAGAAGCAGGGTTGGCATGTCCTGGCCACTCAGAGTGTGTTACTCCCATCATTGGAAAACTGCGTCTGCATATTCAGTCGTATGTGGACACTGAAGAGTTTTACATCATGCCGCTCGAAGGTTGTGACGCCTTGTTGGGGATCCCGTGGATGTTCCGAGTGCATGGAGTCTTGGATGCCTACAACAAAAAGATCACTGTACAGCATAGGGGCAAAACTCACATCTTGGATGTAAAGCTTAAAGGAGAGTCAGTCCCTATTGTATCTGCTTCTGCTATCACTTCTGTAATAAAGAATCATCTTTCTGTGTACTTGATTTTTGCACGTGATGTCTCAGATAGGGATCAGTCAAATTTATCTGTGTTAGATAAAGAAAGGTCAGCATTTTTGCAAAAGTTTAGTGACTGTTTTTCTGATTCATTACCGTCGCAATTACCGCCAGAGAGACCTGAGGACCATCAAATAGATTTGGTGCCAGGGTGTAGCCCACCAAATAGACCTCCCTACAGGGTTAGTGCGGCGCAGCAGAAAGAGATTATGGGCCAGGTTGAGGAGTTATTAGAGAAGGGGCTGATTCAGCCTAGTTCTTCACCCTTTTGCTCCCCAGTGCTCCTAGTGCAGAAGAAGGATGGCTCATGGCGCATGTGTATACCGTGCGTTGAATAAGAATACCATCAAGAATAGGTTTCCTATTCCTCGCATTGATGATATTCTCGATTGTTTAGAGGGTGCTGCAATTTTCAGCAGGATAGACCTGAAGAGTGGGTACCATCAGATTCGTATAAGCCTAGAGGATGTGCACAAGACTGCGTTTAGAACGACATTTGGTCTTTATGAGTTTCTAGTGATGCCGTTTGGGCTAACAAATGCTCCAGCCACGTTCAACAGAATGATGGACCGGATTTTCCGCTCGCATCAACAGTTTGTTGGAACATTCTTCGATGACATGATTGTGTATTCGAAGAATGAAGAGGAGCATAGGCGTCACTTGACCATTGTGTTCGAAGAGCTGCGCAGTCACAGGTTGCTTGTCAATCCTAAGAAAAGTGAATTCTTCCTTGAAGAGATCCACTTTCTGGGCCACATAGTCTCAAAGGATGGTGTAAGAATGGATCCCGCAAAGGTCGAAGCTATCAACACATGGCCTGACTTGAAGACTGTGCACGATGTCAGAAGCTTCTTGGGATTGTGTTCCTACTATAGAAGGTTTATCAGAAATTTTGCAGAGATAGCATCGCCTCTTCACGCATTGCAAAAGAAAGAGGTCACTTTCAGATGGACCCAAAAAGAGATTTCAGCTTTTAGTCTCTTAAAGGAAAAGTTGACTTCAGATCCAGTTATTGTTTTGCCAGATCTCAGGAAGTCATTTGTGGTCCAGTGTGACGCGTGTGGCAGTAGCATCGGAGCAGTGCTAATGCAAGATGGACGGGTAGTAGCCTATGAAAGCCGAATTTTGCAAGGGCCAGAGAGGACTATGCAAGTCTATGAGAAAGAGCTCTTGGCCGTGATTCATGCGCTTTCTAGCTGGAAGCACTACCTCTTAGGTGTTGATTTTGTTGTCCAAACAGATCATCAGACCTTGCGATACTTCTTGACACAGTCAAAGTTATCCGAAAAGCATATGCGATGGGCAAACATTCTTTCCATGTTCCACTTCCAGATTATGCATGTGGAAGGCAAGAAGAATGTTGTGGATGATGCGTTATCAAGAAAGCCACAAATTTCAGCTGTGTCAATTCCTTATCATCATGAGTTAGATGACATGAAGGAACAGTATACTGCTGATGAAGATTTTGCAAGGATCTTTGAACAGTTACAAGAGAGGCAACATCACGAGCACTACCTCCTCAGAGACGGTTTTATGATGATGCATGGCAGACTTTGTGTCACTAGGCCACTGCGACATAAGGTCATGGAAGAGAGTCATGTCCCACCGTATGCAGGGCATCGTGGCATTGATGCAACAGTTAAAGCGGTAGAGTTCTTCTATTGGCCTACCTTGAGGAGAGATGTGGATGCCTTTGTGCGAGCATGCATAGTTTGCCAAAAGGTCAAGTTTGACAGGCAAAAGGCACCAGGGTTGTTACAACCACTACCGATTCCGGATAAGCCATGGGAAAGCATTGCTATGGACTTTATCTTTGATCTTCCAAGGACGCCAACAGGGAATGATGGTATATGGACCATTATCTGCAGGTTCAGCAAGCAGGCCCATTTTATCCCTGTCAGGAAGAAGATAAAATCTGATCAGATGGCACGCTTGTTCATGTACAATGTGTTTAAGTACCATGGTATGCCACAATCGATTATCAGTGATCGTGATCCTCGCATGACCAGTTTGTTCTGGAGAGGATTGTTTGAGAACATGGGTACTACGCTCAAGTTCTCGTCTTCGTTTCATCCACAAACTGATGGACAGTCAGAAGAGGCCAATTCTACTGTCTTAGATCTGCTGAAATGCTATGTGTCAGATAATAAGGGCAAGTGGGAACAGTATTTGCCTATGCTTGAGTATGCGTACAATAATACAGTGCATTTGTCTACTGGCAAAGCACCTTTTGAAATTGTTGAAGGCGGCAAAAAGGTTCCTCCCATTTTGCATACAAAGGACAATATCTTTGAGGCAGATCGATATGTTGAGAACTTGGATGAGATGTATAAGAAGATTAAAGTTGCCTTGGAGAAGACACAGGCAAAACAGAAAAAGGCTGCTGATCGTCACCGTCGTGAATTGCTACTATCACCTGGTGATTGGGTTCTCTTAAGGTTCGAAAAGGCAAGATTAAAGAAGATGAAGGGCAAGGAACGGCTGTTTCCTAAGCTCAGCATGTGTTACTATGGGCCTTTTCAAGTGCTTGACAAGATCAGCGATGTGGCTTACAGGCTGAAATTGCCTGATGCGTGGAAGATTCATAATGCGTTTCACGTGAGTCTTCTAAGACCCTTCGTGGGTGATGTGCCAGAAGATATGCCAGTTGAGGATCAGCCAGAAGTTGAGGAACTTGATGAGATCCTGGTACCTGAGCAAGTTTTGGCACATAAGGACAGAAAAGTTAAAGGACAAGTTGCAAGACGCTATTTGGTGAAGTTCAAGAACTATCCGCCTATGGATGCAAAGTGGATGGAAGAGCATGAACTGTCAGAGTCACCAAATGTATTGCAGCTTTACCTTGAAGCCTTTGGGTTACAGCCTACTTATGTCCCAACCCAACGTGTGCAAAGGAGGGGTAATGATAGAGCTAGTACATCGAATGTACATATGAATTCAGTGCCATAGATAGAAATGGCAAAAGTATGAAGGCCTCATTAAGTCATTTGTATCTATGTATGTTACGACCTTTCTTGCGGATACATGCGATGATAAAAGAGTGTTGATAGCACAAGATCATCAGTGGCGTGTATTTATGGTATGCAATCGAGGACGTTTGCGATTTCAAGAGGGGGGTATGTCACGAGGACGTGGCAGTTATTAACCATGTCACAGAGATGTGGCAACTGCTAACCTTGGTTGTTGGTTTCTTTCCAATGGGGTTTATTTTATTTGTTTAAGACCCTCTTCTTGAAGTAGCAAACGGTCGGACATTGTATGGCCAATGTGAATGGTAGATTCACCCGCAGACGGGAAGTGGTCGGCACTGGAATTCGTATGGTAAGAGGATGTCTAGGCTCAGAGCAAGATCATATAGGTCCCCCCGTCGCACTTAGCAAGTTGGTGGATACTAGGAAGTGAACTCAATTAAGGCGTAAAGTCAAGGTGGGACTACCAACAAAAAGTATCCGACAGTTGGGCCACATTGCATTTTTGGATGCGGTCCCAATGAGGATAGATGGTCAGAAGACCAGTGGGAGCCCAACGGAAGCATCTCCTAAAATTTAGGGAACTGCTATTTTGGGCCACGAAATGTGTTCGCGTCATTACCTTCGGTATGACTAGGGGAACACTTTACAACTCTGCCGCGAAGTCAACTGACGCACCAGTTGAGATATTTTTAGCAGGGAAAGCCCAAACTCGGAAACTGGGCGACGTGTCAGCTTGTGAGCGATTCTGCCACTCTGGGAGGCAAAAACGAGCTGCATATCATCAAAGGGGGCGCCATTTTCAGCCACAGGCGGATTGCAACAGGTACAGAAGCTATGGAATGCTTACCTTGCCCTCTATGCACAGTATGGTGACGGGAGTGATGCCCCGCACGCTACATACTGCTCTCTTTCTCCCCTACGTGCAGTTATGTGATGCCCCACAAGAGGGCTACTCATTTGACTGATGTACAGTTGTGTGGGTTCATGCTTTTGTGCTGAGGCAAGAGCCTCCTTGAGCAGGAACAGGGGTAGCTAACTGCTGCTCCAAAGCAGGCACTGGTGAGGGTCATAACCTCACCGTACAGGTGCAAAATCAGCGCTGTGTATGCGCTGTAATTTGACTGTTTTTCAGCCATACGGACGCCAGGATCATTGGGAATCGTGCCCCACTGGCAAAGGACAGTTAGGGGACTGTTTGGGGCTGAAAACAGGGCAAAAACCAGTAAATACAGCGTGCTGAATTTACTGTTTTTGGACAGGAATCAGAGGGTATACGACAGTGCAAGCGAGTTCCAGCAGGGGAATTGGTTTCGCGCAAGTTTTGGGACTGTTATGCTGCCGAAATTTGGCCAAATCAAATGGTATCTAGGTGGATACACGTGAAGGATTCCCAGGACCTTACCTTGTAATTTACCCTCCTAAAGAATAAAGAAATACCGAAAGGGGCGCCAATTTTGGGGCCTACAGGTTGTCGGCGTCTGCTCGGAGCATTCTAGCTTCCGAGCCGTGTGTGAGTTGAAGTGTTAACTCCCGTCGCAGGTTCTCTTTGCAAAGTGCTCTGTGTGTGTGTATAAAGTAAAGAATTTCGGGTGAAAGCCAACGCCTACCGCCCTACGGGCCGGTTTCAATATCTCCATGGATTTTGTGACTAACTTACCACCGAGTCAGCATTCAAGGAACACTCAATGTTTAACTATTGTTGTTCGTTTCAACAAATTCTCCATGTTAATTCCTTGTAAGGCCACAGTTACTGCACAGGATGTTGTACGATTGTTCATAAAGCATTGGTACCCCCTCTGTGGTTTGCCAAAGTCCATTGTTTCAGATAGGGATGTTAAGTTTACGTCCAACTTTCGACGTGCACTCTTTGACACAAAATTGAATTTTTCATCCGCTTTTCATCCACAGTCAAATGGTCAAACGGAAATTTATAATCAGTTAGCTTTTGATGTGTTGAAGTCTTATGCTCATGATCAACAGTCTCAATGGGTACAGGCTATTCTCAATGATTCCTTCTCTTCTCTATTGGTCGAACTCCGTATGAGGCAGCTTTTGGCCGCCGATTCCAGTCATTGTTGACTCGATCGGTCAGTCAAATGCCTGATGCCAATGCTCAGAGTCAGTCATTGGATGAGATTTTTGAGAGTGTGAAGCTTCGGCTAAGCAAGGCTCAGGAATCTTATTCTCGACAGGCTAACAAGCATCGTCAGGAGGTCTCGATCAAGGAAGGAGATTGGGTGTATCTACGGATTATGAACAGCGTCTTAAGCAAGTTGGAAAGAAATGTCCTAAGTTATCTTTTCGTATGTATGGTCCATTTCCAACCATCAAAAAGATTAATGTGGTTTCAATGAAATTGAAGTTGCCTAACTCATGGTCAATGCACAACGTATTCCATGTTTCTTGGTTGAAAGTGTTTCAGGGAACACCTCCAAAGGACGTTTCGGAAGAAGAAGAACCGGAGATCATCGATGAAGCAGAAGTCATGGAGCCGGAGCAAGTCTTGTTGCATCGGTTTCGCCATGGTTCGAAGAAATAAGTACAACAGTATTTTTTGAAGTTCAAAGATCGAGGAACCCATGAAGCGGTGTGGGTAGACGAAGAGTTCTTCAAGGATTATCCGGAGTTGTTGGCAGACTACAAGGAAGCCATGCAGCTCGGTACCAGTACCTTACTTTAAAAAGGAGGGGATGTCACGTGACACATCCCAACCCTATGTGTCCGTGGACAAGCTACACCATAGCAGGGTTTCCGTCAAGTTTAGTCAAGTTAGATTAGAAGTGATCTGGCACTTTTGTGAGTCTATTCGTAGACCGTGCATGCTCATCACTCAGTGTAGATGCATATCCTCTGGTTGCACCTTGCATAAGCATAAGCATTTCCATCAGATTCCATCAGAGTCAGTTTGGAGATTTTTCAGATGACTTTATCCCATTTTTTCCTATTTTTGATATTTTTCACTTATTTATTAAGTGACTTTTGTTACCTACTCAGTAGGGCAAATTGGGTAAGTTAATTTATAAGCAAACTCAAGTTAGCACAAATTGGCAGATGAGCCAAGGAGCACAATAGGCTACCAAGCGACAGGTGTTCCCTCCCTCTCTCAGCAAGACCCTCTCCAAGCTTGTTAGTGAGGCCCATTTCCCCGCATCCTCAGCCTATTGGAATCGCCCCATCTCCTGGCATTGCCTAGCGTTTTCCCTCCCTGAAGCTATCGCTAGCAAGGCCTGAAGATCAACGTTTTCATCAGCGTTTTTCAGCATCACTAACGCCATGCAAGAACTCAGCAGGTTCTGTCACCAGCGTGTGACTACTATCTATCCTTTTTGTTGATTTCTTTCTTATTATCTATTTACTTTCACTTTTTGGAAACACCCCTCGGGAAATCTAACTGCTCTGCATTGCATAGCTAGTGTGGAACTGTCCAGAGGGAGTCCAGGCCTGAGGGCAAGAGAGCACTAAGGTTGGACAAGGACTATGGTTAGCCAAGTGGGGTCATTGACTAGCCAAAGTGGAATCCTTTGCTACAGAGGCTACATTTCAGTTCTGGATGTGGCCACAGTGTACAAAGAGGGTCGGATGACCTAGAAAGATACAATGGCAGCATCTCCTAAAATTTAGGGAACTGCTATTTTGGGACCTGAAAATGTGTTGGCGTCATTACCTCCGGAATGACAAAGGGAACATTTTCTTACTCTGCCGTGAAGTCAACTGGGCAACCGGTTGGGAGATTTTTAGGCGGCAACCCCGAAACGGGAAAATGCTTGTAAATGTGCCAAGTGGCACATTCTGGTGCAGTTTCTAATGCAAGAGAGAGTTGGCGCTGAATTTTAAGATGGGAGAGGCTCATTTGCAGCTTTTGTCACAGGTTAAGAGCTATGGAGTGCTTGCTTTCCCTCTTATGCACAGTGCGGTGCCAGGAGTGATGCCCTGCACGCTACGCACTGCCCTCTCTCTCCCCTTTGGCAGTATGTTATGCCCCTCTAGTGGGCTTTTCATTTGACCAATGTACAGTTGTGTGGGTTCATGCGCGATTGCCGAGGCAAGAGCCTCTTGCACAGGTACTGGATTAGCTAGCGGCTAATCCCCCCGCAGGCATAGGTGAATTCGGAGAGCTTTCACGCCAGAAATCTCGTCCGATTCAAAGGGCAAGTAGCCCTACAGGTGCGGGAGCTCGAGGACTTGCTACGGATGCGACCGGCACGCGAAACGGAGCCCGAAACAGTGAATTACAGCCTGCTGTGTATTTTTGCAGGTTTAGGGTTTTGGCCCTAAACGGACCCTAACACCCCCAGGAGGTTCGGGGACGCAAGGGGACCGCTGTACAGGTGATCTGGCGCATTTTCAGGGCTGAAAACAGAGAATTCAGCGTGCTGCAGATTCTCGCCAGGTTTTGCAAAGTGCCCGTATGCGTCGGGAAAGTCGGTCAATGCGTGGGAATACTGACTGTGAAGGGTTCTAGTACAGTTATGCTGCCGAAATCGTGCTGGAACAGTGGAAATTCAGCCGAGTTTGTGCGGGGCAGCTTGTAGGGAACCACAACGTTTACTTCCCTCTTTTGAACAATAAAGAAATACCGAAAGGGGCGCCTAAGTTAGGGGCCAATCTGGTGTCCGTCTACTCATACAGGTGCAATCTAGCAGCCTGTATCCCTCTCCCCTTTGTTGTGTCTTGAAAGTACAGGTAAAATAGACGACTAATAATGGGTGAAAGCTAAATCAAGGTTTAAAGTAAAGTCTACCGCCCTTTTTGGATTGAACAGGCCGGTTTCATGGTTCCATCGACGGGATTAAATCACTTTTTCCCATAGAAGTGAGCCTTGGTCAGTTTTGGGCTTGAAGACACAGGGGATCATAAACCAGACACAGGGAATTGCAATTATGGCTAACAGACCAGATGATGTGACTGAAGAGGTTTCCTCTTCACAGGGTCAACAGACACATGAAGTGGGTGAGTCGTCAAGACCACCACAGACAGATGATGATATATTCAAGACCCAGTTGGCTACTGCTGTGGCTATGTTCACACAAGTAATGCAGAACCCGAGGTTTTTAGCCTTTCTGCAACCTCCTGTTCCGTCTCAGCAAGTTGGGTTACTGGATCATATTCAAAAGCCTGTTAAGGCTAGAGCACAGGTGATTCATACTGCACAGTCAATGGAAACACCTGTACACTTGACGGAGAACATGCAGTCTCCAGAACCTATGCCTAAGGTGCAAGAACAGGTGGCTGAGATGCCAGTTTTTCAAGCTGTACTAGTTCAGCCCGCCACCTTTCAGCAGCCTATGGCTGGTTCTAATGGGCAGGGAAGCAACCTACAGGCTATGCAACAGGTCTTCCCACCACCTTCAGTACACCCTGGCTATTTTGGAGGTGGATCCATATTCCAGAGCATGGCTGGTCATGCACCTGGAAATCAGTTTTATACGCCAGGAACAGTGTTCAGGGGTGCTCAAACGATGATGCCTAACCCCATGTACAGTGTCATGGGTATGCTACCAGGGTTTCAGACAAGGCCTATGCAGGGGGAAACTTTACAGAGGCTTCAAAGGTCCGCAAGGCAGCCACTTTCTTGACAGGGAATGCGGGACAATGGTGGACAACTTTATTGCTTCAAGGGCAAGCTCCGTCCACATGGATTTACTTCAAGCAGATTTTTGCAGCAGCATGGTTATCTGATGACTTCGAAGCAGATGTCATGACAGAATGGCACCAGCTTAATGCTGCCACTTGCAGAAATCTGGATGATTACAATCGGAAGTTTTGGAAAGCTCTACTTCCAGTAACTTCCTATAGGTTTGTGCCATTGACAGAACAGATTGAAAAATACTGTTGTGGCCTACCTAAAGGATTAAGAAAGTACTGTACAAAGACAAAAGTCACTACTTTGACGCAGCTCATCGAGGTAGCAAACACTGGCAATGGTTTGCTCAAGGGAGAAGATTGTGAATTTAACACTGGCGTCAAGGCAGGATCAGGCAAGAAAAATTCAGCCAAGAAGCCTGTTCCCAATGAGGCTCCTAAAGGGACTCAGGAGTCAGCCAACGCAGGGAAAGACAAAGCTACGGCTGAATCAGAAAAAGGACCAGCAAAGAAATGAAAAAGACGTTTTCCTCGCAAGTCAGAAGAGCAAAAGAAGGTCCTTAGGACAGAGAACAAATGCTTTATATGTGAGCAGCCTGGCCACATTGCCTACAACTGTCCTACAAAGAAAAGGCCAGCTGATTCTGATGACAAGGAAGACAAGAAAGGAAAGAAGCCCATGGCTGGTCTAGTGCCAAATATGGTGGGCGACAAGCCAAATTCAGACGCAAGTGAGCTTTGCAGAGCATAGGGAAAGGTCAGGGATCAAACAGTGCTTATCTTCTTTGATCCAGGTGCCAAAGCCAACTTTATTTCCCCAGAATTGGCTTCAAAGTTGGGAATCAGACCTGAAGAGATGGGGTATACAACAGAGGCAGGTTTGGCATGTCCTGGCCATACAGAGGCTGTGACACCCATCATTGGAAAGTTGCGTCTACATATCCAGTCCTATGTAGATGCTGAAGAATTTTACATCATGCCACTGGACGGATGTGATGTGTTGTTAGGTATTCCTTGGTTGTTTCGTGTACAGGGAATCATGGATGCCTACAACAAAAAGATCACTGTACAGAGCAGGGGAAAGACTCACATTCTGGATGTAAAGCTTAAAGGGGAGTCTATTCCTACTGTATCAGCTTCTGCTATTACTTCTGTAATGAAAAAGCATCTTTCTGCGTACTTGGTTTTTGCACGTGAAGTGTCAGATTGTGATGAATCAAATTTATCTGTGCTAGATAAAGAAAGGCAATGTTTTTACAACAGTATAGTGACTGTTTTTCCGATTCATTACCGTCTCAATTACCGCCAGAGAGACCCGAGGACCATGCGATAGATTTGGTGCCAGGCAATAGCCCACCGAATAAGCCTCCGTACAGGGTTAGTGCGGCTCAGCAGAAAGAGATAATGGGCCAAGTACAGGAGCTGTTAGAAAAGGGGCTGATTCAGCCCAGTTCATCTCCATTCTGTTCTCCAGTGTTGTTGGTGCAGAAAAAGGATGGCTCATGGTGTATGTGCATCAACTACCGTGCATTGAACAAGAATACCATCAAGAATAGGTTCCCTATACCTAGAATTGATGATATTATGGACAAATTAGAAGGAGCAGCTATGTTTAGCAGGATAGATCTAAAGAGTGGGTACCATCAGATCCGCATTAGATTAGAGGATGTGCACAAGACTGCTTTTAGAACGACGTTTGGCCTTTACGAATTTTTAGTGATGCCCTTTGGTCTCACAAATGCTCCTGCTATGTTCAATAGGATGATGGACAGAATTTTCCGTCCACACCAGCAGTTTGTTGGTACATTCTTTGATGACATGATAGTCTACTCAAAGAATGAAGAGGAGCATAGGCATCACTTGGCCATTGTGTTCAAAGAGCTACGCAGTCATAGGTTGCTCATCAATGCAAAGAAAAGTGAGTTTTTTCTGGAAGAGATTCACTTTCTGGGACACATTGTCTCAAAGGATGGTGTCAGAATGGATCCTGCAAAAGTTGAAGCGATCAAGTCATGGCCAAATTTGAAGACGGTGCATGATGTCCGAAGCTTTTTGGGACTATGCTCCTATTACAGAAGATTTATCCGAAATTTCGCTGAGATTGCTTCACCTTTACATGCTCTTCAAAAGAAGGCAGTCACCTTCAGATGGACACAGAAAGAGATTTCAGCTTTTAATCTCTTAAAGGAAAAGATGACTTCAGATCCAGTCATTGTGTTGCCGGATCTTAGGAAGTCATTTGTGGTCCAGTGTGATGCCTGCGGTAGTAGCATTGGTGCAGTGCTAATGCAAGATGGCAGGATAGTAGCCTATGAGAGCAGAATTTTGCAAGGGCCAGAGATGACCATGCAGGTCTATGAGAAAGAGTTACTGGCTGTGATTCATGCGCTCTTAAGTTGGAAACACTACCTGCTAGGTGCAGACTTTGTTGTCCAAACGGACCATCAGACCTTGCGATACTTCTTGACACAGACAAAGTTATCTGAGAAGCATATGCGATGGGCAAATATCTTGTCCATGTTCCATTTTCAGATTGTGCATGTGGAAGGCAAGAAGAACGTTGTGGCTGATGCCTTGTCAAGGAAGCCACAAATTTCAGCTGTGTCAATTCCTTATCATCATGCACTTGATGATATGAAGGAACAGTATGAAAATGATGAAGATTTTGCAAGGGTCTTTGAGCAGCTAATGGATGGACAACGTCATGAACACTATCTTCTTAAAGATGGGTTCATGATGATGCATGTCAGATTGTGTGTCACAAAGCCATTGCGACGCAAAGTTATGGAAGAGAGTCATGTCCCACCGTATGCAGGGCATCGTGGTATCGATGCTACAGTTAAAGCGGTTGAGACATTCTTCTATTGGCCTACATTGAGAAGGGATGTGGATGCCTTTGTGCGAGAATGCCTAATATGCCAAAAGGTCAAGTTTGACAGGCAAAAGGCACCAGGGTTATTGCAACCACTACCTATTCCAGATAAACCATGGGAAAGTATTGCTATGGATTTTATCTTTGATCATCCGAGAACGCAGACAGGAAACGATGGTATTTGGACCATTATTTGCAGATTCAGCAAACAGGCTCATTTTATTCCTGTCAGGAAGAAGATAAAGCCAGATCAGATGGCACGCTTGTTTATGAGCAATATTTTCAAGTATCATGGCATGCCACAGTCGATTGTTAGCGACCGTGATCCACACATGACAAGTTTGTTCTGGAGAGGCTTGTTTGAGAATATGGGCACCACGCTCAAATTCTCGTCGTCATTTCATCCTCAAACAGATGGGCAGTCAGAAGAGGCAAATTCTACTGTCCTAGATCTGCTGAAGTGTTATGTGTCAGAGCATAAAGGAAAGTGGGAGCAGTATTTGCCATTGGTGGAGTATGCATACAATAATACAATGCATTCATCAATTGGCAAGGCACCTTTTGAGATAGTTGAAGGTGGCAAGAAAGTTCCTCCCATACTGCATACAAAGGACAAGATATTTGAAGCAGATAAGTATGTTCAGGACATGGATGAAATGTACAACAAGGTCAAAGTGGCCTTAGAAAAGACTCAGGCAAAGCAAAAGAAAGCAGCTGATCGTCACCGTCGTGAAGTGGTATATTCACTTGGTGATTGGGTGCTTTTACGCTTTGAAAAGGCAAGGTTAAAGAAGATGAAGGGCAAGGAAAGATTGTTTCCAAAGCTCAGCATGCGTTACTATGGGCCTTTTGAAGTGTGCGACATAATCAGTGATGTTGCATATAGGCTGAAATTGCCTGACAGTTGGAAGATTCACAATGCGTTTCATGTGAGTCTTCTCAGACCCTATGTGGGTGATGTGCCAGAAGATATGCCAGCTGAAGATCAGCCGGAAGTCGAGGAACTTGACGAGATCTTGGTCCCTGAACAGATTTTGGTACACAAAGAAAGGAAAGTGAAAGGCAAGGTTGCTAGGCGTTACTTGGTAAAGTTCAGAAACTATCCACCAATGGATGCTAAGTGGATGGAAGAAGGTGAACTTGCAGAGTCACCAACTGTGTTATCACTTTACCTGGAAGCCTTCGATTTGCAACCTACCTTGACCCCTGGAGTTTCAAAGCTAAATGGATTGTCAGTGTGACAATTGCTTCTGAAACAAATGATGTACATGGTATTTAAAGTGAGCTCAAATGAAATACCTGTTACATGAGCTGTACAGATTGTCAGTTTGGCAATTGCTCTTATGGAATGTCCAAAAGTTGGTTAGTGCTATAGAAGTGAGTATTTCTTGTCAGTTTGTCAAGGATACAGTGATTGCTTCTATTGAAGAGTACATGTGTAACTGCATTCTTAAACTGTCGGTTTGGGTATGCTCGAAAGTGTTACGGGATCCAACGTGTACTATAAGACAGTGGCAAAATGTGCAGCTACCATTTTGTCATTGGAAAGTTAGTGACTCAAAGCAATGGCAGAGTGCGAAGCTACCACTATGTCATTGGGACAGGGTTCACACGCAAGCAATACATGAGTCGACGAGGTGTTGAATACACCAGGGTTGACAATGAGCATGTATGTGTCGTACATGTGTCAACATGTGTTGAATACATCAGTGTTGACTAGGAGCATGAACGACATAGATGCAAACGAGGACGTTTGAGATTTCAAGAGGGGGGTATGTCACCAGCGTGTGACTACTATCTATCTTTTTTGTTGATTTCTTTCTTATTATCTATTTACTTTCACTTTTTGGAAACACCCCTCGGGAAATCTAACTGCCGTGCATTGCATAGCTAGTGTGGAACTGTCCAGAGGAAGTCCAGGCCTGAGGGCAAGAGAGCACTAAGGTTGGACAAGGACTATGGTTAGCCAAGTGGGGTCATTGACTAGCCAAAGTGGAATCCTTTGCTACAGAGGCTACATTTCAGTTCTGGATGTGGCCACAGTGTACAAAGAGGGTCGGATGACCTAGAAAGATACAATGGCAGCATCTCCTAAAATTTAGGGAACTGCTATTTTGGGACCTGAAAATGTGTTGGCGTCATTACCTCCGGAATGACAAAGGGAACATTTTCTTACTCTGCCGTGAAGTCAACTGGGCAACCGGTTGGGAGATTTTTAGGCGGCAACCTCGAAACGGGAAAATGCTTGTAAATGTGCCAAGTGGCACATTCTGGTGCAGTTTCTAATGCAAGAGAGAGTTGGCGCTGAATTTTAAGCTGGGAGAGGCTCATTTGCAGCTTTTGTCACAGGTTAAGAGCTATGGAGTGCTTGCTTTCCCTCTTATGCACAGTGCGGTGCCAGGAGTGATGCCCTGCACGCTACGCACTGCCCTCTCTCTCCCCTTTGGCAGTATGTTATGCCCCTCTAGTGGGCTTTTCATTTGACCAATGTACAGTTGTGTGGGTTCATGCGCGATTGCCGAGGCAAGAGCCTCTTGCACAGGTACTGGATTAGCTAGCGGCTAATCCCCCCGCAGGCACATGTGAATTCGGAGAGCTTTCACGCCAGAAATCTCGTCCGATTCAAAGGGCAAGTAGCCCTACAGGTGCGGGAGCTCGAGGACTTGCTACGGATGCGATCGGCACGTGAAACGGAGCCCGAAACAGTGAATTACAGCCTGCTGTGTATTTTTGCAGGTTTAGGGTTTTGGCCCTAAACGGACCCTAATACCCCCAAGAGGTTCGGGGACGCAAGGGGACCGTTGTACAGGTGATCTAGCGCATTTTCAGGGCTGAAAACAGAGAATTCAGCGTGCTGCAGATTCTCGCCAGGTTTTGCAAAGTGCCCGTATGCGTCGGGAAAGTCGGTCAATGCGTGGGAATATTGACTGTGAAGGGTTCTAGTACAGTTATGCTGCCGAAATCGCGTTGGAACAGTGGAAATTCAGCCGAGTTTGTGCGGGGCAGCTTGTAGGGAACCACAACGTTTATTTCCCTCTTTTGAACAATAAAGAAATACCGAAAGGGGCGCCTAAGTTAGGGGCCAATCTGGTGTCCGTCTACTCATACAGGTGCAATCTAGCAGCCTGTATCCCTCTCCCCTTTGTTGTGTCTTGAAAGTACAGGTAAAATAGACGACTAATAATGGGTGAAAGCTAAATCAAGGTTTAAAGTAAAGTCTACCGCCCTTTTTGGATTGAACATGCCGGTTTCAGGTTCAGCGTTTTTGATATTCATTGGCAGCAGCCCAAAGCAACCACTAACGCCATCATTCAGTTGCAGATCCTTGGTGGATTCAGCCCCAAAAACACTGCCAAAATTCAGCCCTTGAACCTACAAGTAGATCAGCGTTTTAGCCTCTGTTCAGCCCCTTCAAAACCCTGCAGAACATCCGGCAGCAGCCCATTCAAAACGCAGCAGAAACCCTAAGAATCAGCGTTTATTTCAGCCTTAAAGCATCAGCAGAAAACGAGGAAATTCCAGCCACGACATCAGCCCGAATAGTCCCAGTTTCAGCCACGAAGCCGCCGTCGTCATCACCGTCGTCGTCATCGGCATAGTCCAATAGCATCAGTCCATTGCATTCGCAGTGTACTCTTTCGTGCAATCAAGTAGACCACACTCGCCGACGAGAGTGGGGCCTTCGGAGGAGGGTTTTACAACCTCTCGGTGTCGTATCTCTTATCTCTCCTTCTCTCAGTCTCATTCACTTGCACGCACATGATCCACTCACTTTGTTCGTGATCACAACACTCTCTATAAGACGGAAAGCTCTCTCTTTCCCTAAGAACTAAAAGGAACCTTGAGGAGTAAAGATCACTAATCTTGAGAAAATACAACATTCATTCCGCTGCACCTTACATGTCACTCTTCAAAAACACGATTAGGAATCAACACGCCCAAGAGGACTTGGGTTATGTGCGACCCCAACAAGCAAAAAAAATTATGTGGTTCTTTCCTTGAGTGATACAGAACACTGTCAAAGCTCTGATACCAATGTAAGGTGCAGTGGAATGAATGTTGAACTTTGCTCAAGATGAGTGCTCCGAACTGTGCTCAAGGTTCCTTTTGTTCTTATGGAAGGGAGAGCCTTCCGTTCTTTAATGAGAGAGTGCAATGGACACAAACAAAGTGAATGGACACTGTGCGTGAAGGTGCATGAGCATTGAGACTGAGAGATAGAGAGAGAAGAGAATACGACACCGGAGACGTTGTAAACTCTTCTCCAAAGGCCCCACTCTCGATGGCGAGTGGTCTACAATTGATTGCACAATCTGGTACAAGATGTTGATGCAAATGTAATGGGGCTATGTCGAGGCAGACGGTGTGACGACGAGGACGAGACTATGGCTGAAAACTGAGTGCTCGGTGAATCTGCAATCGTCAAAGTTGACGGGCTGATCTGCTATTGCAAAAACACTGTCCCTACTGCTGAGATTGCTGCTTTACTGTTGTGTAAAAACGCTGGGTATGGTTGTTCAAAAATGCTGGCTATTGCTGTCCCTACACGCTGAATATTGCTGGATCAAAACGCTGGGCTGCTGGTCAAAAACGCTGATGCAAAAGTTTGCAAAACGCTGCCCAAAGACTGATATCTCCTGCTGGAAATCGCTGAATCTGTGGGCTGAATATCTGCTGCAGAATTGCTGCTTATAGGCTGTGATGCTACTGCAGAAAACGCCAAGGTCAGGGCTGATGGCGATAGAGGTATGTTGCTGAAAACGCCAGGGCACCAGGCTGAAAATGCTGGCTGTAGGGCTCCAAAAACGCCAGGTTGAAGGGGGGGTCGTCTTGCTGAGAAGGGTCTCCAGAGGCATGCTGCACTGAGTGCCTGATGCTCTCCTTCTTCTTCTGCCAGATAGTGCTAGTGCTAGATTGCTTATATATTATCTTAGCAAAATTGCATTACCTAGTTTCCAACAAAAGTCACTTAATAAATAAGTGAACTGGGCTAACCTCATTACAGATTCGATCAATCACGAACAACCGATCTTGGCTCTCGAGTCGAGGTCTAAAGAATCCCCACAGGAAGTATTATGTGTTTGTATGATTAGTCAACACGCATTGTTCGAGTGTTTCATTCGTGATGCTTTCCTGTATTTTAGTCACCGTCCTTATGTGATCCCTTTTCACAGGCATGACATATTGTATGCTGAGCACGATATGTTGAAATCGGGGTTCTATCGGAGTAGACTATGCTAAACCGAATGCTTCAAGGTAAAGTTCTAAAATCTGAGAAATATTTGGTAGGTCCTCCTCCTCCATCCACTTCGCATCCAATGTAGGATAGTATTTGATTTTAACCAAGAACTGCCTAATCACTTTACCTTCAATCTTTCTATCTTTGTGTGCCAATATCTGTTCTGGAACGACTATCTCCTCACTTTCCTCCACTTCGGGTTGCTCATCTGGCTCCCCATCATTGGGCACATCGCCTTTAAAAGGCTTCAAGAGACTCACATGAAAAGCATTGTGAATCTTCTAAGTAGCGGGCAGGCCGCAGGTTCAGTCTAAAGGAGACATCATTTATCTTTTCTTTTATATGGAAAGGGCCATAGTATCTCATGCTAAGCTTTGGAAAAAACCGCTCCTTTCCCTTTTTCTTTCTTAGCGTGCCTTCTCAAAACGTAAGAGCACCCAATCGTCTTCCTTTAATTTCAAATCGCGACGGTGTCGATCTGCTGCCTTCTTGTGTCTTGCTTGAGATTTCGCTAAAGCTTCCCGGACCTTGGCAAAAGCAGTGTGCAAGTCCCTCTATTGGTCGGCTTCAAAAATCTAATCTTTCGTGTAGCCAGCGATCTCAGCTTTGGAGCGTTGCAGATTTCAGCCCCTAGCCTCGTCGTGGTTGCAGACCCCTAACCATCGACGTCGCTAGTAGTTTGGCATTCAGCCGTAGGCCCGTCGTCGTCATTGTGGTCATCGACTTCAACATAGAACGAGTAGTACCCAACATCAGTAGCATCAGTACCCATTAGCATCAGTATCTCAGCATTCAGTCATTGTATGAGCATTTGTGCAAGAAAAAAGAAAGTACTTGCTCTGGCAACAGAGCAAGGGGGACATACCTTGTCTTCTCTCTCTCTCTCTCTCTCTCTCTCTCTCTCTCTCTCTCTCAGTTCAGTTCGGTTCAATCTTTCAAGTGAAGTAAAGTGTCCCTTGTGTTTGTGCGGAGTACTAGATTTGAGCTAAATCCATAAACACTTCAGTTGCACGTGACAAGAACTTTAACAGGCTAATGGTGCCCTCTAGGTCAGTTTTGATGTTCGATACACTCAATCAACGTCGGTGTATCATGATGGTTGCAGCTCATTATTGATTGCTCGTTGCAAAATCTGTGGTATATTAGGGTGTCAGATGGAGAGTAGGAATGGAGCTTGCTGGCCTGATCTTGTGATGCAATTTTCCATGAAGACTGCAGCATAAAAGGGACCTCAGTTTGCTCTTTTTCCTAGGCATACCGTGACCTTGATGTGGTTCTTTCTAAGCCACCACCAACCAGCATGTTGAAGCACAAGGAAAGGGTAATCTATTCAGATTACCTCCGCAGTCGTCTGATTTTACTTGTCCTTGCTGATATTATTCTTTTTCTGTCATCACTTGTCTGTCATCTCTGTTCATGTTTCCCTTTACAATGTCTGGTTTTTGTCTCATCTGCAAAAGGTTGAAATCGACTCTTCGTATGATTTCAGCTCTTGTGTTCAAACAATGGAAGCTTGAAGGTCAACTCGGAATGCAGTGTGAGAATGGCAGCTTGAAGGCTAACTTGGAATGCAGTTTCAGATAAACTATTGTTTTTCAGCTCTACTAATTGTGGTATAGGTCTCTCCAGTCACTTTCCTCAGCATTGGTGAGTAACAAGCATTGCAAGATCCAGCCCTAAATGGAAACAGAGCATGAGCAGTGCTGCTGCTTTATCATTGCAAATGCTGAAGGTTTTGTCCGTTTCATAACATGGTGATGTCTTCTCTTGTTGTGGTATTGGTTGAATGGCTCAAATCAGCTTCGATAGAATTTGGACAACGTATACATATGATTTCTTTATCAGCTTACTAACAATTGCGAGTTTTGCGAGTGCTCTGGGTGCCCATCATGATGTCTGGGGATTTGTCATGGCTACAACCATTGGTCTTACTTCCTGACTATATTGCTGCATGCCTACTAACCAGTATAAGCCTATCACAGAAGCCTTTTGCAAAAGCTTTAGCATTTTGGTACTGCTGTTGTGACCACATCTGGGAGTACATTTTTCAACTAATGTGCAATTTTACCCTGTTCGAGTTCTTTGGATCTGTATAATCAAGCAACATGGGACATTTTCTTTCTGGTGAAGGCACTATCGTTCGGCCTTTCAGGGCAATGTACATCATTCAGATTGTCGTTGTTGATGTTGATCGGCTGTGCTTCCATGGTTATAAAGGGAGGCCTTTCTTGCTCAGCTAAAAGTGGATGCCATTTGCACCTAGAATTCCACATGAGAAGTTGCAGAGATTACTTTTTGGAATGAATAGCCAATCAGCTCTAGTGCAGCCACCTGGATGCGAGCTGTGTGAAAGGTGAGTGCAGAAGAGTGACTGGACCATGTTGATGGCAAGATAGCGGACATGTAAAGAAGCAAGGGAGATGATCCATCCCACCAGGATGTTGACAGAGGATTCAAACGTGGTGCTAACCATTGATTTTTAAAACTGGTCAATTTTGGCAAAGAAAATGTAATTTCTGTAGTAAAGATCAGACCACATCTTTCTTGGTTTTTCTTCTCATCTGTCTTGGTTTTTGTGTTTTGGATTGGTCTTTTATGTGTCAATTTTCTGTGTATGAGGTTGTGTGTGTGTGAGAGAGAGAGAGAGAGAGAGAGAGATCAATGTATGTATGTGGTGTATCCTCTTGGCATCCCTTAAAAAAGATAAAGCTGAATTGAAAATAAAGGCCGTGTCTAAAGCTAATTGATAAAGTAGTGATGTGGGTGGTACAATGAGTGGTGATCATGACGGATGGAGGGAGGATGAACCTCTACTAGAAGGGCCTTCGAATGTTGGATTATATGCAATGGGTATGCAAATATGATATACACTCTAGCTAACTCCCACCTTGTACTGCACTGGGCTATAGTATGGTATATATCAAAGATGGGGTGTCCTCAACTCCTCAAATAATATGCATGGGTTTGATTTATCTAAGCTAGGCGCTCAGCATTCTCCTGGTGGAACTCTGGCACCTCTTGTTGGTAGAGATGAGTCGTCCGAAATCCAGGTGCTCTCTATCGTCTGCTGATTCTCTTGTCTCGAGGGTAACCCCTTGGTGTGCAGGTGTTGGAAGTGGATGATTTGTGTACGACGCCCTCTTTCTTTATATTGTCGGGGATTGTAAAGATCTCTCTCTATTTACCTCTTTTTCTTTCTTTTTGTTTGTTTGCACATGACCAATAGGGTTTTGTTTTCTCTTTTGCTCTATTCTGTTCTCAATTGTGTAAGGATTCAAGAATAGACACGTGTTCCTCCACCCAACCGTGCCACATAGCTCCTTGGCTCCAACTATATATAGACTCAAGTATTGCATGTGTGTCTTGGCCTTTGGCCTGACATTACTTCCTTCTTGGAAAAGTGTTTTTGTTCCTTGAAAACAATAGTGGTGAGATCTTCTAAAGAAACGCTAATATTTTCCACAGTGGCATCTCTCACGGTCGAGGTGTCCATTTGACCCCATACATGGTCCATTAGGAGGTTTAGTGAAATCAAGAAAAACATCTTGAATTTCCACATTGTTGTCTTTTTACACCTGTGTGTGATCGGTTTATGGCTTTGATAATTTTTGTTCATGCAAATTGGTTTTTGATACTACGTGCTCAAAATGGCAGAATAAATGGATTTGACTAGCACCTAGGGCTCTATTGCGACACATAATTAGGGAAACATGCGTCAATGTAAGTCTTAGATTCATATTCTCCTCATGTGGAATAATCCACACGTCTCATAAAGTGAGGTGAAAAAATATGACATCCTTCAAGTGCGAGATGTACTTGTGTGTGGAGGTAACTGTAAACACTCAACGACATGAGTGAGAGGGACTCTCAGAAACCTTGCTCCACACTGGTTAAACCAAACTCTTTGAGTTCTTAAACCATGTTGCACCTCTTGATACTAACAACATGTGCCAGACAAAACTCTGTCTTTTATGTGTCAATTTTCTGTGTATGAGGTTGTGTGTGTGTGTGTGTGTGTGTGTGTGTGTGTGTGTGTGTGTGTGAGAGAGAGAGAGAGAGAGAGAGAGAGAGAGAGAGAGATCAATGTATGTATGTGGTGTATCCTCTTTGCATCCCTTAAAAAAGATAAAGCTGAATTGAAAATAAAGGCCGTGTCTAAAGCTAATTGATAAAGTAGTGATGTGGGTGGTACAATGAGTGGTGATCATGACAGATGGAGGGAGGATGAACCTCTACTAGAAGGGCCTTCGAATGCTGGATTATATGCAATGGGTATACAAATATGATATACACTCTAGCTAACTCCCACCTTGTACTGCACTGGGCTATAGTATGGTATATATCAAAGATGGGGTGTCCGCAACTCCTCAAACAATATGCATGGGTTTGATTTGATCTGAGCTAGGTGCTTTGCATTCTCCTGGTGGAACTCTGGCACCTCTTGTTGGTAGAGACGAGTCGCCCGAAATCCAGGTGCTCTCTATCGTCTGCTGCTGATTCTCTTGTCTCGAGGGTAACCCCTTGTTGTGCAGGTGTTGGAAGTGGATAATCTATGCACGACGCCCTCTTTCTTTATATTGTCGGGATTGTAAATCTCTCTCTCTATTTACCTCTTTTTCTTTCTTTTTGTTTGTTTGCACATGACCAATAGGGTTTTGTTTTCTCTTTTGCTTGATTCTGTTCTCAATTGTGTAAGCTCCTCCACCCAACTGTGCCACATAGCTCCTTGGCTCCAACTATATATAGACTCATTGTACCGTATGTGTGTCTTGGCCTTTGGTATGTCATTACTTCCTCTTTGGAAAGTGTTTTTGTTCCTCGAAAAAAATAGTGGTGCGATCTTCTCAAGAACGCTAATATTTTCCACAGTGGCATCTCTCACAGTCGAGGTGTCCATTTGATCGATACAAGGTTTAGTGAAATCAAGAAAAACATCTTGAATTTTCACATTGTTGTCTTTTTACACCCGTGTGTGTAATCTGTTTATGTCTTTGATAATTTTTGTTCATGAAAATTGGTTCTTGATACTACGTGCTCAAAATGGCATAATAAATGGATTTGACCAGCACCTAGGGCTCTATTGCGACACATAATTAGGGGAACATGCGTCAATGTAAGTCCTAGATTCATATTCTCCTCATTTGGAATACGTTTCATATAGTGCAGTCAAGAAATATGACATCCCTCAAGTACGAGATGTATTTGTGTGTGGAGGTAACTGTAAACACTCAACGACATGAGTGAGAAGGATTCTCATAAACTTTGCTCCACACTGGCTAAACTAAACTCCTTGAGTTCTTAAACCATGTTGCACTTCTTGAGACCAACAACATGTGCCAGACAAAACTCTCATAAACCTTGCTCCACATTGGTTAAACCAAACTCCTTGAGTTCTTAAACCATGTTGCACCTCTTGAGACTAACAACATGTACCAGACAAAACCCTACCATATAGATCTATAATTGTTTCAATAGGGAGTGAACCCTTGATTGTATCATAATGAACAGTTAAAAGAGAAAGTGATATGTTATAGAAATGGTACTTGGTATACTACTTTCTCAAAATTCTTTGCTCTTACATGACCTTGTCAAGCATTTAAAGAGTGAAGTGAATAAAAGCATTCCAACATATGCATCCCACTTATGAAACACAACCAAAACATATTCTGAAATGAAACCAAACCAAACCATATGCTTACTATGAGATGGAAAATACCTTATATTTACCTAAAGATCAAGTGCAATTTTCAACCCTCAAAGATACATTACCAAAATTTCTTTGACCTGTTAAATAATAAACATAGAGATTAGTAAAGATAAATAAGTATTTAATTGATAAACCTATGTGCAGCCTTGGCAATCTAAACACCTTGGTTAGATTGTGCAAAAGAGAAAGATTCCCAAAACCAACAAGAAGGTAGTTATACGAAATATTCTTTGGTTTTTTTAAACAAGGGATTACTTTGCTTGATGCTCTTTTAGCAAATTCAACACATCTTATGAATTAGTTGCTTTATATTGAGGCCATGCCTGTTTGTTATAGATGGAAATAATCATATGTAGCGCATGCACCTTGTGCATATATCCAATGATACAAAGGCCCACCATTGTAGTGATATGAAGCAAACACCTGTTCTTGAGTAAAGGATTACAACTTTAAGTAACCCCTGCAACAACTTCAACAAACAATCTCTTACCTTGTCCTTGACAGAGTAGCTAGTGTTATAGCAGAAGCATAAAGAATGATTGGTGAAACTAAGTCCACCTTTGTGGCACACCATTCATGCAAATCGGAAAAAATAAAAGTGATAAGCCCTTGGCTACAATGACGGCCTCAACAGTTTGAGTTGATACGATAAGTGCCTTGCACAATCTATATTGACATAGATACACCATAATTCGAGGTTGCTATACGTAAAATGTGAGGTTATATCCTCTTATTCCTATTGCCCTAAACCTGTCTGCATTGCCCTTGATCCCAAGTCAATGAGTAGTACCTTGGCCTGGGGTATAGGCCTTGCTTCTCATGATGGCCTGCAAAAACAATGGCCTGTAAAAACATAGATGATTCTCTCTCATAGAGACGTAGCAAAAACATAAGTCAAATCTTGACCCACTTACCTTGTGTATGGTTGTGACTATACCAAGTTGACTTAATGATGGCACTTTGCCTGTTAATTAAGATCCTTTTATTGTATTATGTTTATTCTTTGTTAGCAACCACGAGAATGTATAATTCTCTATAATGATAAAACATGTAATGTATCAAATGGATATCCCAAACCCAATGTGACAATGTATCAATAAATTAAGTGCATGCTTGATCACTGTTATACTTGTCCTTTGAACAATGTTTTCATTAGTGTAGTCCCAAGAAATTGAAGTAGAGATGTTGATACTTTGCCCTTTGAAACTCCATTTTAGATAATCTACTTTGGGAAGGTTATCTTGCTCACGCTTTCCCACTACCTATGAAGGAAACTGAACATTTCCATCCTCCACAACTTTCTCATCATTGCACTGGGAATTACACCTTGGGTAGTGTACTCCCTCGTGACCCATGAGCAAGAAGTAGATGCCTAATTTTTAATCGCTGAAAACAATCGTGCAACTTGTTGAACTTAATTTGGATTATCATGTCCCTAACCTCTGGAGGATGACTCCTGTCCTTCAGTATATTATATATACTTTTGGAAACAATGTGAGATCATCCTCAAACTCAAAAAACTATGTCCGAATCTTCCTCCATCTGGAGAATATACTTCATAAGCAATTCACAGCCCTGCTATTTCAAATTCCAGCCGTGCTTAAAATAGGTTAAAAAACATATCAAATCTATCACCTTATGTAGGAATACTTCAACAATTGTGTATCAATTTATACAGAGAAGAAAATATTAGGAACATCTTAATGTACTTATTACAACCTTGATGCAAGCCATGCTTGAAATTGAGTAATTTTGTTGGATGCACCAATATGTCTCCCAATACATTGAAGAATCAGCAATAGATACTTGCATGTAGGTGAAAAGAATCCCACCATATTGTGTCTTACACAATCTTCGAAATAGATTCGAGTCTATACTCAAAGCCTTGCTCTTGAAACTTATTGCAAAAAACACATGGCAAAGCTAAACAGTGACCACCATAGGTGCACAGTCACATTGAAAAAGTCGATTAGCCTTGCTAGATCAAATTCATCAAAGAAAAATACATTGTTGATGTTGATTATGAATGTCAGAGTTTGCTTTTTGAAGCAAGACAGAGGCATGGAGGGTTGCTTGGTGTTGGAAATAGGGTTGTAGGGAAACACACACAACTTGGAGAAGATGAAGGAATCTCAAGGCACACAACAAAGAGTGTATCACTTAGTTTGCAATGGAAAGATCGCTTAGCCTTAGAGTGATGTGTGTATATATAATTCACGAGGGAAAAAACCTCTTAGTGAGGGAAAAAAACCCCGAAGTTCCTAAGTGTGTTCACACACATCACTACCACATGTATATGGTAACAAATCTCCCCTGGGAGTAGTGCGGTGAACGAGAGCTGGCACATAGAGTATAGGAAAGTGCCATTCCCTGAGAACATGATCAGTCCACAAAGGGAGTAAGCCCAAAGCTTTGCAAAAAGCTTCGGACTTCTCACGAGACAATGCCAACTTGTACACCCAAGTAATGATGCAATAGCCCCAAATCTTTCATCTTGAAAGTAGCATTCAAATCAGCCTTAAATTCAGCAATACGTATCTCATTCGGACCAGTGATCATTAAATCATCAACATATAAACAACAATGAGAAGTACATCGTCCTCACGCTTTACATACAATAGTGCTTTCTGCTGGACTATTACAAAAGCCTCGTTTGACCAAATGAGTGTCACATTTTTCATACCAAGTACGAGGAGACTGCTTCAACCCATACAAAGCTTTCTTACATTTTCACACTTTATCTTCTTGCCCTTTAATGGCAAAACCGCGAGGCTACGTTACATAAACTTCCTCAAATATGTCACGATTCAAGAAATCAGTTACAATATCTGATTGATGTACATCCCATCCAAAATGAGCTACCAATGCACATAGAAAATGCACAATAGTCATATTACAAGTGGGAGAAAAAGTCTCTTCATAATCTATGTGTTTTTGCCTTGCATAACCCTTTGCAACAAGTCCATCCTTATATAGCAATCAATCTCACCATCCAGCTTGTGTTCCAACTTGTAAACCCACTTCTTACCAATGGACTTTTTGCCAGGAGGCAAACCACATAAAGTACATGTGCCATTTTCTATAAGTGCATCATATTCTAATTGCATGGTAGCCATTCAATTTTCAAACTTCTGTGCTTCATCAAAAGACAGAGGTTTCTCAACATCA
The DNA here is from genome assembly GCF_014529385.1 of Adiantum capillus-veneris. Classification (NCBI taxonomy): domain Eukaryota; kingdom Viridiplantae; phylum Streptophyta; class Polypodiopsida; order Polypodiales; family Pteridaceae; genus Adiantum; species Adiantum capillus-veneris. The sequence continues at coordinate 55,268,452 of NC_140943.1, read as the reverse complement.
CATAAGCTAGACATAGCCAACGCATAAAAATCTGATGCGTAATATGCACGGCAAGAAGTTTTACAACTAGACAAAGGTGCATCCAGTTTACTATCACACAAAGTATGCAACATCCATTTTGGCATACCTCTAGCCTGTTCATTCTTAGCCCTTTTCTCATCAAGCACATAAACACTTTGGATTTTGCTTTAAGTGGATACACCCATGCATGCCTAGAATAATCATCAATGAAATTCATGAAGTACATGTAATTGCCCAAGGACGGAGTTTGCATGGCCCCATTAACATCACTATGCACAAGATGCAGCCTTCATGTGGCCCTAATTGAACCATCCTTTGGAAACTTAGAATGTTATATCTTACCCAAAATACAACCTTCACGAACATGCTTGAGAGATGCTTCAAGAGACGGCAAAGAAGCAACCATATCAGATTTTTGCAAATTCAACAAACTGGCAAAATTCAGATGCCCAAAATGTGCATGCCAAAGTTTTGCATGATGAGAGGTAATGTTCTTTGTAGCACCACTGTCAAAGTACCACACATGAGCAGCTGCAAAAATTGACATACATGCATCATGGACAAAAGGATCATAAGTGCACTCTACACTAAAAGCCCATTCTACATCTACATCAACATCACAATCTCCTTTCAGAGAAGACTCTACAATAGCTCCATTTGTAGTGGAACTAGCCTCTTTCTTCTTAGCCTCTTTTGCCTTCAATTTTGGACACTGCTTGATCAAGTGATCATTAGCCTAACAATAATGGCAACACATCTTGTTTTCCCCCTTTTCACCAAAATTACCTGACAAAGTGCTTCCAGTATAAGCATTAGGAACATGTGTCTTTCCACTCGCAGAAGAACCATGAGAAGTGGATGCATTGTTGTTACCACTTTTTCTTTAGTAGCAATAAATGCCACTTCAACTGCACGCTGTTTAGCCCTGTTTTTTTTTGGAAAGTGACTCTTGCAACAACAATGTGCATAATGCATCAAACTAGACAACTTTTGGATTTGCTTGGGTCATACGTCTCTAAGTACTAGCAAAAGTCTGGTAAGAATCTGACAAAGCATCATGAAAAGTTTGCACAAGGGAACAATCAGAAATGACTTCACCTGCAAAAATAAGTTGCTCATTAATATCCTTGATACCAGCAAGCGACTTGCATAAAGACCAGCTAGAATATCCCAAGCCTAGATTTAGCTGAACAAATGTGAGAAGTAATGGTGTAATTCACAAATAATGCAATCAATGCATGAGTCTGTACATCTCTTACATCCCAATGAGCCTACTCAACCGTAGGCAAAACAACTCTAGCAGCATCAATCCTGCCACCAAAACCTGCAACATCCTTAACATCCCTTGCATCCTCAGAAACAGGACGTACATCACCATTCACAACATTCCAAATTCCCTTTGACACAAGTACATGGTGCATCATGTAAGCTCACATTGGGTAATTGTCCCCATCCAATCTATCCCCAACAACAAACATCTTGAACACATCTGTGTTGTTGTTAGCCATGGCAAATGCCTACACCTGATATGAAAACTACCAAAAAGAGGAGAAACAAACACGTGATATATAGCACAACCCAAAGAAGACTATAAGGGACCTGTTATGCAAAAAAGGCATGAACAAAAAATTTGCATAAAAAGACGAAATTACCTGTGCAGTATTGCTTGTAATGGAAACGAAGGTCAAAATGAGCCCGAAGTATTTTTCGACTTGCAGACACTTACCAAAGCTCACAAAAATCTCAGAAAGCGAGTAGGCGTGTGCTGGCGATGTTGACGACTAAGCTCGAGAGGATGCAACCTGCTATGATACCAATTATTGGAGATAGGGTTGCAAGGAAATACACATAGCTTGGAAAAGATGAAGTAAGCTCAAGGCACACAACAAAGAGTGTATTACTTAGTGTGCAATGTAAAGGTCTGTTAGCCCTAGAGTGATGGGCATATATACAATGCACGGGGGGGAAACCTCCTAGTGAGGGGAAAAAATGCCCCGACGGTCTTAAGTGTGTTCACACACATCACTACCACATGTATATGGTAACACTTTCATGGAATCTCTCTCTCTCTCTCTCTCTCTCTCTCTCTCTCTCTCTCTCTCTCTCTCTCTCTCTCTCTCTCTTTCTTTTGGGTATGGCAGGATAAAAAAAAGGCGTGAAAGCACCCTCCCATGATAAGGCTGACAGAGAGCAGGACGGTGGAAACGGCCACTTGTGGGGGGAAAGGGTTGAAGTCGACCTTAGATAAATACTAGCTTTTTGCCCAATAAAAACTTTAGAGGCTTGTTGACTTTTCTTTTGAAGTGAATTTCGGCTTTGGAGATCCGTCACAAAGCACTTCCTTGCCGTACATTTGAAGAAGATTTGCCCAAAACTATGGAAGAACTTTGAGGTGAAAAAGATCCTTCATTGGAATTATTTCCAAGGATCAAGAAGCCCTTCAAGAATCTCCAAAATAACCCAAATATTTAACTGATTACTCAACAAAGGCCTCTTGGTTGAGATCGACAATTTTTACACCCCTAAAATTTTCAGAGCGCTTTTAAAATCTTGAAAAGCTCTTCATAAACCTTGTATGGGGGTGCGAACGGGGTAGGCATGTACCCTACCTTACATTTTATAGTTAATATAGAGCCTTTATCTTAAGTGGGCCGCCCGTATATGTGAAGAAAAATTCCAAGGAAAGAGAGCTATGGAGTCATTTGCAGTCACTTGAGAGAGAGAGAGAGAGAGAGAGAGAGAGAGAGAGAGAGAGAGAGAGAGAGAGAGAGAGAGAGAGAGAGAGAGAGAGAGAGAGAGAGAGAGAGAGCGCAATACCTTGCTTGTTTGGGCAAGGAGATGTGACGAGTGCTACTTCCCAGAGTCACATGCATGCAAAGAGGACAAAAGCGAGTAATTTGGTAGAGGTCAACTTTGAAGTTCGCAAAAGTCTGGTAAGAATTTGGCAAGGCATCAAGAAAAATTTGCACAAGGGAACTATCTGAAATGACTTCACCTGTAGAAATAAGTTGCTCTTTGATATCCTTGACACCAGCAAGGAAAGTGTCCATAAAATCTTCCTCATGCATAATCATTGACTCCAGCTCTCTATGCAACAATGCAATTTTTGCCTCATTGCAACTTGCATAAAGACCCAGCCAGAATATCCCAAGCATGTTTTGCAAATTTTGCTAAATAAATGTGAGGAGTAATAGTGCACTTCATAGACAACACAATCAATGCATGAGCCTGCGCATCTTTTACATCCCAACGAGCTTGTTATACCGTAGGCAAAACAACTCTAACAACAACAATCCTTGTAGCAATACCTACAACATCCTCAATATTTCCTACATCCTCAGAACCAGGACGTACATAAATGCCCTGCAATATATTCCAAACACCCTTTGACACAAGAACATGCTGCATCATGTAAGCCCACATAGGGTAATTATCCCCATCCAATCTCTCCTCAACAGCAAACATCTTGAACACAACTGTGTTGTTGTCGACCATGGTGAATGCCTGCACCTCATGTGAAAACTACCCAAAAAGAAGGGAAAGAAAGCAGGAACAACACGTGCTATATAGCACAAACCATAGAAGGCTGTAAGGGACATGTTATAGAAAAATGGCATTGACAAAAATTTTCCACAAAATGACAAAATAGCATGCGCAGTACTGCTGGTTGTAGAGGAAACAGAGGCCGAAATGAGCCCAAATCAAAATTTTGAGTAGATCGAGGTCTTTGAGCTCTCCCAAAATTTTGTCAAGCTAAGAACGGTCACCAAAGATCACAAAAATCGGAGAAAAGTGAGCAGGCATGTACTGGAGGTGCTGGCGACTAAGCCCGGGAGGACACAACCTGCTCTAATACCCATTGTTGGAATCAGGGTTTCTGGAAAACACACACAACTTGGAGAAGATGAAGGAAGCTCAAGGCACACAATAGAGAGTGTATTACTTAGTGTACAATGGGGGCCAAAGCATGTATTGGTGGTCCAAAAAGTGCCTGGACACTACTTTGATAGCAACTTAAGGATCCCAATTTCATGTGTCCCGTATGAACATACCAACCATGTTGTATATCATTAGAAAGCTTTTAACAAGGAGAATCCAAAACTGCAATGTTCGCAAAATTTTGATAAGATTTGCAAAAAATTTACCATGTCCTACTTTTTACTAAGCCAACCACCAAAAAGTAAAATAGTGGTACCACCAATACATGCTTTCACCCATGGAAAAGATAGGTAGCCCTAGAGCGATGGGCGTATATACAATGCATGGGGGAAAAAACCTCATAGTGAGGGTAAAAATGCTCGCGGTAGTCCTAAGTGTGTTAACACACATCACTACCACATGTATATGGTAACAGTCCTCACCCTTCTCCAAAAAAAAAAAAGAGAAAGAATGAAGACAAGAGGACTTGATTGAATTATGCCACCATATTATTGAAAATGCAAGAAAAGCATGCATAGGCGTCTCCAGATTCCCATACAAAATCTTGTTGAGTTTTTGGTAGAAGCATGCTGCACAAAAAAGCTCAAAAGGAGTGGGAGGAAGCACCTTACAAATTCATCTACATTTCCTCCAATGGAAAATCTTACATGACAGATGAGGAGGTTGCCCAAATCTTAGCTAACATTTTCATCGACGGAAAGTTTCAAGCTACGAATGACACAAAGGTTAAAACAAATATCTTCCCTGAAGAGCTTTGGACATTGCATCAAAAGCTTGAAGTATTGGGTAGAGCCCAATGCCTTTAGCTAGATAGCTTCTTTAGGCTACCTCCTTGGGGGACAAATTTCCAAAGAGCCCACGAGTTGATGAGCTCAATTCAGTACAATGGAGAGGCCACACTAATCAATAAAGATGGAGCTATACTCATAGTCAAATTAACCAGTGAAAAAATATGCCTATAGGAAGCCACAATTTTCTCCATAAAACAAAGGCCATTGAAAATGATAAGGAATTTATCAATCTGCAAGGGCACAAACTCACTTACAAAGACCTCATCTACTTAGAGACAAAATTTCCCCTCATGTTGATTTCACAACATCTGAAGGCCCAAAAGCCACCACGGTGCAGCGAACCAATACTTCATGTGGAAGTGATGATGGACATTAGCTTAGCAAAGAGGAGAATAAATAAGTGCAACTTGGGAAATTACATAATTCTAGAAAGTCTAGTGGAAGAAAACTGAAGGGGAGTGATTGAAACAATACGTACATGAATATAGGGCCGATGCTTTAACCTAAATAGCATATCAAGCCCTAGGGATGATTGAGGACTTGCATGAAGTAGACTCTTAGCCAAGCATGTAGTGAGGATGATGGGGAGTTCATCAACCACTCCCACAAAAAGAAGAACAAGTGGTCAGAGCTCCAGAGCAAGAACACCAAAAGAGAAGGAGGGAACTTTGGTGTTTTTCAAATTTGTAAGAAGAAGAGATATTTCCCCCCTAAGGAAAGAAATTTGTAAACCCCTATTTTCTATATGCATGGAAGTAACCATGCCATTAATCGGCATGTCACGTCCCCCATCAATCCACTAGTTGCATCACCCAGATCGTTCTTACACCAGGACCTGGATGCGTGTGTCATACCTTCTTTGCTACCCACTTCTTGCCTTTCCTCTCACCATGCGCTTTCATGCGCACTCATCCCTCTGCTATCTCACACATGTTTCTATGCACAAAGATGAGTGCTACCACACCTAGGAGGAGCACCTTCTCTAGGAGGAGCAAGAGACTCTCCAAGGATGCTGACTCTTATTGTGTAGACCCCTTCACCGCCTCCAGAGCAAGGTGAAGACTCCTTGACAAAAATTTCTCCCTTGAGTGTAAAGTCTGGTGCTTGGAAAGGTATTGTGCTCTTCTTTCATGTTGCTACATTTGCATATGCTTATTACACGTCTCCTCCATTGACTTTTGTTTACACGTTGTTACCATGTCGATTCATGCATGCCAAGAATTGAGAATGACTGTTTTCTTGGTCAGTTTATTATTGCCAATGTCATATGAGTACCCCAAGATCTCCCAATTCTGCGACTCACTTGTTAAGTTGCATGCTGAGTACGGCTTGAGCCTACAGGGAAAGCTGTCCAAAGACCTTACCGACCATGATTTGCAACTTGAGTAGTGGATGGCTATCTTCAAATTTCCCAAGAAGAAGAACTCAAAGGTCTTTGTGCATATGGTGCACGATCATCTCTTTAACTCTTTTTGACTTTTTTATCAGAAAGTGTACCAGGTTTCCCCCTCTAATGGGGAACTAATGACAAATTTTGCTAGGGGATTTGCCTATGAGAATTGGACACTAGCTCAAGCTAAACCTGAAAGTCACAAGATTGCGTGGGCTACGGTGGGTGGTATGGTCTTGCAGAATGTAAAGGCCCAAACCAAAGGGGAGGCTTGGATTGCAAGGTGAACACATTCTTCTTTGATTATGGTGTGCCCATCTTACATGGACAAATGGAGTATGTTATTGACTCCTATGTCACGATAGCATCCAATCATTGTGCAAAAGTGGGCGAGGTGGTATCCCAACCCCTATACATAGATTGGGTGCAAAAAATTGTCGAGGCTCTTGATGGACAAGGTCATACTGGTGAGGAGAAGGTCTCTTTTGCTAAATTGTTCTTAGCAAAGATGAGGGATTTGTGGTTGCACAACAAAGGGAGCTACTCAGCCTATGCTCCAATTATAGCAAAGATGGATAGACTCAAAGTAGACATGCACGTATCACAAGCATCTCCCGTGAAAAATGAAGCTGTCATTGTCAAGATAGAAGTTGAGATAGGAGTGCTCGATAGAGTCTTGTCAAGGGCTAGTACCTTGATTGATGCTGCAAAGATGAAGGAGGAGGTTTCCACCCTACATGTACTTTCAAATATTAAAGACAACTGATATGCTGAGAGTAGTGGTCTAAGCACTTGAAAGTGCTAAGACCATGGAAAGCTTCCCACTCACAAATTTTTCAAAGTCCCCTTTGTCACCACTTCTCCTTTGCCTTTTCTTTCATGTCCAAAAAATCTCTTCACGTGTGTTCCCAAAAAGAAACCTACTATGTAGCTGTGTCCATGAATGTGTAGTGTGGAGTGTGTGGGTGTGTGTATGTTGTGTTTTGAAAATCCTATAGAAATTCAACACACATTTGGCAAGCGACTACTTGGATTGCGTGTGGAGAGACGATGTTCATGTAGACATGACTACATTTAGGGTTCTACAAAAGGTGATGGTAGAGAGGGTTTCCATGGAAGCTCATGCGGCTTTTGAGGAGAGAGAGAGAGAGAGAGAGAGAGAGAGAGAGAGAGAGAGAGAGAGAGAGAGAGAGAGAGAGAGAGAGAGAGAGAGAGAGAGAGAGAGAGAGAGAGAGAGAGAGAGAGAGATGAGTCAAAGAAGTCAATAAAGCATCGGTATTGAATGGGCGAGGAGAGAGAAGAGAGGGAATGGGCATGGGGTAGTGAAAGAAGGACATGAAAGGAATTGATATTCAAAGGTGGGAGAGTCTATGGAGACTCAAGTGAGGCCATCAATAAGCATGAGTGCTAAGAATCAAGAAAATGGTAGTGGGTGAGAGCATACAATGGTTCTTAGATCTAGGATGCATGCAAGGGGGGGGGGGGGGGGGGGGGGGGGGGGGGGGGGGGGTTGTTACTACAAAGGCTAGAGTAGCGTGACTAAAAAGGGGCAAGCCCACGAGTTTAACTAGAGGTGACATAAGGGGAAGATTGTCAACGTCCTCCTGAATCTCTTTCGATCCCTGATGTGGCGTGCATATCTGTTGTATATGGTTTTTGTTCTCTCTAATTAAATTCCCAAGTTTTGATGGAAAAAAACAATAGTGGGGCCAAACTCCAAGAAGTCAAAATGTGCACGAGTGAGGCATTATCAATCCTCAGATTTGAGAGAGAGAGAGAGAGAGAGAGAGAGAGAGAGAGAGAGAGAGAGAGAGAGAGAGAGAGAGAGAGAGAGAGAGAGAGAGAGAGAGAGAGAGAGAGAGAGAGAGAGAGAGAGAGAGAGAGAGATGCATCATTCCATTATAAATCCCCACTAAGTTAAGAGACCAATCACCTTTTTTGAGAGCCAAGAAATAAAATCCTTGTTTTCAATTAGCATCAAAAAGGGTACTCAATGCTATAGCAACTAGTGCATGCCCTTTGGGTAGGCCAAGAAACAGGGTGCATTCATTCTCAAAAAGGCTAGTCAAAATTTGTGCATGGGTCAAGTCTTATGTCTATATGCCATTTCTTTTCAAAGCATCTACGGGGACGTGCACCCAAGGGGATGTGTTCAAGACACGTCTATTTGGCTATCCCATTGTGATGAAAGGCCCGGAGATAGCAAGGTTTGTGATGGTGGACCAAGAATCCTTCTTTAGGTAGCAGAGAGGCTTGCCCATGATTGAGAAGCTTTTTTGTACTTTTTTTTAAAATTAAATTAGAGAGAAGAGAACAAAGATACATGGATCTCACACGAAGGGTGTGGGATAAGGCAAAGTTATTGTGAAACCTATGTAAAGATATGAGTATTACAAAGGAATATTAAATGGCTTCCTTTTGAGATAAGTTTCCTAAAATTTACTCTTTTATGAGATTATTGATAAGAGACTCAATCATCTAGTTTTTGTGCAGATTTTTCAAAGCTAATACTTCTTTTAGAGCTAAGATTAATTATGGCTCAATCTACCTTGCATCTCTAGAGTTATGACAAAAACTCAATACTTAGATGTTTATATTGATTTGTGCTCATGTGTGTGTGTGTGTGTGTGCGTTGATGATTGAATACCTAACAATAGTCTGATTTCACAAACTATTGAACCATACAATGGGACTAGAGACCAAATAGTACATACATACATAAAGAAAACTCAAGTTTTATAGTAGAATAATGCTAGAGTTCACGAATGGTAAAAATAAGAGTGTAACAATGAGAAAATTTAGACTTTAAAATTGCTAGAAATTGTATTAATTGAATATAAAATTATCAAAGAAGAGTTTACAAGGATTGAATATAAATCATACAAAAATTGGTCCAAACAATGAATGAATATTTCTTGCTATTGATGCAATTTTTGTTGTAATCCCAAGGAAGGAACCTCTTTCCTGTCACCATCCAAGAACACAAGCACCTAAATACTGGAGTTACTTGGAAAGACATGTGTCAATGATCCATTCCCCTTGTTATGAGTGTCAAAATTACAAAGAAACTAACAGCTAAGCAGAGATCAATTTATTAGATTTATGTAAAAAAGAAAGTGAATAGCATTTTGGCTATTTTTTGGATTTTTTGTATCTAAATAATGGCATATTAATTATGAACGTACCTTGCAGGTATATTAGCTATACTAGCAAATTATAGCTTAATTATGTGATGGGATATAAAGTACATCAATCTTGGTATGTATAGAAAACCGTACACAAAAATTAGTATTGGATCAGGATTTTAGTTATTCATAGCCATTTCCAAAGCCAAATACAAGTGCTAAAAAATCCCAAATTAGGTCTACCCAAAACCTTGTTAAGAGGCTGATGTCCATCTGTAAAGTCAACATCAAAATCATGTAAACATACAAAGAAGGTAGCAGTCATGTCATAGTCTTTATATTTCATCTATAAAATCAACATAAAAGCCATGTAGTTATTTAAGAGTTCCAAGAAAGGTAGCCACCATGTTTCTTAGAGCTTTCATCCATGAATTATAGGCTTCCAAGTAGGACATGCAAACTGATAATTAATATCTACACCCTTATCCATACTATTTATCGATCAAAATGGGGGGGGGGGGGGGGGGGGGGGGGGGGGGGGCAACTGAAAATTCATCAAAATATAGGTTCCTACTAAAATCTATCAAAATATGTAGGTTCCTAGTAAAATATATCAAAATATGTAGGTTCTTACTTAAATTCGTTAGAATATGTAGGTTCTTATAAGGGCGAATTATAGGAACCTACTGAAATCTATCAAAATATATAGGTTCCTATTGAAATCTATAAGAATATGTAGGTTCCTACCGAAATCTATCAAAATATGTAGGTTCCTACCAAAATCGATCAAAATATGTAGGTTCCTACAAAAATCTATTAGAATATATAGGTTACTACTGAAATCTATCAGAATATGTAGGTCCTTATAAGGGCAACTTACTCAAGTCACCCAATAAAATTTCAAAGTTTTGATTACAAAAATCCATCAGAATATATAGGTTCCAAATTTTTCTAGTATAGCCAACAATTTGTAATAAAAGAGATCCAGAATCACTACACAATCTTGAAAAAAATTGATAGAGCATCCAATTATCAATAGACCTTATGGGTATACTAACCATACTAGCAAAGCATGTGTTGGATACATAATGGATAAAGCATATCAATCTAGGGATGTACAATAAACCATATACAAAAATCATTGTTGGGTCAATCATGGAGTCATACTTAATTAGAGGTGAAGGGAGAAAAGCGAACCCCGAACCCCGACGGCCTCTAAAACACCGGGGACTGAATGGCACGCCTCGAGCCTGTCATGGTAAAGCAAACAGGGGGCACTACCTAGCTTCAGCGGCTAGGACGCAAACAACACACCACCATAACAAATTTTTCATCCAAGAGAGATGGATGCTTGGGAGTAATGATGAAGAGGAAGGGAAATGAGATCAAGTGAGAGAGAGAGAGAGAGAGAGAGAGAGAGAGAGAGAGTGAGGGAGGGGGTATTACGGCTTAGTACTTAGGCACCGCAGAAGGATGGCAAATCCGCACACCCTTCACACATACACAAGCTCACTCCAAACACAAGACTAGGTGGTGATTCCGCACACCTCACATGGGCAAAACATTGCAGGAAAACATATTCACAAAACCTCAAGCTTTATTTAGAGAATAAGGCGATGAAATGGGGAGCATAGGGTAGGGGAATGAGAAGGTAGAGAGTGGTAGAGCACATGGCGGATAGGTGGGAGTTGATGGCGAAGACTTGCACGAGGGTTATGGCCATCATCCTTCATTTAGCTACCCTTCATCTTCCATAGCCCAAGGGTGTAGAGGTCATGCTCAAGACGAGCATGGTGATTGCGGTGATGGTGATGGTGTGGGTGTGTGTGTGTGTGCACTAGGCACACACAATGCATAGTGTATTCTTTGGTGATGTTGTGTGTGTTTTTTTTGTCATGGTGAGCTCTCATGGCCTTCTTATATAGGGAAGGAGAAGAGGATTTAGCATTATTTCTAATCGAAGTGAGTGTCCCACTTTGGTGACTAGGAAAATGGGGTGCATGTGACTGTGGCTCCCATCTTGTCTCCTCATTATTTAAAATACCAGAGTCAATAGAGAGAGAAGAAGAGAGAATGTGGGTAGGATGTAGAGGATAGGAAATATTTACAATAGTCTAGCTTTGGCTAGACATAAGCTTATTAGGGAGAGAAGAGAGAGGTAAGAAAATTATAAGAGAGGTTGTCGAAGGTGGATATTTGTTGATGAGGATGGATACTCCAAAAATGGTGATAGAATCACTCTAGACTTGCCAAGACCTCATTAAAAGAGCCTTGTCTCTTGTAATCATGCTTGAAAAAGAGAGGCTAGTCTTGACTAATCTTAATGAGGCTGGGGGGCTGTGTGGCCTTATCTTTTGATGATAATGACAAATTGGTCAAGTTGATGGGTACCACAAGGGTACCAAAAACGCGGATATAATTTTTGGAAAAAAATTTATTTTAAAAAAAAATTTAACAAAATACTTTTTTTCCTTGGACATTTTCTTTTCTACTATAAATAGAGCATCCATGCTCACACTTTATACATAGAGATTGCTTCTATAGCGCTCACGAAGTGCTGCCACTTCTCTTAAAGAGAAGGCATCCACAAACCACTAAGAGAGCAAAAACTCTAGTGGACTAATAAGGCGTGTATTAATTAAGCATTCAATTGACTTTAGGAATGATGTGTGTGTGCTATCTCTTACTCTAATCTCTCTAATAGATTAGTAAGATTCAATTAGTTTTAAGAAGGATATGTGTGTGTGTGTGTGCTATCTCTTACTCTAGTCTCTCTAATAGATTAGTAAGATTCAATTAGCTTTAAAAAAGATGTGTGTGTGTGTGTGTGTGTGCTATCTCTTACTCTAGTCTCTCTAATAGATTAGTAAGATTCAATTAGCTTTAAAAAAGATGTGTGTGTGTGTGTGTGTGCTATCTTTTACTCTAATCTCTCTAATAGATTAGTAAGATTCAATTAACTTTAGGAATGATGTGTGTGTATGTTTTTTCTTACTCTAATCTCTCTAATAGATTAGTAAGGTTCAATTAGCTTTAGAAAAGCATGTGTGTGTGTTCTCTTTCACTCTAATCTTTCTAATGGATTAGTAAGATTCAATTAGATTTAGAAAAGGATGTGTGTGTATGTTTTCTCCTACTCTAATCTCTCTAAGTATACCTACTCTCTCTAGTTAGTACATCTTCACTATTAACTTATGCATAGTTAATTGAAAGTTAATACATAAGAGAACTCATCACATTCTTATTATACATGATGAAATTCTCATTCACCAATTTTATTGTCAATTAGATTAAGTAGAATTTTGAATAATACTAAAAATTGATTTAGTTGAAGTATAGAAATTGAAGTTAGAATTGGATTAGAAATGTCATGCATAAAAGTAATTCATTCCTAAACTTTCACTCGTAGTTTACACACTTAATTTATGATTAATTAAGATTAGCAAATATTTGATGTATAGAAATTAGACGTAGAACAACAACACTAAGTGTGAATCCGAGTTGGCGAGGGTTCAAATTACAGACTCTCTTTGAAAACAAGAGATTACTAGGGAAATTGACCAATTTAAATTTCTAAGTGTATAACATAAGTGTAGTACAAAAAAATGGCTCCAAAGCGTGCTCGAACACAAGGTGCTAATGATCATGAAGCCGGTACAAGTAACGGGGGAACTCCTGCGGAACATGCTATGTCTCCACCAATCGGATCAATTGGAGCTATGGTACAAGTTAGTAGTGCAGTTTCAAGTTATGCATCATTGCATATGCGAGAACATAGAAATATATTATTTACCTTATGAAAAGAAAACACGGACCGAAACCAAGGGGCTTAACCCCAAGAAACGCGGCATATGTTTGACAAGTAGGAAAGAATGTCAAATTAAACTGGTTGCTATAGGAAAGAATGTTTGTCCAAAACCTTTGGTATGGTTTCTCTCAAGTCTCTCTACTTATTAGCACTGGCATTATGTGGCAGTTGCCAACGCGTGAGATGACGCCCAGGATGGCACCACTGATGCTGTGGTGGAAGTACACCTAGATTAGCCCAGCTGGATACTACAGTTTTGTTTTGCCGTGGCGTGAGGATGAGGCCCAGATTGGCCCCGTTGTTGCTGTGGCGGGAGTACGTCGAGATTAGCACAACGAGTACTTGTCGAGCGGTATGGGACGCTCATGATGACAAGAGTTTTTATAAATAATGTATATATCGATCGGACATAATAGCACCAGTAGAGATTCTTAAGTGAACCTGATCCAAGGGTTGTTATTTTAAAATTGGATGACTTCTTGTTTGACTATTGTTTGTAATATTGTTTGAAGGGCTGCTTTAACGAACGAGTATCATAAATAAAGTAAAGGAACATGTATGCATTAGGAAAAATATGGGGTCTCAATGGGCCTCTTTAATTAGAAGCTGATGAAAATTTGGCCAATTAGGTGAGAGGAGGGATATCTCCTAGTCCTTATAAAGATATAGTTGTGTCATCGGCTTGTCTCCCCTTTTAGTGGTTTTGCAGGTCAAATACCAACTAGGTGGCCATCTTTGGTGGTTTTCTTTTGTGGAAAAGGACCCGCATTAGAGCTATAAGGACAAGATTAATTTTGAAATCGCAGGCCATCAACTAGGGGTCGACTTCAACTACACACGTGGCTTGAGCTTATTGCAACAGAGTTAAGGACTGGTGCTTGGTATTGAAAGCATTGCAATCAAGCCAAATATAGGTTGGCTGGCATATTCATGCTCGCCAATCAGAGCGCGGCACTTGGGCATCCAATTGCGACTGGTTAGGACTACCATTGAAGGCAGCATATAGAGCCGCATATTAGATGGGCTGGCAGCATTCAAGGTCGCAAATCAGAGCGTGCCACCTCAGCGTCCAGTTGAGCATGGTCAGGGAGACTGAGCGTACCACATGTGGAGGCAGTTACGCGAGCCTGCTTCAGGAAGCCACGCAGTCAGCATCAAACCCTAATTTTAAAGATCAACTAAGTATAAAATTCAAAACATAGCCAATCAAAAATGGCCATGACTTGTTCTCGGAATAAAACATGTCCTCAAAATCCCAAAACGATTTCTTAAAGATTTCTTGTGGGGCTACTTACATTAAAGAGGGCAATACCATGCATTTAACAGGTGAAACCACTATTCAACCTAGGAGTGGTCTTTCTTGTCCCCTAAAGTGTCAGCAATTTAACCCCTAATCCCTTGAAATTAGGGATCCTTACAAGGCCCATGGAGAGCCCATATTTTTCCTAGTGGTTTTAACAGTGTGGTAGTAATTAGATAATAAAAGAAGGGTGAGTGCGGTGTGGAAAGTGGGAGAATGATACCCTCATGGTATCATTCTATGGACGGGTGTACCCGATGAGTCGGTAACTTTCCAACGCTAGAAATTGTTTTTTTTAATAGTCATAAATCTTAAAAGAGACAAACCTTGGCGGTTGTGCTTTTGAAACATGGGGAAAAAAGCTCACAGGTTAGTCACTCTAAGATTTATACCTTTAGGTATAATTGATTATAGATAGGTTTATGGTGGTCACGCTCCACCATAGTGAGATAGGACCAATCCTTCACTAACGGTTCATGCCCGTAGCTACGTGGTAGCTAAGGCAATGTCCGTTGGTTTTTCTTTCTCAAGATTGGAGACCTATCAAAGGTGCTATGCTCCTCTCGACAAGGGGCAGGGACCTCACACTGGTATCAGAGCTTAGGTTAAATCTTGGGGAGATTTTTAAATTGATGTTTGGATGTTGAAGGATGCGAATGTTTGAAATAATAGAAGAACCTAGAAAAAAAAAATGAGTTTTTATATGGTATTGAAGATTGAACTTTTCTGGTATAGGAAAATGTTCATTCAGCCTACCAGAAATTCCAGGTGTTCACCATCATATTTGAAAATGCATGCCAATCACCAAATTATCAATTTTGAAAAAGGGTGATGATGATTTTGGATAGAGTGTTTGCACCACCTATCCCAAGGGTGCATAGAGGATGGGGTATCAACTGGAGTCCATATGGAGGAATCTATATCATCGATGCTGACAAGATATGGTGCATGGATACCAACCTCAAGAAACTTCAATGGACAAAGGAATCAAAATTCATCGAAGTTTATCTTTTCATTGGTACTAAGAATCCGGATACTACCATTACCTTGGGAGGAGAAAAGATATCTTAGACTCAATGGGTCTATAACCAAGTTAAAAAAGTTATCCATGGTGGTAGGATTCGACCCATATGTGTATCTCGTAGCTTTCAAGGGTCAAAGGAAACTTATTATTTTGATCCTTTAGCCTATCCTTTTGTAGTCACTAAACTCAAAATATAGAGACATTACAAGCCTTGTACCTAAAGACTACCAACCTTGGTAGAAAATAATGTGTATATGAATAAAGTTTGGATCAATATTGACTTTTGCCTATACTATTGTTTGATCAAGTCTTGTCTTAAAGTGGATTAAAGTTACTGTATCAAATAGCAATTCACTTAATCTATATTGCACAGAGTGCGGTGTACACGTGTATTCAAGAGAAAAAGCTACTTCTCAAGAAATCTAAACTTCCCTCTTTCAAGGGGGAAGGAGCCCTAGTTGAGTGCGATGCAGAAGTGTGGCTCGAAGAGATGGAGGATTATTTTGCTGCTTCTGCTGGTACTACTCCCGATAACCAAGAAATGTTGGCTATGTTTTATCTCACGGGGGATGCCAAGCTTCGGTGGAAACAACACT
This sequence comes from Adiantum capillus-veneris, assembly GCF_014529385.1. NCBI lineage: Eukaryota > Viridiplantae > Streptophyta > Polypodiopsida > Polypodiales > Pteridaceae > Adiantum > Adiantum capillus-veneris. Next base: position 55,252,458 of record NC_140943.1, on the reverse strand, counting down.
GCAAAGATAATCAAGTAGCTCAAAACACTCAAACTTGGGAAGACATTAAGTATGTTGTCAAAGGACGTTATCTTCCACCTGCACACGAGTCCCTTAAGATGAATGAATTCTTCAACTTACGTCAGTTTCATCTTACATGGAAGAATACTACTCCAAATTTGTAACTCTTAGGCACTATGCTCCGCCAATGACCGCAGATCAACAAGTAGCCCGTTTTTGCCAAGGGCTAAATGCTCCTTTAAATACTCGTCTAGAAGCCATGAGGCCTGTAAATTTGCATGCTCTTTTAAGAGCTAAACCCCTAGCTAAAGAGATGTCAAACTCTCAAAGGGTACGAAATGGAAATATAAGGAATGCTAGAAGGAGAGGACGGCCTATGATGTGGAACCAAAGGCAAGTTCACCCAGTTCACCAAAATCATCCGATAGTTGCAGCCTCAGCAAATGGAGCTCAAAATGCAGATCTTAGATGCTATGAATGCAAAGAGCTAGGAAATTTCAGGAATGTATGTCCTAGGTGAGTCTCTGCAACAAATATACCTAATCGATCCAGAGGGCGATGCCAAATAATAAATCGTGGAGGAAGAAAAGTAGGACGAGGTCGAGGGCGCGGAATGGCTGCCAGAGTCAATGCTATCATAGGAGAACCAACATTGGGAGAAGAACAAGAGGATAGAGCAACTCTACATGCTACAATTGATAACCCAAGAGCAGGACAACAATATGCTGTCATTCAAATACGTGCAAATCACCAAGGTGAAAAATTTGAGCTTCTTATTGATTGTGGTAGTACTCATTCTTTCTTGTCACCTAAATGTTTAAGGAGGTTAGGACTTAATCAACACCCTGCAAGAAAGATGAGAGTTGAATTAGCCAATGGAAAGAAGTATCTCAGTACACTGTGGGAAAAATATATTTCAAGTTGGGAGAATACTCTACTTCTGCTACTTTTTGAACCTTACCCATAGGAATCTATGACGAAATTCTTGGAATGGATTGCTTAGCCAGCCATAATGCCAATATCCATTGTGCCCAAGGAAGTGTTACTTTTGTGGACAACCAAGGTCAAGAAGTCACTATTCAAGGCCAAAATGGACGACCAAATGCCTACTTGGTCAAAGCTAATCGTCTTTTGAAAGGGTTACGCAAGGGTCAACAAATTTTTGTAGTCAAACTAAACAAAGTAGAAAAATCTTCTTCCAACCCTGAACCAATGTGGTTAGAAGAATTTCCGGATGTTTTCCCCGCTGAACTTTCTAAACTACCACCACCTAGGGAGGTAGACCATGAAATCAAAATTTTTCCAGGTAGTGAACCAATATCAAGAGCGCCGTACAAGATGTCACTTCCAAAGGCTATAGAACTCAAGGAGCAGCTCAAGCAGTTGATTGAGCAAGGGTTCATCCGACCTAGTACATCTCCATGGGGTGCACCTATTCTCTTCCAAAATAAAAGGGATGGCTCTCTTCGATTTTGCATAGATTATAGGGGCTTAAATCAGGTTACCATCAAGAATAAATATCCAATTCCTTGTATTGATGAGGTACTGGACAGATTACATGGAGCCAAAATATTCACAAAGATCGATCTTCGATCTAGCTATCATCAAATTCGAATGCAGGAGGTTGATATCTCCAAAACAGCTTTCAACACTCGTTATGGTCATTACGAATTTACAGTGATGGCTTTCGGACTTACGAATGCTCCTGCAACTTTCAATCGTCTGATGCACGATATCTTTAGAGAATTCTTGGATGATTTTGTCCTAGTATTCTTTGATGATATCTTAATTTATTCCAAATCAGAGGAAGAGCATGAAGGACATGTTAGGAAAGTGTTAGAGCTTTTACGCCAAAATAAGTTGTATGCAAAGAAAAGAAAATGTACCTTCTTTACCCCTAAGTTCTATTACTTAGGGTTTATCATTTCACCTGAAGGAGTCTTTGTTGGCCTTGAAAAAGTCAAAGATATTGTGGAATGGCCTCAACCCACTTCACAAACCGAAGTTAGAGGGTTCTTAGGTATCACAGGGTGGTACAGGATCTTTGTAAAGGACTATGCTCTTAAAGCTGCACCACTAACCGACTTGCTAAAGAAAGGAGCTATGATACTTTGGGAAGAAAAACATGAATCTTGCTTCAAACAGCTTAAGGAGTATCTTGCTTCAGAACCTCTCTTAAAACTTCCAGACTTCACTCAAGAATTCGAGGTGATCACAGATGCTTGTAACCTTGCATTAGGAGGAGTCCTTACTCAATAAGGAAGTGATGTAGCTTATACTTCTCGGAAGCTTAGGATTCATGAAGTGAATTATGCTACACATTATTTAGAATTTCTAGCAGTTATTCACGCTCTTAAACTATGGAGACATTATCTATTGGGACGCAAATTCCAATTGGTTACAGATCACAAGAGCCTTAAGTGGGTTTTTACCCAACCTAACCTTAACATGAGATAGAGGAGATGGATAGAGCTCATGCACGAATATGATTTTGATATTAAATTTAGACCAGGTAAGGATAATGTTATGACAGATGCCCTAAGCCGTAAAGCTTTTCTGGGGGCAATTTCCATGGCTAACAACCCTATTTTAGACAAGGTCTCGGATGCTTCTATCAGAGATGCACATTACCAGATGCTTGCTAGTATCCTACGTGAAGAGAGGGTATCATCAAATCAACCTAAACCTCTACATTACTCCTTAAAAGATGGGAAAATTTACTCTAGGAATCGACTATGCATACCTAAGGATTCTACCCTAAGGAATGATATCCTATATGAAGCACATGATGGCCCAACTTCAGGACATCCAGGTTATGCCAAAACCGTCAATGCAATTCGCAGAAGTTACTATTGGCAATGTATGAAGGGTGATGTCCTTCGCTATGTCAAGCAGTGTTTGTCTTGTCAAAGGATTAAGGCAGAGAGACTAAAGATGCCACGTAAATTACATCCTTTAGATATTCCCCAAATGAAATGGGAATGTATTAGCATGGACTTTATCACCGGGTTTCCTTCTGTTCAAGCTGGCTATGATTCAATCATGGTCATAGTCGACTTGCTTACTAAAGTGGCTCACTTAATCCCAGTCAAGACAACCTTTACAGCTTCAGATATTGCTCGTCTGTTTGTGAAGGAGGTTTTTAGAATTCATGGTTTACCCAAGAGGATTGTCAGCGATCCTGATGCCAAGTTTACTTCAAAGTTTTGGGTATCATTGTTTCAAGCTATTGGAACCAAGTTATGTTTTAATACTGCTTATCATCCTCCAACTGATGGCCAAACTGAAAGAGTTAACCAAGTAATTGAAGACATCCTCAGAGCCTAGTGCAATAGAGAACCTCGCAAGTGGATTAAATACCTACCCTTGGTAGAGTATGCATACAATTCCTCTACTCATAGAAGTATTGGAATGACACCATTTAATGCTCTTTATGGTCAAGAATGTTTATCACCTCTTAACTTTTCTGACCCCACTATAAGGGTAGAATCCTCAAAGAAAATGCTCGAAGAAATGGAAGCTCAAACCAAAGCTATTCGAAGGGATATTCAAGTGGCTCAAGATCGACAAAAGAAGTACGCCGACTTGAAAAGATCTCAATGGATTTTCAAGGAAGGTGACAAAGTTTTCTTACGAGTAAAGCCCAAAAAGAGCAATCTGTCTCTTAGAAGGTATAAGAAGCTTAGCTACCGATATTGTGGACCTTACAAAATAATCAAGGTTGTAAGTGATCAAGCTTATAGACTAAAACTCCCTTCTCATCTCAAAGTGCATGATGTATTTCATGTAAGTCTGTTAAAACCTTATGTATATAACCCTGACCATATCCTTGATGATGAGCAAATCATTTTACCTGCTCAAGATGTTTTACAACTCCAACCTGATACTATCCTAGAAACTTGGGAGAGAAAGCTTAGGAATAGATCCATCAAAGAACATCTTATCTTATGGAAGGATTTCCCTATAGAAGATGCTACTTGGGAAGATGAAACAACCCTTCTTAAGGATTATCCTTCACTGTTCTTGAGATGAGAGCATCTCAAATTCTAAGTTGGGGAGATTGTAAGGTCTCTACTTTTGAATTTCACACAAGTTCTATTATGCATTTGAATTTTTTCTTTAACCATCACTCATTATTTAAGATATTCGAGTTCAAATTATGAATCGTAGCTGAGAAAACCTAGAATTTAAAATTTACGCTACAAAATTCTGACATGTTTAGCTATATGAATCACTAATTAACTTATTGCAAGACTTATTTACTGATTGCATAATTTTCTCTTACTACTGTAAAGTTAGTATAAGACTGTAAAGTTTAACTTAAAAATGTAAAGTAAATTATCATTAGGGAAATAAATAAAATAATTATAAAGACAAAAGAATACACATGGATGACACATGAAGGCACATGGACTCACGTGAACTCACATAGGAGGGGACAAAGTGGGACACACTATCACATGAAAAGGAGAGGCTAGTCTTGACTAATCTTAATGAGGGGGGGCTGTATGGCCTTATCTTTTGATGATAATAACAAATTGGTCAAGTTGATGGGTACCACAAGGATACCAAAAACACGGGTATAATTTTTTGGAAAAAAAATTAAATTTTTTTTAAAAAAATTAAAAAATTATATTTTTTTTGGGGAAAAAAAGTTGGACGTTTTCTTTTCTGCTATAAATAGAGCATCCATGCTCACACTTTAGACATAGAGATTGCCTCTATAGCGCTCACAAAGTGCTATCACTTCTTTTAGAGAGAAAGCGTCCACAAACCACTAAGAGAGCAAAAACTCTAATGGACTAATAAGGTGCGTATTAATTAAGCATTCAATTAACTTTATGTATGTGTGCTATCTCTTACTCTAGTCTCTCTAATAGATTAGTAAGATTCAATTAGCTTTAAAAAAGATGTGTGTGTGTGTGTGCTATCTTTTACTCTAATCTCTCTAATAGATTAGTAAGATTCAATTAACTTTAGGAATGATGTGTGTGTATGTTTTCTCTTACTCTAATCTCTCTAATAGATTAGTAAGGTTCAATTAGCTTTAGAAAAGCATGTGTGTGTGTTCTCTTTCACTCTAATCTTTCTAATGGATTAGTAAGATTCAATTAGCTTTAGAAAAGGATGTGTGTGTATGTTTTCTCCTACTTTAATCTCTCTAAGTATACCTACTCTCTCTAGTTAGTACATCTTCACTATTAACGTATGCATAGTTAATTGAAAGTTAATACATAAGAGAACTCATCACATTCTTATTATACATGATGAAATTCTCATTCACCAATTTTATTGTCAATTAGATTAAGTAGAATTTTGAATAATACTAAAAATTGATTTAGTTGAAGTATAGAAATTGAAGTTAGAATTGGATTAGAAATGTCATGCATAAAAGTAATTCATTCCTAAACTTTCACTCGTAGTTTACACACTTAATTTATGATTAATTAAGATTAGCAAATATTTGATGTATAGAAATTAGACGTAGAACAACAACACTAAGTGTGAATCTGAGTTGGCGAGGGTTCAAATTACAGACTCTCTTTGGAAACAAGAGATTACTAGGGAAATTGACCAATTTAAATTTCTAAGTGTATAACATAAGTGTAGTACAAAAAAATGGCTCCAAAGCGTGCTCGAACACAAGGTGCTAATGATCATAAAGCCGGTACAAGTAACGAGGGAACTCCTGCGGAACATGCTATGTCTCCACCAATCGGATCAATCGGAGCTATGGTACAAGTTAGTATTGCACTTTCAAGTTATTGCATACGCGAGACCATAGAAATATATTGTTTACCTTATGAAAAGAAAACATGGACGTCCAAAACCCGGACTGAAACCAAGGGGCTTAACCCCAAGAAACTCGGCATATGTTTGACAAGTAAGAAAGAATGTCTAGTTAAACTGGTTGCTATAGGAAAGAATGTTTGTCCAAAACCTTTGGTATGGTTTCTCTCAAGTCTCTCTACTTATTAACGCTGGCATTATGTGGCAATTGTGGAGGCGTGAGATGATGCCCAGGATGGCACCGCTGATGTTGTGGTGGAAGTACACCTAAATTAGCCCAGCTGGATACTACAATTTTGTTTTGCCGTGGCGTGAGAATGACGCCCAGATTGACCCCGTTGTTGTTGTGGCAGGAGTACGTCGAGATTAGCACAAGGAGTACTTGTCAAGCGGTATGGGACGCTCATGATGACAATGGTTTTTATAAATAATATATATACCGATCGGACATAATAGCGTCAGTAGAGATTCTTAAGTGAACCTGATCCAAGGGTTGTTGGTTTAAAATTGGACGACTTCTCGTTTGACTATTGTTTGTAATACTGTTTGAAGGGCTGCTTTAACAAACGAGTATCATAAATAAAGTAAAGGAACATGTATGTTTAAACAGTGTAGTAGTAATTAGATAATAAAAGAAGGGTGAGTGCGGTGTGGAAAGTGGGAGAATGATAACCTCATGGTATCATTCTATGGACAAGTGGACCCGATGAGTCAGTGTCGTGGAGCTCCGCTACCATGAACAGAAAAAGAGCAAAGAAATGCAACCTAAGCTTCTTTGAAACCTACACATTTAATGGTCAGTGTGATGAGGGCTTGTTAACAGGCCAATTTTAATGATTAATGTATGCCATATGCGGCTTAAAAGGGCCAACAGATACCTCAATGATGCCAAAAATGATTATTCATGAAGTGAGCACAGATGGGAGTTTATGGTCTAGAATTGTAGTGCTTGAAGTGCTCTACCGGCCTGTCTTTACGGCTCGTCGATTGGAGCTATGAAGAAGTTATGGCATTTTAAAGTTTAAGTCGATTGCAGATCCGTACCAGATTGGGCAACTGCAGCTGAGGTGAGAAAAATGGAATGAATGCACGGGTATGAAGTGCTCACTCTGTGGAGTGCGTCGGTCTTTTCAGATCATCAATCGGAGTTTTGGTCGCCAAGTTATTGGCCGTTAAAGATTCACCGGGGGCCGGATCTGTGTCAGTCCGGTCGACTCGGACAGGGTGCCATCTGGGAGATTTTGGCTCTCGATTGGATTTTGAAATGCAACAGAGTAAGTGCTCGATGAGAATCTTGTCCGAAATAATATCTCCTGCAGCGCCCAATGGGATAAATGAGGGGAGAATAGTGGGAAAGGGAGGAAAAATAAGGTGAAGCATGGCGTTCAGCAGCGAGGCCGAGAGCAGGGGAAGGAAAACAAGATCGCACCGGGCTGTACAGAGCTCAGTTGAGCGTGGCTAAGAAGGGAAAGATGCCAGCATGCCAAGGCGAACCTTTTCGGACCCTGTCCCGGTGGGTTTCATGTAACTCCGAATCTGTGATGCCACGTCATCAAACTCTTTCCCATGCCACGTCAGTCATGGCGCCATGACTGCGTGGTGGGGCAAAAAACTTGGTTTTTTTTAGGGCAACACGGGTGAAAGACAAGGAGGATGTCTCCCAAAAGAAAAGCTGGGGGGGAAGGTTACAAAGCGAGGATGGTAAGCAAACAAAGGCCTAACGAAGAGGTAACGGACGGCAAGGCATAAGGAGGGCATGAAGTCGAAGGGAAGAAGAAGGTAACGAGGAAGCAACAGACCTAGGGCAAGAAAAAGGAGGCAATCAAGAATAGAAGCAAAGGGGGGAACGAGCAAGGCTCGAAGCTCGGAAGGAATCACGAGCTCTCTCTCTCTCTCTCTCTCTCTCTCTCTCTCTCTCTCTCTCTCTCTGAAGCCAGGCAAGGAAGCAAAGAGGCAAGGAAGGAGCTCTCTCTCGATCTCCGGTTCAAGCAAGAGGGTAAGGGCCAAGAAGGGCCAGCCCTCTCTCTCAATCTCTAATCTAAGCAAGGCGAGGAGAAACAAGGAGGATAAGCAAGGGAGATCTCTCTCTCTCTCTCTCTCTCTCTCTCTCTCTCTCTCTTTCTCTGCCTCTCTCCCTCTTTCCCTCTCTTTCTCTCTCTCTACCTCTACATCTCTTTCTCCCTCTTTCCCTCTCTCTCTCTCTCTCTCTCTCTCTCTCTCTCTCTCTCTCTCTCAGTGTAGCCGTTTTTTGACCTAGTAGACAGCAGTCCACTCTTTTGATCATAACTTCTTCATCCGAACTCCGATTTGGGTGATCTATAGCCTCAATCGAAGAGCACAAAGTCCTCTACGCATTGATGTAAAGACAGAAATTTTCAGAGTTATGGAAGGCGTTTTTGTAGCAGCATTTCCAAAGTGAACAGGTTCAACAAAATTGATTCTCATCTCCTATTTTACATACAATGTCTTCGGGCACTCGCAAGGGTTCTTCTTCTTCAACAAGGTCCACAACCATTGTGGAAAATGATCCAAAATCTCCTAAGTGTGGAGATAGCAACACAACCACCCAACCAACGACATCGAAAACCATGATCATGGCGTACTTGGTATCATTGCAAGAGACCGTAAACAAACAAGGCGAAGACTTACGAGCACTTGCAATGGAGAATGGCACACTAAGGGTACTTGTGGTTGAGAATGAGAATCTCAAGAGGACACTTGAGATGCAAACAACACGTTTGATGCAACTTGAAGAGGAAGTCAAGGAATGTAAACGCTCTCTTGTGGACTTGAATGCTTTGAAGGAGCGGATGAGCAAAGTAGAGCATGACCATGTATTGAAAGAGGAGAAATTTGACACTATGAGCCGGGATGTATGCGACATGAAAAATGTATGCACAAACAAGTCTTGGGCTGATGTATGTGGTAGCAATGTGGTTTCTAATTCCTCACTCATGCAAGCTATGGTTCAAACAAAGAATGTTGAGAATGTGGATGTGGAGGAGTTGAAGGAACGGGAGCGACGTTCCAAGAACATTGTTATTCGTGGAATTCCCAAAGAGAAGTTAGAGACACCTCCTTCTCTTGCCATTGTTATTGAAGATTTCTTCAAAACCCACTTTGGCATGTCTGGAGTTATGGTCTATGGAGCACATAGAGTGGGGAAGCAAAGAGCTCCTCGCTCGGGAGAACGGCCAATTGTATGCACCATGCCGGATGAGACCAAGCAAAAGATTATCCTTGATAATAGTTGGATCTATTTGAGGGGTACAAAATGTTTTGTATGTGAAGATCGCACTATTAAGCAACAAAATATGCGTCGCAAGGCATATGAGGAAAAGAATAATAAAAACAAGGAGATCTCTCATGAAGAAAATGTGCCCAAGGAGGAGGCAAGTCTCTCAAGTAAATAGGGATGCGTGACCTATGAGACCGAGTTACAATTGAAAATATGCTTTTGGAATTGTAATGGATACCCATGGAATGCGGGGGTTGACATTGATGAACTAACAAGCAAAGCCGATGTTGTACTTCTTGTTGAAACTTGGGAGCATGATACACAAAGGATTAACGGCTTGGAGGATTACAATGTACATTCATTGATGTGGTCAAAGAATCTCAAGCAACGAAGAGGACAAAGAGGGTTAGCATGTATGGTTAAGAAAGGATTGGAAGATTTTGTATCAATTGTGAAAGATGACAAGTACAAACGTTATGTATGGCTGAAAATTATGACACCAAAAAGAGCACGCATTTTTGTAGCCGGTTACTACATTCTTCATCATGATTCTCCCTTTTATGCTTGCATGGATAGAGATCAACCATTTTCTGATTTGGAAGAGGACATTGCTTATTTCAAAGGTGAAGGTGATGTTATTGTATTTGGGGATATGAATGCTCGCACAAAAACATTGCAACATGATACTCAACAATTTGATATGCCATACATTTCAAGGGAGTTGGAGGAAGTTCACTTGTATGATCGTACTTCAATGGATGAGAAAGAGCCGGATCACTATGGAAAGTTACTTTTACACATGTGTAATAGCATGGGTATGCTCATTGCCAATGGTGTATCTTTGTGGAGTGGAACCAATGGATTTACATGTAGAAGACATAATGGGGATAGTGTGATTGACTATATGCTACTCTCTGAAGCCATCATGTATCGCATAAAGAGTTTTATGTTTGGTCAATGGACCCCGGAATCCGACCATCGCACCTTATGTATTGACCTTTCATGTGGAGAAGCAACTAAGCATGATAATCTCAGCCAAAGGAAAGAGAAGTTATCACCATGTATGGATTTCAAACGGGCACCAATGTACATTGAAATGGTTGAGCAAAAATTATGGATGACAAAGCTTCAATGTGATGCACCATTGGAAACTAAATGGGAAGCTTTCAAGAAAGCTATTTGTTCTTGTGCGGAAGAATGCTTTGCCATAAAGCATCTCCATGGTATCAACAAAGATAGATCACGCAAAAGGTGGTTTGATAAAGAATGTCAAGATGCTCGAAAGTCCTTGATAAAGCTTGATGCAACTATGGACAAAGACAACTATCAAAGTCATTTGCATACATACAAGGCATTGATTCAAAAGAAGAGAAGAAGATGGGAAGTAAAGCAACAAGAATTTCAAGTCCAAGAAAAGGCACATGCATGTGGAAGATTTTGGAGAAACTTGAGAGGCAAGCGGGTTGAGAATTTTGGTAACTTGAGTCTAGTGGATATGTACACACATTGTAGGCAATTATATGAGCAAGAAAATACTGAAAAAATGCCATTTTATGGTTCACTCCCATGTATGCCATCTTTTTTTACTATTGAGGATGTATGCGGTGGGCTTGAAAAGTTGGCCACTCGCAAAGCGGGAGATCTTCAAGGTATCAAGCCGGAGATGATCAAATGGACGGGAGATTTTACCCATGAGTGGATGTGTGATATGTTCAACCTTGCACTTCAACATGGTATGCCTTATGATTGGAGTACTAATTGGGTTAAGCCTTTGCATAAAGGAGGGGATGTAAAGAATGTAAGCAACTACCGGACTATAATGATTGGGTCTCTTATGGAAAAGTTGTTTGGGTGCATAATGGAGATGAAATTGAGTGATTGGGCTGAAGAGAATGACAAGCGTGCAAAGGGACAAGCGGGTTTTCGTCGATGCCATAGCACCATTGATCATCTTGTCACTCTTCGTGTTCTCATGGAGGAAAGTCGGTTGAAAGGCAAGCGATTGTATTGTTGTTTTGTAGACTTTAAGAAAGCCTTTGATATCATTCCACGTAACAATTTGTGGAGAAGGATGGAAGAACTCCAAGTTCCAAGTGAGTTTATGCTTGTGGTTTCTCGAATCTATGAGAAGGTGATTTGTCAATTGCGCATGGGAAGAGAAATTTCAGAAATTTTTGTAAGCACTATTGGGGTTAAACAAGGATGTCCATTGTCACCAACTCTCTTTGGTCTATGCATCGATCAATTAGAACAAATGGTACTTGACTTTATGCAAGAAGAAGGCATTGAAGAGGTCACTATTTGCAATACGGTAATCATGCTTTTGTTGTATGCGGATGATGTAGTGCTTCTAGCACACACTTTAGAAGATGCACAAAAGCTTATGGTTGTCCTTGAGAACTTTTGCTTGCATAGTGGGCTGATTGTAAATGAATCCAAAACAAAGGTTATGCTTGTGAAAACCAAGCATAAGGAGAAGCCATGCATTGTGTACAACAACGAGACACTTGAAGTTGTTGAGAGCTTTAAGTACCTTGGCCTTGAGGTTCCATCCAATCACAAGTGGCATGAATGTGCTATGCGTCATTTGGAAGCGGGAAAGAGAGCATATTATGCATTTGAGAACATGTGTAATGCGGGAAACATCAAGTGTTGGGTTCTCAAGAAGTATCTTTTTGATGCATTGGTGACACCGGTTCTTCTTTATGGAGTTGAAGTGTGGGGTGGGAGCATCTCAAAGTCTACTTGGAAAGAGTTTGAGAATGTCCAAAAACATTTTCTTACAAACTTTCTCCAAGTTAAGACACAAACACCATATATGCTCCTACTTCTTGAGTCGGGATCTCTTCCAATTGAGGTTATGGGCATGGAAAGGGTTGTGGAGTACATGATAAAGATGCATCAAAACCCCTCACATCGACTTCCTACAATTGCATGGGAAGCAAGCAAAAAAGTTCAAAAGACGCGTAAAAGCAAGATCTTGAGCACGGGATGGATGCAAGACATAAAGAAGTGGTTTGGGAGATGGGATGCATTACACTTGCTACATGATGCTTCAATTGACTCTCAAGTGAATGAAGCTTTTCTACAACGCCAATGTATTACGGCTTGGGAGAAATCCGGTGGGTCACGCTTCATACATTACACCACCTATATTGCCCCCAACTACAAAACCATGTTCTTCGCTGAGAGAGGAAACCGTACTCACACTTACATGCTTGAGCCTATTCCCTTGTCCGCGATACGCACTATCGCAGCAATTCGGCTTAGCTCCCATTTCCTTCGATGCGAGATAGGGCGTTGGGGCAATGGAGAAGAGTCAAATCGATTGTGCACATTATGCTCACTGCAAGTTCGAGAGTCTGAGTACCACACACTACTAGAGTGCTCAGCTTTTGATCACATCCGAACTTGCTTCTCTCACATTTTCAGCCATAACTTAGACCTACACACTTTCCTCTCCCAGCCAAAGTGTGGGCTCTCCATTGCGACTCTCATCACTACAATTTTGGAGCATCGAAAGTCACTCATCAGTCATACACATACTACATCACATGTAACTTTGGTCCCATAGGTCATATTTGACCTTCGAGGACGATAATAGAATCTATCTATCTATCTCTCTCTCTCTCTCTCTCTCTCTCTATGTCGACCTCAAGGAGGATAATTGAAAGCACTCGAACGGGATGAGCAAGAAAGCAACAAGGGTATCAAGCAGGGGATTTTGCCGGATACTTACATACTAATCAACTTATAAAGACTCTAATGGCGAGCATAAGTGGAAATTTTACAGTCTTGTTCTAATTTGAGAGCATTAAACTCTCCTAACTCCATCAGTGCCGTTAACGGCAACCATTTGTAAGCGAAATCCACTTCGGCTAATCATTAGCAGTTTAAACCATTTCAGTTATGAAGTTTAAGTATTAAAGTGTTGACAGAATCTTTTGCCTTGTGTCGTGCGTCTTGTCTCTCTTTCACACCTCCCACAGCCAGAGGCCCGACGGTGCCTACCCGGCTCACGTAGCGAACACATATCCCTCGACATCGGGTAACTTTCCAACGCTAGAAATTGTTTTTTTTAATAGTCATAAATCTTAAAAGAGACAAACCTTGGCAGTTGTGCTTCTGAAACATGGGAAAAATAGCGCACAGGTTAGTCACTCTAAGATTTATACCTTTAGGTATAATTGATTATAGATAGTTTTTAGATAGGGTTATGGTGGTCACGCTCCACCATAGCGAGATAGGACCAATCCTTCACTAACAGTTCATGCCCATGGCTACGTGGTAGCTAAGGCAATGTCCGTTGGTTTTTCTTTCTCAAGATTGGAGACCTATCAAAGGTGCTCCGCTCCTCTCGACAAGGGGCAGGGACCTCAAAAAAGGTGAGGGGTCAATTGTCACGTTGAGCTCCACCAACACTTTGTGTATGTTCTTCTTCTCCCTTGCACTCCGCATAGGTACTCACAAGTGGTATCAGAGCTATGAATTCTTGATGATCTGCTCTAATTGGCATGCACGTAATCTCCAAGACTAGCTAATGTTTTGACCTTGGTCTGTCGTAAAGTAGAGGTATTTTAGTAGAGCTCAATAAGCACTATTTGAAAGTTCTTGAAGCATTGTGTAAAGGTCTTTGGTGCAAAAGTCTGTAGTTTGGACAAGGCATTGCTGGGAATTGCAAAATGTTCTCTTTATGAATGTTGTCTATAGTCAAAAGGGAGCATTGGGTACTAGAAAACATTTGTAACATTGGAGGTTTTTGCAACAGTTTATAGTAGCACTCGTAAACAAAGAAACTCCAATGTTGGAGTGTGAAAATAGTAGCCTTAGGTTTTTGTAGTGCTACATCACACGAGGAGTGTTGGCAAATTGAAAATCAAGTCTGTAATGCTACAAAGAGCAAGACAAACTCCATCTCCATCTCCTTGGCCGCTTCGCTAGCTTTTTTTAAAAGTTAACGAATCCCTCTAGGTGATGTTGGTGTGTATGCATGCATACACCTACACTCCAACTTTGGGTTTCGAGAACTTTGATATTTTTTAGCAGGAAAGACAATTCTGTCTGCTGGTTGAAGTCGACATGGATACCCAATTTTCTAGACATCGACAACCCTTTTTCCTGGCTTGCGACATTGGCTTCTCCTCCAACATTGACATGCAAGTGGTGAGGTGCCTCTTCCATAGAGGAGTGGCACATGACATTGGCATCAGCATTGGAATTGACTACATATTTTCACATGCTCTATGGCATTGTAGAGAGCGAGACAGGGAGACAGTTTATCGCACCTGAGAGGTAGGTTATAGATTGTCATTAACAACAATTCCTTATATTTCTTAGAGTAGTTTTTTAGATTGCCATATGTGTTTGGACATCATGTATGTTCTTTGAGGTATTGCCTATACATATCCATTGATGCTTTCTCATAAACAGCCCTTCGATATAGATTTACATACACAAGGACAATCATAGGTTCTCTTCACAAAGAAAATCTATGAGTATCTTTGATAGTACATGTGTTTACATGCATTTTAACTCCGATGGGATTTTGGACAGTGCATATGGTTGTTCTCTATTGAGAGAAGATATAGGTGCTTTTATGCCAAGTTGGCAACCTTTGTTAGTTCTTTTGAGTAGGATATTCCATTTTATGTCCTCTTAGCACTCTATTTATATTTTATATGTTGATTTGTTGAGTTTTACTTGAGATTTTTTTCTCCTTATAGAGGATACTCTATTTGATTCTCTATGAAATTTATCTCAATAGACTATATGGAATTTCTATGAATAGTCCCTATCCCTCAAAAATCATGATAGTGGCGATCCACTGCCCCCCTCCCTGGACCTTGATGAAGACCGTAGACTCACCCAATGCCAATATCAAATGTAATCACTAGAAAATAAAAAATAAGCCTACTAACTCATATTTATAGGCTTTCCTCTCTCAAGAATCACTTTAACTCTCTCTCTCAATCATCGCTTTCACTTTCTCTCTCTCAAAGTGTGCGCTAGCGCCAAGTGGAATTGGAGGGGGGAGATGTGTTAATACTCGTCGAAAAAATTGCCAAAAGTCTAACCCATTTCTCTTTCAACCTCTCTCTCAATCATCTCTCTCTCTCTCTCTCTCTCTCTCTCTCTGTCTCTCTCTCTTTCACAAGGCAAGTGTGAGGGCTAGCGCTCGCCTATGGCTTGCACATGAGAGTGTGTGTGTGTGTGTGTGTGTGTGAGAGAGAGAGAGAGAGAGAGAGAGAGAGAGAGAGAGAGAGAGAGAGAGAGAGAGAGAGAGAGAGAGAGAGAGAGAGAGAGAGAGAGAGAGAGACACAGAGAGAGAGAGAGATAAGAGAGAGAAGAGAGAGAGGGAGGGAAAGATCTAGTTCAACAATTGTGTTTTTGCATTCGTCAGCGAGAGAGAAGGAGAAGGAGACTGGAGACTCACCTAAATTGACGTCAATACGGAGAGCGTTCACTAGCAAATTGAAAATTTACATATTAACTACTATTTATGTGCAAGATCTCGTCTATCAGTCATCTCTTTATCACTCCCTCTCAATCATCTCTTTCACGCTACCTCTCTAATGGTGGGCACTAACGCCACGCTCCATGATATGCTGAAGTTTATGCATACAATTCCAGGAAGCCTGGCGAATCACTTTTCCGATGTGGTGAAAAGTGAAAGGAGTCATGTCTCAAGAGCCTGGACCATTAGCTTAATATCATGCCATTGGAGAAAATTTGCCCCAAAATGCATAAAAATAGTGTTAAAAAACACAAAAGAAAACCCTTTTTTAAAACAATTCCTATTGACAAATTCAAGGAAAGGAATTTTGTATGTTTGAGAAAATAGTTTTTGCCGAACGTTGGCCTTGACTCTCGGGAGAAAAAAATCAATTTATTTCTATCGTTGTCTCCACAGTAGGGAGCCCCCTCGCCTTTCTAGGTGGTGTTGGTTTACCATCTACCCTTGCTAGTGATTGGGGTAGAAACAACCCGGGTGTGTGGGCAGGTTTGTCATGTGCCGGCCAAAGCCGAGTGCTAGCGCTCACAACAAGGATCTCTCTCTCTCTCTCTCTCTCTCTCTCTCTCTCTCTCTCTCTCTCCCCCTCCCCCCACCCTAGTAACAAACACAATATTGTGGGATTGCCTTGGGTTAACTATGAGCCGGGTCTCACTGTGCACTAGCAATTTTTGTGAGATCTACCTAATATTTTAATATAGTGATCACCCATCATGTCAATCACTTTAGTGGTAGGAGGGAGACAACTCCCATTAAAATAGTAGAGCTACAAATCCATTGGAATTTGTTTGTATCAAGAACCTAGGCACCTAGAAGACATACTAACCAATCAAAAATCACACCCTCTATCTCGTGAACGTGCACGCTCACCTCTTTAACAAATTTGGTAAGTGAGAGTTCAAATTTTTCTTTTCACACTTTGTGCAGGACCACCTGCATTATTTATTCAACCCTTAACACTACTAATATATTAAAGCACCAGCGGGACTCGTCTCTATGACCCATGTATGAATTTAAGCCCCTTTTAAGGAATGTATGTGGGTGCTTAGGGTCCACTAGCGGCCCAAGAAGGAGTGTCAAAAGACACCTTCCATACCATGGGAATCCAAAAAGCAAAAAGTTTATTTTTCTAGTGGCTATAAGTCAATGCTCCTAGGGCAACTCAACTAGATTGGTCAATTGAGGATTTAACCCTACGTTGACTGCTATTATTGCGAAGTTTTGAAGGTTGTTAGAATGTTGCGACGGTTGTCAAAATATAGCAAGAGATCTTTTCACATGTTATGTTTTTCCTTCAAGGGGTTAGGGAACATACCTCGAACAAGCCAACCAAATGAATTTCATGTCATAACTTGGGTTTGTGATAATCCCTGATAGATAAAAGGGAAAATTACCAAAATACCCCTCTAATTTGTGGGAATTCTCAAAATACCCTCAAATTTTAAAACTTCCCAATATACCCTTGTAGTTATTTTTGTTGGATTGTTCAAGGTTTTCTAATCTTTATTCCTTTTTTACAATTGAGATCTGTTTCTGAGTGCTTAGCATGTAAATTGACACAAAATACCTCGCAAAAGAAGGCAATAATGTCTAAAAATAATGAAGCAATTCATCTCCATAGGCTACAAAACCAACTCAAATTCTAGTTTTAGCATCTTGTATGTGATAGACAATCAATCTTCTTATGAAAAGCTACAATTTTTTTCATTTGTGGAGAAATTTACTCTTACAACTAGGGGTATTTTGGGAATTTTGGAAAATTTGAAGGGTATTTTGGGAATTTACGACAAAATATGGGGTTATTTAGGGAATTTTTGAAATTTTAGGGATATTTTGGGAATTTCCACAAATTAGAGGGGCAATAAGGTAATTTTCCCTAGATAAAATTATAGATACTATCTTGAGGGAATGATTAACATAGTGGACCCCGTTAGCTTGTAGAGTTCCAAGCCAATCAATACAAAGCATTTGCAAGGTAGAAATCCATGCAAGAGAGAGAGAGAGAGAGAGAGAGAGAGAGAGAGAGAGAGAGAGAGAGAGAGAGAGAGAGAGAGAGAGAGAGAGAGAGAGAGAGAGAGAGAGAGAGAGAGAGAGAGAGAGAGAGAGAGAGAGAGATAGTTCTACTATCATCCTTGGAGGTCAAATATGACCTATGGGACCAAATGAACATGTCACATGGTGTGAGTGGAGGTCATAAGTGACTCTCGATGCTCAAAAACGGCTGAAATGAGCGTCGCAATAGAGAGTCCACATCGTGGTTGGGAGAGGAAGGTATGTAGGGAGAGCTCATGGCTGAATATATGTGGAAAATGGTCAAAAGCTGAGCACTCAAGTAGTGTGTGGTACTCACTCTCTCGCACTTGACGAGGGCATAAGGTGCAAAGTCGATGAGACTCCTCACCAGTGCCCCAACATCCTGTCTTGTAGCGTAGAGAATGGGAGCTAAGACGAATGGAGGCAATGGTGCGGATCGCACTCAATGGGATGGGCTCAAGGATGTAGGGATGGGTTCGGGTACCGCGCTCGAAGAAGAAGAGAGATTTGTAGTTTGGGGCAATGTGTGTGGTGTAATGGCTAAAGCGAGGACCTCTGGATTTCTCCCAAGCCGTGATACATTGGCGTTGTAAGAAGGCCTCATTAACTTGCGAGTCGATCGATGCATCCTTGACCAAGGAACATGCATCCCATCTTCCAAACCATTTCTTGATGTCAAGCATCCACCCCGAACTTAGTATTTTGCTCTTGCATGTCTTTTGGACCTTTTGACTTGCTTCATATGCGATTCTAGGAAGTCGATACAAAGGGCTACGTTGTGTCTTAAGCATGTACTCCACAACCCTTTGCATACCCAAGACCTCAATGGGAAGCGATCCGGACTCAAGAAGTAAGAGCATGTAGGGTGTTTGTGTCTTGACTTGGAGAAAGTTAGTGAGAAAATGCTTTTGGAAATTGTCAAACTCTTTCCAAGTAGACTTCCCGATGCTACCACCCCACACCTCCACTCCATAAAGAAGCACCGGTGTCACCAATGTGTCAAAGAGGTACTTTTTGAGAGCCCAACACTTGATCTCTCTAGCATTGCACATGTTCTTAAATGCATACTAAGCCCTCTTTCCAGCTTCCAAGCGACGCATTGTGCAATCCTTCCATCTATGATTGGATGGAACCTCAAGGCCAAGGTACTTGAATCTATCTACCACTTCAAGTTGCTCATTGTTGTATACAATGCATGGATTTTCATCATTGAGGGTTTTTACAAGCATAACCTTGGTTTTGGATCCATTTACAATCAGCCCGCTATGTAGGCAAAAGCGTTCCAAGATACTCATAAGCTTTTGTGCATCTTCTAAGGTATGTGCCAAGAGCACTACATCATCGGCATAAAGCAAAAGCATGATCACCGCATTTTTGATCTTAACCTCTTCTATGCCTTCTTGTTGCATAAAATCGAGAACCATGCATTCCAATTCATCAATGAGTAGCCCAAAGTGGGTTGGGGAAAGTGGGCATCCTTGTTTGACACCAATGTTGCTTGCAGAAAATTCTGAAATTCCATCTCACATACGTAGTCGACATATCACTTTCTCGTAGAGGCAAAAGACTGCATGCATAAATTCTCTCGACACTTGAAGTCTTTGCATACGTTTCCAACGATTTCCTCACGGTACCATGTCAAAAGATTTCTTGAAATCCACAAAGCAACAATACAACTTTTTTTTTCCTTTCAATCGAGACGCTTCCATAAGAACTCAAAGAGTGACAAGGTGATCAATAGTGCTATGATGCTTTCAAAAACCTTCTTGGACTAGCGTACGTTTGCCGTTCTTTTCAGCCCATTCACTTATCTTCTTCTCCATGATACATCGAAATAACTTTTCCATCAAAGAACCAACCATTATACTGCGATAGTTGTTCACATTGTTTACATCTCCTCCTTTGTGCAAAGATTTGATCCAATTTTCACTCCAATCATGAGGCATGCCATGCTGAAGTGCAAGGTTAAACATATCACATATCCAATATCGTGTTTTCTTGCTTGTCCATTTAATCATTTCAGCCTTGACACCTTGAAGGTCCCTTGCCTTGCGGGTAGCAAGTTTCTCAAGCGCGCAATGTACATCTTCGATGGTAAAGAAGGGAGGCATAAACGGAAGGAAGCTACAACACTCCATCTTATCAACATTGGGTTGGTCATAGAGGTTCTTGCAATGCGTATACATATCCTCAAGAGTCAAGTCACCAAAGCTCTCAACACGCTTGCCTTTTAGATTTTGCCAATACTTGCCACATGCATGTGCTTTCTCTTGCGTAAAAGAAGTTGTTTTTTGACTTCCCACCTTCTCCTCTTTTTTTCAACAAGTGCTTTGTATGTGTGTGAATGTTTCAAGTAACCTTCCTTGTCTTTGCTTGCATCCAACCTTAGCAAGTGTTTTCGGGATTGACTACATTCCATGTCCAACCATTTATTCTTGGTGCTACCTTTCTTAGATCTTTTTCAAGACATGTGTTTCACCGAAAAGCATTCCCTCGCACAAGAGAAAAATACTTCTTTGAAAACTTTCCACTTGCATTCTAATGTTGGGCTCTCTTGATTCTTTGTCATGCTGAACATTTGGTCCACCATATCAACATATATAAGTGCTCATTTGAAGTCTAGACGTAGATACGAATGATTCACATCATGATTGGAGGCTACATGCTCGGGTCTTTTACCACACTTGAGGTCAATACATAGCATCCTATGATCCGATTCCGGATTCCATTTACCAAGTGTAAAGCTTTGTATGCATTCTAGAGTGGCTTCCAAAAACAACATATAGTCGATCACACTATCACCATTGTGCTTTCTACATGTAAAGTCATTGGTACCTTGCCATAAAGATACACCATTTGCAATGAGCATTCCGGTACTATTGCACATATGTAGAAGTGACTTTCCATAGTGATCCAATTCTTTTGCATCATTAGAACTTCGCTTATACATGTATGAGTCATCCATTCTTCTTGAGACATGCGGCATGTCAACTTGTTGTGTGTCGTGTTGTAACGTATATGTGCGAGCATTCATGTCTCAAAAGACAATGACTTCACCTTGGTCCGTGTAATGAGCAATATCTTTCTCTAGTTCAACAAAGGGCTGATCTCTATCCATATCCAAGCGAACATAAAAGTTGGAGTCATAGTGAGGAATGTAGCAACCAACCACAAACATGACTTGACCATTGGGTGGGGTGATTTTCAGCCATAAGTAGGGTTTATACTTATCTTTTTTAACAATGGAAACATCTTTCAAACCCTTTCTTATCATGCATGCTACGTCTCCTTGGCCTGTACGTTGCTTTGCATTTTTGGCCCACATCAAAGAATGCACATCATATTTGTCAAATCCAAGAATTTGTTGTGCATCATGCTCCTATGTTTCGATAAGAAGTATCACATTGGAGTCATTGGTAAGCTCATCAATGCCAATTCCCGCATTCCATGGATAGCCGTTACAATTCCAAAAGCTTATTCGCAAGCATAAGTTGGTCTCATAGATCATGTGTCCCTATTTTTTGGGTGGAATTGCATCCTCCTCAAGTAAATTTTCTTCTTGAGATGACACCTTGACCTTCTTGGTTCTTTCTTCATATGCTTTGTGACGTACATTTTGTTGCATAAGAGTGTGATCCTCATATACATTACAACCCGTTCCTTTGAGGTAGATCCAACTATTGTCAAGGATGATCTTTCTGTTTACCTCATCAGTCATGGTACATACAATAGAGAGGTATAAATGGAGAGGGATAGAGATAGAGAGGTATTGAGAGAGAGATATAGAGAGATAAAAGAGGTAGAGAAAGAGAATTGGAGGGATAGAAAGAGATATGGAGAGAGAGACATATAGAGTGAAGAGAGATAGAGAGAGTGAAGAGAGAGAGAGGGAGAGAGAGAAAGATAAGAAAGGAGAGAGAGAGAGAGAGGGGGAAAAGAGGGTGAGAGATAGATAGGTATAGAGGGAAGGGGATATATATATATATATATATATATATATATATATATATATATATATATATATATATATATATAGAGAGAGAGAGAGAGAGAGAGAGAGAGAGAGAGAGAGAGAGAGAGAGAGAGAGATAGAGATGAAATGAAATGGAATGTTATATTAACGTCTTCGAAAGGCCAAAATGACCTATGAGACCAAAAAGTTACATTTGGTGAATACGATATCATGTCTGAGTATGGAAATTACAAAGAACTAACACTAAAACACTAAGGAGAAAGAAAATAGGAAAAGAATCTGAAGCTGATTCGAAATTGAGACAAGATATAGAGGAGGGGTGTGTGTGTGTGTGTGTGTGTGGGGGGGGGGGGGGGGTGGGGGATTCAAATGAAATCCCTCATCGATTGCTATCGAATCTCATCAATCTCCTCCATGGTCAGTACTCTGGTTGGCTGTCTTGCATGTCGAGCTAGAGTGATCTGTATCTTCTGTTGCAGCCTTCATTGATGGTGGGAGACCCCTCGAGGTCGCAGGCGTCTGGATCTGCCTAGCTCAGTGGCTTGGTCAAGCAACGTACCTTTAGTGTGGGTGGGCTCTGAGATCTGTTGTGATGACTGCTCCTCTGGCTCTCCCCTAGCTGGTGTAAAGAAATATGTGATTAGTTTCTAAGACTGTCTTTCCTTGATGTCCTCAACAAGCTCTCCCTAAGTCGGCGCATCTCTAGCAGAAAAAAACCAAGACATCTCTGATCCTTGTATCTCATGACTCTAGAAAATGGTTTGAAACCTTCTCTGAACATGCAGTGGAAGCGGCCACGTATCTCATAGTACGCTGGGCAATGACATGTGTAGTGCAGATCTGTCTCTGGCTCTAAGTACGTAGGTGACATATCCTGGCTTCTGCTGGCACCCCTCAAAATCGGCCAGTCTTGATCTGGAGTTGATGTAAGGATGTGCATATTTGCCCAATAGCGCATCATATCCCATGAGATAAGTGTGCATCCATGTATGCAGGCCTAGTCACAAAATTGTCCTCCGTGAGTTAGAGAAGATGCTCTCTACATAAGGCCATCTTCGTGCCCAACTCTTGTGTCGGTTGTATCCATGTGCTCCTGGTATCTAGCTAAATCCGATCATGGCGTATGAGTCTGGTGATCTCTGTCCATGTGAGAGATAGGGAGGGTGCATCCAGGGAGTATTGAAGTGGAGGAAATCTATCCATGTTGAAACCATGTTGTCATCTGTCCATACCAACATGTTGTATCGCCTTGTAGCACTAGTTGTGACTCCAGGGAAAGCCGAGCATATTTGTCCTTGGAGAGATCCCATAAACCATGTATAAAGGATACTAGCTCGACTTGGATAATCTCATGCGGCACTGAGGCCTTAGCCCGAATCATCCGAGCGATCATAGAGAACAGAGGCCTCTCCATACATCTCTATCCATCTGTGTTTCCAGATCTCCCATGGTGGTCTACTGAGGGTCCCCATACCTGAACTCCATAGAGCATAGCTAAAGTCACTAGAGTGTCAAAAAGCCAGAGCTTTGTTTGTGGTTCCTCTAAACTGAACTTGCAAACACATCCTCCCCAGTTCTCCCAAGGCTGCAAATGCTCTCGTCAGTCTAGTCTCTGACGCTCTCCTCAATGAAAACACCGGTCCACCGAAGACTACCCCAAGATAAGTATATCTATTTGTGTACTCCACAGTTTCCTGGCCATACGTAAATGTGGGTGTGACCTCGTGACCCACTGTGGTGTGGTGTTCAGCACCATAACCTTGATTTTTCCCAGGTTGACAGACAATCCACTATCATGAGCAAATGTATGCAAAGCATCCAAATGGCAATGCATCCCTTATGGAGAGTCAAAAATCAACACACTATCATCAGCATATAGTAACAACAAAATCCATGTCCCTGCTAGCTGAGCCCCTATGTCTCCTTGACGCTCTGCATAGTCCAAAAACTCATCCACATACATCACAAAAAGAGTCGGAGATAGGGGGAATCCCTGCTTTACTTTAATAGTGGACTGGACCATGTCAGACATTCCCTCAGTAGTGCGTACCCGCCCCATTACTGTCCTGTATAAAGCCAGAATACCCCATATCAGCTCTATAGGCACACCCATGTCTTGTAGTCTGCGTATAAGTCTGGCTCTCAACACTGTGTCAAAAGCTTTGTGGAAATCCACAAAGCTACAATAGATCCTCTTGTCATGGTGTCTACCCTCCTCAATAATAGTTAGCTCTGAGTGTCAAGGAGAAAAGAGGGAGCGAGAAGAGAAAGATAGATAGAGGGAAGAGAGAGAGAGAGAGTAGGAGAAAAGAGAGACTGGGAGAGAAAATAGATATATATATATATATATATATATATAGAGGCTGTGGAGAGAGAGGTAGAGAGAGAGAGAGAGAGAGAGAGAGAGAGAGAGAGAGAGAGAGAGAGAGGAAAAGATGGAGAGGGATAGAGAGATAGAGAAGAAAGGAGAAAGAGGGATAGAGATAGGTGTAGAGAGAGAAAGAGATGTAGAGGGATATAGAGAGGGGAGAGAGACAATGGAACAAATATAGATTGTTTATAAATATAGGCTTGGGTGATAGCTAATATATACTTGGATAGTCTGTTCTTTTGCTTTGTGCCAAGCATATTTTTTGGTTAATACATGTTAGATGTTGATTTAATATTGTAATTCTTTGTAGAGAATTTTGTGATTTAAAAGGGTGACGTGTATCTTCAAGTCCTACCCCTACGTTTGAAGCACAATTTTTTTTATTGTACATGTTAGATTGAAATACAAATGCATCAAATATGTTTTGGTTAACTTACATGTTAGATGCTGATTTATTATGGTAGTTCTTTTTTATTTACTATGGTAATTCTTTTTGGAGAACTTTATGATTTAATAGGGTGGCGTGTATCTTCTTGTCCTACCCCTATGCTAGATTTAGGACTCAATTGGATTGTGGAATAGCAAAGAAAGCTCCCTCCAGCAATCTCTTTTCAATGAGGGCATGGAAAGCTTTTTCCTTTCAAACACTACTCCAATGAAAGAATTAGAAAAGCTCCCTCCAAAAGCTCTCTCCATTCCCATCCCCCCATTCTCTCAAACTAGATGTAGGATAAAGGGGCCGATAATGAGATGGGATCCACTTTTAAAACAATAAAATGGTTTGTCAAAGAGCTAAACAAATATTGACATGTATCTAGCAATATTATAAAATGTTCCCAATTTAGTACAAAACTTCCACACATCAAGTGCGCAAATCACTGGCACTCCCTCCCTCCAAAACTGGCGCTCTATCTCCTATGATTGGCACTCCATCTTCTTAAAAAGGTGAGGTCCTACAAAAATACAAGATAGCTGAATCTCTCTCCTTGCATGTATCCCACCACCTCCTACTACACATTGCATTAGATACCTATTATTACTTTCACCTAAACGGACTGTTATAGGCAAAGCTAAAACCAACCACATACTACACAATCCACTTTCCCTCACCTGCCCTAATAGGCCGATCCTCTATTGGACTTCAAATACCTAATCTATTGCAAAAAGGGTTGAAACCAGGCACACAGTTACTAGCAATTCCACTTTCCTCACCTGCACCAACCAACCTCCAAAACAAGAGTTCAATCAATTGAAATATTCTACTTTCTACACATACAGCTCTAAAGAAAGTTTTTCACCACTCATGGCCTCAATTTCTCCGTGTGAATGTAAATATTGTTTGATTCAAAGACATTTGGAGCTTGCAGGTTACCTATGTATTGACATGCTTGCCCATTGCTACAAAGGACGAGATTGTTGCTATGGTAGGGTGCACGTAAAGATTTCTTTCCTATGCAAAAATCCCAAAAGCAAGACCCCGTAACACAACCAAAAGTTTACACACAATATGCCATAGAAAGAAAGAGACCAACTAGCCCTAAAGCCATCAAATATCCTGTCTTGAAAAAGTTATCACCTGACCTTGAAGAGATCGCAACTTGTGTTCAAAAGAAGAAGATATCATTCAAGGAGAACAAACATCTTCTTCAAAACAATTAAGACAATGAACCTTTCAAGAAGTAAGCTAATGTTTATTTCTTGTTCATAAAGATTCAAGCATGTTTTTCATGAGGTTAATGTTCTTTGTTCAAGAAGCTCACTCATGCTTTTCATAATCTTTATCTTATTTATAAAAATGCCAATGTATTTTCCATCATGTAGATTCAACTGTGTTTTTTATAAGGTTATTGGTCTTAATTCATAAGTAAGATAGCTCATGTGGCTATTCAAGCGTGTTTTCATCAAGTTAATAATCTTTATTTTTTTTCATAACTCAAAATTGTGAGTGAATTATATTATTATAATAGAAAATTACAAATTCAAGTCATGCTCAAGCCAAGCCATGATGTCAGTAACCATAGGTACATCAGTTGAGAGGGGATCCACCCCGCATCACATGAGTAAGAAACCTCTACTTTATCAATGACCAACCATTGCGGCATCAATAGCCCTATTCCACTCATCAAAGTTCATGTGTTTCCCTATGGTGATAAACACTTCTGTGCTTTTTTGTATGATCTCAAAGAATCTAGCAATTTCCAAGGCATTCTTGAACACTGAACAGTTCCTTGCCTTCCACACATGTTTGAAGTAGTAGAATCTAACAGCTAGTGTGCCGATAAGAAGCACATGGTTCTTGAAAAATATCCCACCCAGTAGGAGGTCGTTCTTGAAGAAACCAATCTTCCAAGTCTTTTGCACCCATTTGCAAATATTTCCTACTAGGCCACTAACCACCAGGCACTCCTTGAATAAGTGGGGAGGATCCTCTATGGTTGTTCTACAATGCGAGCTTCTATCAAGACCAATATCTTTGGCATGAATCTTCGTGCCAAAGGTATTGGCTCCTCAAAGCACCATCCACAGAAACACCTTCATCTCAGGAGGAAAAAGAGGATGCCAATGTTCTTAGTGATTGCCACCCATTTGATTTTTTCCATTACTTGCCCCATTGCTTATTCAAGGGGGAAAACCAATCTACCAATATCATAAGGGTGTTGTACACAACCTTAGTTTTTGGTTCATAAAAATGCATGTCCTTGGGCCACCACCATGCCTTCCACTTGAAATTGGATTCAAAAGAGGGCATCCACCTCTATCCATAGCCGTTCCAAAGCTCTACTGGCAAGAAGACTTTCAAATGAATGATCTTTGTATAAGAAGTAATTTTTTTAAATGTTGGCTATGTATTGCATCAAGCTCATTTCTATTGAATACCATGTTCACTTGTTTGTAGGCTATGACAAAAAACAGAGCAAGGCCAAGTAGAAACACCAAAGCAAAATGCACATCATCATCAATGCACAACCATCTCACCTTCCTCTTGGGTAAGTCATAAAAACAAAGGGCAAAAAAGAAAGGGAAGAGTCACAAGAGGAAGCCCACCCCTTTCACTTCAAGCAAAGTTAGATTCGCAAAGTGTCTGTTGATGTCAAGCTCAAGGCACACACTTTTCACAAATGGATTTCTAGGAAAAGTTGCTGGGATGATTTCCAAAAGCATCATCCTCAATTGGTGGTCAAAGATTTGAAAGGTCTTGATCAATCAAGGGCTATAAGATTTCGAATAGAAATAGTGAAATATTTACATGAAAATTTGGAAAAGTTGTATGCAGAAAAGAAATATCCACCTTCAAACATATGGAATGTGGGTGAGACAAGCTTTCAAGGCTCTCATGATAAAGGCATGAAAATCCTTGTGCAAAAAGGAACCGAGGCTATTTATGGAGTTACATATGATTCGTAAGAGTGGATGACTATTCTTTGTTGCATGAATGTAGCAGGTCAAGCAATCCCATCTTATTACATCTTCAAAGGCAATAAAATGAAGGACAATAACATTGAAAAATGTTAACAAGGAATAGCCATGGCAATGTAGCAAAAAGCATGGATGATGGGGGAGTTTTTCCAAGAATAGCTAAACCACGTCAAAAGTGTAATCATGCAAGAGATGGATTTGAAAATCAATATCTGTTGATTTTAGATGGGCATGGTAGCCATGTATACCTATAGGTGGTTGACAACACTCATGATGCTAGCATTGACATTACAACTTTTCCTACACACACCTCACAAGCTCCATCCTTTGGATGTCTCTGTTTTCAAATCCTTAAAGGTAAACTTTCACAAAGAAAGGCACATGTGGCAACAAAGAGCATCACAGTCTCACGTGAGCAAGAGTGAACTAGCCTCTATTGTGACAAAAGCTTTGAATTCGTCTTTAACAAAAACAATCAAGTCCAAATTTACATCAACTGGAATATAGCCACACAATCTAGATTCAGTGAAATTTTCTAGAATTCCATGCAATCACATTGCAGTTGTTGAGGACCCAAAAAATTTGAATGATGTAGGTGTTTCTCCAGTCAACTAGGACACAACCCATTGTAGTGATGATGAAAACATATCTCAAGTGCCAAATAGTCCACCAAATTTGGTCATGGAAGGTGAGGTAGCTCATGTGTTAACATCAATGGCATATATCCAACAAGACATAATCAATGAATCCAACAAGTTTGCAAATAACAACACATTATCATTATTTTTGCAACAACCTAAGTGTGTAAGGAATGTCAACAATCAAGCAAAAGCAAGAATACTTGAAAATAGAGGCACCATTCAAATTAGGCAATGAAACCATAAACCCATATTCAAACACAAGGCCCATGAGAAGGTTTGGGACCGAAGACATAAATGCATGCTTGAGCACAAGACCTATAAGCAGATTAGCAAATGAAAACATCAATCTTTCCTCAAGTACAAGACCCATTAGCAGATTTTAGGATGAAAACGTGAATCCATCTTCAAGTGTCAGACCTGCCACATGTCAAGAGCCAAAAGAAGAAGCAGAATTTTTGATCTACTACATGTTCCAATGATGCAAGTTTGTGTGCATCGACCTCCATGTGAAGCATTTGTGGACTACACCAATAGTCTGGTTCTCTCATCATCCCAATATGTGGAGAGAATGAAGGCTAAAAGTGCAAACAAAGTGGAGATTGCAAAGGCAAGAGAAGATTGCAAGCTCAAGAAGGAGAAGAAGAGATTACAAACCCTTTTCGAGAAGGAGGAGCGAAGACAAAGAAAAGATGATGGAGCACAAAGAAAGCGAACAAGGCAGCAATTGTAGGCTTAATAATCTTACTTTGAAAGATGCTTACAAGGAGTTTTATGGGAGCAAGGATCCATTGAAGGTATGCTTCTATGGCCAATCCATGTGGATCTACCATGCCATGCATCGGCAACAAGGAATTTTTGCTTGCAAAAATTGTGAAGGTCTTGATGTCAACAATGAGAAACAATACCCAGGTTTTTTTGATGTAGAAATTTCAATATTCCATCATTTTTTAACTCTCTTCCAAAACTTAAAGCATATTACACCTCAAGTGAATTACATTGATCACACCATCTTCATTATGGAATCCCTTTGCACTAAATTATCCTCAAATCTCCAAATTCTATACTTATCTCACATAACCATTTTGTCATGTACTTTTGACATCTAAAGTAAATTCTACAATTTCTTCTTACAAATTGTACATGAGCATTTGTGACAGAGTTGGGGTTGATTTTAACTAAATCAAATGATGCTAGTATGTTGGTGTAAGTAAGTAAAGTTTTATACAAATCACTTCCACATTTTTATCCTCACCCTTGTGAAAACAAAAAAACCGGCTCCTACTCCCTTAGTCACTTTTATTATATAATTCTCATTTACTTGCATACTTTTCCTCTTTCACCAAGAATAATACAAAAGAGGGACCATATCATATAATTTCAATATCTTTTTTTGATATCCATAATTCTTTCATATTTTTTTATTATGTACTCATTATTCTAACACCATGTGCTCATTGAGCTAAAATCCATGAATAGTATACTAGTCCCACAATCTACATATTTCTTTATTCACTAATAATCCTCCTCCATGCATGTGTAAAGATAACTTCGATACTTGTATCATGATATGAAAATGAAGGGGCTCACTCTTGGATGCATTGTGCAAATTCAACAAAGGACGGGCCCACTAAAAGACTTTTGCAAGCATTAAAAAATAGGCTTTTTGGTGAGATTTTGGCGCCTATCTCCGCTCAAAATTTGAAGAAGTGACCAACAAAAAAAATATAGCCCACAAGCTAGATAATCACCTCAATTTCTTGCATAATTTTTAAAGCTACCATCAGTGAGATATAAATTTTTGAGCGGAGCTCAGTTTGTCCACTTTTCTCACAAAGTAACCCATAGTCTTCTCTCACCTCCTTTCCTACTTCCACACACACACACACACACTCATTCCTCTCAACCCCTCACTCAAACCTTCACCTTTCATGGTTTCTTTCATCGTCTTCACCATTCCCATCTCTCCCTTACTCCATAGCTCAAAATTATCATCTCTACACATATATAGCTTAATTTCCCTCTCTAGAATCAAACTCATATTAACATAACCTCTTCATCCTTTCACAAAAAGAGAAAAAATCAACAAATAATCAAGCTCAAGCTCTAAAAGATAAGGAGTTTGATCATGGAAAATTCAACTTTTCCATGGTCACAAAAACTACACCGACAAAGTTTTACAACCGCTCATTTGCTGGAGGAGATAGGTGAAAATTTTCCTTTCCATCTTGTGGTTTCCATCAAATTGTGTATATTCTAATTCTTCTCTTACTTTTTATCATTGTATAAATTATATATGCACCTTGAGTGAATATGCCATGTAATTTTACCCCAGCCTACTAACTACAAACTACTAACACTAACCACTAACACACTAACACAAAATAGCCATTGACTTAACCATAAAAGACACCTCACCTCAAGCCTACATGTGCATAGTAACTCTCTCTCTCTCTCTATCATTCCTTAAAAAATCTACTTTCACCTTATCTACCATCAATAATACTCTCTTTTGAGAGGCCACATCCATGACTCAAGCAGACAAAGAAGACCCGCAATGTTTTGATATTCAAAAAAATCATAATCCTAATTTGTTAGCTTGTAAATTAGGATTTCCAATAATCTTAATGAGGGGTCTTCAACCTATAAATAATCCCCTCTCCTTCTTGTAAATTATCTCCAATATCTCACATAGCACCCCAACACTCTATGCGTGAGGAGAGATTTAGGTGTAGCAACCACTTTGTGAGCTTCACTTTTGGTGCAAGAGAAGCTTTCAAGCTACACATTGCAAGTGAGAGAGCGTGAGTTCAAAATCTTTAACCCACTATTGTATATGTTCCTCCATCATCAATAAATTGAAGTTTGGTGCATCAAAGACGTGATTCGATGTTCAAATCTTCGTCCTTCCACTTGTGCAATATGGTTTGGTGAATTCAAGGTGACTTGTGTATTTTAAGTTTCTATCATTTGATCTTGTTTGAGAAAGTGTTTTAGTGTGTTTTCATTGCCAATTTTGTGTTCATTGTAAGACGGTATTGTGGTGAGAGGTCTCCCACACCCTAAGATAGTGTGTGTGTGTGTGTGTGTGTGTGTGTGTGTGTGTGTGTGTGTGTGTGTGTGTGTGTGTGTGTGTTGGCAATGTTTAGCATTCACTAAGCATGAGTTAGTTTTGTACAAGCTCTACGATAGCATCATAACAAACCATCTCCATTTGCAAGTCACAAACAAGGTATTAGGAAAGTTCCATTCCTCTCTCTCTCTTCCCTTTGCTCTAGCTCTTTACTCCATTTGGTGTGTCTTGGTGTGAGATTGCTTGTGAGTGTTTTGTGGTGCATCTTGTTGGGTGTGACAAAATCTTTCTTGTGTCCTAGTTCACATACCTTAACTGGGTGGTGCCCCTTCACTTGTTTGCTGTGGGTTCGCTGTTGTTGTTCCTTGCTTGTGGTTGCCCTATCCCCAATTGAAAAGCACGGGAGCCTATAGGGGTGTTTAGAGGTCACCTCTCTTGTTGCCCGTCCCGGACGGCCTCAATGGTGCTCCCACTGAGGACAACTTCTGTATGTTTTTTTGTGTAGGTTCAACCTTCAGAATAGTCAAGTAGTTTGCATGAATCACGAGAATTTGTATGATCCTTTCATTCCCATTGCAAGGCACATAGTTGTTAGTACTAAGTTGCAATTTCAACGTGTAATTCATAGAATTTTAGGTCCTCTTACGTTAGCCAAAATAAACGCTTCAGTAAATCCATTTATTTTGCCTCTCATTAGGTACGTTCTTAGTTTGGATATCTTTGTTCTATTTCAAGAATTAGGTTATGTATAGAGCATGGATAATGGCCCAAAAAATTTTCCTTTTTACTTCACACCACATATTAGGATAAATATTGCACTCATTAGAAAGATACGTTTTCAGCAACGTATGGTGTTTATGTTTGGGGCTGAAAGAATAGGAGAAATTCTTGCATCTTTACACCCTGTCATTCTACCTCTCATCAATGACCATACTTCTTTCAATGTACATGTAATAATTTTATTCTAAAATGAAGTGCAGCCCATGAAAATAGTGTGTATGTTTATTTTTTCTTTGTCCAAGTTTGTTACAAAAAATAAAAAAGGATCATTTTTTCTAACAAGGAATGTGTGTGCAGTGAAAGTTCAATTCTTAGAGATCTAGCGCTATTACTGATTGAGTTGCAGGAGCAGGTAGTAAAGCATCTCCCTCATAACAAGAGGGTGGTGAAGTTAAGACGAAAGGTCCTATGTGTGGATTCTATTTTCCTCTTGTTATTGGGCACTAAGGAAGACCGTGCTTTTATCCAAATAGTGTGTGCCCTAAGATTGGTAAATAGAGTGAAATTTGGTGTTTGGCGCGTGCATTTCACCATTGAGGAAGACTCTACAGGGAACTTGCAGCCAGAGTTCATACTTTATAGACTCACATTTGGTGAATTTTTCCCTCATCTATGTCTTATTAATAGTCTTCCTTTCACTTTCAACAGAAGAGATAGGTAGCTTTTTAGAGCTTGTCTTAATAAAGAGAGCATAGAGAAGATTGCAAACTTGTATAAATTCTCCTCCTTCTCTACTTTCTATGACACTTTGTTCATAGAGACGTTGTAAATCTCTTTATGCTTATGAATGATTTAACGATAATCCTAAGGAGTTTTTGTCCAAGAATTTCGTAGCACAAGTAGTCTTCAAATCTTGCAAACTTGATTGGACTTGGTGAGGATTTTCTTTATGAAATTGTGAGAAGGTTGCCTCACTCTGACTATGTGGAACTCGAAGGAAAGGAGCTCCTAGTCAATTGATACTTTCTCACAGTCTTCAACGAGCATGAAGATTTAGTCTTTATACAAACCGCTTGTGCGTTGGGAATTGTAGAGAAAGTGCAATTCATCACTTGGGACATGGTTGCTCTTTTGGATCCAAAAAATGAAGTTTTAGAGATTTCCATTTATCGCCTTAGCTTTGAAGAATTTCAATCCTTCTTAGAGCTCATCAATAGTCTACCTTTTTGTTTTGATCAGATAAATCAAGACCTCATTGAAGCTTGGATAGCTGAAGAAGAAAACCTAGAGTGGTACTTTCTTACTTCTTCATTTACAGGCAAGTGGTTCTGAATCTCTTATTGTATCCCTTGTTGTAACTCGTGTTGTAATCTTTCATAATAATGGAAAGCCAACACAAAATGTTCGGATATCCTCTTTTCTTTAAACAAGAACGTGTAGAAATTCTTGAGGTGGTCCTTAGGAAAGATGCTAGCACTTGGTTTGACTCTTTGCTTAAGGAAATTAAGGGGAATTACACGTAAGTTGTAAATCTTCTCAAGAAATACTTCTTTGATCCCCAAAACACTCAAAAATTATGGCAAGACATTGTTTCTCATAAGCAAAAAGACTTAGATGACTACTACTTATACAAGCAAGAGTTTCTACGTCTTTGAGCTCTATGGATATGAAATGTTGCTAATCCTGGTGATGGTGTAGAATTTCTAAAGAAGGAGAGGTTCATAGCTGACTATATCCTGATCTTAAGGTAAAGATGGAGGCAAGTGCATCTGCTACCTTTGATGCAACTGAAACTAGCACTATTGAGAAGTATAGAAAACCCAAGTGTCTAAGGGGAGAGGTTCCAATAGAGGGTCCTAGACCCAAGGGAAAATTGCAAGAATCAACATTTAGAGAGATTCCTGAGGTAACAGCTGAGGTGATTGAGAAGCTAAATGAGTCCTTGAGCAATTTTCAATTCACCTTGCACAAGATGTAGGTCCCAAGGGACAAACAAAGAAAGCAAAAGAGTGAGAGCCATGACCTAGGCAGCTTTTGCAATGTTGGAATTGTGGAGAGTCTAGAAATGGGATGTATAATTGTCCTTGGTCCCGTGGGGAGCCAGGGAGACCTAGCTTGAATTACCCAGTGATGAATGTAGGTGAAGAAACTAGTCAACAACCACGGCTTCTACAAAGGCCAAATGGAGCAAGACCACCTCCACGAGGGGTAGAAGGAGTTCCACCTTTGCCAGATCCAAATGTGCATGTGGTAGAGGTGATAAATTCAAAAGAGATTGACATGGAAGCAAATGGCATTAACCATGACCGTGAAAAAGGTAAGGATAAAGAAGGAGTTACATCACAAAGTGACCATGGACAAGAAAAGAAGGCGAAGGAGACCAAGGAAACCAAGAAGACTAGACATCATATCAACCTCCAAGACTTTCCTCTTGGACATGGTATGGCTCCATACAACTTGCTGGAAGACATGAGAGGCAAGGGCCCTGATATCTCATGGCCTCAGTTTCTTGCATTATGTCCACAAGTTAGGAGGGATTTAACAAAGGCAATTAGCACTATGAGAAAGGTAAAAGAGGGTGTGCATGTTGTAAAAATTGCACAAGTTGAAATGAATGAGGACATTACACCGGTGCTAGGCTATTACACCAAAGGAAGGTTAGTTAGGAAAGGTCTAGTGGATGGGGTGCACAAATTTGCATCATGACAAAGGGACTCATGTAGAGACTAAGCATGCACATCCATGAGACACCTAAAATCAAAGTAAAAATGGCAAACAATAGCAAGGCTAGGTGCATAGGGATTTGTAAAAATGTTTTTGTGGAAGCCTTTGGCATTAAGAAGACAGTGGATTTCTATGTTATGTCTACCAAAGGAAATGGTTACCCATTTATCCTAAGAAGACCATGGCTATTGAAAATGCGAGCTTTGCAGGATTGGGAGAATGGAAAGCTAATTTGCAGGAATGAAATTCATAAGAAGGTTGTCTTTGACATGAAGGACAAACGAGGGAGAAACGTCAAGAGGAGCTCCATGAAGAATTATCTCAAAGTGAGACGGAGGAAGACTGGACCGATAGCACTTCAGAAGAAGAAAGTAGCGGGAGTATTACTAAAGAGGAGTCTTCCATCAAATCCATGGGGGTAAGGTCTAAGCCAAACAACCAAGAGACCTCTTGCCCAGGCTTGGAGGAGGTGTGCAAGACGAAGGGATGCTAGAAGGTATGCTATCAACCACAGTTACAAAGGAAGAAAAAGGGGAGTTCATATGTGTGGTAAGGAAGTTTCCTAAGCTTTTTGCTAAAGACTACACCGACGTGCGTGGAGTAGATGCTATTCAACACAAGATTAAGTTAAAGCCAGAGGTCACGCCCAAGGCTCAAAAGCTACAAAGGGTAGGAGTCATCAAGGAGCAGGCTTTACTCAAGGAGATAAGAGAGATTTTAGCAGCAAGTTTCATTTATCCAGTGGATAATTCAGAGTGGGTGTCCCTAGTTGTTGTCACTCCCAAGAAGAACAGCAAGTGGAGGGTGTGTGTGGGTTATTGTCCACTAAATGAGGCAACAAAAAGAGATCACTTTCCTCTCCCATTTCAGGATGAGATTCTAAATGAGGTAGCTGGTCACGAGAAGTACATTGTGTGTGATGGCTACTCAGGTTACTTTCAAATAGGTATCACAAAGAGGATCATTTAAAAACAACCTTCATCACTCCTTGGGGTTGTTATGCTTTTAGATTCATGCCATTTGGCCTGAAAAATGCTCATGCAACTTCCAACACTTCATGAACATGGTGTTTCAAACATGCTTTGGAAAGTCCATTAGGGTTTTTATTGATGATTTTTGCATTTATAGTTCAAAATCATTGCATCTACAAAGGGTAGAAGAGGGTTTGAAGAAACTCTACAACATGGGAGGTCAACTCAACCCCGACAAGTGCCACATAGGTGAGGATGAAGTGATCTTGCTTGGTTACAAAGTTTCTTACAAAGGCATCAAAGTGGATCCTTCAAAGGAAAAGGCTTTTATTGAGCTACCATCACTCTTGCTACCATCACCCAAGAGTCTTAAGGAGTTCATATCATTCATTCAAAAGGTGAAGTATATGTCACGCTTCATTCACTTAGCCTCAGAATTACTTCACCCCTTGTAGAAATTGACACAACAAGTCGAGTTTGTTTGGTCTAATGAGCTTGAAGAATATTTTTGTAACATCAAAGTCATTCTATCAGAACTATCAAACTTATGCCTCCTTGTTGGGAGTACACATTCTTTGTTAGCTCCACTATTGGGAAAGAAACAATTGGTGCTGTTTTGCTACAAAAAGATCCCCATATTACAAGGATGTGACCCATCTACTTGGCTAGTAGGGTTATGAATGCCTTAGAAAGAGGCTACACAGAGGCAGCACTCATGATGCTTTCTCTCATGTTTGCGGTAAGAAAGTTTAGATCCTACTTGCTACCAAAACCTTTCATAATTCTCATTGCAAAAAATTTGTTCCCTTGGGTGTCATCTCAAATGAATCTTAGTACTAGGATCTCTAAGTGGATTATGGAGTTGCAAGAGTTTCAATACTTTTTCAAGGTAGAAGATAGTGTGCGTGCACAACTGGCAGGGATTCTCACTTATAGGGTGCATGAAAAGGAGATTAAAGTGCCTAAAGTAAAGACCCCACCATTGCCACCACCTAAAAGTATTCCTAATGCTTTTACCTTTTTCTTTGATGGAGCTTTTTGACGAGCCACAGGAAAAGCAGGGGGAGGGCTAGTGTTGCTCAACCCAAGTGGAGAGGTGTTCATGAAAGAGAAGATAAATCTACCAGGTTCAACTAGCAACAATGAAGCAAAATACAACACACTACTTCATGGTTTGAAGATGTGCATTAGTCAAGGTATACAACGTCTCATGGTAAAGGGGGGTGCACTTCTCATTGTGAAGCAAATCTTAGGCATTTGGGCGTGCAAGAATGAAAGCCTAAGGACAAAGATTCATGTCAACCGTAGGTTGTTTAATCAATCTGAAGAAGTGCAATTGTATAATATTCCTAGGAAACAGAATGAAGATGTTGACTTGCACAACAAGCAGTTACATGTTTTGAGAAAGAAGTGCAGGTCATCATGGTGGTAGAAGCTGTCAAGCAACCAAGATACCAGGGATTGGAGTCATTGGGCTCCCATTATTGGCTACATTTTGGAGGGCGAGTTTCCACAAGACTTCACAAAAGTTCAGAAGAGGAGACTCATGAAGAAGGCAACTTTCTATCTCTTCCTAGAAGGCTTCCTCTATCAAAGAGGCAACTTAGGATCAAGTGTGCAAAACAGTACCAACTATTGAGGAAATTCTAAAAATTCTAAAAGGTTTGCATGAAGAAGCATGTGGTGGTCATTTTGCCCAAGAGTTAACTGTGAAAAATATTTTGCTTGCGGGGTATGTTTGGCCAAGCTTGCATGTGGATGTCCAGCATTGGTGTAAAAGCTATCACAATTGTCCGGTAAATGGAAATAGAAGATTGGTCTATGGTGCAAATGGACCCTTTGAAAAGTGGGGCATTGATGTTATGGGTCCTCTGCCTAGAACAAAAAGTGGTAAACTCTACATACTAGTGGCTGTAGATTACATGACTAGGTGGGTAGGGGCTCAAAGTGTGGCAAGGGTAAATGAAAAAACAGTGAGTAGGTTTGTCTACACGAATATTTGTTGCAAATTTGGAACACCTTTGGAGATTGTGTTTGATGATGGTCCAAGGTTCAGGAAGGGTTTACTCACAGAAGTTTGTGTGAACAGCTTCACATTCTACATCGTCATAGCACACCTTACTACCCACAGTCAAATGGTTTGGTTGAGAAGGCTAATGGTGTCATTGCAGGCATCATTAGAAAGATGGTGAAAAACAAGACAAAGTTGTGGGATGAATTCTTGGATGGCGCCTTGTGGGCGTATCAAACCACATATAGGGAAGCCACAGAGTTCACACCATTTTCACTTGGTCTATAGTCAAGAGGCTTTGCAACCTATCAAGCTCAACATCCCCACAATACGGCTTCATAGCAAAGGGGCACAAGATGACCAAGAAGCATGGATGGATCGACTTCTTACATTAGTGGAGCTTGAGTGGAAAAGAGAAGCAACCTATAAGTGCTACAAGAGGAAATCTACATAAGCAAAGGAGAAGCTTGACAAGAAACTGAAGGAAAAAGGCATCAATGAAGGCAATCTTGTGCTAAAGTATGACAATCGACTCGATAATTGTTTTGATGCCAAGTTTAAAACTAGATGGCAGGGGCCATACATAGTCAAGAAGGCATTCAATTCAAGTTACTATCAGCTTATGGACTTGAATGGTAAAGAGCACTACAAGAAGATAAATGGGTATCGGCTAAATCTTTATTTGAGTCGCCTTCTACCAAAGGCTAACTTGGATGCTTTGTATCATGATATGACAAAGGAGGGTCTCACTCTTGGATACATTGTGCAAATTCAACAAAGGATGGGGCCACTAAAAGACTTTTGCAGGCATAAAAAATAGACTTTTTGGTGAGATTTTTGGTGCCTATCTCCGCTCAGAATTTGAATAAGTGACCAACAAAAATGTATCCCACAAGCTGAATAATCACCTCAATTTTTTTCATAAGTTTTAAAGCTACCATCAATGAGATATGAATTTTTGAGTGGACCCAGTTTGCCCACTTTTCTCACAAAGTAACCCATAGTCTTCTCTCACCTCCTTTCCTACTTCCAAACACACACACACTCATTCCTCTCAACCCCTCACTCAAACCTTCACCTTCCATGGTTTCTTTCATCGTCTTCACCATTTCCATCTCTTTCTTACTTCATAGCTCAAAATTATCATCTCTACACACATATAGCTCAATTTCTCTCTCTAGAATCAAACTCATATTAACATAACCTCTTCATCCTTTCACAAAAAGAAAAAAAAACAGCAAATAACCTAGATCAAGCTCTAAAAAAGGAGGAGTTTGATCATGCAAAATTCAACTTTTCCATGGTAACAAGAAGTACACCGACAGAGTTCTACAACTGCTCATTCACTAGAGAAGATAGATCAAAAGTTCCCTTTTCATCTTGTGGTTTCCATCAGATTGTGTATATTCTAATCCTTCTTTTACTTTTTATCATTGTATAAATCATATTATTCACCTTGAGTGCATATGCCATGTAATTTTACCCTATCCTACTAACTACAAACTTCTAAAACTAATCACTAACATACTAACACAAAATAACCATTAACCTAACCATAAAAAACACCTCACCTCAAGTGTACATGTGCATAGTAACTCTCTCTCTCTCTCTCTCTCTCTCTCTCTCTCCTTCTTAAAATTCTACTTTCACCTTATCTATCATCAATAATGCTCTCTTTTGAGCCCACAGCCATGACTCAAGCAGACAAAGAAGGCCCGCAATGTTTTGATATTCAAAAAAATCATAATCTTGATTTGTTAGCTTGTAAATTGGGATTTCTAATAAACTTAATGAGAGGTCTCCAACCTATAAACAAGCCCCTCTCCTTCTTGTAAATTATCCCCAATATCTCACATAGCGCCCCAACACTCTATGCGTGAGGAGAGATTTAAGCGTAGCAACCACTTTGTGAGCTTTACTTTTGGTGTGAGAGAAGCTTTCAAGCTACACATTGCAAGTGAGAGAGCACGAGTTCAAACTCTCAAACCCACTATTGTATATGTTCCTCCATCATCAATAAATTGAGGTTTGGTGCATCAAAGACGTGATTCGACGTTCAAATCTTTGTCCTTCCACTTGTGCAATACAATTTGGTGAATTCAAGGTGACTTGTGTATTTTAAGTTTCTATCATTTGATCTTGGTTGAGAAAGTATTGTAGTGTGTTTTCATTGCCAATTTTGTGTCCATTGTAAGAGGGTATTGTGGTGAGAGGTCTCCCACACCCTAAGATAGTGTGTGTGTGTGTGTGTGTGTGTGTGTGTGTGTGTGTTTTGGCAATATTTAGCATTCACTAAGCATGAGTTAGTTTTGTACAAGCTCTACTATAGCATCATAATGAACCATCTCCATTTGCAAGTCACAAACAAGGTATTAGGCAAGTTCCATCTCTCTCTCTCTCTTCCCTTTGCTCTAGCTCTCTACTCCATTTGGTGTGTCTTGGTGTGAGATTGCTTTTGTGTGTTTTTGTGGTGCATCTTCTTGGGTATGACAAAATCTCTCTTGTGTCCTCGATACCTTAACTAGGTGGTTTCCCTTCACTTGTTTGGATGTGGGTTTGTTGTTGTTTTTCCTTGCTTGTGGTTGACCCAGCCCCAATTGAGTAGCACGAGAGCCTTGAGGGGTGTTTAGAGGTCGCCTCTCTTGTTGCCTGCCCTGGACCACCTCAATACAAATGTCACACCCTAAGATAAAGCCTTCTTCTAAATAGCTTAGTGTCCAAAGACTTATTGATGGTAGGCTGCAATGGCCTTGACTCCTCAAAACTCTTCAAACATGTTCGAAGCACATTTACCCGGTCAACTCCTCTGACCACCCCCAAATCTAAGCTCTTGTATTCGATTAGTGGGTCTAAGATAGAAAATTAGCCAAAACTGTGGTTTGTTGGCAAGTAGGGAAGACCTCTTTGTGCAAGTCTCATGTGGCATTAGCAGTCATCTGTAGAATGAAAACCTGTTTTAATGTTTTTTCCATTGAAAATTTATCATCATCACAACTCAAGCTCTTCCGTATCTATTGGCCTCGGGGAGTTCACTCAAAAATATGTAGAATAGCACGTGAGTTGAACAAAAGGGGTTAATTTCTCTTACAAACTTACATAAAATATACATACACAAGGGTCTTTTAAATTGAAAAAGTAAAATTTTTGGTACATAAGGGATCTTGTTATTGAGAAAAGTCGTACATAAGGGGTATACCTCAAAAAAGTATAGAATAGGGGGTTTTACAAATACCTCTTGAACACACATGCTATACAAGATCTCTATATAGGGAATCCCCCGAGCTATTGGCAAGGAAAGATGAGTGGAGAACATGGATTGGTTATTAGTATTGTTGAAGGATTTTAGTCTCCCACTGGGCAAGATGAAAGTTGTCTTGAGCAATAAGTTTGCAGTTGGGGAGCCAACCGCTTCCACCCGCAAACTAACTTGCCACGTCAGTACAAGATGGGTTGCCTGTTGAGAAATATGAGGCACTTAAGATCTTGAGTGAAAGGCACAAGTGGGGAGGAGGCTCCCATTCTCATCATCCATTGGGAACCTCCAGTGAGCATGATCCCTTGTTTTCAATGTTGCCCTCTTCCACATGTTGTACGAATCTACCACCTATTCTTGAGGAGCCCTATGTGTACCTCTATCATCCAAATGTTGTGAGTATTGGGAGTGTTATCTCCACACAACAATATAAATGGGTTTACAAAGAGTGATTGACTTGTTGTGTGTATGTATTCAGCATAGTGGCACTTTGTGGAGATCACATTACAAGCAAGCAGACTTTGTGGTGGCAGATGGTGAGAAGATTTATAGGCAAGATAACTTTGTGGTGACAGATGGTGAGTAGACGGTGATTTGCTAACAGGTAACAAGATTTGTACTAGCCACAGACAATCAAAAGAACCACATGCCTTTGCTTTGGAACTGGGCTCTTGTTGTACACCTAATGACAAAGGCACACTTAGAGAGGATGAAAGCTAGTACACTAAGATGTTTCCCAACATGGAACTCATTGGTTGAATAAGGATAGCTTTCAATTCTATCTCACCCCGTAGAAGGGCTAGGTAGGGTGGTGTTAATAACCCCAAAAAATGAAGCAAAGAATCTTAGAAAAATACAATTTTTATGCATCTAATGACAACATTGGGAGGAACACTCTACTCTAGAGCATGTAGCAGGACATATGGTGATCAAGGCCTAATCCAATTTTGAGGAAAAAACACAAAAATGTGTATTTTTGACACAGATAACAAGGGCAAGGGGTCATTGACACATGTCTTCCCAAGTAATGCCAGTACTAGGTTACTTTCTTGGGATTACAAGAGGAACTACATCAATAGCAAAGAGATCTTCATTCAGTGCTTGGAACAATTTTCTTAATGATTAATATTTGATCCAATTTTGAGGAAAAAACACAAAAATGTGAACTTTTTCACACAAATAACAAGGGGAATGGGTTGTTGACACGTGTCTTTCCAACTAATGTTAGTACTAGCGTTGTCGAGAAATTTGCGGTCTTGCCAGGAAAGCACCGGGCTTATGGCTGTGAGAGTTTGTGAGAGAACTCAACAAAAACTATATGAAGGAGTTAAACCATAGATGCCATGAAGACTAGGGTTTGGAAAGAAGTGCAATCAAAGAAGACTCACTCTTTCTCTCTTGCACTCACACACACAAAGAATGAACACAAAAGAGAATGTCAAAACAATACGAAAAGGAAAACATCAAGGCTATGGTCATATCGTATCATGGGTAATATGAAAGGGCTAACAGATGAGTTAATGGCATTCAATCTTGGCTGGCCAAATAGGCTACGAATTGTTCTTTGGAATTGTAGTTTTGTGCTTACCATAATATATATATTTTGTCTAGTGATTGGGATTAATTGTGTGTACAAATCCTCTTGGTTCATAGCAAGATAACTACGCTTACATCAAAAGAAAAGTTATAGTCTATGAGAGGTAGTATGATGGGATCCGGTGATAGAAGTATTTCATTAAGCCTTTCTGGGCCAAAGAGAAACACTATACGCCAGCATCATGTAGACTCAACTTCAAACCTGTTTCCATGGGAGTGGCAATAGGTTTGCAATCCTCAAGTCCAAACTTACATAGCAATGTCTCTATTTAACTTTTCTGACACATGGCAATACCACCATCACACTGCTTAAACTGTATACCCAAATAATGATGCAACAACCCCAAATCTTTCATCTTGAAAGTAGCATTCAAATCAGCCTTAAATTCAGCAATATGTCTCTCATTTGGTCCAGTGATCAGCAAATTATCAACATAAAGAACCACAATGAGAAGTACATCACCCCCACGCTTTACATACAATGTGCTTTCTGTTGGATTGTTACGAAAGCCTTGTTTGACCAAATGAGTGTCAACTTTCTCATACCAAGCACGAGGAGATTGCTTCAACCCATACAAAGCCTTGTTACATTTGCACACTTTGTCCTCTTGTCCTTTTATGACAAAACTGCGAGGCTGTGTTACATAAACTTCCTCAAATATGTCACCCTTCAAGAAAGCAGTAACAATGTCTGATTGATGTACATCCCAACCAAAATGAGCTGTCAATGCACATAGAAAACGCACAGTAGTCATACGACAAGTGGGAGAAAAAGTCTCTTCATAATATATGCCTTTTTGCTGTGCATAACCCTTTGCAACAAGTCGAGCCTTATGGCGATCGATCTCACCATGCGGCTTGCGTTTCAACTTGTAAACCCACTTTGTACCAATGGCCTTTTTGCCAAGAGGCAAATCACATAAAGTCCATGTGTCATTTTCTATAAGTGCATCATATTCTGATTGCATGGCAGACATCCAATTTTCTAAATTTTGTGCTTCATCAAAAGTCAGAGGCTCCTCAACATCATGTAGACACAGCCAAAGCATAACAATCTGATGCATAAGATGCATGGAGAGAGCCTGAACGAGTACGACTAGATAAAGGTGCATCCAATTTACTGTCACGCAAAGTGTGCACTAGCCATTTTGGCATACCTCTAGCCTGCTCATTTTCAGCCCTTTCCTCATCAAGTACATCATGTACATCTACATCAGTAATAGGCTGATCTAGAACATTTTCAGAAACCCCCATAGGCTGTACATTTGCCTCATTGGAACTTAC
Organism: Adiantum capillus-veneris; assembly: GCF_014529385.1. Classification (NCBI taxonomy): domain Eukaryota; kingdom Viridiplantae; phylum Streptophyta; class Polypodiopsida; order Polypodiales; family Pteridaceae; genus Adiantum; species Adiantum capillus-veneris. The sequence goes on along the minus strand of NC_140943.1, from coordinate 55,208,854 downwards.
ATTCGTATTTCCACCACTGAAAAGAGGCAACAAAGTGTCATAAATGTCCTGTGAGCTTACATTATTGTCTCTAGTACATGACAGCAAGGGTTGAACAGAATCTTCCACAAACACTACATCCCGAGAAACCAGAATACGTTTTGTTTGCGGATGATACAACCTATAACCTTTGCTTTCAACACTATAACCAACAAAAATACATTTGACAGCCTTATCATCCAATTTTCTGCGCTGCACTTGTGGCATCAAAGCATATGCCAAACAGCCAAAAACACGCATGTGCTCAATAGAAGGTTTTATATCATGCCATGCTTCATATGGAGTAATAGACTGCAAAGCTTTCGTAGGACACCTGTTAAGTACATAAGTGGCACACATAATGGCCTCAAGCCAAAAAGAATGCGGCAAAGCTTGAATTTTGACCATACATCGTGCCATTTCCGTCAGTGACCTGTTTTTCCTCTCAGCAACACCATTTTGCTGAGGTGTATAAGGCACTGTACATTGGTGTTTTATCCCACGACTAGCCAGAAATGCATTAAATTCATGAGACATATACTCCCCCCCTCGATCGGAACGGAGGGTGCCCATAGTACATTTCAAGACATTTTCAGCCATAGCCAAAAATTGTTTGAAGCACATAAAAACTTCGGACTTCGCTTTAAGCAGAAATACCCATGCATGCCTGGAGTAATCATCAATGAAAGAACGAAGTACAGGTAATTGCCCAAGGACGGAGTTTGCATGGGCCCACAAACATCACTATGCACAAGCTGCAACCTGCATGTGGCCCGAACTGAACCATCCTTTGGAAACTTAGAACGCTGCATCTTACCCAAAATACAGCCTTCACAAACATGTTTGACAGGTGCTTCAAGAGGTGGCAAAGAAGCAACCATATCAGATTTCTGCAAACGCAGCAAACTGGTAAAATTCAGATGACCAAAACGTGCATGCCAAAGTTTTGCATCTGAAATAGCCCTTGAATCTGCAACAGCATTTGCAAAATTTTGTCCACACTTGTAATACAAAGTGAGCTTATACAGCCCACGGCACAAAAGGCCAGATGCAACAATTTCATCACCAAAACTGAGATCATGAACTGTACATCTGTCATCCACAAATTTGACTACAAGTCCAAGTCTAGCAAGTGCGGACACAGACAAGAGATTCTTCTTGATCCCAGGTACATAAAGTGCATCAACAAGTGTGAAGGAACTGCCATTAGCAGCAGTGAGCACAATCTTTCCAACTCCCTGAACTGGATAAGAGGCATTGTTGGCACAAGTGACTGAATTCCCATGAGGGACAGACTCAAGAGAGGTAAAAAATTCACGATGTGAGGTAATGTGCTTTGTAGCACCACTGTCGAAATACCACACATGTGAATCTGCACCAACTGACAAGCATGCATCATGGACAGCAGGATTGTAAGTGCACTTTGCGCTAAAAGCCCATTCTGCATCAACATCAGCATTACAGTCTCCTTTCACAGAAGCCTCAACAATGGCTGCATTTGTAGTGGAACCAGAATTTGCAGTGGAACCACCCTCTCTCTTCTTAGCCTCTTTGGCCTTCAACTTAGGACACGACTTGATCAAGTGATCATTGGCTTTACAATAATGGCAACACATCTTCTTTTTGCCCTTATCACCAGAATTGCCAGACGAAGTACTGCCAGCACAAGCATTAGGAACAGAATTTTTTCCACTCGTAGCAGAACCATAAGAAGTGGTTGCATTACTGTTACCACCCTTTCTTTGAGAAGCAATAAAAGCCTGTTCAACTGCACGCTGCCTAGTCCTATTTTTTCTGGAAAGTGACTCTTGCAATAGCAATGTGCATAATGCATCAAACTTGACAACTTCAGGATTTCCTTGGGTCATCAGTCTCCAAGTACTAGCAAAAGTCTGGTAGGAATCTGGTAAGGCATCAAGAACAGTCTGCACAAGGGAACTGTCTGAAATGACTTCACCTGCAAAAATAAGCTGCTCATTGATATCCTTGACACTAGCAAGGAAAGTGTCCATATCATCTTCTTCATGCATAATCTTCGACTCCAGCTCTTTACGCAGCAAAGCAATTTTAGCCTCATTGCGGCTTGCATAAAGACCTGCTAAAATATCCCAAGCCTGTTTTGCAGATTTTGCTGAACGGATGTGAGGAACAATGGTGCGCTTCACAGACAACACAATCAATGCATGAGCTTGCGCATCCTTAACATCCCAACGAGCTTGTTCTGTCGTAGGCAAAACAACTCTAGCAGCTGCAATCCTTGCAGCAAGACCTGCAACATCCTCAACATCGCCTACATCCTCAGAACCAGGACGTACATCAATGCCCTGCACAATGTTCCAGACACCTTTTGACACAAGAACATGTTGCATCATATAAGCCCACATAGGGTAGTTGTCCCCATCCAACCTGTCCTCAGCAGCAAACATCTTGAACACATCTGTGTTGTTGTTGTCAGCCATGGTAAATGCTGCACCTGATGTGAAAACTGCCCGAAAATAGGAGAAACGGAGCGGGAACAACCTGTGCTATATAGCACAAATCGTAGAAGACTATAAGGCACCTGTTATGCAGAAAATGGCACTGACAAAAATTCTGCACAAAATGACAAAATAGCATGTGCAGTACTGCCTGTAGTGGAAACGGAGGCCGAAATGAGCCCAAATCAATATTCTGAGCAGACCAAGCTCTTCGAGCTTGCACAAAATTTTTGTCAACCTGCGAACGCTCGCCAAGGCTCACTGAAATCGGAGAAAGTGAGCAAGCGTGTGCTGGAGCAGCTGGCGTCTAAGCCCGGGAGGACGTGATCTGCTCTGATACCAATTGTTGGAATTAGGGTTGCAGAGAAACAATCTAATTCAACATCCAATCCAAAAGGATGTATTTTGACTTTACACTTTCATTGTACTTTATATGCATGTATCTAGGATCAAATTGTATCCTTGATATCCTTTGAAGATATCAACCTAATATGGAATGCTTTTGCAACATATTCGACGATCTCCATATACAAACACTTAAAATTATTTGCTCGATCACAAAGCAAATAAAATATAATGAACAATGGTAAGAGACTTTCTCTTACTCCACCCTGTGCATAGTAAACTTGTGTATATAGCATTTTTTATCACATATGATAGTTTTATATGAGCCCTATGTGCACCACTTTACCAAATGGTAACCTATTGTGTATATAGCTTGTTTTGTGACTTATGATGTTTTTATATAAGCCCTATGGGCACCACTTTACCAAATGGAAACCTTTTTTACATAAGAAAAATAACTCTTTAAACACAGACACATAATTTACTTGGTAGATTTTGCTATGTATTTTTCAAACTTGGTTGGGGGTAGTGTTCCAAATGGTGGGCCCTACCTTCCACCATATGGACCTTCTCCGAGGGTTGGGGAGGGCCACACACACACGCACACGCACATGCGTGCATACGCACGAGTACATATGCAATAGTTGATGAAAATAACCACAATCTCTCATGGATCACGCCTACAAAGGTTATTTCTTTTTGTGCTTGGTCTCTTTATGTGCAAGAGCATCTTTTTTTCACAATAGACATGTCCATTTTCTTCACTTGGGAAAATATTTTTTACTTCATATATGAGGGAGTACTCTCACCATGATAGGGGATGATCTTTGAGACTTGCTAATCCATTAGATGATGTCCCTCATTATCGATATCCACATGGGGTAGCTGCACGAGTTCAAGGGGACCCATTCTTAGCATTTGGGTAGCTTTTATAAACACAACCAAAGTATAATCCTTTTCTGTATCACTCGTGAGAACCCTTCTGGGTGTATTTCCTGCACCCATTTGCATGATGCATCCTTGGGGATGGCTTGAGATTTCCTCAAAACACCCTTCTAGGAGCAACTGTCTATATGTATCACCCCCCCTACCCCCCCCTCCCACCACCACACACACACAGCGATGTTCTAAATCTGGGATGATGACTTGGTATCACGTTTCATTTACCCTCAACCAGTTTTCTTCCTCATGCATGATGGCATTGAATCCTCCTCAAATATATGTGCACATGTCGATCTTCACTCCTCCTTGAATAGATTCACACTCACACAAAACCAGCTATAGTAGAACTCTTCTCTCTTCAAAGGATGCTACCTTGCCCTTGAGGATGTGAAACACTTGTTGACAAGTCTTGAAGCAGTTGGGGACGTGAAACACTTGTTTCACACACAAGCACATTGGATGCTCGTGACCTTTGATATGACTAGGAATGCTATCCTTGCAATGAATTGTATCCACCAACTTCAATCACCTATGGATCCATGACTATGTAATAATGAAAAATTGACATTGAGGTAGGTGTATCTGCACCTACTCAAATAGGTAAGTTGAGGTAGGTGTATCTACACCTACTCAAATAGTTAAGTTTTTTCAAAACATTGCTTTTGCTACTCTTATGAATTGGAGAGAGAGTATGAGGTTTACTTTTTGACATCTAATTAAAGCATACTCAACTAAAATTTAATGAAAATTGGTGTCTTTTTTTATAATTGCTCATTTTGATCTATATTCAATCATGTCTGCATATGAGGATTCGATGCGTTCTAGCCTTGAATAATATGGATAGTTGAACCCTACTGAGAATGGTAGATGCAATTGAGTATTGTGAACTAATTTATAGAGCTGAAATGGGAATTATGCACATGAGGCACAATTGTGGTGTTTGTCTCTAATAGTCAACATACTAGAGCTATCTTTTCAAATTTTGCTTGATCATAAATACAAATGCCTTGGATTTGGAAAGCAGGATATGTATATGTTGAGACTAATCTACATATATATAGACTATGGCTGATCTGCAATGCTTTGATTGTTGACACCTTGTGTGTCTGTAGTTGGGTTGAGTTCATGGGCATACCAGCTTGTACATTAAAATACATTTAGACAAGCCAAGATTCAAGTACATTAGGTAACTCTGTCTCAAATATGGAATATTGGACATATAAATTTGGTAGTTTGATTCCACATGTTGGATCTTGGCAAAAAAAAATTCAATACAAATTGTGATTAGAAGTGATTTGGTAAAATCGACATATACACGGTTAGGCTAGTTGGAATACAAAAAGAAATGGCAACATACTACATCTTGCTTTATTACACATTGATAGTATGCCAATAAAGTAATTATTTCTCTTTCTCTAATGTCCTTAACCTTGAGTCAACACAATTGGGTATTCATTTGCTGGATCTAGGAGATTGTCCCATCACATTTTCACCCGACAAGCATGCTTGCACACAGATAATATATATACATACCCAATCACAGTAATTCAATAGCACAATTTTGGGTGGTTTATTTAAATCTCATGGATGGTTTACTTGTCATTTTATTTCATTATTCAATTGTCTTGTATTGTAATTCATAACATATATGTGATTGAAAACATAGCTACAAACTACACTCAGATTGAAGCATGTTTATATAGGGTCGTATTTGGTTGCGGTGCTAGCTATGGTTATAATCCTGTGGATAAAATATCTTGAGTAGGATACTTCCTTTTTTTAATTCTTGAAAATAAGTGTATGCTTTTTTACACTTTACAAATGGACTTCAATATCCACCTCTAAACAAGGTTTCGGCTAGACCTGATTTGGGATCCAATAGCACTTTTAGATATTCGGCTTTTGAAATGCCTCTGAGGCAATCTTTTCCATGCATGGGAACCCCCCCATATATTTTTGACCTTTTACCAAAATATTTCCCATTATATAAGTTACTTTTTATTTTTTCTTCCTTTTGCACAAACGTTTTAGCCTTTATTAAATAAATAAGACTTATGCTAATCAATCACGATGTAGCATAAATAAGTAAGCTTTCTTTGTTGATCTCTCTTTTGACCTTAAATATTAAATATATATAAATTACATTATATATTTTAGTATTTTCTAATATATTTTTCATGTATGTATATTATTCCACCCTACCAAATATTTTATTCACTAGTTTTCATTTTCAAACCTCAACCCCACTTTCAAATTTCAATAATACCTCCACCTAAATGATTGCCAATCTTTTCAAAACTCTAGGTCATGTTTTCATACATATGAAGGAGCTTACACTTGAAGGCAAGAGAGAAGTCCACTCAAAGGAACCCACCAAAAGACTTTTGCAGCCACAAATAGTACATTATTTGGCTGAATTTTTTAAGTAAAGAAGAACCCCGAATCTGAAGGAGCATTCAACATGAAAGATGTAGCTCGTGATTTCAACTTTTAGCTCAAATTTTTTCAAAATTTTTGGAGTCATGAACGCGGAGCTATGATTTTTGTAGTGGACCCTAGTTTTCTCATGTAATGGTGACACAGGCTATCCCTAGTTTTCTTCCCTCTAGAATGGCTATGGTTCTACAAGTCTTCAAGCATGATTACAAGAGACAAGGCTCTTTTAATGAGGTCTTGGCAAGTCTAGAGTGATTCTATCACCATTTTTGGAGTATCCATCCTCATCAACAAATATCCACCTTCGACAACCTCTCTTATAATTTTCTTACCTCTCTCTCTCTCCCTAATAAGCTTATGTCTAGCCAAAGCTAGACTATTGTAAATATTTCCTATCCTCTACATCCTACCCACATTCTCTCTTCTTCTCTCTCTATTGACTCTGGTATTTTAAATAATGAGGAGACAAGATGGGAGCCACAGTCACATGCACCCCATTTTCCTAGTCACCAAAGTGGGACACTCACTTCGATTAGAAATAATGCTAAATCCTCTCCTCCTTCCCTATATAAGGAGGCCATGAGAGCTCACCATGACAAAAAAAACACACACAACATCACCAAAGAATACACTATGCATTGTGTGTGCCTAGTGCACACACACACACACACCCACACCATCACCATCACCGCAATCACCATGCTCGTCTTGAGCATGACCTCTACACCCTTGGGCTATGGAAGATGAAGGGTAGCTAAATGAAGGATGATGGCCATAACCCTCATGCAAGTCTTCGCCATCAACTCCCACCTATCCGCCATGTGCTCTACCACTCTCTACCTTCTCATTCCCCTACCCTATGCTCCCCATTTCATCGCCTTATTCTCTAAATAAAGCTTGAGGTTTTGTGAATATGTTTTCCTGCAATGTTTTGCCCATGTGAGGTGTGCGGAAATCGCCACCTAGTATTGTGTTTGGAGTGAGCTTGTGTACGTGTGAAGGGTGTGCGGATTCGCCGTCCTTCTGTGGTGCCTAAGTACTAAGCTGCAATACCCCCTCCCTCACTCTCTCTCTCTCTCTCTCTCTCTCTCTCTCTCTCACTTGATCTCATTTCCCTTCCTCTTCATCATTACTCCCAAGCATCCATTTCTCTTGGATGAAAACTTTGTTATGGTGGTGTGTTGTTTGCGTCCTAGCCGCTGAAGCTAGGTGGTGCCCCCTGTTTGCTTTACCATGACAGGCTCGAGGCGTGCCATTCGGTCCCCGGTGTTTTAGAGGCCATCGGGGTTTGGGGTTCGCTTTTCTCCCTTCATTTGGTGCCCCCACGGAGGAACTTTTCATGAAACCCTTCAGTTTACAAGACTGAAACCCCTAAAATATTGTGAATGGATGAATGGTTAGCAGGATTTGCTAATTGGACAACAGAAGAAGAAGAGCTCCAAGCACAACTAGACGAACTCCGCATCTCCATCGAAGCTCGAGTGCCAGGCGTAACAGTAATCGATTTGCAGTGGGAGAGTCAACCAACACGTCAATCCCAGTGGATATACATAGGCCAAGTGCCAAGAAGAAGAAGGAGAAGGTCGAAACCATGTCCGCAACCTACAACCAACCCACAACAACAAAATGGAAGGAGCTCTACACAATAGAGAATCAACACTATTCTACTTTGAGAATCGGGTAACTCAAGTCACCGAGGTAATTATCACAGTCAATTTTCAAGTCGCACCTGATGCTGCAGCACAGATAACGGAATCATTGGCTCACACTCTCACTAGAGAAAGTAGGGATCTACTGAGTTTGTTTCAGGAAAGAACACCACCCTCTCCCACAAGCTTGGATAGTGACTAAGCACCTCTAAGCTTCACATGAATCAGTACAACCTACCTCAAGACAGATCACACATACCAACACGTGTACGCTCAATCAAGGTAATACTGGATTTGAAGGCTCACTACCATCACGTCATTGACACCATGCTGGGTGGGGAGCGGTTTTTGGAGGTTTTGGCATCAGATCAACCATTTGTCTTACCTTTGGTACAAGCCAATGTACCGTTTGAAGTTTTAATCTATGTCCTAGTATAAGAGGGTATACACCCCTCCTTGTAAATAAGAAAAAAAAACTTTTGCAAGCTAAGCAGTGTGTCTTTCTAGCTCTCTCTCAGTAATCATGGCAAGTGTAGCATTTCCAACATTTAAAGGAAAGAAGGGGGAGGATTTGGTATCAGACTTCCTAGATGACTTTGAAGTAGCATGTGTAGTGAGCAACAAAGATACGGATGAATCCCGGGTTAGAATCTTTAAGCATCTCATGAAGCTAGAAGCTAGATCATGGTACAATGCACTTCCACAAGAAACCAAGGATGACTGGGAACCCTTAAAAACCGCTTTTAAGAGGCGCTTTGGGGGAGGTACCACTTCAGAAAAGTTGTGGGACAAGTTGAGAGACTTGAAGCAAGAGGGTCTTTTAGAATATGCCACCTATGAGTCCAAATTTGTGGATTTGTGGGAATGGTGGGTTGAGTCACTGGCAAGGGGGGAAGCTGCACCCGATTTCCTATAAAAAGATCGGTTCATGCATGGCTTATGGCCGCTTCTCAAGGAGAAGGTGAAAGGTAGATTCCCGGCTACGTACGAGTTAGCCGTTGAGATTGCTCGCCTTAAGGACAAGAAGCTGCGAATGAAAGCCAAAGAAACCGAGTCAATAGAAGCAGGAACACTGCGTCGACCAGCAACTATGACAACCACCATTCCACCACCACCACCGGCTCTTGGGGTAAGAGATGACCAACAAGATATGTTGGCCCATATTACTGACCAACTGCAGAGTTTGTCTGTCCACTTAATACAACAAGGGAGGAGTCAAGAAAGAGATCAAGACCCTGGAAGAGCACGATGACAAAACAGAGAGTATCACTGCTACAACTGCGGAGAAGACGGTCACGGCAAAACTATAATAGAGGAGGTAGGAGGAACCAATTGTCACCCCCTAGAGAAAGAACACCCCCACCGCGAGCACCAGCCCCACCAACACAAATTCTACATCCACCACAATCACCACTTACAATCATCCTACGCCCACCATCAATTGGTACCCGCACACCAAGTATCATTGGTCTTGCAGAAGAGGTCAAGATGAAGGTAACCGAAGAAGGATCAAGCGAGAAGTTTATTCAAAGAACTGAAGCAGTGGAACAAGAGGTTAAAGAATCAAAAGATGCTACCCAGGTGGGGGAGGTAAGTCAAGAAAATTGTGTTACAAATGTGAGTACATCTTTAACCTTGAATGAAATAGGCACCAAAGCGATCAATCAACAGCATTGGGCAGTAAGGGTAAGAAGGTGTAAAGTGTTGATTAGGCCTCGTCAGAGTAAGAGGAATGCAAAGGGCATGAAAGATACAAGAGAAGAGGAAGACCAGCCTACTAGCAAGGCTTTGCAGAAGGTGGACAACATATCAAGCAAAGGGGAGGGCTTTGAAAACGGAAGCCTGTGCACCAGCATGGACCCAGGACAGTGTAGCAAGCTAAAGGAATCTTGCATCAAGGCAGTTTCACTTGAGGACCATAACGAAGAGGTAAGTATGACTGAAGGTTTGGAGTTGGATATTGCTCCAGAGGCTTGGCAGCCGAGCAAGACTTTATTGTGTAGTGTTATAGACTTAGAGATGGGTAATGCCTCTAGTCTACTGAAGGGTGTTATAAACTTGGAGATGGGTAATGCCTCCAGTATATGTGAGGATGTTCATAGTAAGTTTGATGATCAATATGTTGCCAACCTTTTAAGGATGTTTCAAACTCCTCCACAACACAGCATTGTGTTTGCATGGGATGCATCAGACCTATGGCTATGGCTAGCCGCTATAACATATAGAGAGAAGATCAGCATGGAGATAAGAGCAAAGGAGCCATGGATAGACAAAAACCTGATAGAATGCAAGAATGAAGACCTCCTTCGCAATTTGGTACAATTTTTTACAAATAGTGCATCCTCTCTTTGGAGAAAGGTAAGTGGATTACGCTTGTATTTAAGCCGCAAGGTAGGTGGCTTGCTATTAGCATCAGTAAAGGAAGCTGGCATGTTTCAGCACACCCAAAAGAAGCATGATATGCTTGTAGTTTTTTCCAATCATGGTAGTAAGCAGGATTCTGAAAACAACTGGATCTCACCACACCAACAAGGCGGCCATATATGGTGGATTCTTGGCACACTCTTGGGAATCATAATTTTCAATTCTGTCTTTGCAGGAGCCAAGATGCTCATTTACCCTCTCGCTACTGGTGGTTACAAATTTGGTCCAATTTGGCATGCAAATTTTATTGTTCGGACACTGCAGACAATGATCCTATTTTTCACTTGGGATCAAGGAGGACATTAGCACAAAGTTCTGGAAGCCAAGGGCTTCCCCTTTAATCAACCGACACTATTCCAAGGAACAAGCTATCACCCGGACCTGTTACAGATTCATGAATATCCCAGAAATCTCACCAATGGCCAAATGGAATGGCTAGTTCAGAAGGCAACTCGATATCGGATCCTACAGCTAAGCGAAAGAAGAAACAGAGCTAGAGACATGAATGCCTCTAGCCTTAGGGGGAGGGCTAATGAGGCAAGCTTTTCCATGCATGGGAACCCCCCCATATATTTTTGACCTTTTACCAAAATATTTCCCATTATATAAGTTATTTTTGATTTTTTCTTCCTTTTTCACAAACGTTTTAGCCTTTATTAAATAAATAAGACTTATGCTAATCAATCACAATGTAGCATAAATAAGTAAGCTTTCTTTGTTGATCTCTCTTTTGACTTTAAATATTAAATATATATAAATTACATTATATATTTTAGTATTTTCTAATATATTTTTCATGTATGTATATTATTCCACCCTACCAAATATTTTATTCACTAGTTTTCATTTTCAAACCTCAACCCCACTTTCAAATTTCAATAATACCTCCACCTAGATGATTGCCAATCTTTTCAAAACTCTAGATCATGTTTTCATACACATGAAGGAGCTTACACTTGAAGGCAAGAGAGAAGTCCACTCAAAGGAACCCACCAAAAGACTTTTGCAGCCACAAATAGTACATTATTTGGCTGAATTTTTTAAGTAAAGAAGAACCCCGAATCTGAAGGAGCATTCAACATGAAAGATGTAGCTCGTGATCTCAACTTTTAGCTCAAATTTTTTCAAAATTTTTGGAGTCATGAACGCGGAGCTATGATTTTTGTAGTGGACCCTAGTTTTCTCATGTAATGGTGACACAGGCTATCCCTAGTTTTCTTCCCTCTAGAGACTTAACAGGTGTCCTACAAAAGCTTTGCAGTCTATTAATCCATATGAAGCATGGCATGATAGAAAACTTCAATTGAGCACATGCGTGTTTTTGACTGTTTAACATATGCTTTGGTGCCACAAACAGAGCGTAGAAAATTGGATGCTAAGGCTGTCAAATGTATTTTTGTTGATTATAGTGCTGAAAGCAAGGGTTACAAGTTGTATCATCCACAAATAAAGCGTATTTTGGTTTCATGGGATGTAGTGTTTGTGGAAGATTCTTTTCAGCCCTTGTTGTCATGTACTAGAGACAATAATCTAAGCTAGCATGACATTTATGACACTTTGTTGCCTCTTTTGAGTGGTGGAAGTTCGAATGTAAATTCCAATAAGGCAAATGTATAGCCTATGGGGGTTTCTGAAAATGTTATAGATCAGCCTATTACATATGCAGACATACATGATGTACTTGATGAGGAAAGGGTTGAAAATGAGCAGGCTAGAGGTATGCCAAAATGGCTGGTGCATACATTGCATGATAGTAAATTGGATGCACCTTTGTCTAATCGTACTCGTTCAGGCTCTGCCATGCATCTTATGCATCAAATTGTTATGCTTTGGTTGTGTCTAGCTTACATGATGTTGAGGAACCTTTGTCTTTTGATGAAGCACAAAATTCAAAAAATTGGATGGCTGCCATGAAAACAGAATATGATGCACTTATAGAAAATGACACATGGACTTAATGTGATTTGCCTCCTGGCAAAAAGGCCATTGGTACTAAGTGGGTTTACAAGTTGAAACGCAAGCCGGATGGTGAGATCGATTGCCATAAGGCTCGACTTGTTGCAAAGGGTTATGTACAGCAAAAAGGAATAGATTATGTAGAGACTTTTGCTCCCACTTGTCGTATGACTGCTGCACATTTTCTATGTGCATTTGCAGCTCATTTTGGTTGGGATGTACATCAAGCAGACATTGTTACTGATTTCTTAAATGGTGACATATTTGAGGAAGTTTATGTAACGCAGCCTTGCGGTTTTGTCAAGAAAGGACAAGAGGACAAAGTGTGCAGATGTAAGAAGGCTTTGTATGGGTTGAAGCAATCTCCTCGTGCTTGGTATGAGAAAGATGACACTCATTTGGTTAAATGAGGCTTTTGTAACAGTCCAATAGAAAGGACATTGTATGTAAAGACTGAGGGTGATGTACTTCTCATTGTGGTTCTTAATGTAGATGATTTGCTGATCACTGGACCAAATGAGAGACATATTGCTAAATTTAAGGCTGATTTTAATGCTACTTTCAAGATGAAAGATTTGGGGATGTTGCATCATTATCTGGGCATACAGTTTAAGCAGTGTGATGGTGGTATTGACTTGTGTCAGAAAAGTTACATAGAGACATTGCTATGTAAGTTTGGACTTGAGGATTGCAAACCTATTGCCACTCCCATGGAAACAGGTTTGAAGTTGAGTCTACATGATGCTAGCGATCCTGCTGATGTCACTCTTTACCAAACTGCTGTTGGCTGCCCTATTTATGTATGCAACACGAGGCCAGATATTCAGTTTGTATTCTCACAGGTCAAAAAATTTATGCATAGCCCAAGGTCTAAGCATGCTGTCAAGAGGATTTTTTGCTACCTTAGTGGCACTTTACATCTTGGCTTGTTTTATCCCAAGGGGGATCATTGCCGCCAGACTTACATGCTTTTTGGAATCAGATTGGGCTAGTTGATTTGACACGCGAGTGTCCACAACTGGTTTTTGTTTCATGCTTGGAAGTTCATGTATATCATGGGTTAGCAAGAAGCACCCTACTGTGTCCACTTCAAGTTGTGAGGCTCAGTACATGGCAGTCTTCACAGCTACAATTGAGTGTGTATGGCTCAGACGCCTTATGGATGATTTGGGTGTTGGACAGGACATTGCCAACACTATCTACACTGACAGTCAGAGCGCATTGGCACTTGGAAGGAGCCCAATTTTTCATGCTCGCACAAATCACATTGAGGTGCATTACCAATATGTCAGGGAGAGGCTCTCAGTAGGAGAGACCAGCTTGGCTTATGTGCCAACACAGGACAACCTTGCAGATCTTTTCACAAAGGCATTGTCTCATGAGAAGCTTGAAGCTTTTTGCAAAGCTTTGGCTTACTCCCCTATGTGGACTGAGCATGTCGTCAAGGCATGGCACTTCCCTTTACTCATGTGCCAACTCTCATTCACCGCAACACTCCAGGGGGGGATTTGCTACCATATATATGTGGTAGTGATGTGTGTGAACACACTAGGACCACCGGGGCATTTTCCCTCTTTAGGAGGTTTTTCCCCCGTGCATTGTATATACGCCCATCACTCTAGGGCTTGAGCTTAAGCACACTAAGTAATATACTCTCTGTTGTGTGCCTTGAGCTCCCTACATCTTCTCCAAGATGTGTGTGTTTTCCTGCAACCCTGATTCCAACAATTGGTATTAGAGCAGGTGCCATCCTCTCAGGCTTAGTCGCCAGAAGCTCCAGCATATGCCTGCTCACTTTCTCTGATTTCAGTGAGTTTTGGTGAGCGTTTGCAGGTCGACAAAAATTAAAGGATAGCTCTTAGAGCTAAGTCTGCTCAAATTTTTGATTCAGGCTCATTTCAATCGTCATTTCCACTACAACCAAGCCTGCACAGGCAATTTCGTCATTTTGCGCAAAATTTCTATAGAGCACGTGCTGGTCTCACTCATTTTCTCCTCATTTTGGGAAGTTTTCACATTAGGTGCAGGCATTTTCCATGGCTGACAACAACATAGATGTGTTCAAGATGTTTGTTGCTGAGGACCGATTGGAAGGGGACAATTACCCTATATGGGCTTACATGATGCAACATGTTCTTGTGTCAAAGGACATATGGAATATTTTGCAGGGCATTGATGTATGTCCTGGTTCTGAGGATGTAGGCGATGTTAAGGATGTTGCAGGTCTTGCTGCAAGGATTGCTGCTATTAGAGTTGTTTCGCCTACGACAGAACAAGCTCGTTGGGATATAAAGGATGCATAGGATCATCCGTTCATTGCGTTGTCTTTGAAGCGCACCATTACTTATCACATTTGTTCAAAAAAATCTACAAAACAAGCTTGGGATATTCTAGCAGGTACTTATCCAAGCCACAATGAGGCTAAAATTGCTTTGTTGCGTAAAGAGCTAGAATCGAAGATTATGCATGAGAATGATGATATGGACACTTTCCTTGCTGGTGTCAAGGATATCAATGAGAAAATTATTTCTACAGGTGAAGTCATTTCAGACAGTTCCCTTGTGCATACTGTTCTTGATGCCTTGCCACACTCTTACGAGACTTTTGCTAGTACTTATAGACTTATGACCCAAGGAAACCCTAACGTTGTCAAGTTTGATGCATTATACACATTGCTGTTACAAGAGTCACTTTCTAGGAAAAACAAGACTAGAGAGCGCGCAGTTGAATAAGGTTTTATTTCTTCTCAAAGAAAGTGTGGTAACAGCAATGCAACCACTTCTTATGGTTCTTATGCGAGTGGAAAATCACCTGTTCCTAATGCTTCTGTTGGTAGAAATTCCTCTAGAAATTCAGGTGATAAGGAAAAAAAGAAGATGCGTTGCCATTATTGTAAAGCTAATGATCACTTGATCAAGCAGTGTCCTAAGTTGAAGGCCAAAGAGGCAAAGAAGAGAGAGGGCGGTTCCACTGCAAATGTTGGTTCCACTACAAATGCAACTATTGTTATGTCTTTAGTGAAAGGAGATTTTGATGCTAATGTTGATGCATAATGGGCTTTTAGTGTAGCAAACCTATAATCCTGCTGTCCATGATGCATGCATGTCATTTGCTACAGATTCACACGTGTGGTATTTTGACAGTGGTGCCACAAACACAACACAAAAGATTGGATGATAAGGCTATCAAATGTATTTTTGTTGGTTATAGTGCTGAAAGAAAAGGTTACAGGTTGTATCGTCCACAAACAAAGCGTATTTTGGTTTCATAGGATGTTGTGTTTGTGGAAGATTTTGTTCAACCCTTGCTGTCATGTACTACAGACACTAATGTAAGCTCATAGGAAATTAATGACACTTTGTTGCCTCTTTTTAGTGGTGGAAGTTCGAATGTAAATTCTAATGAGGCAAATTTACAACCTATGGGGGTTTTTGAAAATGTTACAGATCAGCCTCTTACTAATGCATATGTACATGATGTACTTAATGAGGAAAGGGCTGAAAATGAGCAGGCTATAGGTAATATGCCAAAATGGCTGGTGCATACATTGCGTGACAGTAAATTGGATGCACCTTTGTCTAGTCGTACTTGTTCAGGTTCTCGCCATGCCTCTTATGCATTAGATTGTTATGTTTTGTTTGTGTCTAGCTTACATGATGTTGAGGAACCTTTGTCTTTTGATGAAGCACAAAATTTAGAAAATTGGATGGCTGCCATGCAATCAGAATATGATGCACCTATAAAAAATGACACATGCACTTTATGTGATTTGCCTCCTTGCAAAAAGGCCATTGGTACAAAATGAATTTACAAGTTGAAATGCAAGTCGGATGGTGAGGTTGATCGCCATATGGCTTGACTTGTTGCAAAAGGCTATGCACAACAAAAAGGCAGATATTATGAAGAAACTTTTGCTCCCACTTGTCATATGACTATTGTTCATTTTCTGTGTGCATTGGCAGATCATTTTGGCTAGGATGTACATCAATCAGACATTGTTAATGCTTTCTTGATTGGCAACATATTTGAGGAAGTTTATGTAACGCAACCTCGCGGTTTTGTCAAAAAAGGACAAGAGGACAAAGTGTGAAGATGTAAGAACGCTTTGTATGGGTTGAAGAAATCTCCTCGTGCTTGGTATGAGAAAGATGACACTCATTTGGTCAAACAAGGCTTTCGTAACAGTCCAACAGAAAGCACATTGTATGTCAAGCGTGAGGACGATGTACTTCTCATTGTTGTTCTTTATGCGGATGATTTGTTGATCACTGGTCCCAATGAGGCACAAATTGCTGAGTTTAAGGCTGATTTGAATGCTACTTTCAAGATGAAAGAATTGGGGTTGTTGCATCATTACTTGGGCATATAGCTTAAGCAGTGTGATGGTGGTATTGCCTTGTGTCAGAAATGTTACATAGAGACATTGCTATGTAAGTTTGGACTTGAGGATTGCAAACCTATTGCCAATCCCATGGAAACAGGTTTGAAATTGAGTTTACATGATGCTGGTGATCTTGCAGATGTCACTCTTTACCAAACTGCTGTTGGATGCCTCATTTATGTATGCAACACAAGGCCGGACATTCAGTTTGGAGTCTCATAGGTCATAGCCTAGGGTCTAAGCATTGACAAGCTGTCAAGAGGATGTTTCGCTACTTGAGTGGCACTTTATATCTTGGCTTGTTTTATCCTAAGGGGGGATCACTGCCGCTAGACTTACATGCTTTTTTGGACTCGGATTGGGCTGGTTGTTTTGACACGCAAGTGTCCACAAGTGGTTTTTGTTTCATGCTTGGTAGTTCATGTATATCATGGTTGAGCAAGAAGAAACCTACTATGGACACTTCTAGTTGTGAGGCTGAGTATAGGGCAGTCTTCACAACTACTGTTAAGTTTGTATGGTTCATATGCCTTATGGCTGATTTGGGTGTTGGACAGGACACTGCCAACACTATCTACACCGATAGTTAGAGCGCATTGGTAGTTGCAAGGAACCCAGTTTTTCATGCTCGCACAAAGAACATTGAGGTGCATTACCACTATGTCAAGGAGAGGCTTTCAACAGGAGAGATCATCTTGGCTTATGTGCCAACACATCAGACAACCTTGCAAATCTTTTCACAAAGGCATTGTCTTGTGAGAAGTTCAAAGCTTTCCACAAAGCTTTGGGCTTACTCCCCTTTGTGGATCGATCATGTCCTCCCCTTTGTGGACTGATCATGTCCTCAGGGCATGGCACTTCCCTTTACTCATGTGCCATCTCTCATTCACCTCATCACTTCAGGGGGGATTTGTTACCATATACATGTGGTAGTGATGTGTGTGAACACACTTAGGAGCATCGAGGCATTTTCCCCCCCCGTACATTGTATATACGCCCATTAATCCTAGGGCTATCTATCTTTCCATTGCACACTAAGTAATATCCTCTCTATTGTGTGCCTTGAGATTCCTTCATCTTCTCCAAGCTGTGTGTGTTTTGTTGCAACCCTATTTTCAACATTATCGGACACAGCCACAAAACAACCCTAAACTTCCTATTCTGCTATTGGGAGATATTGTAGCCACCACCATACAAGAATCTGAGTTCTAACACCTTGAAGAGTACATGAATGCGGTGTGTGTGTGTGCAGAGAGATAGACCATAGGGTTATATATGCTACTTCAAGAGTACAAGGGTGTTGTATTGAGGAATATGATGTAGCTTGGTTATGTATGCTACCTCAAGAGTTGGGTATGCAGGTCGAGAGACTAGCTGTCATTTAACTTGAGTCCAATCTTACTAGCATACAACTAGCACAAAATCAAGCGTTCCCTACATGGGTGAAGCACCTACCACTTTATTAGAGATAGGGTTCGTCATTGACCTTAGGTACATGACTACGGATGTCTTTATAATTAAGACCCTTTGTTTTAGGTCAAACTACTCCCCTATTCATGCTCACAAGCACGACACAGACAACATACTTGTCATCCGGTGACACGACTAACCCGTAGGTGCATGGAGGCAATCTCGTTAGCTTGTCAGGCTGAGACCAACCTACACATACGTCTCCTTGAGGCTAACCTTCTCTAAGACAAGTTTTTTCTTGGGTTGCTCGGCTTTGGAAGTTACCCGAGGGCCTTCATTGCTCTATAGTGATGGTTATCTAGATGCAACCACTTTGATATCATCGCTCTATAGTGATGGTTATCTAAATGCAATCACTTTGATAAGTTTCGAAGTATTTTTTTTTACTTTGTCCATCCTTAAATGAGGAATAAGGGTTTGGCTTTTATATTGTTGATGGGTACAATGTTTTAGTGGATACAAGATAGTGAGGCTCCCATTATACACTCTTATTGGTCTAGCTCTATATACATAATGAATTTTTTGGCACTATATTTTGGTGGTCTTTTGTTGCATCATTAGGATGCATTAGTCACTAATCCTTGTTAACTCCAACCCACTCTATCCCTAAACGCTCATAACACCGTTTACACATCAAATGAACTCGGAATAGCTTCAAACTTGCTAGGCACCATCCACTCACTAGGATACACTTACCTATAAGTCCAATCTCACCAGATTATAACCATAGCTACCTCAAATACAGTCACGATAGACTCACAAGTCATAACCTAAAAGTGTGCGAAACCTAAGTCTTTGAACTTCTATGCATAGCTAATCTTGCCCTCGTTCTAGAAAGTACTTGATTGTTGAAAAAAAACACCGTTTGTGCTACTAACAAGCAAAACAAGCTCGTGGGAAGATCGCTCACGAACAGCTCGAAGATGTGAATGCGTGGCATGGGCGCGTAGCTCTTGGAGAGGCTACCACGATGGTGTGGTCATTTCGTGAATCCGGTGAGGGAGATGCGCGTAGCGAAGAGGATAAGATCACACACTCTCTCTCTCTCTCCCTCAGACTCGTACGACTCAGAATTAGTTATTCAAATGTTATTAAAAAATGGTTCTAAGGTGACCTTTATACTTTAGTCACCTTAGCTCAAAATGTACATGGGGTTTTAATTGAGTTCTACTCATCATAATTACAAAATGGAAACGCATTGTGTCCCGGCCAACTAATAAATCTATACATAATTTAGACAATTGTATAAAGACGGTAGACATCATTGGCATTGCGAAGGGAATTTGATAGTCATTACAAAGGGGCTTTATACAACTGTCGGGATCCAACAATCCCCTCCTCCTAGTTCATGTCTACCATGACATGACTGGCTTCGTCTTCAATGTCTTTATCTTCTTTCCTGGTTTATTTGATGTAGAAAGGCATCGTATATCATAGATTCGCTCGCCATTAATGGGACAAAAATTTGTGATTTGTACATGAATAAGCCGGTGTAAAATGCTTCTTCGAATGTCTGGAGATGGTAGCTGGGCAAAAACATGAGCCGTCTGAAGTATGCGTAAAAACTGGCTCAGTAGGTGGCACACTAAGATCATATGATAGCTCCGATATGTTTCTTTCCGTATCCATGAACTCTGAACTCCAGCTCTCTGAAAACGCTGTGAGACAGGCCAAAAATGTCCTAGCTATTTTACAAAGCATTTTGCAGGACAGGTCGAGAGAGCCTGTGAATTCCGCAATGGCGCCCTCAAGGGTTTTCACCATGTACGCACCGGATATTCTCTCTCCTTCCGCCGGTCCTAGCAAAACTGGATAGTTCAGCCATGTGGGATTTCTGCTTTGTAAGGCTTTATGTTGGTTGTAAGTATAAGTTCTTGGTGTTGGGAAAAAAGTTCTATCATCTCTGAGCTCAGGTGGTGCATTCACTAAGTGGATTAGGTTGTCAGGATGATCCAATAGCCACTGACACCTCCGCTTTGGCTGGCTATCTATGATTTTGCTTTTCTGTTTCTGAACCTATAAATCTCCTTCAAATAGTTCCACTTGCTCTTCATTTGCTAGCTGCCGTTGATGTGTCAGTGTTTCATATTTCAGCAGAGCATAGGGTAACATCGGGGCATTCCACTCTTCCCGTAGCTCTGCTACTGTCTTGCCTAATCTAGAGAGTCCTTGTAGCATTTCCCTCTCTAGTTTCATGGCCTTGTACCACATCATATCTGACTGCTTTTCCATTTCTTCGGCCAGCTTCTGCTCTTCAAGTTTTGTGATGGAATCTTCGTCTTCTTCTTGGTTGCTGGGGCCAGCTTGATCATCCTGAGTATCTGGGGGCCTCTGGTCCTCTGGTCCTTCCTCGGCCTCATCATCACCACCATATAGCTCTGCCAGAACAGTCAAATCCGTGGTCTCTTGCACTGTGTGCACCCTCACCTGCCCGTGGGGTTGGCTTGCAGTTTGGAGATTTGCAATTTGTGAAGCCATTGTTTGATTATCAATTCGGAGTGTTTGGAATTGCATCTCCTTTTGGACTGCAACATCCTCCAATTCCTTGACTCTATCGTGCAGATTCTCATTTTCTTCCTTGATGGACTTGAAAGCAAGGCTTTCTCTTTCAATGTCTTGAGCTGGTCCTTGCTGTTGTCTGCTTTGTAAGTCTGCTATTTGCTTTTGCAACTGATCCTCAGCTCTAAGTGCACTTTCAGCTAGCATCAACCTTTGTTTTCTTTCCAATTCTAGCTCTCTCTTCAATGCCTCCACGTCTTCTTGTGGTTGGGTCACTGGTGTTGCTGGTAGCAACGTCTTTTGCTTTTTTGCTCTTTCTATCTCCCTTGCCTGTATATCCGTCACTGCTCTCAAATCCTTCACTTCAATTTGTAAGTCATCAATTATGACTTGTAAATTTTTGATTGCCTTCAGAGCATCTTTCTTTTTTGCCATCAACCTTTGGATTTGTTCATCTCTATCATTGACATCTTCAAGAAACACAGAGATGGTATCTTCACAAATAGCATTGCAACTTTTTGACTCCTGGAAATTTTCCTTGAGGAGGTCTATTCTGCTTTTGAGACCCGAGATCTCAGCATCTTTAATGTTGATCAGCGTAAGGTTGTCGTCTCTTTGCTCCTGCAACTTCAGAACCTCTTGCTGGGTTGTCTCCATTCTCTTTTTGTTAGCCCTGTTTAGATCGGCTAACAACTGATTGTGCAATTTTACTTGGTTTAGTAGAGTCTCCATTGCTCCCAAATCCAGGCTGATACTAGCTCCCAACTCAATTACTTGAGAAGAGGACGCTGCTTGTTCTCTTGTCAGATCCACCACTATCTGCTTGCCTTTATCAAGGTGAGATATTGTTCCAATGGGTGGATGGTCATCTGTCCTTTCTTCTTCTTCTCTATGGGGTGGTGTAGGGACTCTCTCGTCATGAGGTGAGCTCTTTGGATGTGGAGAAGAGTAGGCAGGTGGAGTTGGTTGCCTTTCACTTTCCACTGGCCTTGGAGATGGAGGTGGTTGCCTTTCACTTGCCACTGGCCTTTGAGATGGAGGTGGTGCTTCCTCATCTATTGTAGTTGGACTCAATTGATCTCTTAATGTTTGGAGATCCTCCTCTTCAAGTGGAATCTTTGGCTCATCCGTAGCATTCCTCTCTTGGATGTATCTTTCAAACCAGTCTAACTCAAAGGCTGGATTGTTGGCATTCTTCGTTCTTAGTGTGTAACAACTACTAGAGGGTTTCCATGTGGTGCCTACATTTCATTGTAAAGATCTTTCTAGGACAAACCCTTCTAGCATTCTGTCCATCTTGGCAATTTTCTGCAGCCTGGTGTTGTGCTTAGCCTCAACTCTTCTCTTCTTCTGTCTCAATCTTTCTTCCTCATCCTTTCTCTCCTATTCTCTTTTCTCTTGCGTCCTCCAATGGTGTTGATGGAAGGAGGCACTCTCCTTTTTGGTCTTTCATCAAGCTCTTGCCTTAGAATAAGCCAGTCATTCTGATGAGGGACAGGCGGCATCTGATCTCTTGCTCCTATTGCATGATAGATTAGCCTCGTAAGCACTTCTCCTCCTGCAATGTAACGGGGGTTGTCTTCTTGTATTCTTGTCACCACTTCAAACAAATACAAAGCATGATCTATGTAACATTCATATTCTTCTTTTATAACCAAGTCATTGTCGTCGACAGAACTCCATGTGGTGTAGTATATCTATTTGGTCTTTTGCTATAACTCAGCAAGCACTGACTGTAGATCTGAGTGATTACCACCACCTTTTGGTTTGCTATGTCCTTGAAGGAAGGTAGTTTTGATTTTCTCAGGTAGACCACCAGATTCTTCCTCCTTTCCCTCATGTTTAGCCCATTATCTGACACCTTCAGGTCTTCCTTGATAATCTCCTTGGTGATTTGAATCTCCATCATCTCATTGTCAAGCCCTGACACTCTACAGGTTCCGTCTTCGTGGATTGTTTGAATTAATTGGTGCACCCTTTTGAAATCTATTCCCACCGGTGGTAGGGACACAAATTCCCATAACCTTACTTTCTTCAACCATGATCATTGTGGGGACCTCTTCAAGTAGTTCTCTGCTTCTTTTGGGATCATGACTATGTCCACTACATTGCCCTTGCCACATCCACATAGGATCCCTGATAGATTTGGAAAGCTGCTGCTTGTTGTTCATCTACTGGGATCCATGTGGCTGCTGGCTTCAGAGAGTCTGGCAATAGTGAGAAGGGCTGTGCATCATCCACTGCTAGCTTCTTGCCTTTCTTCTTGCTTGGGGAGGCTTCCATGGATCCTGAATTCATAAGCAGGGGTTAATTTATAATCATGGTACATATTTTCTAAATTGATTATCACTTAAGCATGCATCTAGTTGAGCTCTCTTAATCCCCAAGGTGAGTTAGTGACAAGTGTTAGCAGATAGACAAGTTATTATTATTTTTTGATCTTGACAGCTTCAAATTAGATCCATAGGTCAAGGAGAACATGTCCAAATGCCTTGAAAATTTTTGTGGTACATGTGCATAGGGTATGTGAGGTCTCCATCTAGTCACAATTTGAAAATCAACCCCTCTAAGCATTCTTCCCAGTCTATCGTGATAGACTGGGGTTTTTCTCTTAGATGATGTATTTTCTATATGTGACTGTACACACTTGTCCCCCATGGCTTGTACATGGTTCGATTTTGTTTCCACCTCATTTGGATGTCATGTGACCTACATGTGGATCATCTTAACTTTTCCCAAAATTCTTGTGAGGAGATGTTGGTCTATCTCCCTCATTTTTTGTTGTTTTGGGTCCAAATTTTTTGGGTATCCTCTTGATAGCATGTAGAAGACAATTGTGGAAGCCAGATTTTAGGTTGAAGCCCCCTCATCATTCTGCCAAGTCTATCGCGATAGACTTGGGGTTGGCCTCAAATTACCCTATATTTGTCTTGTAACTCATTTACTGCCTTCTCTTAGTGGTTGTAAGGTCACCTAGCTCATCACATATACATTTGGCTTTGTGTGGGCTTGATACTGCTCTATTAGAATTTGAACTGCCCGTCAAGTCTATCTCCTCCTGCATTATGTGTCCACCTTGACCCAAACTTGGTGTACTTTGTCCACATGATGTGTTAAGTCTGTCCCTGTGACAATTCTTAGAAAGAGACTTCCCTAGATAGTAATCATGAGTCTATTGCGATAGACTTGTAAGATGGTCAAGATAGATTGATTTTTCCAAATTTAGCTGGTATCTGTTGTTATTATACCTTGTCAATATAATTTGTGACGTCAAACTCCATTTTTCATGCTTCTGTGTGTCAGGGTGTGTCTATCGCGATAGACTCCCTAAGTTGTCATCTACCTATCTTTTTTGAAGTTAGTTCCCCTGGTGTTAGTGGGCTCTTCTAGACACACACATTAAGTTTTAACCAATTTGGAAAAGTGTACTTCCTGTTTGTAGCACTTAGCTGTTCTTGGAGTCGTGGTGACCCTTTAGGTGGTTGCCGCCGTACTTTTCTATCATTGTATGACTCAGGCTGGCTTCCCATTTCTTTAGACCTTCCGTTAAAGCCGTCGGTTGTTCTCTTAGGCTTACGTCACCGAGAACTATCATTTGGACTCTTTTCTGGCCTGTTGCTGGCGTTTTCTCTCGTGGAAATGCTTTTGCTTGAGTCGCATCATTCGATCTTGTAGTCGACATCCTTAGGATGTGCCCTGTCAAATTTGGTGTCATTTGGCCACCTGGTTGGCGCGTTAGAGCTTCATGACGCTTTGCGCGGTCTATGTCAGATAGAGGCTCTAGGTCTAGCTTGGATTGACTTTTTTCATGGTCTAACCCTTCAGTTGGTTTGTCGAGGTCATTGGATTGCTACCTGTGTACTTTGCCTCTTTCCCGCTCACTTGGGGTCAGCTACACTTCTGTAGGCCCTGTGAAATTAGGGTTTTTTGGGAGGCTTCCTCTGTGCTATCTAGGGTCATAGGTTTGTTCCCTAAGCTATAAGCATTGTTCCTTTCAATTTTGGTGTTATTTGGTGGCCTCTAGGTCTCCCTATCAGTCATGTGACAGTGCGTGTGCACAGGTTGGGATGGTGACTCTGGCGAGGTTTTGTGCCTAACTGAAGTAAACAACACTTAGAGTCAGTGTTGATGAGCATACCTCTCACATCTGGTGTAGGTCGGAAGTTCGTGCATGATGGATGAGCTTCTGGGAGTCTCGGATGCTGTAGGAAGCTCTCTCTCTCTCTCTGAAGGTGAAATGACACAAATGAGAGTTTTCTAGCCTATCTTTCCTATATGTGATCGAGGCTCCGACATGAAATTTTCCCATCTTTTACCTGTGGCCATAACTTTTCGCGGGATGCGGTTTAGGCTCACAATTTTTTTGATTTGGACCTTGTTTGCTCCAGTTCCACCAATTTTTGCAGATTTCTCCTTTTGGAGGTTCCGTCATGACGGTGGCCAGTTTTGCCCTGTCACCTTCGCACTCCATATTTTTTCTGTGTCTTCTTTACCTTCCTCTGATCAAGTGTCTCTTCTGTTGCGTTTCCATTTGGATTATGGATTTTTTTCTTTATTTTTTTGCTAGAAAAATAGCTCAAATTGAGCAAATAAATCCCAAATCAACCCAAAAATAGCAAATCTAACCTAGAAAAATACCAATAAATATAGTAACACTATGTAGCTCACTCTTCTCTTGTTTATGTACATTCTTGCTCTCAATCGTGAACCTTGGCCTATTTTTTGCTATTTTTTGACGGTTTTTGGCTAGTTTTGACTCGCTTTACAGTATATACACATCCCTAGGGACTCATATATGATCATTTGGCCCCCAATTCTGATTAATTACGAGGGCATATTCTTTTCCCAAAAATCACACAATAAAACGCAAAATTGGTTGAAAAATCAATCACAAACATTGCCCTCTAATATATGACATGAGTCCGCATTTGGAATGCCTCCCCCCTCCTGGTCAGAGTCCTCTCGAATGACAGGGTATCGTCAAGGGTATGTGCTATGCATGGGTTAAAAATTATGCTAATGCGCGGCCTTGTAGTGTGGCCCTATTTGATGCATATTCAGTCAATGCATGGAAAAGTTAATGCTGTGCGAGGAGGGAATAAGCAAGAAGCTTATTGGCATTCGACGTCGAGGTTTCCTGTTTGTTGTTGATTTGGTTGGCTGATTTTCTTTGCAAGTAAAAGTTGTAACTCTACAGCTCTTTGTTTGATCATCTTTCTTGCAAAAGTTGCTTGGTTTGCCGCTATTGTCGATATGGCCGTGGTTGTCTCCATGGAGAGAATTGTCGTGGCTGAATTGGCCATAGTCTTTTTCTCTTTTGCTTGCCATTTGTAGATTTGGTTTGGAGGCTTTTGTAGGTTTATTTCCTTGTCCGTGGTCGTCATTGTTGTTCTGCTGATCGGCACCCACATAGATCGTTTTGCCGATTTCATATGTAGTGAGTGCCTGGCTGCTGGTGTTGCTTGTACTGAAGGGAGTTCCTATTGCTTTGGTTTTGGGATCCAAATGCGAGTCGCATTTAAGTGGTTACTGAGCATTCTCTTTGGGATCCATATCTTTTTTATTCCCGTGGTTGTTGGTTTAACTGTGTTCTTCTGTTGACTTCTGCTATTGTATTGTGGTTTGTATGCTAGGTTGCCTCTATCCTTCCGTACCCATACTTTTTTCTCACGTGTGGCTAACCTTGATCTATTCACTGTTATCTATGTTGTCTTATTTTTGTAGTGAACATGGTTGGCAGTTCCTTGGTTGTTCTCCATGGGTATCATGTTGCGCTTTATTGGCACCCATCCTTTTTGTTCTTTATCCAATGATCGTGGTGCTATTATCTGGCTCTTCCGGGTTGTTTGAGCAAGGGCTACCACCTGTTGTTCTTGTGCATGCTGAATTTTGATTGTATCCGAATTCCAATGGATCTGCACACTATACTCTTTCTGCCAAGGTTGTCCCAACAACATGGGGTGTAGTGTGCTCGCATCCTCAACCACATAAAACTTGTGGGGGTAAACATATTGATGTATTTGTACATGCAATATTGTCCAGCCCAATGTTCCTAGCAAATGTGATGTACTACTTTCCAGGGCTTATTGAGTAGGATGTAGTTGATCTTCGAGCTTGAGCTGTTTATATAATTTGTAAGAGATCATATTTGCTTGAGCTCCGGAATCAAGCAATGCCGTCGATTCAACTTGATTGCTACCCACTTTGACTGCAATTATTGGTTCCACTGTGTCTTCACCAAAATTCGTTAATCGAATAGCATTTATTCGTAACGGTGATCCACTTTGTTGTTGTTGTCGTAGAAGCCTTCTTTTTGCAATGCGTTCTTTTGCCTCTGCTTGTGCTTCTTCTCGTACCCCCTGTTTCTCCTTCATCCGTTGTTTTTATTGATGGATTTGTTGAAGCATATGCTGTGTTAGTGGTAAATGATACTTTTTTAACCGACACCCACTAATCCAATTTGGCATTTCTTCTCCTGACAATGTAGCAAGTTTGACAGCTTCACTTTGTGATAAGTCACTAATCACAAAGGGTCCCATCCCTCGCTTTTTAAGTTTTTTGGCATGTTGCTTCAAAGTGCAAACAAGTACATAATCACCTGTTTTGAACTCTTTCGTACGCACATGCTTTTCAAGAAACTCTTTTTATCTTCTCTTTTTAGCATAGATCGAAGCTATAGCTCTCAGTCGAAGTTCATCTAGCTTTTCAAGATCATCTATTCTTGAAGAGAGCTCATGTCCTGTCCATTCTAAGCGTTTCACTACTTGTAGAGTTGGAACTAAAAACTCTATGGGTAATATAGCGTTTAGACCAAACACCATGTTGTATGGTGTGGTTCCGATTGATATTTTGTAAGCTACCGTGTATGCCCATAGTGTTGAGTGTAATTGCTGATCCTAGTCTGTCCTTGAGTCTGATACAATTTTAGTCAAAACAGTACATAGTGTTTTATTTGCGGCCTCGGCTTGTCCATTTGCCTGTGGATGATATGGAGCAGATTTTCTATGTTTGACCATGAATTCCTCTAGCAGATATTCAATGACTTTATTAAGAAAATGTGTTCCTCGATCACTGACAATTTCTATTGGTAATCCGTATTGTACAAAGACATTCTCATACAAAAATTGTGCAGTGGTTCTTGAGTTTGCTTTTTGTGTTGCTTTAGCTTCAGCCCATTTTGTGAGATAGTCCGTAGCCACAATGATATATTGGGTATGGGTGCGATATGCGGGGGGTGAAATAGGTCCCACAAAATCAATTCCCCATTTTGCAAATGCCCGTGCTCCCATCATTGGCCGTAGTGGCATCTCATCTCTCTTTATCGGCACTTTGATGCGCTGACATGCGTCACAACGCTTTACAAACTCCTCAACATCCATGTGCAATGTAGGCCACCATATTCCTGCGGTTAAGACAATTTTTTCCATCTTATCGCCTGAAAAATGGCCTCCACTTATTCCTCCATGTATGTGCTCTAGAATCAACAGGTATTCACTTTCACTTGCACAGATTCTAAGTTGATTGTCCTTTCCTCTCTTGTAGAGTTGATTTCCAATTAAATTAAATTCTCGAGCCTCCAACTCTATAGACCTTTTTCATGCTTTTGTTATGTTTTCAGGAAATGTCCTTGTTGTTAAGAAATCAATGATATATTGACTCCATGCAGGTGCAATGTTTACCTGAAACAATGTCGCGTGATCCACCGATCGTTTGGCACTACATATAGTACATTTGTTAACATAAGCATGTGTGTCAGCATACATAGTTGGCCAATAAACTCCTAAGTGTTTCAATCTTTGGTGTGTTTTCATTGTTGAACAATGAAATGCACAATCCTGGATATGTGCTTCTTCAAGATAACACTCGAATTCCTCTGGATTTATACATAATCATAGAATTTGGTCCGAGCCTAGATGGTACAGTCGTCCTGCAATCAACTGAAAGTTTTTTGTTTGTTGAAATGTTTGTTGTTTGGATTTGTCCTCCTTGTTATCAAATATTCCTCCAAAGGAAAGAATGTTAACAATTTCATGAGACCATTTGGGTATCATTTCAATATTGAAAAGATAAGCATTAGGTATGTCATCATCTACTCCTTCAGGAGCTTCCCCGTTTTGTAGCCTTGAAAGATGATCTACCAGTAGATGAGTTTTACCCTTTTTTACTACCACTGTGAAGTCAAACTCTAGCAATATAATAAACCAGCGTACAATTCTCCCAGTATTGCATGGTTTATTTACTAGATACAAAAGAGCTTGATGATCTGTGAAGAACACAAATTTGTTTGCAAGCAAGTAATGCCAAAATCTCTTTACAGCATAAATCATTCCTAATCCCTCTCTTTCCGTGGTGGTGGAGTTTTTTTTTGCACTATTTAGTTGTCGGCTTGCATAACAAACTAGGAAATCCATTGTTCGGTCTCCAGGTTGAGCCAGAATACTCCCAATTGCATATGCAGATGCATCAATGTGAACATGGAATATCTTTTTCCAATCTGGTGCTTTAAGTACAGGTGCTGATACAAGGTTTTCCTTATGCTTTTGGAATGAAGTTTCACACTCCTCAGTCCAGTCAAAACTGACTAATAAGAGATATAGTGGTTGTGCAATGACCGCATACATATATATGAATCTTTGATAATATCCACAGTGTCCCATGAAGGATTGTACTTGTTTGCCATTAGTAGGCCTGGGCAAGTCTACTATGACTCTAATTTTTTCTAGGTCAGTGGTTATGCCATTTCTTGAGACAATATGTCCTAAGATTCGGCCTTATCTTACCATAAAAATGCACTTTTCCGGGTTGAGACAGATTCGATATGTTCTGCATTTCTCAAATACCTTTTGTAAATGGTCAATATGTTCTTCTCGTATAAGAGAGTGGACACAGAGATCATCCATATATATTTCTAGAATATTATCAGGTATTCTTTGAACGCATGAGTCATTAATCTTTGGAAGGTAGCTGGGGCATTGGTTAGGCCAAAAGGCATAACTCTATACGCATATATTCCCCACTCTGTGGCAAATGTTGTTTTGTGTTGATCCTCTATTGCAATTTCCAATTCGTTATATCCTGAAAACCCATCTAAAAAGGAATAAGCCCGTTTTCCAGCCAGCCTCTCAAGCACATGTTCTGTGATCGGCAAGGGAAACTTATCCCTTATTGTGGCAGCGTTCACTTTTTTGAGGTTCACACACACACACACACACAGACAACTTTCCGTTCTTTTTGGGGAGAACCACAATGGGTGACACCCAATCTGTATGCTTGATTTCATAGATGAATTCAACATCCATCAGCTTATCAATCTCTTCTTTGATTTGTTTAGCGAATGTGTCATTATATGTCTAAGGGCGTTGTTTGCTAGGTTTGGCATCTGATTTCAAAGGAATTGTATGTTGGCATATCGATGGATCAACTCCTTTGAGGTCTTTGTAGGACCATTCAAACACATATTTATACTTCTTGAGAAGTTGTGTTAGCCTTTCTTCTTCTTCAGGCTCTAAATCATTTTCTATATAGACAGGCTGAGGCTCTTCACCTGGCACAGCGAGGTCTATCCGTTTTGCATTTTCCAGCCCATCGTAAGATTCCTGGTTTATTCTTTCCCTTACTGGTGGCGTCATTATGATTTTTCTATCTTGGATAGTGAATTTTTGATAATGGGATGGTACATTCATGTTTTCTTTTTCTGAATCCTCCTTACCATCACTTTCTCCTTCAGTAGTCCATACCTCTCGTAACGACCGTTTTAGTTTTTGGTATTTCTTTTTACGCTCCATTTTGGCCCATTCTGGGTCTTTTGTTTTTTCCTGTTTTGATTGTTGATATTTTCTTGATTTTGTTTTTGTTTTAATCTTCCGTGCTTGTTTTATTTCCTCACGCGTTCTTTCCCTTTGAACTCTTGAGAATCTTCCTGATACTTGGTCTTTCACACAATCCTCTACCTTGACAAGCATTAGATAGTTAGTTTTATCTTTTATCCTGGGCATTAGATTCTCTGTAATTTTGTTTTCTGCTCTTTTTTTTCTATAGCGTTCCTGGCATCTAGGATGTTGATTTGCAAAATCATAAAACTTGATATTCACGGTTGTCTCCCCACGCTCGCTTGAGCTGTCTAAACACTCATTATTTGCATCGTGACTTAATTCCAGATGCTCTTGTTTTGGTGAGTCTACATTCTCATCTCCTGCTCGTATAAGGCTTACCATGTAATAGGGTAGCACATCATAGCCATCCTTATCGCAAAGTTTTGTCGTTGGGCTATCTGTAATGGTACAGACATCCAATGTCGCTAGTATGTGTTCCCATTCCAGAGGTTCTAAGGCATCTTTGGGAAAAGATTTAGGAATGTAATCCTTGTCCTCCATAGCTCTTTCCAAGATGCATTCCTCTCTTTTTAAGCTCCCACAATGTGAAGCTCCGCGCATCCATAGGTCTTTTTTCTACCCTAACCATGCTAGGAGTTCGGACACTGCCAATGTAGCTGAATCAAACTCTTCCACTGGTGTCTGGCTCACATCCTTGTAACTATGGTCTTTTAGGCATATTTTGGTTGTAGTCTCCCCACGTCTAAGGTATATGTGGTCGTAACCCCAATCCTGGACCATCTTTAATTGTCTCATGAATGGTTTTCCCAAGATGATCTCGTAATTGTTCTTTTTGTCGAAATCAACTATTGCAAATGTATGCTCATACTCGATTCCGCAAGAGGTGATAATTACTTTTTCTAAAAGTCCTAGAGGCTTTTCCATGAACCCATCTGCTAGTTTCAATTTCATTCTGGTAGCTCTCAAAGCCGGCTTTCCCCATTTTTTCCAGATTTCTTTGGTGGCGATAGCGACTCCTGCTCCACTGTCAAGAATAGCTTTGGATACTACTCCTTGAAATTCTACTGGTAGTGTGGTATTGCCATCTTCTCCCTCGCAATATTCTCCAACCTTGTTTAAAGGTACAAGCCTAGTGTTTAATTGAGGCTTGTCCAATTCTCTGATCCCTTGTTGAAGCTTTGAGGTAGGGTCTTTTACTCCAAATTTTTCTAAGAATTTTCCTACGGTGGTCCACATGTTTGGTCGTAACCTCAGGAGTTCGGCTAACGTGATTGTGCATGCCACAGGGGTGGACAATAACTCAATCAACCCTTGTGAATCCATCACTCTATTGGAAGAAAGTCTTTGAGATGGGATTGCTCTCACCTCAGACTTAGCTTCATACTCCCCTAGGTATGAGGGTAGAGTTTTTAGCGAGTTTGGTTGGTTGTGCCCCGAACTAATTGAACCCTAGTCTTCCTTGTGTGAATGCATATCAAAGTTCATTTGTGATCTTGCCTCAAAATCTTCAATGGGAGATAAGATCTCATTTTTCTCCTTTCTCGTGCTATTTATTTGGTGGTTCACCCTGTTAGCTTCATTTGCTTCCCGGATTTGCTTCCACAGGTCATCTAGACTGTTACAATCCTTACCCATTTCTACCAATGTTTTAGGCTGGAAACCATCAATTGTCTCATTTGTTGTATTTGGCACTATGATAGGTTCTCTCCTAGACTCAGAGGCAGTTGTGAGTCTCTCCTTTGTGTCTACTTGTTTCTCTAGAGTTGGTTTGATAGGGGTTGGTGCTGGTACCTCGTGCCAACTTGCAGGTTTACCAAGCTGATTTTCTATCAAGGATTGGGCTGTTTCAATCATCTTTCAACACATTTCCAACATCTGTTTTTCTATTTCCGCATATGGATAAGTCATCCATCTTTGCTCTTGGGTTTGGTTGTTTTTGAGTCTGGCTTCGTATGCTTTTAAAAGTGCATCCAACTGCTCATTTACTTTTTCTACCAGCACTGATCCTCCTGATCCTACGCTTCCAAGTTCCTTTACTTCCTTGGGCCCTATTGTTGTCACAGTGGGTGAGCTTAAACTAGTTAGATCCTCTAACCGCTCTAATCTATCCTTTGTGTGTTTTAACTTCTCGGATAGAGTGGTTTGCCCTCGTTCTCTCCTGGCTTTCATACGCGCCTTTCTAGCTTTCCAAGTGCTTCTCTGATTTTTCATTTCTACACTTGGGGCATCAATCTTTGGCTCTTCAATTATGGGTTCGTTTGTCATTCTTTGAGCTTGTGCTCGTGTCACTGCCTGAATAGGTATTACTGTCTCGTTTTCTGACCCTCCACTGGAAGGCACTGCTTCCAACATGTTCAAAGTAGTTTTTGCTCCTTTGCGCGGGTTCTTAGGGAAATCAGGAATCAAATGAGTAATTCCACATTGGGTGCAATATGCGCTGACTCTAATGATTTCATCATGAGGACAGTCTCTTAGCCAATG
This sequence comes from Adiantum capillus-veneris, assembly GCF_014529385.1. Taxonomy (NCBI): domain Eukaryota; kingdom Viridiplantae; phylum Streptophyta; class Polypodiopsida; order Polypodiales; family Pteridaceae; genus Adiantum; species Adiantum capillus-veneris. The sequence goes on along the minus strand of NC_140943.1, from coordinate 55,175,943 downwards.
GTCTCCACCACACTTGTAACAGGGTCCCTTAGGCTGTTGAGGTGCTCCTTGAGCTCCTCTTTGTTGGTATGCATGCCTCTTGGCTATGAACAACAGTGTTCGTTCATCCAAGCTGTATCTTTCTTCTCCTGCTGCCTGTGCAGCTGTTGGTGGTCCTGTACTTCCAATCATGCTCCAAGGTTCTGGCATTGGGGGTTCTTTTGGTATATAATAGATAGTATTTTTTGCATATCCATTGGAATCATCGTAATATGCATGCATAGGTACCAAAGCGTTCTCTTCTGGTTCGTTTACCGTTCGTATGTATCTTATGCCGACTGGTCGTAATCCTGGTAGGGATGGTTGTTGCCCCAATACTGGTTGTGGTCTTTCTAAACCTACAGGTCCTGGTAGGTTGGTTACTTGATAACTAGGCATCAGTGGAAGTTGAGGAGATGCCACCTGAACTTGGGGAGCATATGGTCGCTCTCTCACATATCCCTTGTTATAATAACATTCCTCCGTCACATGGTCGTCCATTTTTGTTCAATAGCACACCACTTCGGCTATTTAGCCTGAGACTTGGCATACATATTAGTTTTTTTTTAGCACTTCCTCTAGAAGATGCTCTTGGATTATAGCTACTTCTCCTTTTGGTGTTGTCTTAGCGGACTTGCTTCCACTTTGTTGTGAGAATGAATCGTCATCAACATCCTTGAATTCGCCCTCCTTGTATGTAGACCGCACAATTGTCTACAAGGTAAAGAGCCTCCTTAGTTAATTCATTTAACGTCGTGCTCCTTTTCATATGTAAGTCCTTCTGGAGATCTGCGTTCCTTAGTCCTTGAATAAATATAAGCATAAGTATGGACTGAGTTGGCAGTTCTTCCACAGGGCAAAACTTCAGATATCTTTTTAGTCGTAGGGCTGCCTTTTGTACATATTCCCCTTCTTTCTGTTTGAATTTATGGATTTGTGAGACTGTGTTATGAGTTATCCCCCTTTGTAAGAATTCCTCAATAAACTCGTCAAAAACCTCCTCCAAAGACTCGAAATCTCTACGCTCCACAGAGTCAAACCAAGTAGTGGAATCCTCCTCTAGAGTAAGCCCAAACCTTGCAAATTGAGTAGGGAAGTCCAACACTTCTTCAGCTCTAATTACACCCACAAAGGCTACTACATGATCCCTAGGGTCTCTGTTTCCCGTGTATTTCTTGTTTACCCATTTTTGCACTTGAGAAGGTCTAATTCTACGATGGTCTACAAATCTTATCATTGGTTCTCCTCGTCTTACTCGATATACCTCCTCTTGCCTTCATTAGTGGGAGGGTTCCTCTCCCAGAGGTGCCCCTAAGCCATAATTTCTGATGGTTTTTGCAAGAGGTGGTTCATCTCTTTGAACTCGTTCTATGGGTTGTCTTCCAGGCTGTGCCGACTCTTGAGTTTTTGGCTTACTCTCGCCTTGATATTGTGAATAGAGTGGTGGTTCTTGTAAATCTCTTAGCCCTCTTGCAGCTGGATAACCATCTCTGTTTCATTTTTGTTCTAATGTCGCACTTTGTTGAAGCCATGCCTGCAATGATGGTTGGGTTGCTTGTTGGTTTTGGTAGTTGAACGTTTGTTGTTGGTTAGAATGTGATGTTGTCTTTTACTCTTCTGAAAATGGATTTGTTGACTTGCTAGGGGTATAGGTGGACCTTGGTACTTCTTCGGGGGCATATGTTGATGTTTCTGGACGTGTTTCCTTTTCTACCTCCTCTGGGAGGATTCGTTTGTATTCTCGCCCGTACCTATCAACAAAAATGATATCCTTCCCCATAGCAATTTCATAAGAGAATAAGTAAAGAACCTTGTCTTTGCTTAATTCATTTGGGTAGGGTTCTTTGCATCGAAAATAAGAGACTACTCCCCCTCTCTCATGCTTGTAAATTCCCACATTCTCATTAAAGGTAGAGAACCTGGTTGTTTTTTTATCATACATAAAAAGAGCTCTAGGTCGATCAATTTTTGGAGGCGGTTCTTGAGTTTCTGAGACCATTTTTCCTTTTGCCACATTATCTCCATATCTACTGTAATCCTCAAGGTTGCTAACTATCAGATAGTGGTTCCCCTTTTCATCTCGGAATCTATCTCCATCATCATAGACTTGAATTATCTCTAGTCTCTAAGACGGTCTTTCTTCTATACAAATACACTTGCGTCCTCGATAGTCAGAATAAACTAGGGCTCCCCTAGAGTTTGTTCCTTCTAAGAAGATTATAGTGAACTTGGCATCGTTCAAAGGGTTTTGGGAGGTACTTCCTCATAGCATTGGTCCTTCACCGGAGGACCAGAGAAACCTCCTGGTTGTTGAGTCCCCATCATGAAGAAGGACTTATCTGATGAAGTGTCAGTATCACTACCCTCCTCAATGATCGGTGCTAATGGATCTAACCTTGCCTGAGTTACACTCTCCTCAGTGGACGTGGTGCTTACTTGACTTTTGACACTTTTAGCTCCTGACTTAAAAAAGGCTCCTGACCTTAAATACATAAGAGACTCAAAGTTGTATTGCAAACTTAAAGCTTACCTAGGCTTCTCCTACCTGTGCGGCTATGTGATGATCTCCTTCTGGAATCTACACATGTATGGTTAGTATGTTCACAAGGGTTGTCTTTGAACCGTTGAATAAATTTTTCAATTATGTACAACAAATATCAATTTTCTATGACACTGGTCACTCTGAGAAATTTTGCGTTTTCTCCCCACTGGATGTCTCAGGAGGCTTCTGGTAGTCAAATTTTAGATTTGAAATGATGGTTGGGATCTTAGTGAAGAGCTTATCCCTGCTGTGCAGTCACAATTTTCAAAAAATGCCAAAATCAACAGATCATGAGTCTATCGTGATAGACTGGCAGATTTGGCAATTTGGCACAAATCAAAATTGTGACTTCATACTTGGGTTCCCCTTACTCTCTTGAGTCTATTCCTCAAGTTTCATGCAATTTGGACACTTGGTCTGGGTTTTAGACCAATTTTAGTGTTTGTCAGAGCCTGATTCTTTGTCTGGGTCTTAGACTCACTTTTAGTGATCCAGACACCTTGAAATTTTGTGTGTGTGCTATTTAAGTCAAGCTCAAGCTAACCCTAGGAGGGTTTTGCAAGATGAGGTACACAACTCAAAAACCTGAGTCTATCACGATAGACTCACCCGAGGCTATCTGAGAAGTGATTTTGCTACAGTTTTCAGCCAGATGGGTCCCTTATGCTATTGGAAGACTATCCCTCAAGTTGCATGCAATTTGGACTCCTTTTGACCTTAGACCCAAGCACTTGTCAATTTTGCTCTTCTATGGCAATTTCACAGCTCAAATGCACTAAAATGATGCAAATTTGATTTGACGATTCAAACTGAAACTTGTGAACAACAATTGTACAACATGACACAATCAGCTTATCCAAGGCTAGTGGTTATATCTCTTCTTGGCCTCTTTAGGGTTACCTAGTGTTTTCTTTTGGCATTCCCTTGTTTCTTTTGGTTGGTTTTGTCGCAATTTTAGCGGTTTTTCAAGCGCTGGATCACAAATCCAAATGCCTACACTATTCACACCCTTGAAGAGTGGATAATGTGGGTTTTGCTTTCAAGGCATGCAAACAACCTCATTGTTTCTTCTCTTTGTTTTTGCGTTTTTACAACATTTTTCTACACTATTTGCACACAAACATCACTTAGAACTCAAAACCATAAATCCTAACTCCACCTTATCCTACCTAACTGACTCTAACTAATTGTAGACCCTCGGCAAGTCACAGGCTTCATGGCTATCCACTAGACCTCAGGATACCCTCTCCTAGATCTTCTCTTAAAATTTAAGCTCTCTCTAGTCGAAACTAAAGTAAGCTAACCATCACAAGAGTGACGTAGATCTCCCTACTTAAGGTCTTGTGTCCCCGGCAGCGGCACCAATGTTTTAGGACAAACTACTCCCCTGTTCATGCTCAGAAGCACGACACAGACAACATACTTGTCATCTGGTGACACGACTAACCCATAGGTGCACGGAGGCAATCTCGTTAGCTTGTCAGGCTGAGACCAACCTACACATACGCACTTCTATGATGCATCAATCACTAATCCTTGTTAACTCCAACCCACTCTATCCCTAAACGCTCATAACATCGTTTACACATCAAATGAACTCGGAATAGCTTCAAACTTTCTAGGCACCATCCCCTCACTAGGATACACTTACCTATAAGTCCAATCTCACCAGATTATAACCCTAGCTACCTGAAATACAGTCGCGATAGACTCACAGGTCATAACCTAAAAGTGTGTGAAACCTAAGTAAATGAACATCTATGCGTAGCTAATCTCGCCCTCTTTCCATAAAGTACTTGATAGTTGGAAACAGACACCGTTTGTGCTACCTACAAGAAGACACCGTTTGTGCTACTTACAAGAAGACACCGTTTGTGCTACTTACAAGCAAAACAAGCTCGTGGAAAGATCGCTTGCGAACAACTCGAAGATGCAAATGCGTGGCGTGGACACGTAGCTCTCGGAGAGGCTACCACGATGGTGTGGTTGTTTCGTGAATCCGGTGAGGGAGATGCGCGTAGAGAAGAGGATAAGATCGCACTCTCTCTCTCTCTCTCTCTCTCTCTCTGTCTTAGACTCGTACGACTCAGAATTAGTTATTCAAATGTTATTCAAAAAAGGTTCTAAGGTGACCTTTATACTTTAGTCACCTTAGCTCAAAATGTACATGGGGTTTTAATTGAGTTCTACTCATCATAATTACAAAATGGAAACGCATTGCATCCCGGCCAACTAATAGATCTATACATAATCCAGACAATGGGATAAATTCGGTAGACATCATTGGCATTACAAAGGGAATTTGATAGTCATTACAAAGGGGCTTTATACAACTATTAGGATCCAACACCCTTGGAGAAGAGGAGTTGCAATATGCTTTTGATTGATGCACATGTAGTAGAAGAGATGGTGGTTGGCTTCCAAGAGAGTGTTGAGACATCAAGGTCACCACATAGTTTACCCCGATAAATGTTGGACTACATTTATTATTCATATGACGTAAGCAAGCACAAGAATTTTTGGTAGTGATACTACTCATTTAGATGACCCGAATGCTAATAATGATGGCCCTTATATTGCCATGTTGCTCAGTAGCACCTCTCTCCTTCTCTATCTCTTTATGGGGTTTTCCCCTTCTAAATGTATCAGCTTGATTAGTGGACGAAATCCATGGGATAATTTTTTGACGTTGTCAATATTTTTTTTTAATTGAGTAGCACCTCTCTTTTTCTCTATCTCTCTATGGGGCTTGCCCCTTCTAAATGTATCAACCTGATTAGAGGACGAAAGCCATGGGATAACTATTTGACGTTGTCAATCTTGTCGTTGCAGGGGTGTTGTGCAAGTCAAGTGACGCTTGGATTTGAATCCCCCATTCTCAAAATGAAAGATGCGGCTACCATGCCCCAGGCCTAGATTCACTACAGTAGTTTCCTCTGACACCACTTGGCCCGCATGTCAACCAAGAGAAGGAAACATTGGGGACTACAAGCAGCCCATACAATTTATAGCCAAAACAATGCCAAGCTATCCGGTTGCGAGTCACGACATCTGGAGCACTTTTTGGGTGCTGTCGTGTCACATGTAAGAATGATAATTTGAAACCGATGAAAAGGTCGTCCTGATCAGCTAAACGCGGATTACGTGGTTAAGAAATCAAAATGTTGACGACGTTGAGGCGCACATCAACAACAAGGAACAAGCAGGTAAGGTGCCAAATCTCACAAGCTATCCTTCGGTACCCTTCAAGACTATATAGAAGCATCCGAGACGTTTTGTAGCTTTGTGAATAGTTTGTGTTGCTTTGAGGGTGACAGGTGATATGATGTGATAATTTGAAACCGGAGGTAAATTGTTTTGTTTTTTTGTTGAAAATGTCATGACTAGCTAAACCGTGGGTTAAAAAATCAAAATGTTGACGATGAGGCGCACATCAGCAACAAGGAACAAGCAGGTAACCTCGAGTACATGCAGGACTCCGTCCCCGGAGCAGCGCCCATAAAAGGAGACGAACTCATGAAGTGCCTCATCACGTAATTACCTCTCCGGCCTCTGACGCATTTCCATAATTCTCCACCCAACCCACAGCCTTGATTGCGCCTCTGCATCACCTCGTGCTTGTTATGAGAAAGCTGACACTCATTTGGTCAAACGAGGCTTTTGTAACAGTCCAACAGAAAGTATATTGTATGTCAAGCATGAGGGTGATGTACTTCTCATTGTTGTTCTTTATGTGGATGATTTGCTGATCACTGGTCCCAATGAGGCACATATTGTTGAATTTAAGGCTGATTTGAATGCTACTTTCAAGATGAAAGATTTTGGGTTGTTGCATCATTAATTGGGCATATAGTTTAAGCAGTGTGATGGTCGTATTGCCTTGTGTCAAAAAAGTTACATAGAGACATTGCTATGTAAGTTTGGACTTGAGGAATGCAAACCTATGGCCACTCTCATGGAAATAGGTTTGAAATTGAGTCTACATGATGCTGGTGATCTTGCGAGTGTCTACAAGTGGTTTTTGTTAATGCTTAGGAGTTCATGTATATCATGGTTGAGTAGGAAGCAACCTACTATGGCTACTTCTAGTTGTGAGGCTGAGTACATGGTAGTCTTCAGAGCTACGGTTGAGTGTGTATGGTTCATACGCCTTACTGCTGCTTTGGGTGTTAGACAGGACACTTCCAACACTATCTACACTGACAGTCAGAGCACATTGGCAGTTGTGAGGAACCCAATTTTTCATGCTTGCACAAAGCACATTGAGGTGCATCACCACTATGTCAGGGAGAGGCTCTAAGCAGGAGAGATCAACTTGGCTTATGTGCCAACACAGAGGACAACCTTGCAGATCTTTTCACAAAGGCATTGTCTCTTGAGAAGTTTGAAGCTTTCCGCAAAGCTTTGGGCATACTCCCCTGTGTGGACTAATCATGTCCTTAGGGCATGGCAATTCCCTTTGCTCATGTGTCAGCTCTCGTTCATCGAATCACTCCAGGGGGGATTTGTTACCATATACATGCGGTAGTGATGTGTGTGAACACACTTAGGACTGCCGGGGCATTTTTTCCTTCTTTATTAGGCTTTTTCCCCCGTGCATTGTATATATGCCCATTAATTCTAGGGCTATCTATCTTTCCATTGCACACGTTGTTGTTTGCCTTGAGCTTCCTTCGTCTTCTCCAAGCTCTGTGTGTTTTGCTGTAACCCTGTTTTCAACACTGTCGGACACAACCACAAAACAACCCTAACTTCCTATTCTGCTCTTGGGAGATATTGTAGCCACCACCAGACAAGAATCTGAGCTCTAACACCTTGAAGAGTACATGAATGCGGCGTGTTTGCAGAGAGAGAGAGACCATAGGGTTATATATGCTACTCCAAGAGTACAAGGGTGTTGTATTGGGGAATATGATGTAGCTTGGTTATGTATGCTACCTCAAGAGTTGGGTATGCAGTTCGAGAGAATAGCTATCAATTAACTTGAATCCAATCAAACTTGCATACAACTAGCACAAAATCAAGTGTTCCCTGCATGGGTGAAGCACCTACCACTGTATTGGAGATAGGGTTTGTCATTGACCTTAGGTACATGACTACGGATGTCTTTATAATTAAGACCCTTGGAGAAGAGAAGTTGCAACATGCTTTTGAGTGATGCACATATTGTAGTAGAAGAGATGGTGGTTGGCTTACAAGAGAGTGTTGAGACATCAAGGTCACCACATAGTTACCTTTATTATTGATATGACGTAAGCAAGCACCGAGCATTTTTGGTAGTGATACTACGCATTGAGATGACCCAAATGCTAATAATGTCGATGGCCCTTATATTGCCATGTTACTCAATAGCACCTCTCTCCTTCTCTATCTCTTTATGGGGCTTGCCCCTTCTAAATGTATCAGCTTGATTAGTGGACGAAATCCATGGGATAATTTTTTGACGTTGTCAATATTTTTTTTGAACTCAGTAGCACCTCTCTCCTTCTCTATCTCTCTATGGGGCTTGCCCCTTCTAAATGTATCAACTTGATTAGTGGACGAAAGCCATGGGATAACTATTTGATGTTGTCAATCTTGTCGCGTGGGTGTTGTGAAAGTCAAGTGATGCTTGGATTTGAATCCCCCATTCTCAAAATGAAAGATGTAGCTACCATGCCCTAGGCCTAGCTTCACTATAGTAGTTGCCTCTGACACCACTTGGCCCGCATGTCGTCCGAGAGAAGGAAACCTTGGGGACTAGAAGTAGACCACACAATTTATAGCCAAAACAATGCCAAGCTATCCTGTAGACAGTGACTATTTGGTTGCGAGTCGCGACATTTGGAGCACTTTTTGGGTGCTGGCGTGTCACCTGTAAGGATGATGATTTGAAACCGATGAAAAGGTCCTCCTGTTCAACTAAACGCGGTTTACATGGTTAAAAAATCAAAATGTTGATGACATTGAGGCGCACATCAACAACAACAGGGAACAACCAGGTAACGTGTCAAATCTCACAAGCTATCCTTAGCTACCCTTAGAGACTATATAGAAGCATCCAATATGTTTTGTAGCTTTGTTAATAGTTTGTGTTGCTTTGAGAGTGACGGGTGATATGATGTGATAATTTGAAACCGGAGGTAATTTGTTTTGTTTTTTTGTTGAAAATGTCGTGACTAGCTAAACGTGTGGGTTAAAAAATCAAAATGTTGACGTCGAGGCGGGCATCAGCAACAAGGAACAAGCAGGTAGCATTGAATACATGCAAGACTCCGTCCCCGGAGCAACGCCCATAAAAGGAGACGAACTCATCAAGTACCTCATCACGTCATTAGCTCTCCGGCCTTTTACGCATTTCCATAATTCTTCACCCATGCCAGCCCACAACCCTGATCGCGCCTCTGCATCACGCCGTTCTTGGTATGAGAAAGTTGACACTCATTTGGTCAAACGAGGCTTTTGTAACAGTCCAACAGAACGCACATTGTATGTCAAGGGTGAGGGCGATGTACTTCTCATTGTTGTTCTTTATGTGGATGATTTGCTGATCACTGGTCCCAGTGAGGCACATATTGTTGAATTTAAGGCTGATTTGAATGCTACTTTCAAGATGAAAGATTTGGGGTTGTTGCATCATTACTTGGGCATATAGTTTAAGCAGTGTGATGGTGGTATTGCCTTGTGTCAAAAAAGTTACATAGAGACATTGCTATGTAAGTTTGGACTTGAGGATTGCAAACCTATGGCCACTCTCATGGAAATAGGTTTGAAATTGAGTCTACATGATGTTGGTGATCTTGCAGATGTCACTCTTTACCAAATTGTTGTTGGATGCCTCATTTATGTATGCAACACAAGGCCAAATATTCAGTTTGCAGTCTCACAGGTCAACAAATATATGCATAAAGCATTGGCAAGCTTTTAAGAGGATTTTCTACTACTTGAGTGGCACTTTAATCTTGGCTAGTTTTATCCCAAGGGGGGATCACTGTCGCTAGAATTACATGCTTTTTCGGACTCAGATTGGGCTGGTTGTTTTAACACGCGAGTGTCCACAAGTGGTTTTTGTTTCATGCTTGGCTGTTCATGTATATCATGGTTGAGTCGGAAGCAACCTACTATGGCCACTTTTAGTTGTGAGGCTGAGTACACGGTAGTCTTCACAGTTACGGTTGAGTGTGTATGGTTCATACACCTTATTGCTGATTTGGGTGTTGGACATGACACTGCCAAAACTATCTACACTGACAGCCAGAGCGCATTGGCAGTTGCGAGGAACCCAGTTTTTCATGCTCGCACAACTTAGCACATTGAGGTGCATTACCACTACATCAGGGAGAGGCTCTCAGCAGGAGAGATCAGCTTGGCTTATGTGCCAACACAAAGCACAACCTTGCAGATCTTTTCAAAAAGGCATTGTCTCGTGAGAAGTTCGAAGCTTTCCCCAAAGCTTTGGGCTTACTCCCCTTTGTGGACTGATCATGTCCTCAGGGCATGCCACTTCCCTTTGCTCATGTGCCAGCTCTCGTTCACCACATCACTCCAAGGGGGATTGGTTACCATATACATGTGGTAGTGATGTGTGTGAACACACTTAGGACCGCCAGAGCATTTTTTCCTTCTTTAGGACGTTTTTTCCCCCGTGCATTGTATATACGCCCATTAATTCTAGGGATATCTATCTTTCCATTACACAGTGTTGTGTTTTGTTGCACCCCTGTTTTCAACAGTGTCAGACACTGCCACAAAACAACCCTAACTTCCTATTCTGCTATTGGGAGATATTGTAGCCACCACCAAACAAGAATCTAAGCTCTAACCCCTTGAAGAGTACATGAATGCGGTGTGTGTGCAGAGAGAGAGAGACCATAGGGTTATATATGCTACTTCAAGAGTACAAGGGTGTTGTATTGGGGAATATGATGTAGCTTGGTTATGTATGCTACCTCAAGAATTGGGTATGCAGGTCGAGAGACTAGCTGTCATTCTAGCACAGAATCAAGTGTTCCCTACATGGGTGAAGCACCTACCACTTTATTAGAGATAGGGTTCGTCATTGACCTTAGGTACATGACTACGGATGTCTTTATAATTAAGACCCTTGGAGAAGAGAAGTTGAAACATGCTTTTGAGTGATGCACATGTAGTAGAAGAGATGGTGTTTGGCTTCGAAGAGAGTGTTGAGACATCAAGGTCACCACATAGTTTGCCCTGATAAATGTTGCACTACATTTATTATTGATATGACGTAAGCAAGCACGAGAATTTTTGGTAGTGATACTACTCATTGAGATGACCCGAATGCTAATAATGATGGCCCTTATATTGCCATGTTACTCAATAGCACCTCTCTCCTTCTCTATCTCTTTATGGGGCTTGCCCCTTCTAAATGTATCAACTTGATTAGTGGACGAAAGCCATGGGATATTTTTTTGGCGTTGAAACTCAGTAGCACCTCTCTCCTTCTCTATCTCTCTATGGGGCTTGCCCCTTCTAAATGTATCAACTTGATTAGTGGACGAAATCCATGGGATAACTATTTGACGTTGTCAATCTTGTCGCGGCGGTGTTGTGCAAGTCAAGTGATGCTTGGATTTGAATCCCCCATTCGCAAAATGAAAGATGCAACTACCATGCACCAGGCCTAGCTTCACTACAGTAGTTGCCTCTGACACCACTTGGCCCGCACGTCGTCTGAGAGAAGGAAACCTTGGGGACTAGAAGCAGCCCATACAATTTATAGCCAAAACAATGCCAAGCTATCCTTTAGTCAGAGACTATTTGGTTGTGAGTCGCGACATTTGGAGCGCTTTTTGGGTGTTGTCGTGTCACATGTAAAGATGATAATTTGAAACCGATGAAAAGGTCATCCTGATCATCTAAACGCAATTTACGTGGTTAAAAAATTAAAATGTTGACGAAGTCGAGGCGCACATCAACAACAAGGAACAAGCAGGTAACGTGCCAAATCTCACAGGCTATCCTTAGGTACCCTTCGAGGCTAAACGCGTGGGTTAATGTTGACGTCGAGTACATACAGGACTCGGTCCCCGGAGCAGCGCCCATAAAAGAAGACGAGCTCATCAAGTGCCTCATCACGTCATTAGCTCTCCGGCCTCATACGCATTTCCATTATTCTCACCCCTGATCGCGCCTCTGCATCACCGCAGCTACTCCTTTTAACAATATAAATGTCGCCCAAGCAGCTTGTGGCTGCCCTGCAGCTAGCGCTGCTGCTGCTAGGGTTGGCCGCACCCCTGCCTCCAACTGTTCGCGCTGCCGACGAGGACCCCTTGCAAGACTTCTGCGTGGCCCTCAGCCCCGACGAGCTGCAGAAGCTCCAGCTCACCCTCAACATCAACGGCCTGCCCTGCAAGCCTGCCGCTGCCGTGCAATCCTCTGACTTCGCCTCCCACCTGCTCCGCAACGCCACCAACTTCACCGGAAACCTCGGCTCCGCTGTCAACGTCGTCACCGCCGCCAACTTCGGCGCCCTCAACACGCAAGGCCTTTCCATTGCCCGCATCGACTACAAGCCCCGCGGCATCAACCCGCCGCACGTACACCCCCGTGCTACCGAAGTCCTCTACCTCGCCCAAGGCACGCTGCTCGTGGGCTTCGTCTCCACCTCCACCCAACCAACCGCCAACCAGTTCTTTTACCAAACCATCTATGCCGGTGATCTCTTCGTATTTCCCCGTGGCCTCGTCCACTTCCAATTCAACCCAGAAAAATCCAAGCCTGCCCTTGCCATCGCAGCCCTCAATAGCCAAAACCCTGGTGCCTCCCAACTTGCCGTTGCCCTCTTCGCTTCCAATCCGCCTCTCCCCGAGGAGGTGCTCGAGACCACTCTTGGCATTGATGATGATGAAGTGCGCCGCCTCATCGCCAGCGTCCAAAACACCCTCAACTAGGACACTCGGCCAACTGCAACAACTGCATACTATCTCAAAATACATATTGTAGCTTGGTGTATCGGCACACCCCCCAAATGATTGTTAGGAATAAAAAGGCTCAACACAGTCAACCTCCCGACATAATATGATAGTCAACTAACATTGAACACTTGTAATCTAGTGTTTGTAGTCCCATGCGTCCTAACAAATTCAAGGGGATTAATCTAGTGTTTGTAGTCCCATGCGTCCTAACAAATTTAAGGTATCCCCTTTAAAGGTACAATGAAATTATAAATAAAGGACTACTTATTCTATTCTAATTCTATAATATCGTCTTCTCTTCTGGATACTCATCCTTTAAAATTTGTACATTAGGTCATGCTTTTATCACGGCTATGAACAAATGTTTTGCTTTACTCTTCGGGACAACATGAGAATGAGTTGAAGGGCTGTAAGTACTTATGACATGGGTGCAAAGGGTCTTGGCAAAATATTGGGGGTGCTGCAACAACAATTCATAACCTAAATGATTATTATAGTACATAATGGAGAGATGCATTACCTGGTTTGGCTATAAATTGTATGGGCTGCTTCACTACACTAGTTGCCTCTGACACCACTTGGCCCGCGATTCGTCCGAGAGAAGGAAACCTTGGGGACTAGAAGCAGCCCATACAATTTATAGCCAAATCAGTGCCAAGCTATCCTTTAGTTAGGGACTATTTAAGAGCACTAATTTGTGCTGTGACTCGCGACATTTGGAGTGCTTTTTGGGTGCTGTCGTGTCACGTGTAAGGATGTTAATTTGAAACCGGTGAAAAGGGTCGTCTCTGACTAGCTAAACACGGTTTACGTGGTTAAAAAATCAAAATGTTGACGACGTCGAGGCGCACATCAACAACAAGGAACAAGCACGTAACGTGTCAAAGCTCACAAGCTATCCTTAGGTACCCTTCAAGAGTGTATAATAGAAGCATCCGAGACATTTTGTAGCTTTGTTACTAGTTTGTGTTTCTCTGAGAGTGACGGGTGTTGAACCGGAAATTATTTGTTTTGTTGAAAATGTCATGACCAGCTCACCCTTAACATCAACGGCCTGCCCTGCAAGCCTGCCGCTGCCATGCAATCCTTTGACATCGCCCTGCACTTGCTCCGCAACGCCACCAACTTCACCAAAAAACTCGGCTCCGCTGTCAACCTGGTCACCGTCGCCCACTTCGATGCCCTCAACACGCATTGACTACAAGCCCTGCGACATCAACTTGCCGCACTTGCACCCCGGAGCTACCGAAGTCCTCTTCCTCGCCCAAGGCAGACTACGCGTGGGTTCGTCTCCACCTCCACCCAACCAACTGCCAACCAGTTCTTCTACCAAACCATCTATGTCGGTGATCTCTTCGTATTTCCCCATGGCCTTGTCCACTTCCAATTTAATCCACACAAATCCAAGCATGACCTTGCCATCGCCGCCCTCAATAGAAAAAACCCTGGTGCCTCCCAACTTGCTGTTGCCATCTTCGCATCCAATCCGCCTCTCCCCGGGGAGGTGCTCGAGACCACTCTTGGAATTAACGATGATGAAGTGCGCCGCCTCATCGCCAGCGTCCAAAACACCCTCAACTAGGACACTTGGCCCGCTCCATGCTATCTCATTGTACATGCAGCTTAGTGCGTCGGCAAACACCCCCCCCCCCCCCCCCCCCCCCCCCCAAAAAAAAAAAAGTTCTTAGGAATAGAAAGGCCCATACAATCAACCTCCCGACACAATATGACAGTCAACCAACATTGAATTGCTTGTAGTGCCAATGTCACTTGTCGTCCAGTGTTTGTAGTCCCATGCATCCTAACAGTTTTAAGGCATCCTCCGAAAAGGTACAATGAAATACATAAAGGACTAATTATTCTATTCTAATTCTATAATATCGTCTTCCCTTCTCGGTACTCATCCTTTGAAAATTGTATATTATTTGCAAAATTTTATCGCGGCCAACAACAAATGTTGTGCTTTACTTGTCAGTACATCACGAGCACGAGTTGACGGGATGTAAGCACTTATGAAATGGGTGCAAAGGGTATTGGCAAAACACAGGGGGTGCTACAATGAGGCCTCCATCTAGCCATGACCTTTGGTATGGTGCTTTTGTAATGGAATTGGCCTATTTAACTTGAGAGTAGCGGAAATTAATGAGAGTACTTTTGAGAAATGACTTTGTGAGCATAGCGAGTGAACATAATTGAAGATAGCAACATAATCATAGCAATTAGTTAACTTGGCATGAACAATACTTTTGCAAGAGAGAGAATTTAGAGAACATGACAACAGTCGAGGACAGGATTTATGTGGAGCCGGTCCACCCTCCAATAGGCATTTGTATTATGATTTCTCCCATTAAGAGAGACTTGTTACAATACAATCTTTGTGTTCCTTGTGACCTAGGTGATGCAATGGAGATGGAAAGCTTTTAACTGTCCCAAGCCTCAGTCCCAAGACCTCAAACACCTTCGAAGGTGGAGAGTGCTAGCAAGGAATGAGGATAGGGAAGAGGAAGAAGAAATATTTCATAGGAGAAAGAATTAGTTCCTCACTTATCATAACTCTTGTTGCTAGCATACATAATAGCATAGTAATGAAGAAGAAGGAGATGGCAAGCTTAAGCATTGAAGCATGGCTCTTGGTTGGATTTCACTCCATATCCAAGAGTGTTGGTGTAGGCTCTCAACCTCTACTTGCTTGGAGAAGGAGAGGGAGCTCTTGCACTTTGCATAGCACACAATAAGAGTGTTTGTGAGTGTGTATGGGTGAGTATACCCCCTAAGCAACCCCCTAGCTTGCTTGGGTCGACCCCCCCTTGTAGCTCATGCTTGAAGCTCATTGGACCCCTCCAGGCCTAGCCAATCATAAGTAGGAGGCATTACAAGCAGCAAGGGTAGCCTTGAGACAAGTGTCCCCCTTTCCCCTTTGAGAGAGAGGGCTAGATAAATGGTAAATCAATTAATTAAATCTCCTAAATTATTATTGGACCCCTTGGGTGGCCAACCAATAGGCTTCAGGCACACCATGAGGGCAACATATTGAGGAGGAACTTGACAAGTGTCCCTTTTGCTTTCTTTGTACCATGCATGCCTTGTGTGAGTGTGCGGGTGTTCTCTCTCATTCCCCCTCATGTAGGGCTCACCCCCTCCTTCTAGGGATTGAATATTTGACTTTTTGACACCTCAAGCCCCTCATGCATAGGCCCAGTTCCCACCACAAGCTTGGCTCTTAAGCACTTTAAGCTTGGGCTGTGTTCTCACCTCAAGTGCAACCCTAGTATCTCAAGCATGTCAAGCACCTCAAGCACCTCAATCATTAAGAACCTCAATCATCAAGCACCTCAGGAACCTTAGTCATCAAGCATGAAAAGCAGGAGAAGCACCTCGAGCTGGGTTGGGTTCCCGCGGCTCAAGCTCAGCCCTAGCTTACCTAAGGTCAAAGGACTTTTACACACATTATTGGAGGTCTTCAATGAAGCTAACCCTAAGGTCTTATGCTCCATTTGTTAACCTTGCTCTTTGATAGACTATCTCCCATTTGGGCCCCTTTACCATTGGCCCCGTGTTGAGATAGATCTATAAACACATGTCTATATCTTAACACTTGTTCCCATTTATTCTCCCACATTAAGTGATCAATTTAATATGAGAAAATCATTTGGGTTGGTTAGATATTAGATATTACATTTTATGACATTATCTCTCTCTTGAAATCATAGTCGTCCTCGACTATGAGGTAGACGAGATAAAGCCTTAGTCATTAGTCAATTTTACTTAGCGGGTAGAGGATCCCTTTTAACCCTACGACATCTTTCCAAGATGGATGACTAATCCATTTGGTGATTGGGAGACATAGCTGCCGCAAGCATGTCTGCTCTTTAGTCCATTTCATTCTCCCAAAGTAGAGTGACAAATTCTACTTGGTGTTTGAGAGACGTCGTCATCACAAACATGATTCTAAGCATGCATACTAGTTAAATTTGTGCACAATTAAAAAGAGGACTAGTCTTATAAGACAAAAACATGAGTCATTTAAAAGAAATTTGTACATTTACTTACTCTAATGTAGCATTGTAAGCATTGACAAGGCTCGTACTATCCTTAAGATGTATTCCTTGTATCCATCTAGCATCTTCAAAAGGATAATTTTTGAACTTAATAAGATACCGTCGGATAATCTTACCATGTTGTAGTACCTTGTCTTCATGCCGAAGGATAGCTTCAGATTGTAGCACCTCTTCTTGGTCTTCAACATCGGGAGGGTCTTCAGTAATTGGTTCAGTTGGTGGCTCTCCTTTGTAGGGCTTAAGTAGGCTTACATGAAAGGCATTGTGTATGAGCCAATGGTTGGGCAACTTGAGTTGATAAGCCGTCTCATTGATGGGCTTCAAGATTTGGAAAGGACCATAGTATCTTTTTGTTAGTTTAGCATAATACTTTTAATGGCCCGTAGGATTTTTTCCCGTCGTTTTTCTTAATCGAGCCTTAGGAAACTTAAGTAAGACCCAATCATTTTCTTTGAACATTAAGGCTCTTCTGTGCTTATCAGCAACATCTTTTTGCCTTTGTTGAGAGATGGATATAGCATCCTCAATCTTTTGAAAAGATTCTTGTAGGTCACGGCTATACTCATCGGCGAAGATCTTCCCATGTACTTTGAGTAGCAAGGGACTTTTAGGTCTTCCCTCAATGATCTCAAAAGGTGCTTTTCCCGTAGAAGTATGTACAGTATTATTGTAGGCATACTCTACAAGAGGTAAGTACTTTTCCCATTGTGAGTGTTGATCTACTTCGGTAACATAAGTCTTGAGTAGATCGAGTATCGTAAGATTGGCTATCTCACTTTGGCCATCCGTTTGTGGGTGATAGGCTGAAGAGAAATTCAATCTTGTTCCTAGATTTTCAAAGAGACCTTTCTAGAAATTATTGGTCATTCTAGGATCTCTATCTGACACGATGGATGTGGGTAATCCATGGTGCTTGAAAATATGAGATATGAAGAGAGTTGCCATTTGATGTGCCTTAATAGTCTTTTTGACAGGAATAAAATGTGGTTGCTTGCTAAACCTGTTGACTATTGTCCATATTCCTGTATTCCCATGGATAGATGAAATCCATGGATATACTCTCCCATGGTGAATTTGGGATAGGCAATGGCTGGAGTAATCTAGGTTGCTTCCCTCTATCATACTTGGTCTTTTGGCATACGACACATTTTGAAACATACTCTTGTATGTCCACTTTCATGGTAGGCCAATAGAAGTACGTCTCTACTCCTCGGAGAGTAGGTTGAATACCTCTATGCCCCGCATATGGAGGAGCATGGGACTCATACATAACTTTCTCACGAAGGGAATGGGTAACACATAGCCTATTTCCATGGAGAAGATAACCATCTTGCAAGGTGAATGATTCCTCTTTCTTCCCCAAAGCAAGGGCTGACATTATGTCTCTAAAGTCAGGGTCATTAGCATACTCATGTATCATAGAGGATAGATAATTGTGAGTAGCTATAGACACCGCATTAACTTTGGGTCTTCGTGAAAGTGCATCGGCCACTTGATTGTGCTTACCAGCTATGCGAGCAATATGGAAATTAAATTGCGAAAGAAAATTTTCCCACCTCATTTGTTTGTTGGAAAGCTTGGTTTGTCGAGAAGCTTGGTTTGAGTCATGAAATACTTGAGACTTTGGTGGTCGGTTCGTAGGATAAATGGAGTCCCCAATAGGTAGTGCTTTCATGTGTCTAGGGCATGTAGAACAGCTAAAAGCTCTTTCTCATAAATGCCCAAGTCTCGTTCATCAGTATTGAGCCTTCGGTACTCATATGCTATGCCATGCCCTTCTTGAAGCAAAACTGCTCCAAGGCAATCACCACAAGCATCACATTGGACCTCAAATGGCTTTGAGAGATCCGAAAGCACGAGGATTGGTTGGGAAGTAAGCTTCTCTTTGAGCTTATCAAAAGCATTTTGCTCCTTAGCAGTCCTTAACGTGCTTCTTAGTTAAGTCATGTAGTGGTCCTGCTACTTGAGAGAATTTTGCTATGAAGCATCTATAGTATGCGCACATACCAATAAATCTTCTTAGCTCATGTAGATTTCTTGGGTTAGGCCATGATTTTATTACCTCTAACTTTGATGGATCCATACGGATACCATCGTGAGAGATAATATGACCTAGGTATTGAATCTCTTGAAGGAAGAATTCGCTTTTCTTTTGGTTGAGAAAAAGCTTGTTCTCCCTCAATGCTTGAAAAATCACTTGGAGATGTTGCTTATGTTCCTCCAAAGACTTGGAGTGGATGATGATATCATCAAAGAACACTCCAGTGAATTTGCGGTATGGTCTAAAAATTTTCTCCATCAGACGATTGAACGTAGCTCGTGCGTTAGTCAAGCCAAAAGGCATGACTAGATATTCATAAAGACCAAACGTTGTGCGAAACGCGGTCTTTAAGATATCTTCATCCACTATCCTTATTTGATGATAGCCACTCTTAAGGTCAATCCTACTGAAGTAGGTAGAGCCTTGTAGCTTATCGAACAGATCTTCTACCCGAGCCACGGGAAATCCGTTTTTGATAGTGATATGGTTTTTGATAGTGATATGGTTTTTGATAGTGATATGGTTTAGTGCTCGATAGTCCACACACATACGGTATGTACCATCTTTCTTTTGCATTAAAAGGACTGGAGAACAAAAGGGAGAGGAACTAGGCCTCACCATTCCTTTGTTTACCAATTCCTGTACTTGCCTCATGATCTCCTCTTGTTGAGCTTGTGAGACTCTATAAGGAGGTTTGTTAGGCGGTGAGCTTCCTGGAAGGAGCTCAATGTGATGGTCATCATCCCCTCGTGTTGGAGGTAAGTCCATGGGGATATCATCGATGAACACATCTTGGAATCCTTTTAGAAAATTAGACAAGTCTAAATCTTCTTGATTCCTACCATTTACATTTGATGAAACATTAGTATCTTTTAGAGACTCTTTGACAAAAATCATGTACGCAGAAACTGAGCTCTTCATTGACTTATCAAAAAGCAAGAGGATTTACAAGTGGAATAGTGCGACCACGCTCACTAGCATCTATATACATGTTCTTTCCCCTGTAGGTGAAGTAGATTCTCCTTCCAGGGAACTTCATGTTGGCAGCCATGCGATCAAACCATGGTGCCCCTAGGATAGCATCCTCATGTTGGAGAGGAGAGATGAATAAATATTCTTTGTCGACATAGCTTTGGACATGAAGCCTCAACTTCCCAATCAAGGGAGTAACGGAGCCTTGCTGTCCCTTGAAAGTTGCGTTAGCCATTATTATATCTCCCATCTCAAAAGCTTGAATGCCCAACTTGGCGGCCAACTCCATTGATATGAAGCTCAGAGTAGAGCCAGGGTCAAACAAGATGAAGGAATCATGCTCTCTTATCTTTCCCCAAGCATAGGAAAGTGATGATCCTTTGCAATGAGCATCCTCTTTTGGAGCTTCGATGGTGGAATCCCTAGGAAACTCATTGCGAGTATTCTTCTTGGGGCAAGAACGATAGCCATGTCCTTGCTCCCCACACTTGAAACACTTATGGTCCTTGCGAAAAGCTTCAAGCTCTTCAGGAGAGAGTTTGTTTTTACCTTTGTAAACTCCCTTCTCCTTGGACCGATTGTTGTTGTTGGAAGTGACTTGGGAAATATTTTGAACATTGGTTTTCCTCTTTTCATCATTTTTGTCTTTGTTTTCCATGTGCTTGACATTACGTCTAGCCCCTTGATGGAAATTGATGCGTGAAGCAACCATGGTGTGATGGATTACTTCGCTAATAGTACCAGGCCGTTGAGAGTTGATGTATTCGGCCATCTCTTCAGGTAATCCCGCACAAAATTGTTGCCTTTGCTCGGTAAAGTCTATCTTTTGAAAGACAGTAGCCTTGAGATGTAAATCCCAAAACTTGTCTACGTACTTGTGGATAGACTCATGAGAGAGAAGCTTCAAGCTGCGCCATTCAGTAAACACTTTGTCTTTTTCATCGCTTTGAAGGAATTGCTTCATGATGGAAACTCGTAGAGTTTCCATGTCTTTGGGGCTTCACCATTGCCACGAAGGATAGCCCACCATTGACGAGCTGATTTTTGGAAGTGCATAGCTACATGGTGTAGCTTGGAGGACTCTGTGAAGCCCTCGTCTCCAAAGGCCACATCAAATTGTTGGATGAAGGCCAACACTTTTTCAGTAGCACCAAAGGTGCCATCATAGGTGAGAAAAGAGATACTCTTTCCTCCCTCCTTGAACTTCTTTAGCTTTTGTTACCTTCTCCATCCAGGAAATGATTTGCGATGTCTTCCCCTCTTGTATTCTCTAGGAGAATAGCCATAACATTCGTTGGAAGAGGAGGAAGGTGAAGAAGAAGGAGAAGAGGGTGACCTCTTCCTAGCCCTTTTCTTCCTTTGTTTCCTCTCTTGCCTTTCAGAGTGATGAGGAGAAGGACTATGTGTTGATCTTTTCCTCTTGGGAGGAGTGTGCGATCGTCTAGACCACCGTCTTTGTGGAGCCACATCTTCAAAGGAACTTAAACTTTCATTGCTTTCTTGCTCTTTGGATTCCTCCTCTCTAATGGGAGAGAGTCTTCTTTTGGGGGTCTCTTCAAGAGGCCTCCTAAGCTCTCTCTCCTCTTGGAGAGGAAGGGAAATTCCATAAGCACGAAGTTGTTGAGTAACTTCGGCTTGCAAAGCAGGGTTGCCCATAGCTTGCTGCAACCTGGTGACGAGATAGTTCACAAACATGGGAGCATCATCATTAGCCCCTTCATGTGCAAAATTAAAGCTATCAATGTTCATTCTACTCTCTTGATTATTGTCAGCCATGTTAACAAAATTTATGTATGTACTTAGTGTATGCTTTGGAAATTCAAAACCTTAGTTGCCACTCTTCTTAGCCTTTGAAAATCGGCTCTTAAGTATCTACACCCCCGACTCGAAGTGCTTAATTATAGAGAGTAGAGGAGTAGGTCTAACATAGCAGAGTTTCCGAGGGCTAGCTCCTTTCGAACTTCTTATGGCTCAATAATGGTAAAGCCGTAGGCAAGTCTAAAAAGACTCCATTATTAAGTCGAAAGCTCCCGAGGTGTGCACCATCCCCCACATAGTGGGCTCACCAAAACCGATAATAGATCCCAGTTCTAGTTACCCTAATATAGTTAACAACATCAACCATTTATACAGGCTACTTAAGGACCTCTCTTCTTAAGCAAGAAAAGAGAAACCAAATGCTCTGATACCAATGTAATGGAATTGGCCTATTTAACTTGAGAGTAGCGGAAATTAATGAGAGTACTTTTGAGAAATGACTTTGTGAGCATAGCGAGTGAACATAATTGAAGATAGCAACATAATCATAGCAATTAGTTAACTTGGCATGAACAATACTTTTACAAGAGAGAGAATTTAGAGAACATGACAACATTTGAGGACCGGATTTATGTGGAGCTGGTCCCCCCTCCAATAGGCATTTGTATTATAATTTCTCCCATTAGGAGAGACTTGTTACAATAAAATCTTTGTGTTCCTTGTGACCTAGGTGATGCAATGAAGATGGAAAGATTCATGCATCACAAACATAACATAAACTTGAAGAAATCTTTAACTGTCCCAAGACCTCAAACACCTTCGAAGGTGGAGAGAGCTAGCAGGGAATGAGGGTAGGGAAGAGGAAGAAGAAACATTTCGTAGGAGAAAGAATTAGTTCCTCACTTATCATAACTCTTGTTGCTAGCATACATAATAGCATAGTAATGAAGAAGAAGGAGATGGAAAGCTTAAGCATTGAAGCATGGCTCTTGGTTGGATTTGCACTCCATATCCAAGAGCGTTGGTGTAGGCTCTCAATCTCTACTTTCTTGGAGAAGGAGAGGGAGCTCTTGCACTTTGCATAGCACACAATAAGAGTGTTTGTGAGTGTGTATGGGTGAGTATAACCCCTAAGAAACCCCCTAGCTTGCTTGGGTCGACCCCCCCCTTGTAGCTCATGTTTGAAGCTCATTGGACCCCTCCAGGACTAGCCAATTATAAGCAGGAGGCATTACAAGCAGCAAGGGTAGCCTTGAGACAAGTGTCCCCCTTTCCCCTTTGAGAGAGAGGGCTAGATAAATGGTAAATCAATTAATTAAATCTCCTAAATTATTATTGGACCCCTTGGGTGGCCAACTAATAGGCTTCATGCACACCATGAGGGCAACATGAGGAGGAACTTGACAAGTGTCCCTTTTGCTTTCTTTGTACCATGCATGCCTTGTGTGAGTGTGCGGGTGTTCTCTTTCATCCCCCCTCATGTAGGGCTCACCCCCTCCTTGTAGGGATTGAATATTTGACTTTTTGACACCTCAAGCCCCTCATGCATAGGCCCAGTTCCCACCACAATCTTGGCTCTTAAGCACTTTAAGCTTGGGCTGTGTTCTCACCTCAAGTGCAATCCTAGTATCTTAAGCATGTCAAGCACCTCAAGCATCTCAAGTGCCTCAATCATCAATCACCTCAATCACCTTAGTCATCAAGCATGAAAAGCAAGACAAGCACCTCGAGCTGGGTCGGTTTCCCGCACCTCAAGCTCAGCCCTAGCTTACCTAAGGTCAAAGGACTTTTATACACATTATTGGAGCTCTTCAATGAAGGTAACCCTAAGATCTTATGCTCCATTTGTTAGCCTTGCTCTTTGATAGACCATCTCTCATTTGGGCCCCTTTACCATTGGCCTCGTGTTGAGATAGATCTATAATCACATGTCTATATGTTAACACTTGTTCCTGTTTATTGTCCCACATTAAGTGATCAATTTAATATGAGAAAATCATTTGGGTTGGTTAGATATTAGATATTACAATTTATGACAGCTTTGATGGGATGGACTAAGAATGTATAGGCTATGGAGATTTTGTATGGGAATCTGGAGAATAATTCAATCAAGTCCTCTTGTGTTCATTCTTTCTCTTTTTTTAAAAAATTCTTTTTTTTTTGGAGAAGGGCGAGGACAACAAAAATTCATAACCTAAATGTTTATTCTTGTACATAATGGAGAGATGCATTACCTAGTTTACATTGTTTTCTTATCCAACTATGGAATCAAAGTGCCACTTCATCTATGGAAGAGGCACCTCACACTTGCATGTCAATGTTGGAGGAGAAGCCAAAGCAGCAAGCCAAGAAAATGGGTTGTCAATGTCGAGAAAATTGGGTATCCATGTCGATTTCAGCCGCTAGACAGCATTGTCTTTCCTGCTCGAAAATCCCGGAGTTCTCGAAACCCAAAGTTGGAGTGTATGTGTATGCGTGCATACACACCGTAAGTTTGTCTTTCTCTTTGTAGCATTACAGACTTGTTTTTCAATTTTCCAACACTACTCCTGTGATCTAGCACTACAAAAACCTAAGGATTCCATTTTTCACACTCCATATTGGAGTTTCTTTGTTTACCAGTTCTTCTATAAACTATTGCAAAAACCTCCAACGTTTTCAAGTATCCAATGCTCCCTTTGGACTATAGACAGCGTTCATAAAAATAACCTTTGGCAATTCTTCGCAATGCCTTGTCCAAACTACAGAATTTTGCACCAAGGACTTTACACAGTGCTTCAAGAACTTTCTAATAGTGCTTATTGAGCTCTACTAAAATACCTCTACTTTACTACACACTAAAGTTGAAAACATTAGCTAGTCTTGGAGATTACACACATGCCAGTCAGAGCATATCATCAAGAAGTCATAGCATTGATACACTTGTGAGTACCTGTGCGGAGTTCAAGGGAGAAGAAGAGCAGACACAAGAGTGTTGGTGGAGCTCAGCGTGATGATTGACCCCTCACCTTTCCTTATTATTTTGTATGAAGAAAGAAATAGATAAGGTTAGTACCATTAGTGTGATGGGTGTTGGACCAGATGACCAGAACCCTAACAATTGCATGCATTGAGCAAGTAAGTTAACTGTAAAACAAATGGTTTTCAAGCAGATGAGAGATCCTTAGAGCTACCTATAAAGTGTCGCATGATAGGGAACACCATTCCCATCGTTGGTGGGCTTAAGTGTGAGCTCCATGGGTGTAGAAACTAGTTTGGAGCTGATCATGGCAAACCTATCAAGAATAGAGTGGAGGTATTTTTGTTGAGAGAAAAAGATGTCTCCCTTCTACAATTAAGAGACTTCAATGCCAAGAATGCAGTGTAAGTCACCAAGGTTCTTCATGTCAAAGTATTTGGAGAGTTTGGATTGGATAGCCTCCACCATAGCTTCATTACTTTCTATCAAACTAAGATCATCCAAATACTAAAGAATAACTAGAACGATATCTTTTCCTTGAGCCTTGTAGTAAAGAGCGTGATCTGCATGGCTCCTTTGGAATCCTTGGGAGTGGACATGATCATCAATCCTCCCATAACAAGCTCTTGAAGCTTGTTTCAACCATATTAATTCTTGTGAAGATTGCATACCATGTCTTCATGATGTGCAACAATATATATATATAGTTGCTGCATATAGAATTCCTCCTCAAGTTTAAAACTTGTTATCATGATATTGAGGGATAGGGACTATTCATATAAATTTCATATATAAGTCTATGGAGATAAATTTCATAGAGATTATTCGCATAAATCACTACAAGAGGCTATTCATATTAGCGACGCTCACACAACGACGCTCAAATTTTTTTTTCCCGGCGTCGCTATGAGCGTCGCAAATTTACAAGTAAATTTGCGATGCTCATAGCGACGCTTATAGCGACGCTCATAGCGACACCGGCTGGGCTAAAAAAAATAACAGAGAGCGCCCAAAAAGTCAGATCTCAGATCTGAGTTTTTCGGCGCCCTCAAGCAAGGAGCAGGTAACGCTCTCCCTCTCTCTCTCTCTCTCTCTCTCTCTCTCTTTCTTCTCCACACACACGCACACACACACACACACACACACACATGAGGAGAGGAAGGAGAGCCAGGTATGCTCCTTCCCTCTCCTCACTCTCATGTTCCCTTCCCCTCTTTCTCTCTCCCTCTCTCTCTCTCTCTCTCTCACACACACACACACACACACACACACACATAGTGTTTTTGAGAGAGAGAGAGAGAGAGAGAGAGAGAGAGTACAAACATAAACAAAAACGCACACACACATACATAAACAAAGAATGCACACACACATTGAGAGAGGAAAAGAGAGAGAGAGCATGCATAAACAAAAAACGCACACATTGAGAGAGGAAAACAGAGAGAGAACATGCATAAACAAAAAACGCACACATTGAGAGAGGAAAAGCGAGAGAAAACATGCATAAACAAAAAAACGCACACACGTTGAGAGAGAAACTAATTTAACATCGTAGGAAACTAATTAAAATTAAAAGACCTAAAGATCTAGCCGACGAGGAGTTGAACTCAAGACCTATTATTCAAGAGGGAAATGGCATAACCAATCTATCATACTTGGCATGGGTGATAGAAAGGTTATACCATTTATCTCTTTTTATTGGCACACACATCCACACACGCGCACACACACACAAGAAGAAGAGAGTTATAACGTCATAGGAGACTATCCTAAAAGACGTTAAAGATTAGGTTAGATGTAGACTTACGTTAAATTAGATTTAGGTTTATTTAAGTTAAATTAGATTAGATTTAGGTTTATTTTTAGTTAGATTTACGTTTATTTACGCTAGATTTAGATTTACGTTATATTAGATTATATTTAGGTCTCCATAGACTGCGATGCTTGCATGCAGTGGGTGAAGAAAGCCCTCAATGGAATATAGGGTATTGCTGCCTTCACTCATGGTGGGCTTCGTCGATCCAAAAGTACTGGTGAAATGTCTTCAGAAGATAGGGAAGAAGGTGGATCTTCAGGACGGCAAGAGTCACTACATCCCCGACAATGACCATCGAGACAACCTCTAGTCATTCAACAGCAACTTCAAAGTTAGTAACAAGAGCAAGAACGGTCCAAAGGGCCAATTGCTGTCGTCAGATGTGGATGGAGATGAGGCAGCGTCACCCCTGGAAGTTAACTCTCACATCTTTAGTGATGAGAATGCCAACTCTTGCCGAGTTATGTGAAAAATTATGTGTTAAATCAGTTTTAAGGTTCTTATAATCCCTGTTAGTTTAGTTCTTTGTTTTTAATATAACATAATTTACGTTAGATTTAGATTTATGTTATATTAGATTAGACTTAGGTTTATTTAGGTTTACCCACACACACACACACACACACACACACACACACACACACACACACACACACACACACACACACACACACACACACACACACACACACACACACACACACACAAGAAGAAGAGAGTTTTAACGTCGTAGGAAACTATCCCAAAAGACGTTAAAGATTAGGTTGGATGTAGACTTACGTTAAATTAGATTTAGGTTTATTTTTAGTTAGATTTACGTTTATTTAGATTTACGCTTATTTACGTTAGATCGAGTCCACGCAAGAATTACTTACGGTTTAGGGTTTAGAGTTAGACGAACAGTGAAAAGATCTACTGTGAAAAGATGTTTAGATGTTGTGAAGTGCTACAGCTAGAGAAGAGGCAAAGGGGTTTTGTCCACTACATGCAGTATCATGTAGACGTGGGTCTGTAGATCTCTTGTACCCACAAATATAGGTATTGAACAATAAAGACGAGATTATAACCCAGTGGTTCTGATCTCCGTGCACCTCTAGACCGAGGTGTGCGGGGATTGGACATGACTAGAGAATGTGTGTGTGAGAGAGAGAGAGAGAGAGAGAGAGAGAGAGAGAGAGAGAGAGAGAGAGAGAGAGAGAGAGAGAGAGAGAGAGAGAGAGAGATAAGACGAAGAACGCCAATAGAATATTAAATTTGTTGTCCATGCTATAAGATTTTTATCCTCATTATGAGTAGTGACGAGGATGTGGGACCGTCCAGCCGAAACACCTATCTCTCAACGAGGGTCTTATGTCCTTGTAATCAATGCAAGCATGCTGTGCGACGGACAAGACGTGTTTCTTTGCAGCACGTTCGCGAATTTGGCGAGTTCGATCCATCTATTATAGATCGAGTTGTTGCCAATTATAACTCGTCGGACTCTGACGCTGGCCAACAAGCAGCAATCTTGCAACCCAATAGACGTGTTCGCAGGCGCTTTGGTCAAGCAGCATATGTGAGGCAACAAGATGTAGCCTCTGACAGATCAGGGGATGATCATGCAGAGCACATTCCCAACGAGGCAATGTTTGAGCCCGAGATTGATGAAATGATCGAGACGATCATGGATTCAGAAAGGCTTATCTATGATGATATGAAAAGTGAAGCCGATACGCCATTGTATAATGGAGCACGTATGTGTAGATTGAAAGCACTCCTGGTTCTTCTCAACATGCAGGCAAAGTTTGGATGGAGTGACACTAGCGTCACAGCGCTTTTCAGGTGATCTATTACAATTAGTTTACTTTAATAAAACTCTAAATGTATAATGATCTGATAGATTTTTACACGACTGTATCGTATTTTTATGTTGTGTAGATTGCTTAAAGAGCACATACTACCAGCTGACAATGTGATGCCAGATTCTCGAGATGAAGCAAGAAAGATTTTGCAAAACTTGGGGATGGATTACAATTCTATCCACGCTTGTCCTAATGACTGCATTCTTTTCAGAGGGGAATACATAGACATAGAGAAGTGTCCGAAATGTGATTCCGAAAGATATCGAGTAGATCTCCACGGGACAAAAATTCCACAAAAGGTTTTGCGACATTTTCCTCTGCTTCCTAGCATCAAGCATTTCTTCGAATGTAAGTCCATGGCCGCCCTGGCATCATGGCATGAGGAGAATAAATCTTCGGATGGTGTGCTACGAATTCCTGCAGATTGCGCAGCCTGGAAACATATAGATGGAACATGGTTGGATTTTGCCAGGGAAGCTCGAAATTTGCCCTTAGGCCTGGCTATGGATGGCGTAAATCCATTTGGTCAAAGATCAACATCTTACAGTGTATGGCCCATTGTCATCGTCAACTACAACATTCCCCCGTGGTTGACTACGAAGAAGGGGCACCTATGGCTAAGCTTGATTGTGCCAGGGCGATATAAAGTGGATAATATGGATGTGTATCTTCGTCCACTATTGAAAGAGCTACAACAATTGTGGATTGGCATAGAGGTGGTGGATATGAACCGACACATAGGACGGCGGCATGCTTTGATCAGAGGCATTCTAATGTGGACCATGCATGACTATCCCGGGCTAACAGAATGCTCAGGTGATCTATTGACACTCCTCACTCAGACACTGTAAATCTTGTTTTTTCCCATAGTTGATCTATTATCATGTGTATACATGCAAGGCTTCAAACAAGCGGATACAGAGCATGTGTCACATGTGGACCTAGACTGAATGCACGTAGGGCGCCCTCACTGAAGAAGCAAATCTACGAAGGTCATCAAGCGTATCTTCCAGAGAATCATGTGTTACGCGATGGCTTTTTGGGAAGAGAGCCACCAAGGATGTCTGCACAAGCATGGTTAGAGCAGAAGGAGATGTGCGATGACGGATTGCCTCCAGGGATGAAGAGACGATCTCTATGGTACGAGTTACCATACTGGCCCCGACTCATGATCAATCACTTGCTCGATCCAATGCACATATTCAAGAATGTGGGTAATCTACTATGGGACCATCTGACCGGCAAGAAAGATACTTTGGGAGCCAGAGTTGACCTTAGAAATGTGGATCGTATGGAGAAATATTGGCCGCAAACAGCGTCTGATGGATCGATAAAACTCCCTAAAGCACCAAGGATTTTCACAGGAGCCCAAGAACGCAAAGTAAAAGAGACCATTCGATCTTTGCAGACCCCCACTGGCGTAATGCACTCGCTCCGAACGTGTTTTACTAAAGAAGGAAAGCTTACCGGTTTGAAGTCACACGATTGGCATAAAATGTGTCAGGTACGTTCATAGTGGACTTTAATATCATTGCATAAAATGTGGACTTTAATATCAGAGTTGACATACTTTACAGTTTATTTTACCGGTTGCCATTGAGGGATGTTTGTCTCTCGACATCCGTAACACAATCTACAAACTTGCAAAGCTGGTGCAATGGATCTCACAAAAGGAGATCAACGTAGACTCCATACCATTCGCCAAACTAAATGCTGCGGAGCTTGTGTGCATGTTTGAGAAACATTTTCCTACTACCATGCTAACCATTTAGGTGCATCTTCTTGTTCACATAGTTGATGAGGTGGAAATAGCTGGCACAGTTCATTCCAGATGGATGTTCTTCTTAGAACGTTTCATGAAAATGCTTAAGGGATATGTGCGTCAAAAGGCACGTCCGGAGGGTAGCATGGCAGAAGGTTGGTTGGTATCAGAGTCCCTAGTGTACATTGGAGAGTGGCTAGACGGATTTGATAAAGCCCGGGATACGCTATGGCAAACCATAGATGATGAGCGCATATCTGGGATTGTCATGTGCAATCTCGGTGTTGAGAAGAAGATGATGGAAGATCTAGAGGCTAAAATCAACCGATTTTTCATGCTTCACAATCCAGTGATGCAAAAGTGGATATCACAATATGAGGATGCAAAGCAAGAGCGACAAAGGGCACGAATCGAGTGGAGACGGGGAAGATGACCGCCGATGCACTATCCGACGGGTCTGGAGAGCCTACCAACATTCATGAGCTTAAGACGGTTGCACAACCAGTTGAAAAGCGCCCAACAATGCGGTGACGAAGTGACTGAGGAAGAGTGGGAGTACTCTCGGGGTTGCGCAACCAAGGTAAGTTTGCAATGTACGACTAGCTAGTGACTTTATTTCTAAACGTTTGAACGGCCAGTCATAATCTTTGTTCGTTGTAGTATAAGTCATACACAGCAGCATGGTGTAAAGGTCGACATTTTAGGGTGGAACGGATCGACAAAAACCGTTTTACTCAAGATTGTGGAATCATGGCAAAATTTGAACAGTCTAGTCGACGACGTTCCTCTGATGCAGATCCTGTGGTGGCGAAACTCACTTACTTCGGCACGCTACAAGAGATTTTGAGGATCGATTACAGAGGATTTTTTGTCGACTTGTTCGACGTGCAATGGTTCAAGATAATCATGGAGGGTCGCAACGCTATTGTGCGTAGAGGAGAGTTTGGTTTTCTTGAGGTGGATTCTACTAAGAAATGGACTGACCTAAGAGACACTTTCGTACTACCCGAGCATTGTGAACAAGTAAGTATGTAAATAGTTAACATCCCCCTTTTACAAGTTATGTGCTTGAAAGCTCTCATGTAAGTTATGTGGCTCTGGCAGGTAATATTTCATCCAACAAAGTCTACATCAAACTGGTGGTACGTCATAGAGGTAGCCCCTCGTAGTGCAAGGACGTATGAATGCTACCATGTGCCAATCACAATGGCATCAATGGAGGAGATCAGAGAAGATGCTCAATCAGAAGCCGCTGCGGTGGTGCCAGACGAGCATCAAGATGCTACTACTCTATATGGGGTGCATGCAGAGGAGCTACAAAATGAAACAGAGGATATGTGTTTAAACGGAGAGCTCTATATAGATATAGGAAGTTATGCTGAGTTATGCGAGGATGAGAAAGAGATCTCTTAAAGCCACAAATATTGTATTTGAACAATTTTGCCCCGTGTTGTAAAAGCTCTGGCTCTCTAAGTACCTTCCATGGTGTATAACGCTCTTTTCTACTCGTGCTCACATCTTTTGATTGAAAATTCTGAGTTTTTGACTTGCCTCTTCTATCACTCAATTCATTGCGTCATTACGTCATTGTATTTAATGGTCTTTGCGTCATTGTCTACTCTATTCATTCAATATTAAGTTTAAATATTCGTGTGTTTAATGCAGGTATGGATGATGAGGAGTTTCTTTCTTCTTTGTCACCGCAGCAGAGACAGTGGTACGTGGAGCGTCATCACTCTGGCGCATCATCGCGCATTCCTACTCCATCCGCATCTCCCTCTCTTTCGGAGCATTCGGCGCGCTCCGAAGCTTCGGTGTCGACGAGACGATTTTCACACTCGTCTAGACATCGGCGCTCTAGTGGTGGTGGTGGCGGTTGTTGTGGGGATTCCGCCGCCGATGCCTCCACACCGCCTCGTGTTTGACAAGGCTCTTTACCCTCCCCTTCTTTGCCCGCCCCCACACCAGCCACAGCATCGCCATCTACGCCAGGTTTTGCGCGGCTGACTGTTCCTAGCAGCTACACACCTCTACCTACTCCGCTAGGAGCCACCCCACTCGACACTCCTCGCTTCGGGGCCTAGACGCCGGTGGAGACACCTGACGTCCGTACCCCCATCGACACGCCGCTAGAGACCCCTGCCGGGACACCCAGGTTCACGCGTCACCGGCCAGAGGGCTTGCCTTACTCCGTCGACTTCAGCGGCGGCATCATCATGGATGATGACGACAAGAAGGTGATCTCGTGCATGCGTGGTCTTTGCTCTCAGCTGTTTAGACACTACATACTAAACAAATGGAGTGAAGTACCAAGTGATTTAAAAGCCAGAGTCATCAGCATACTTCATGATGAGTTTCCCGTTCCAACACGGGATCAACGCTTCAATGAAGACCTGATGAAGATTCGAATGCGTGAATACTGCAAACACAAGCGTTTCGAAGTGCAAAAAGAAATCAAGCATGGATGGAACAGGCCAGATTGGCTGGCCAAAGAAGATTGGAAGAATGCGAAGAAAGCAGCGCGCGAGAATCCCGACAAGTGGAAGAAACAAAAGGATGCAGCCAGAGCGCGAGTAGAGGCAGGGAGCTCGCACCACTTGGGGAGCGGTGGATGGGCATCATTTGAGGCCGATTTTGTAAGTGTTTTCGCATTGCTCTTTATTTTCGATAGTTTAGGGTTTATGAGTTTTTTAATTCTAACATAATGAAATCTTTGTATGTTTTGACAGTGGTCGATGACAGGACGTGATCCCACACCGTACGAGCGCGAGTACGCAGGCAGGAAGGGCTTAAACGCCCTGATGGACATTCTCAGTTCTCGCGGCGGCATGGTTAGTATTAGGGTTTACTCTTTTCTATTTTTTGTATTGTTTTATAAATGTCGTTATATGTTTATACTTACTGAAAGCTGTCTTATTGTCTTTTTTTTGCAGAATCCGACAGATACGCCGCTTGGACGCGATGAGACGTCTGACTAGACGACGTCAGTTTAGCCGTAGCTAGATAGCATTAGTTTAGGGTTTCTCATAGCTTATGTATCATGAGACGGATTTTATACTTCTTTTTGAACCATGTATATTATTACATTTGTCACCGCAGTTCATTTTGCCAATCAATTCTTTATGCCTATGATGTTGTACAATTGTCATTATTACATTTGCCAATCAATTTATTTTGCCTAGATGTGTACAATTGTCAATTTTATGCTTGTCAATTTTGCAAACAATGCGTCTTGTGGGTGACTATTTTGGGTCCATTATCTACCCTTGCACTTTTTTTTAAAAGTGAATCAAGTACAATATGGTTGATGGGTGGCAGGGCATTCAATGCCTTGTCACCAAAAAAAATTTCTCTCGGGCGTCGCTATAACCGTCGCTATTTATGGCTCTGG
Organism: Adiantum capillus-veneris; assembly: GCF_014529385.1. NCBI lineage: Eukaryota > Viridiplantae > Streptophyta > Polypodiopsida > Polypodiales > Pteridaceae > Adiantum > Adiantum capillus-veneris. The sequence continues at coordinate 55,142,865 of NC_140943.1, read as the reverse complement.
AGCGTCGCTATAAGCGTCGCTATAGACTTCTGTGTAAACGTCGCTATAACCATCGTTATGACCATTGCTATGAGCGTCTCTATATAGCGACGCATATAGCGATGTGTATAGCGTCGCATATAGCGACGCTATTAGCGACGGTTTTAGCGACGCCGGGGGTTATAAAAACCCAGTGTATTTTCGTCGCTAACAGGGTCACAAGAGCACACAACCTCTTGTAGTGAATTTCAAATGGTGCCTTGGATATAAAACAATTGTATGATTCTTTAATGCCAAATTTAGCATTGCAATGATTTTCGTAACACATCATACGTATTTTTAAATCAACGATATTAGAACTTGTGGACAAGTTTATTACCACAACATGATTTTGTCTTCACTTTTTTGGCACCTATAATCCTATACACATTTATCATATGACATGGAAATTTTTTTTATTAAGGTATAAAACTGAGATTTCTTTCAAGATCAAGATGTATAATTGACACTACACCTAAGAGCATAAGTCTATCATAATTGTATGGAAGGTCGTGAAAGTTAGTATCTTGGATTCATAATCACTTGTTATAGTAATTTGTGACACGACTCACAATCTTCACAATACATTCATAAAAATACAAAAATATGAGACACGACTCACAATCTTCATCATACATTCATAAAATTATGAAAACTTTGTTTGAGAGAGAGAGAGGGGGGGGGGGGGGGAGGTTTTTAATTGTTGCAGAATAATCACTCCTCTCCAATGTGTTGGAGAATCTGGGCATATGACGAGGCTAGGTCAAGGTAGAAGAGAGAAAATTCAAATCTACCCACTACAACCAAAATCAGTTCCAAGTGAGTGAAAAATGTAGAAAAACAACAAACTGTCTCTTTTTGTTGCAGAAATTTAGCACCAAATACTCACACAAATCACCAATCTAACTCGAGCACGTTGTTGCTTTAATACCATGTCCAATGTGCAACAAAAAAGGGTGAATTAGGTAATAAACTTGTCTGCAAAAGACACGGTAGCCAGGACATCTCAGATCTATCGTGAGGATAGATCTCCTCGTACACAAACTCCTAGCATGAACTCCTCACTATACGGGCACGAGAACAACCTATAAGCAGTTACACACCGAAGAGGATGCGCATATGGCAAGGGAAAGGATCCCTTGCAAGAGGGAGAGGGATCGCTATGGAAAAATGCTAGAGAGAATGTCATGCCAAGGGCATACCCAGGGGGGGTCATGGACCCGGGCCAGTAGATGGACGGCTGCCAGTGTGGAACAAGGGAATCGGTAGTCAAGGGTTATATAAGGAAGGTTGGGTGGTGAATCCAACCATGGTAGTTCCCTGGGCCTCTCATTGGTATCAGAGCTAAACATAGCCAGACAAGGGCGTGGTCTTTTGCATTTTTGCATGTGCATGCAAGGGCACCGTGTAGTTCACCTCTTGCTAGGCGGGGATGAAGACGAAGGCACCCGTGTGCAGGGCCTCTTGAAGCGAGGGGAGGTGACGGGTCGACCATCATAGAACCCCGTGTTATGGAGCTCAACGGGAGCACGAGGCAAGGCTACAAGGATCCCATCACTGTAGCGGGCAAGGCTGAGCAACACAAGCGACGCCTTCTCCCTTTCTCTCTCTTGGCGGCTCTGCAGTGAGCACCATCGCCAGACTTTGCACCCAGTTTCATATTGCAGTGTCGTAAGGCCGTTGGCCTTGGGCAAATTCCTTAAGATAGGGTGCATGCCCACGCGGGCATACACCCCATATAAGCAATACACAACCTGGGCATACACAGTTTTGCAAGGTCTTGCATCTTGGCACATCCTTCGGCAAGCCATCAGTTGTTGCTGAAGTTGCAGAATTTTGCATGATAATATTGCACGGTAATATTATGGATTGAACATCAATCTTGTTTCAAGGAAATCTCAATGGAGTGCGTTTGTACTGCAAATTGAACGCGGTGATTTTATGACAAGATTGATATCTCGGATTTGCAACTTTCGATGACCATACAATTGCAGGTATCATTAGCCCGGCCACCTACAAACATCGGTGGTGCATACTACGGGTACGATGTTGTTTTTGCAATCAAGGTATTCTTATTTTTCTCTCTCACACTGCATAGTGTTGCCATGGATTTGGATATCAACATGACCTTTGGTTTCGAGCACAATACGCTGATCCTCCCCATGATGGCTCACGGTTGGTGGATACTCTCATGGAGGGTGCGCACGACGCTACGAGAGGAGATGGCGCTTATGAATTTCTTGATATCCAAGAATCTTGAGAACTTCAAGCACGCATCTCACTAATGGAGACAAATTTTTCTTCCCTAAATGAAAATGTTAGTAAATTATCCACTTTAGTGATACATTTTATGCAGCAGCATGACAAGTGCCCTGTTGACACACACATGCATGAGCATGTTGCTGATCAGGGGAAGCCCCTTTTGGTCATGGACAAGGTCCATGTCCAGATTCTCTGCACTCTCTCACTGCAAAGGAGGTGGACGAGTTGTTGAAAAACACCAAGCCACCAACTTTTAAGGGAGAGGATCGAGATGTCAATAAGGATGCAGTGAATATCTTTCTCACCAAGTGGGATGTAATTCATGCCTTACGACATACTCCGGATGTAGTCAGAGCACTGCAGACAAGTTTGACTCTGGAAGGCAAGACCTACAAATGGTGGATGTCTCTCGAGGAGAAGAATATCATACCACAGAGTTGGGCAACCTTTGAGTCTATGTTTCGAAAAGAGTTTCTGCCCACGAATGAGGCAGATAGAAAGTGGACGGCTTGGGACACGTGTTCCATTCGCCAACACCCATCATTGCTTGAATATGTCTCTCACTATGGGGATGTTATCCTCAAATTGAAAGGGCTAGACACCTTTCGACAAGTACGTGGGTTTATCCGTGGTCTAGCGCCAGAGCTTAAGAAGCGCGTCAAGGCTCATTACCCTAAAACACTTGAGGAGGGCATACTGAAAGCACACATTCACCATGATCCAAATGAAAAGAAATCACATGCCTGCTAACACATGGTAATACACACACAAAGTACGGGCCCAATAAAAGGAAATTTCTAGTAGCCAATTTTGAAGCAGCTAAAAAATTCAAGGGGTCTCGCGGTCCTCTCTCTCCTGAGGAATTTAAGAAGGCTAAAAAAGAGAAGTTATGATTTCAATGCTTGGTAAGCGGCCATGGCAAAAAGGATTGTCCCAAGGGAAAATCTGTTGCTCACGGCAAGGAGAAAGCATTGCACATGGTGCAGCTGCTACCTCTGGAGGTAACACACAGCCAGGTGCTGCATGAATGTTGTATCACACCTTCCATGTGGCAATAGACCTTCGGTCCACATGAGTTAGTGTGTATGCACAGATCTCTTCAAGGGCACAAGGTGCGTATCTTGGTAGATGACAGTGCTACTCACAATTTCATTAACTATGGATTAGTGAAAAATCACAAATTGCCCCAAAGTCCGAGTTCCTACCGCTACAAGGTAGCAATGATAAATGGTTATGATGCCGAAGTATGGGATACTCAAGTCAGAGTTGTATTGTTGGAAATACAAGGCTATTCCACATCCTTGGATTTCTAGATTAAGAATATGGAGCAGTCAGATGTGTACTTGGTACAGAATGGCTGAATAACCTAGGACCATCATTGAAGTGTAGCTACGAGCACAACAGCCAGATGTTTGAATCCCATGGCGCACATGTGTTGTTGTTAGGAGAGAAGGATGTGACTTCCTCACCACTGATATGTAAAGCAGAGCTTATGAAGCTCGTTTCTGATAATAAAATAGAAAATGTTTTCTTGTGTTACTCATTGTGTCATTTTCTTTCCAATGTTGAATCTGTTAAACATTCCTCAACGCCGCATGCTTTTCTCCCATCTCTTCCAGCAATGGCTACTTCTCAACAAGCAAAGGTTTCTAGTGAGTTAAAAAATTTATTAAAATAATTTCACAATGTTTTTCCTAATGATTTTCCATCAGGATTACCGCTGACATGATCTGTGCAACATGGCATCAATGTGGTTGCAGGCAGTAAACCAATCAGTAAACCACCCTACAGAATGAGTTATTCTGAAGCTGCTGAGGTGGAACGTCAGCTTGCTGACTATCTTAGCAGAGCGTTTATCCAACCAGTTTCTTCACCATGGGCTTCTCCTATGCTATTAGTGAAGAAAAAGGATGGTAGTATGCGCATGTGCATAGACTACTGTGGATTAAATGCGGTCACTGTTAAGAACAAGTTCCCATTACCACGCGTGGATGAGTTGTTCAACAAGCTCACTCATGCTCGTATTTTTATGAACATAGACTTGCGGTCGGGTTATCACCGAGTACGTACTCGACTTGCTGATATACCCAAAATTGGTTATGCCTTTTGGGTTAACCAATGCGCCCGCAACATTCATGACACTCATGGATAGTGTCTTGAGACCGTACTTGGGCAAATTTGTTATCATTTTTGTCGATGACATTCTCCTATATAGTGCTTTTGAGGAAGAACACTTGAAACATCTAAGGTAGGTGTTTGAATTGTTATGAACAAATAAGTTATATGACAAACAATCCAAGTGTGACTTTCTCAAGGAGGAAATTCACTATCTTGGCTTGTTATCTCAGCTATTAGGCTGCACATGGATCAATCCAAAGTGGATGCCATTCGAAGGTGGCATTATCCTAAAAATTTGAAAGAGTTACAGATTTTCTTGGGATTTGCAGGTTTTTATCAAAGGTTCTTTAAAAACTATGCTAATATTGATGTTTTGATGACGGACCAACTGAAAGGCAAAGGAAATACCTTTCAGTGGGGGGTTGCTCAGCTGCATAGTTTTGCTACACTCAAGGATGCATTAGCTACAGCTCCTATTCTAGCTATTATGGATCCTTTAAAGCCATTCGTTTTGGAAACAAATGCCAGTAACCGTGCTATTGGAGCAATCCTTCTACAAGAGGGGAGGCCAATTGCATTTGAAAGCAAGAAGCTTGATTCCGTGCAACAAAATTATTCTGCTTAATTATGAACGCAAAATCTACACAATAGTGTCTGCCTTAAAGACATGGCGGCATTATTTGTATGGAGCTCAGTTTGAGATTGTGTTTGACCATGAAAGCATAAAATGGTTTACAGAACAAACAGACTTGGAGGGTCGAACGGCCAGGTGGGCTGAGATCCTTCAGGAGTATGATGCAAAGCTCCGGAATCATAAAGGACGATACACATTTGGTGGTTGATGCTCTTAGTCGTATGCATGAGATCAATTTCCTTTTGTTCATGGATTTTTGCAGTGAAGTTTTGGATTCTGTGAAGGGCAAATATGAGCATGATGATGCATACTCCAAATGTGGAGCCATGTGCAAATGAGGGATCGTTCTCACTCCAATGTTGGTAGTGTATCGTTAACCTCCACACACACTTCTCCTCCATCGAGTGATGAAGTAATGTGATGGAAGAATTTTTCCATCGATAATGGGTACCTACTCAACAAGGGGAGAGTTTGTGTACCGATAGACACGGACATTCGGCACCAAACTCTTTATGAATGGAGGTCACCCAGGTATTAAAAAGACTTATGCTCTCGTACGACGACAGATTTATTGACCAGGTTTACATGGCTTTGTTCAAGACTATGTTTTGCATTGCCAAAAATGTCAAGTTAACAAAGCAGAGCGCCTGAAGGCAGGAGGACTCTTACATCCTTTGGAGATTCCCAACGGGAAATGGGAAAGTATCTCTATGGATTTTATTGTGGGTTTACCAACCACTGTACACGGCCATGACTCAGTATGGGTGGTTGTAGACCAATTGACTAAACTATGCAAGTTTATTCCAACCAAGTCGACCATAAAGACTCCAGAATTAGCCAAGTTATTTGTGGACAATTGTACAGGTTCTATGGTTTTCGAAGTAACATTGTCAGTGATTGTGGTCCCAAGTTTAACAATCATTTTTGGAGGGCTGTGTTTAAACGATTGGGTACACAACTCAACCTCAGTACAGCAGATCATCCAAAAACGGATGGTCAAATAGAACGAGTTAACCAAGTGCTAGAGGATATACTATGTGCATACGTTAACAAGAAACAAAAAAATTGGGAAGAGTATCTACCTCTTCTTGAGTTTGCTTACAAAACATTCTTAAGCATGTCATGATTGGATTTAGTCCTTTCATGCTCATGTATGGTTTTCAACCTAGGTCACCCGTTACGGTGGGGTTGGTGATCGAACCTCTTCTTGAGTTTGCTTACAAAACAGTGCTAAGCATGTCACGATTGGATTTAGTCCTTTCATGCTCATGTATGGTTTTCAACCTAGGTCACCCGTTACGGTGGGGTTGGTGATCGAAAAACTCCAGCAGGTTAAGGATTGTCTCCAAGACCATATGGATATGTTGAAACTCACTCGTCAGAATGTCCGACAAGCGCAGGATCGGTATAAGAAGTATGCTGATGAGAGACGTCGGCAAGTTACCTTTGAGGAAGGGAAAGAAGTGTTTTTGCGTGTGCCACTGCATTCAGAAAGTCTAAAAACTGGGCCAACACCTAAATTATCTCCAAGAAATTGTGGGCCTTTCAAGATACTCAAGCGAGTTGGTGATCATGCCTACAAACTCTTGTTACCAACACACTCTCATGTTCATCCGATGTTTCATGTAAGCCATTTACGTAAACGATTACATGGGGATGACAATGTCATTGACCAATAGATTCTGGTCGATTTCGTTGAACATCCTACCCCACCGCATGAACCTGAGAAAATTATTGACTATCATGATTTACGTACGCGTCATCATGTACGTCGCCAAGCTTTAATCAAGTGGAAAGATCGACCTGAAGAAGGCGCCAGTTGGGAGAAACCCGAGGGGGGGGGGGGGGGGGGTCACGGACCCGGGCCAATAGATGACCGGCTGCCAGTGTGGAACAAGGGATTCGACAGCTAGGGGTTATATAAGGGAGGTTGGGCGGTGCATCCAACCATGGCAATTCCCTTGGCCTTTCAAACAAAGATCAATGGTGGTGAGAGAAAATGCTAGAGAGAGAGTGTAGCTCAAAACATTGGATCTCTGCATTGAACAAGATGCCAAAGGCCCAAGGGGGTGGGTTGCATACATAGGAAAATTGCCAATTTGCCCTACCTACCTGAAAACCCCACGGTCCTGATAAATGGCCCTAAAATGCTAATAAATATGTAAACTTACTAAAAGTGACTTAACACACATGATTAGTAGCAAAATTGCAGCACACTTGAGTCTCTCCCCCCAAGAAACTTCGGGAACGGAAGTCGTGCCTCATGCCAGTCTACTGGGTGAGCAACATAGTGGAGTGCATCACAAAAAAGGTATATCCACCTCAGATACGGTCTGTTATCATATACATGTGGTAGTGATGTGTGTGAACACACTTAGGACCGCCTGGATATTTTTTCCCGTGCATTGTATATATGCCCATTCATTCTAGGGCTATCTATCTTTCCATTGCAAACTAAGTAATATACTCTCTATTGTGTGCCTTGAGATCCCTTCGTCTTCTCCATGTTGTGTGTGTTTTCCTGCAACCCTAATTCCAACAATTGGTATTAGAGCAGGTTGCATCCTCTCGGGCTTAGTCGCCAGCAGCTCCAGCACACACCTACTCACTTTCTCCAATTTCAATGAGTTTTGTCGAGCGTTCACAGGTCGACAAAATTAAAGGATAGGTTGTAGAGCTAAGTCTACCCATATTTCTGATTTGAGCTCATTTCGACCTCAGTTTCCACTACAGCCCAGGTCTGCACATGCAATTTCGTCATTTTGTGCAAAATTTTGTCAGCGCCAATTACTGCATTAATAACAAGTCCCATACAGTCTATTGCGGGTTGTGCTATATAGCACGTGCTTGTCTCACTCAATTTCTCATCATTTCAAGAAGTTTTCACATCAGATGTTTTCCAGGGCTGACAACAACATAGATGTGTTCAAATGTTTACTGTTGAGGATCGATTGGATGGGACAATTACCCTATATGGGCTTACATGCTGCAACATGTTCTTGTGTCAAAGGGCGTTTGGAATATTGTGCAGGGCATTGATGTATGTCTTGGTTCTAAGGATGTAGGCAATGTTGAGGATGTTGCAGGTCTTGCTGCAAGGATTGTTGCTATTAGAGTTGTTTTGCGTACGACAGAACAAGCTCATTGGGATGTAAAGGATGCACAGGATCATGCATTGATTGTGTTGTCTGTGAAGCGCACCATCACTCCTCATATTTGTTTAATGCAATCTGCAACGGGCTTGGGATATTCTAGCAGGTCTTTATGCAAGCCGCAATGAGGCTAAAATTTCTTTGTTGCGTAAAGAGGTGGAATCAAAGATTATGCATGAGAAAGATGATATGGACACTTTCCTTGCTGGTGTCAAGGATATCAATGAGCAACTTATTTCTGTAGGTGAAGTCATTTCAGGCAGTTCCCTTGTGCAAACTATTCTTGATGCCTTGCCAGACTCTTACAAGACTTTTGCTAGTACTTGGAGACTTATGAACCAAGGAAATCCTAAAGTTATCAAGTTTGATGCATTGTGCACATTGTTGTTGCAAGAGTCGCTTTCCAAAAAAAACAGAACTAGACAACGTGCAGTTGAACAGGCTTTTATTGCTTCTCAAAGTAAGGGTGGTAATAGCAATGCAGCCACTTCTTATGGTTCTTCAGCGAGTGAAAAATCACATGTTCCTAATGCTTTTGCTGGCAGCAATTCATCTGGAATGTTTGGTGATAAGGAAAAAAAGAAGATGCATTGCCATTATTGTAAAGCTAATGATCACTTGATCAAGCAGTGTCCTAAGTTGAAGACCAAAGAGGCAAAGAAGAAAGAGGGTGGTTCCACTGCAAATGCTGGTTCCACTACAAATGCAGCTATTGTTGAGTCTTCTATGAAAGGAGACCGTGATGCTGATGTCGATGCAAAATGGGCTTTTAGTGTAGAATGTACCTATAATCCTGTTGTCCATGATGCATGCACGTTAGTTGCTATAGATTCACATGTGTGGTATTTCGAGAGTGGTGCTACAAACCACATTACCTCACATCGTGAATTGTTCACCTCTCTTGAGTCTGTCCCTCATGGGAATTCAGCCACTTGTTCCAACAATGCTTCTTATCCGGTTCAGGGAGTTGGAAAGATTGTGCTTACTGCTGCAAATGGAAGTTCTTTCACAATTGTTGATGCACTTTATGTACGTGGGATCAAGAAGAATCTTTTGTCTGTATCTGCACTTGCTAGACTTGGACTCGTACTTAAGTTTGTAGATGACACATTTACATTCCATGATCTTAGTTTTGGTGATGAAATTGTTGCATCTGGCATATTATGTCGTGGGGTGTATAACCTCACTTTGTATGACAAGTGTGGGTAGAGTTTTGCAAATGTAGTTTTGGATTCAAAGGCTATATCGGATGCAAAACTTTGGCATGCACATTTTGGGCATCTGAATTTTTCAAGTTTGCTGTGTTTGCAGAAATCTGATATGGTTGCTTCTTTGCCGCCTCTTGAAGCACCTGTCAAACATGTTTGTGAATGCTGTATTTTGGGTAAAATACAGCGTTCTAAGTTTCCAAACGATGGTTTGGTTAGGGCCACATGCAGGTTGTAGCTTGTGCATGGTAATGTTTGTGGGGCCATGCAAACTCCATCCTTGGGAAATTACCTTCACTTTGTGACTTTCATTGATGATTACTCTAGGCATGCATGGGAATTTCCGCTTAAAGAAAAGTCCAAAGTTTTTATGTGCTTCAAATAATTTATGGCTATGGCTGAAAATGTCTCGAACTGTAGTATGGGCACCCTCCGTTCCAATCGAGGGGGGAGTATATGTCTTATGAATTTAATGCATTTATGGCTAGTCGTGGGATAAAACACCAAGGTATAGTGCCTTATACGCCTCAGCAAAATGGTGTTCTTGAGAGGAAAAACAGGTCACTTACAGAACTGGCACGATGTATGGTCAAAACTCGAGCTTTGCTGCATTCTTTTTGGCTTGAGGCCATCATGTGTGCCACTTATGTACTCAATAGGTGTCTACAAAATCTTTTCAGTCTATTACTCCATATGAAGCATGGAATGATAGAAAGCGTTCTATTGAGCACATGCGTGTTTTTAAATGTTTGGCATATGCTTTGATGCCACAAACACAACGCAAAAAATTGGATAATAAGATTGTCAAATGTATTTTTGTTGGTTATAGTGCTGAAAGCAAAGGTTACAAGTTGTATCATCCACAAACAAAGCATATTTTGGTTTCACGAGATGTTGTGTTTGTGGAAGATTTTGTTCAACCCTTGCTGTCATGTACTAGAGACACTAATGTAAGCTCAAAGGCCATTTATGACACTTTGTTGCCTCTTTTCAGTGGTGGAAGTTTGAATGTAAATTCCAATGAGGCAAATGTACAGCCTATGGGGGTTTCTGAAAATGTTACAGATTAGTCTATTACTGATGCAAATGTACATGATGTACTTGATGAGAAAAAGGGCTGAAAATGAGCAGGCTAGAGGTAATATGCCAAAATGGTTGGTGCATACATTACGTGACAGCAAATTGGATGCACCATTGTCTAGTCGTACTCGTTCAGGTTCCCGCCATCCCTCTTATATGCATCAAATTGTTATGCTTTGGTTGTGTCTAGCTTACATGATGTTGAGGAACCTCTATCTTTTGATTAAGCACAAAATTCAAAAAATTGGATGGCTTCCATGCAATCAAAATATGATGCACTTATAGAAAATGACACATGGACTTTATGTGATTTGCCTCCTGGCAAAATGGCCATTGGTACAAAGTGGGTTTACAAGTTGAAATGCAAGTCAGAGGGTGAGGTTGATCGTCATAAGGCTCGACTCGTTGCAAAAGGCTATGCACAACAAAAAGGCATATAGTATGAAGAACCTTTCTCTCCCACTTGTCGTATGACTACTGTTCGTTTTCTATATGCATTGGCAGCTCATTCTAGTTGGGATGTACATCAATCAGATATTGTTAATGCTTGCTTGATTGGTGACATATTTGAGGAAGTTTGTGTAATGCAGCCTCGCGGTTTTGTCAAGAAAGGACAAGAGGACAAAGTGTGCAGATGTAAGAAGGCTTTGTATGGGTTGAAGAAATCTCCTCGTGCTTGGTATGAGAAAGCTGACACTCATTTGGTCAAAAAAGGCTTTTGTAACAGTCCAACAGAAAGCACATTGTACGTCAAGCATGAGGGCGATGTACTTCTCATTGTTGTTCATTATGTGGATGATTTGCTGATCATTGGTCCCAATCAGGAACATATTGTTTAATTTAAGGCTGATTTGAATGCTACTTTCAAGATGAAAAATTTGGGGTTGTTGCATCATTACTTGGGCACATAGTTTAAGCAGTGTGATGGTGGTATTGCCTTGTGTCAAAAAAGTTACATAGAGACATTGCTATGTAAGTTTGGACTTGAGGATTGCAAACCTATTGCCACTCCCACGGAAACAGGTGTGAAATTGAGTCTACATGATGCTGGTGATCTTCCAGATGTTCCTCTTTACCAAACTGTTGTTGGATGCCTCATTTATGTATGCAACACAAGGCCGTACATTCAGTTTGCAGTCTCATAGGTCATTAAATTTATGCATAAAGCATTGGCAAGCTGTCAAGAGGATTTTCTTAAATGATTTTCTCATGTTAAACTGATCATTTAATATGGGGAAGTGCCTGGGGAGAAAAAGCTAGAGTATTGGTTAAGCTAGCAGACCGTCCATAGTAGGGATCCAAAGGAGGGAAAATAGGGATCCAAAGGGGGGGCCATCTGCAAAATATCCATGTGCAACAATGGGCTAAAAATACCCTAAGGTTCAGCCCATTAAGACTTCCAACATGCTAAGGTTCCAAAATTCAAAGGTTGTGTCCAAAGGTCAACCATGGGGGGAATTGGATGCTTTGTGTGTGTCCCAAAAGTATTTACAAATCCCTACATAGGAGGGGGCGAGCCTTGCTTGTAGGGATGAGAGAGAAAGTCACACACACACACACAATCTCCCTTTACACAAAGGGAATGAGGGACACATGTCAGCTCCCTAGCCCAGATGCCCACAAGGTGTACCCAATTCCTATTGGATGGCCTTGGAGGTGGACCAATGAGAATTAGGCTAGAGTAAATCTAGTTTAATTAATTTAAAAACACTTAATAAAATAACCAATGAGAATTAAGCTCTCTAGAAGACTATTGGACAGTCTCCCAAGGGGTCCAATGAGCATTCAGCAGCCCAATGGCTTGCCTGATTCCTATTAGCCAGGAGGCAAAGGGGTCCAATGAGAGTTTAGTTGCATTTATTAATTACATCAAGCTCTCATAAAAGGGGAAAGGGGGACACATGTCAAAAGGCTATCACTTATACTATTTAATTATCATTGGCTAGCCCTAGGAAGGTCCAATGAGAGTGGAGCATGAGCAAATAGCAAGAGGGGTCGACCGAGACAGAGAGGTGGCTAATTTTTGCAAGTCATTATCACACACACACTCACACAATCTCATGTGTGAAGTAAAGAAGACTCTCTCTCCTTCTCAAGCTTTAATGGAAAGCTTATCACCTACTCCAAGCTTGTGAGAAGGGAGGCCTGCACCAACAACTCTTGGCTTTGTGATGCAAATCCAACCAAGAGCCAAGCTTCAATGCATGCTCATCTCCTCTACCATGCTAATTACTAAGCTAAGCTATGCTAATATGAGTGATTATGTGAGGATATGTACCACTTTCTCGTAAGACTACTCCTTCCTCTCAATCTACTCTCATACCCCACTAGCTCTCACCATCTTCGAAGGTGTGTGAGGTCTTGGGTCTGAGACCGGAGATAATTGATGTTGTGTTTGAGAAGTGTTTTTCTTGGTGCATGAAGCTTTCATCTTCATTGCACTAGCTAGTCTTGAAGGAACACAAAGAATTGTATTGTACAATGTCTCTCTTGATGGGAGAAACCATAATACAAAGCCTTTTGGAGGGGGGACCGACTCCATGTAAATCCGGTCCTCAACTGTTGTCAATAGTCTTTTGAAAGTATTTTTCATGGTATCTAACTAGGTGTTATGCTTTTTGTTGCTCTCTCCACCCAAGCACTCTTGTAATTCTCATTAGGAAGCTATTCTAATGAAATGCCCACTATGTTCATGCTAATTGCCGCTACACACAAGTTTTTAGGCCATTAAATGTTACATTGGTATTAGAGCACAAGGTTTGTCTTTTCTTGCTCAAGAAGGGAGGTCCTCAAGCTAGCTATAAATGGTTGGTATTATTAATTGCCTGTGAGTAAGTAGAATAGGGATTTTTCAGCCTTGCAGTGTGCCTGCCTTCATGCAGTTAACGGGGCATCACCGTCGAGAGCTATGATCTTAATAGTGGAGTCCTACGGGGCTTGCCTACGGCTTAACCACTATTGAGCTATTAGAATCTTGACAGGGACCGGTGCTGTTTTGGTGTTGAAGGATCCTCTCTTCTATTCCTTGCAATTAATGGTATTCGAGCCACGGGTTCAGTAGCTTGAGTGCTTTTTCTAAAGGGGTAAAGAGGAGTAGCAACTAGGGCTTGAAGTGCCAAAGTACACATAAAAATTTTACACCTAAAAGTTGCTAGAATGGCTGACAATAGTAAAGAGAGTGAAATTAATGTTGATAACTTTGATTTTGCTAATGAGCAAGCTACTAATGATGTCCGGATGCTTGTTAACTATCTTGTTTCTAGGCTTCAACAAGCCATGGGCAATCCATCTCCAAAGTGAAGTGCAACGGCAGCTCCGTGCTCATGGGATTCTCCAAGCTCACCACCATGACGAGAGAACACCTAGGAAGCCTCCTTGTGAGACTTCCAAAAGAGGTCTCTCTCCGATTCGGGAAGAAGAAGAGAATCCATACGAAGGGCTCAAGAATTTACTTCTTGATGATGCATCTCCTTCCCAAAGGAGAACTCAAGAGCCTCCACTGCAGGAACAATAAAGAAGTGAGTCTCCCGCCACCTTGGTGGAGATGGCTCCACGAAGACGGCAGGCTAAATGCTCTCCAACACCTCCAAAACGGAGAAGACCACCGCACCCTTCTCCACACCATAATTCAAAGAGGGATGACAAAAAGCAAGAGAAGAAAAAGGCAAGAAAGAGGACACCCTCTTCTCCATCTTCTTCATCCTCTTCCTCTTATGAAAGTGATGGTGAAGACGACGAAGATCAAGACAAGAAAAAGGAGAGAAAGAGGTCACCCTCTTCTCCACCTTCCTCAAATTCTTCACCTTCTAAAGAAAGTGATGTGCAACTTTGAACCATCAAAAAGAAGTGGCCATAGGAAATCCTATGCCGCATGGAAGAGGTCGTCCAAGCTCAAAACTTCAAAGAGGGAGGGAAGAGCATCTCTTTCCTTACCTATGATGGCACCTTGGTGCTACGGACAAAGTCTTGGCCTTTATCCAACAATTTATGCGGCGTTTGGAGATGAGGGCTTCACGGAGTCCTCTAAGCTACGCCATGTAGCTATGCACTTTCAAAAGTCCGCCAGGCAATGGTGGTCTAGCCTACGAGCCAACGGTGAAGCTCCACGAACATGGAAAGCTTTAAGAGCTTCCATTATGAAGTAGTTTTTGGCCACCGATGCCAAAGGCAAAGTACTCACCGAATGGCGAAGCTTAAATCTCTCTCCCTATGAATCCATTCACAAATATGTAGACAAGTTTTGGGACCTACAACTCAAAGCCACTGTCTTCAAAAAGTTGGATTTTGGAGAGCAGAAGCAACAATTTTGTGCGGACTTAACCGAAGAAATGGTGGAGTATGTCAACTCCCAAAGGCCACGTACCATATCGGCCGTAATACACCATACTATGGTGGCCTCTCGAATCAATTTCCAAACGGGGGCTAAAAGAAATAATAAGCCCACGGAAAACAAGGGTTCCAACGAGCCTAAGGGGAAGGACAATGTCCAAAAGTGTCGTAAGGGCAACTCCAACAAAGCTAAAGAGAAGGGAGTTTACAAAGGTAAAAAAAATCTCTCTCCTGAAGAGCTTGAGCGTTATCGCAAGGATAACCGGTGTTTCAAGTGCGGCGAACAAGGGCATGCGTACCGCGCTTGTCCCCAAAAGAACAACT
Organism: Adiantum capillus-veneris; assembly: GCF_014529385.1. Classification (NCBI taxonomy): domain Eukaryota; kingdom Viridiplantae; phylum Streptophyta; class Polypodiopsida; order Polypodiales; family Pteridaceae; genus Adiantum; species Adiantum capillus-veneris. Next base: position 55,127,740 of record NC_140943.1, on the reverse strand, counting down.
GCCAAGATCCTCCTAGAGCTACCTTGGTTGAAATCCAACAGGAGGAGATTCACCAAACTCACCACAAAGGATCTTCTCTATGCCATGCTTGGGGAAGGTAAGAGAACATGATGCTTTTATTCTCTTTGACCCTGGTTCTACTCACAATTTTATATCTATAGAGTTGGCCACCAAGCTAGGCATACAAGCCTATGAGATGGGAGATGTGCTACCCGCAGACAGTGCTTTCAAGGGGCAAGAAGCTTCAGTCACTCCTTAATCGGGAAATTGAGGCTTCATGTCCAAAGCTATGTGGACAAAGAGGACTTCTTATCTCTCCTCTCAAGCATGAGGATGTAATCCTAGGGGCACCATGGTTTGATCGCTTGGCTGCCAATGTTAAATTCCCTGAAAGGAGAATCTCTTTTATGTTCAGGGAAAAAGATATGTATATAGATGCCAAGGAAATGGGTAACACTATCTGTAAGAATGGGATGCAAGAGAGCTACACAAGACAAGCACAAAGCACACAGAGATGGAAAGCTTCTTCTCTTCTTCTCACAAAAAGAGAGTACAAAATGAAAGTGCTAAAGCTGAAAAAGTAGCACATATGTACATGCGGTCACTAAGTGTGAACTCGCTAGAAGGTACTAGGCTGGCACTATAAGTGTAGTCCAGCTGTAGAATCACTGGCAGAGATCCTCCGTGTCGGTCACCTAACGCGCCAGTGAGTAAATGCCGTAAGCGGCCAAGACCCGTAGTGGATGCCAGCTCAAGGTGTAGAGCTCGACATCTCAACACTCCCCCTCGAGCTCTGCATGTCGCAGAGTCCAACCATAATCCGGAAACGTCGAAGCTTCTCAGCTCCGAGGGCCTTGGTAAAGATATCCGCTATCTGCTCCTCTGTGCTGACGTAGACCAAGTCGATGTCGCCCACCAACACTCGCTCTCGAATGTAGTGGTAATGGACCTCTATGTGTTTGGTCCTGGCATGGAACACTGGGTTCCTAGCCAACTGCATGCTGCTGAGGTTGTCACAATGAATGATAATCTGTTGGTCCACCTGCACTCCCATGTCCTCAAGTAATGTGCGTAGCCAAGCTACCTCGCATGCCGCAACTGATGCACCTCTGTACTCGGCCTCTGTGCTTGATAAAGCAATCGTAGGATGCTTTTTGCTGCTCCAAGTAACAGCAGCACTCCCAAAAGAGAACATGAAGCCACTAGTAGATCTCCTATCAACAATGCTACTTGCCCAATCTGCATATGTATACCCATACAATGCTAATGGCACATCTGCTGCATAGAACAATGCGTAGTCAAGAGTCCCTTGCACATACCTAAGTGTGAGTCGTACTCCATCCAAATGTGGCTTCCTCGGAAGCTGCATGAACTGACTCTCCAAGCCTACTGTGTAGCTCAAGTCTGGCCTCGTGATAGTCAAGTAGATTAGACTACCCACAATCTTCCTGTACATGTTGACATCCTCAACAACTCACCCTTCTCTGCACTCAGCTTTGCATTCACATCCAAGGGAATAGAAATTGGCTTACAATCATCCATACCATACTTTGACAACATGTCCAAAGCATACTGTCTCTGTGATAGCCATACACCCTCTGGAGTCCTGATCACCTCAATGCCAAGAAGTAGCGCAACTCGCCTAAATCTTTCATTTCAAATCCTGTTTGAGAAGACCTTCACATGGTCAATCTCCATAGCATTGTCACTAACAATAATAAGGTCATCTACATATATGGTAATGACCACAATCCCCAATCACTCTCAGTACATAGAATGAATGATCAGCATGAGCTCTCCTAAAACCAATACTGACAAGATACTTGGCAATCCTGTCATACCATGCTTCTAGAGCCCTGCTTCAAACCATACAAAGCTTTGAGAAGTCTGCATACATAATTGGGTAACCTGGATCGACATAACCAGGTGGCCGATCCATATACACTTCCTCTTGCAACTCACCATTCAAGAAGGCATTCTTTACATACATTTGATGCATAATCCATCCTCTAGATGCAGCCACTGCTATGACAGCTCTCACAGTCGTCATCTTTTCACTGGAGCAAAGGTCTCCTCATAGTCTATGCCATACGTCTGTGCATAACCCTTTGCGACCAGCCTTGCCTGTGACGCTCAATGTTACCATCAGCCTTATGCTTGGTTTTTATACACCATTTACAGCCAATAGCTTTCTTGCCACTTGGCAATGGCACCAACTCCCATGTGTCGTTTGCTTCCAATGCAGCCATCTCTTCATTCATTGCATCATCCCAATGCACATTTAACTGCATCCTCAAAACATGTGGGCTCCACATCCTGTATCACCTTAGCCATGTAGGCTTGGTGATGCGCTAGATACCCATCATAAGTCAATTTCTGAAATGGTTTTGATTTCTGACTCTATTAGATCTGCGCGGTCCTGGGTCACTCCTTTGCCCTCTCTCATCTTCTTGTACTTTCCTTACACCAGGTGTCCTGACAGCCGGATTCCAAATTCCTCATCAAGACTTTGTTCAGAACCATCTGAATCCATGTCTACATGTGAAAAACTGATGATGCATCAGCATAAAGGGAGGTTCATCAACCTTTTCCTTTCCTTTTCGTGATACATTCCCTGTACTGTTGGTGGAGTAACCTGCGTACGTAGTCTACCATTCCTTTTCTCAACAGAGCCACGATGAAACTCTTGTGGTCCACTCAAAACCTGTGACTGTGGCCTCACATTTTGTACAACCACATCATCTTTTACATCAGCCCCAATAGTGCCATGTGCATTACTGTACCAGCTTCTCATCTCATCAAAGACTACATCTCTGCTCACTCGTAATTCTCGTGTAGTAGGATTGTAGCACCTGTACCCCTTTTTTTCAAGGGAATATCCCACAAGAATACATTTCTCTGCTTTAGGATCCAATTTCCTACGCAACTCATCTGGTACATGCACGTAAGCTATGCAGCCAAACACTTTCAAGTGTGCCAAATCAGGCTTTGTACCTGTAAACTTTTCCTCAGGTGTTACATCATGCACCGCAGCTGTAGGTGTCCTGTTCATAATGTACACAACTGTATTTATGGCTTCAGCCCAGAAATGATGAGGCATGTTCTTCTCATTCATCAATGCACGTGCAACCTCTGCAATGTGCCTGTTTTTCCTTTCTGCGACCCCATTCTGTTGTGGAGTATATCTGCATGTAAACTGCCTGCGTATACCATTCATTCGCAGAAAATCTGAAAAATCATTGGAGAAGTACTCTCCCCCTCCATTTGACCTCAATGTCTTGATTTGCATATTTGTCTCCTTCTCAATCATGACTTTGAAGTCGTGAAAGTGACCAAACACTTCACTTTTGTTACGCATGAAGTAGACCCATACTTTCCTTGTATGGTCATCAATGAAAGAGACATAATACCTGCAACCATGTATACTTGCAGTATCGGTTGGACCCCAAACATCTGTGTGCACCACCTCAAGTGGCTTTTTACATACATTGCGCTCATGTGGAAATGAGCCCTTTGACTGTTTTCCAAACTGGCATGCTGCACACACTTTATGCATACCATCCACCTTGAATTTGGGCAAACCTTTTACAATCTGTTTTGATAGCATGCTGCGCAATCTCTGCTCATTGACATGGCCAATGCGTTTGTGCCAAATGTCAACATCAGCCACAACACCTGTGCCCTGTGCAAATAATGCAGCTTTTACCTCAGGCATGTCTACATTCAATGTAAACATTCTGCCCACACATTTGCCCTCTGTGATCAGCTTACAGCCGTTCTGGAAATCTTCTACATAACAGCCATTTGGATTGAAGCGAACCTGCAAACCCTGCACAACCATTTTTCCAACAGAAAAAATATTCTTTGTAATGTTTGGGACATGAAGTACATCTGCTAAGTACTTTGATTTTCCACTCTTCGTATTTAGAGGTATGTCCCCTACATGAGCAATGGGGTGAGCTGTGTCATCTCCTGTCTGCACATAGCCTGACACATCTGGTTTGCGCATATCTCTAAACCACTCTCCACGAGACGTCATGTGATTAGAGGAACCTGAATCCACATAGCAAACATCATCTTGGGTGGAATTCTCTGCAGTCATTGTATTCATTACATGCTGCATAACAAACATGCGCTCGTTTTTGCTGTCATCTGCATCTCTGCTAGTAGATGCATAGTTGCCCTGTTCTCTCTTTCCACTTTCTTTTCCCTTTGGACAGTCACGTGACATGTGACCTCTTTCACCACAAGTCCAACATTCTCTGCTATCTGGAGTATGTTACTGACTGCTTGATCCTGCACCATGACCTCTTTGACTCCCCCTGCCTTGAGACTGTTTCCCCTGCCACCTGTATTGTTTTGATTTGATTGACCTTCCAGTAATTGGCCCCTGCAACCCCTTGAGCCTCGACCACGACCTCTACCTCTACCTCTGTTGGAGTTAGAATAGAAGGCCTGTTCAGAATTATTTCAACCATGAGAAGAAGATGTGTCAAGGTTCTTCTCCTCAAGAATAAGCATAGAAATCAAATCTTGGAACACGGGGATGTCGTCTCTTGTATTCATGGAAGACCTAAAATGTACATACTCATCTCCTAGACCATCCAAGCATGCACGGACAATGTCATCGTCTTCCACTGAGACTTTAATAGGTCCAAGAGCCTCAATGATACTCTTGATCTTCAAAGCATAATCATTGATGGAGAGGTTGTTCCTCTTAACCTGATTTAGCTCCGAATTTAGTTGAAGCTTCCTGGCCTTGGTGTTCACCTCGAACACTCTACCTAAGTTTCTCCATGCAATGGCGGGGGTTTCAGCATCCTGTAGATAGCCCATCATGCCATCTGTGATGCTCATAGAAAGCCAATGCATCACTTTGCTCTGGCCTTGTTGCCAGTCCCTCAAAGCTTTCCTTTGTTCTGCTGTAGCATTTGCCTCGGGAATCTCTGGTTCCTTTTCATTGTCTCCTTCTACATAGTCCCAATAACCTTTTCCTTTTAGGAAATTTGTTATTCTGAACTTCCATGCAGGGTAGTTATTTTTCTCAAGCTTCTCAGTAACAATCTGACTGAAACCGTCAGACATCTTGAAGCACTAAGACAAAATAGCTGCAATATGCAAAAACCTGCAAATCTGTTGAACCTGTTATCGTGGTACCTGTAACGCTTTCTACACTCAACGAGTGTCCCCAATCAAGCGTACATACAACCACTGTACTTGTACAATAAATCTCTGTATACTGCACTTTGGAGACATGTTCAGAAACTTGTGTGAACGAAGGGATTGTGATGCTCTTGCTCTCTTAGCCTCTCTTGCCTACACCAAGCTTTGATACCATGTAAAGAATGAGGATGCAAGAGAGCTACACAAGACAAGCACAAAGCACACAGAGATGGAAATCTTCTTCTTCTTCTTCTCAGAAAAGAGAGTACAAAATGACTAAGTGCTAAAGCTGAAAAGTAGCACATATGTACATGCGGTCACTAAGTGTGAACTCGCTAGAAGCGTACTACGCTGGCACTATAAGTGTAGTCCAGCTGTAGAATCACTAGCAGAGATCCTCCGTGTCGGTCACCTAACGCGCCAGTGAGTAAATGCTGTAAGCAGCCAAGACCCGTAGTGGATGCCAGCTCAAGGTGTAGAGCTCGACATCTCAACACTATCCCCATTGTATATACACCAGCTTTCAACAAGTCAATAAAGAGCTCTATTTTCGTGTACATGATTTTTGTTAAAGATTCTGAAAATGAACCTAATGCTTTAGCAAAAGAAAATAAAAGCAACCAAAAGGAATTAGAGTTATCCAATTTTCTCAAGGGGTTTCAAGATGTCTTTATTGAAGACATCCCTTGTGAGCTACCTCCTAAACGAGGTAATGATGACCATGCAATTGAATTTCTTTCAGGAAGTTCACTACCTAACAAACCTCCTTATAGAGTTTCTCAAGCTCAACAAGAGGAGATTATGCGGCAAGTGCATGAGTTAGTTGAGAAGGGCATGGTTAGGCCTAGCTCATCTCCATTTTGCTCACCTGTGCTATTAGTGCAAAAGAAAGACGGCACATATCGTATGTGTGTCGACTATAGAGCACTAAATAGGATCACTATCAAGAATAGGTTTCCCGTTCCACGAGTAGAAGTCCTATTTGATAAGCTACAAGGATCGACCTACTTCAGTAGGATTGACCTAAAAAGTGGCTAACCAAATAAGGATAGTTGATCAAGACATTATAAAGACCGCAATTCGCACCACATTTGGTCTTTACGAATACATTGTCATGCCTTTTGGCTTGACCAATGCACAAGCCACATTCAACCGCTTGATGGAGAAGCTGTTCGGGCCTCATCAAACCTTCACTGGAGTGTTCTTTGATGACATTATCATCTACTCTAATTCATTAGACGAACACAAGCAACACCTCCAGGTAATATTTCAAGTTTTAAGAGAGGATAAACTTTATGTTAATCGAAAGAAAAGTGAATTTCTCTTGCAAGAGATTCAGTATTTAGGTCACATTATCTCTCAAGATGGCATCCAAATGGATCCATCAAAGTTAGAGGTAATAAAAGGATGGCCTAAACCAAGGAATATTCATGAACTAAGAAGCTTTATAGGTATGTGTGCATACTATAGACGCTTCATAGAAAAATTCTCACAAATTGCGGGACCATTACATGACCTAACAAAGAAAAGCATTAGGTATACATGGTCTGGTAAGGAGAAAAATTATTTCGAAAAGCTTAAAGAAAAGCTTATCTCTCAACCTGTGCTTACACTATCGGATCTCTCAAAACCATTTGAGGTCCAATGTGATGCTTGTGGTGATTGCCTTGGAGCTGTTTTTCTCCAAGAAGGGCACGCCATAGGCTATGAAAGCCGAAGGCTCGACCCTGTTGAGCAAGCTCTAGGCATGTATGAAAAGGAACTCCTTATAGTTCTACATGCCTTAGACTCATGGAAGCACTATTTATGGGGACTCCTTTCATTCTGAGAACGATCACCAAAGTCTTAAGTACTTCATGACGCAAACCAAGCTCTCCAACAAACAAATGAGGTGGGCAATTTTCCTTTCGCAATTTCATTATCATATTTCTCACATTGCTGGCAAGCATAATCAAGTAGCCAATGCACTCTCAAGACGGCCGAGAGTGAATGTGGTTTCCATAGCAACTCACAATGATCTATCTTCAATGATAGATGAGTATGCTATTGATCTCGATTTTAAAGATGTGATTTCAGCCCTTGCATTAGGGAAGAAAGAAGAACCATTTACTTTACAAGATGGTTATCTTCTCTATGGCAATAGACTATGCATTACTAACTCACTACGTGAGAAAGTAATGTATGAATCTCATGCTCCTCCTTACGCGGGGCATAGAGGGATTCAGTCTACCCTAAAGGGAATTGAAACATATTTCTATTGGCCTACCATGAAAGCGAACATACAAGAGTATGTTTCTAAATGTGTGGTATGCCAAAAGACAAAATTTGATAGAGGGAAGCAACCTGGATTGCTTCAACCCTTGCCAATCCCTAATTCACCATGGGAGAGCATATCCATGGATTTTATCTTTGGATTGCCTAAGTCTATCCATGGGAATACGGGAATATGGACGATAGTATACAGGTTCAGTAAAAAAGCTCATTTTATACCTGTCAAAAAGACTATCAAAGCCCATCAAATGGCAACCCTCTTCATTTCACAAATTTTCAAGTATCATGGCTTGCCAATGTCCATAGTGTCGGATAGGGATCCTAGAATGACCAGTAATTTCTAGAAGGGTCTCTTTGAGAATTTAGGGACAAGGCTAAACTTTTCTTTGGCCTATCATTCACAAACAGATGGCCAAAGTGAAATAGCTAACCTAACAATTCTCGATCTACTAAAAGCCTATGTAACGGAAGTAGATCAAAGATCCCAATGGGAGAAGTACTTACCCTTAGTGGAATATGCTTACAATAACATTGTACATACTTCCACAGGAAAATCACCTTTCGAGGTAATTGAGGGAAGATAAAAAAGTCCCTTGTTGCTTAAGGTACATGGAAAGATCTTCGTTGCATATGAGTATAGCCGAGACCTACAAGAATATTTTCAAAAGATTAAGGATGTTATCTCTATCTCACAACAAAGGCAAAAGACTACTGCTGACAAGCACAGAAGAGCCCAAGCTTTTAAAGAAAACGATTGGGTCTTATTAAAATTTCCCAAGGCTCGATTAAGGCACACGACGGGCAAGAATCCTACGGGACACCAAAAGTACTATGCTAAACTAGCAAAAAGGTACTATCGTCCCTTCCAGATTCTTAGGCCAATCAATGAGATGGCCTATCAACTCAAGTTGCCCAATCATTGGCTCATACACAATGCTTTGCATGTGAGCCTATTAAAGCCTTACAAAGAAGAGCCACATCAATAACCAACTACTGAAGACCCACCAGAGATCGAGGACCAAGAAGAGGTGCTGCAGCCCGAGTCCATTCTCCGACATGAAGACAAGGTACTAAGAGGCGGTAAGACTATCCGACGATATCTTATTAAGTTTAAAAATTATCCTTTTGAAGATGCTAGATGGATGCAAGGCATACAATTAAAGGATAACCTAAACCTTGTCAATGCTTACAATACTTCCCAAGAGTAAGCAAATGTACAAAATGTTAAAAATGAACAAAGTTTTTGTCTTATAAGACTCTCTTTTTCTTTATTGTGCACAAAAATGAAGTAGTGTGCATGCTTAGATCAAGTTTATGGAGACGACGTCTCCCAAACACCAAGTAGAGCTTGTCACTCTACTATGGAAGATTGATAGGACTAATGTGCAGACATGCTTGCAGCAGCCTCAGGCTCTCAAGCACCAAATGAACTAGTCATCCATTGTGGAATGATGTCGTAGGGTAACATAGGGATCCTCTACCCGCTAAGAAAACGACTAGTGAATATGCTTTATCTTCTCTACCCCATAGTCAAAGACGACTATGATTTTAAGAGAGAGGTAATGTAATAATGATCAATATCTAATTCTCCTAAATGATTTTCTCATGTTAAACTGATCATTTAATATGGGGAAGTGCCACGGGAGAAACAACTAGAATATTGGTTAAGCTAGCAGACCGGCCACAGTAGGGATCCAAAGGAGGGAAAATAGGGATCCAAAGGGGAGGCCATCTGCAAAAGAGCCATGTGTAACAATGAGCTAAAAAGACCCTAAGGTTCAGCCCATTAAGACAATTGGGGTATAGGCGCCTGTGCCTTACCCGGTCGCCCAGAGTCTGGACGCCCACTGACTTGTATACCTTATACGTAGCATAAGTGTATAGGGGGATTCTCACTCTTTTGAGTCTCCCCACCCATATCTGTGTGTCGTGTGTCTCCTTCTCTCTCTCACTCTCCATTTGTGGTGCTCTCCGATCCCCTTCAATTGGTATCAGAGCGAGGTTTTGTGCTTGCTGTTTTCGCGTCCGCGCGCGCGCACTTTCAAGAGTGCACACAGGGTTTCGACTTCGGCATCGGCAAATTCAGCTTTTCGAGAGCGTTTCCACCAGGTGTCTTGGCGTTTTACTCCCCTTTCGAAGCCATTCGAGCCATCAGAAACCTCATTCGAGCTACGGTTGAGGAGCTGCATTTTTCAGCCCTCTTTTGGCAGTTTATGTTGCGTTTTTGGGTCGAAACGGAGGTTTTTGGCATAGCTTTCACACCCGGACTCAGATACATGTGATCCAGGAGTCTACCTTGGGGTTTTGGCACGCTCCGGACGCGCTCCTCATATCAGAATTTTAAAATTCTGAATGTCGAATTTTCTGCAGCAGCAGTTGTTTATTGTGTGTCGAGGATTCCACACATGGTTTGCTCTCAGATGTGAGAGTGATATTTGCTGCAAGTTTCCTCACAGGTGGGAGGATACGATGTATGCCTTATGTGGTTTGATGCTCAGGGAGACTAACGTGATTGCATTTTGAGCTCGGCAATGTATGCCTCGAGCATGTTTTTTGGCAGTCACATGTAGAGCAGATATTTGTGTACTAGATTTGCAGGTGTTTGCAATGATGTATGCAAAGTGTAGAGATTGGTGCATGCATTTGGAGTGCGGTTTGATGCGCTTTGGTAGCTCATGGTTTTGAGCTTGGTTACTGGTTTTGTGGCCGTTTTACTGACGAAACTCTGGCTAAATTTTCCCAGGAGTTTTATGCGCATCATTTATGCGATCTAGGTAGAGATTGCAGGTTGCACTCAGTATTTGCGTGCGGTGTACATGTTCTCTGCAGGTGGGAGATTTGTGTGTCTGTATGCATCGATACCGCACTGTGTGGGCTTGGTAATTAGCTCACGGTTTGACAGGCGTACAGTTATCTTGACACACTCACAAGAGTGAATGTTGTGATGTATGCTTGTGTGGCTACGAGCTAGGTAGCCGGATTCGAGCACTAATGGCTTGAGGTTTTTCAACAGGTTTCAGCTACAGGTTTACAAGTTTACAGGAAGATTTGAGGGCTTATTTGGGCGCTGAATTTTCAGCCATTGTTTCCTCTTTGTAGGTGTCCATGTATGGTTTAGTTGTAGGCTGATCTGGGACACATTTGTGACTTGTTTATGCACTGTGTTTAAGAGCTGAATTTTGGGGCTGTTTTGGGGCTGATTTGCAGCCATATTTGCAGACTTTTGTTGATGCAATTCGAGCCAGTTTAGGGCTGATTTGGTTGACATTTGCTACTCATTGGTGGTTGCTCTTTTGTGAGCATTATGGCTGATTTTTCATTTGACTTCCAGCGTTATGGTCTGACACAGTTTGATGGTGTAGATTTTGTTGCTTGGAAGGAGCATATGCTTGTTGCATTGGCAGATTTGGGGCACGATATACCCTTGCGTGGTTTATCGGCAAAGCCCAAGTCTATGAGTGATGATGATTGGCAGGATCTTGATGAGTTAGCCACGATTTGTTTGCATCTGGTTGAGTCTGTTTACTGGCAGGTCTCGAGAGAGACTACAACTCATGCTTTATGGCAGAGTTTACATGCTATGTACGCGACATCCATGTCTACAGGGGAGTCTAGTCCCACTTCTATGTCCATGGGAGAGAGACGGCATAGAGACTTGACATGTTGGCATTGTGGACATAGAGGGCACATTAGGCGTCGATGTTTCATGCGTTTGAGACAACGGAGGCGACAGATACGTGATGCAAATTTGGGCATGACAGATGCTAGTGAGATCAGTACGGTGGTTACTGAGTATGCTTGTGACGGCGATGTCACATTTACATCTAGCTTGTCTTCAGACGATCTTATGTCTACGGATTGCATATCGGATTGCACATTGTCTTCACATTGGTTACTAGATTCAGATGCTACTTTCCATGTCACGTCGCATCGTGAGTGGTTTAGCACGTTTTCTAGTGACTTTCAAAATGCTAAGGTTCCAAAATTCAAAGGTTGTGTCCAAAGGTCAACCATGGGGGGAATTGGATGCTTTGTGTGTGTCCCAAAAGTCTTTACAAATCCCTACATAGGAGGGGGCGAGCCTTGCTTGTAGGGGATGAGAGAGAAAGTCACACACACACACACACAATCTCCCTTTACACAAAGGGAATGAGGGACACATGTCAGCTCCCTAGCCTAGATGCCCACAAGGTGTACCCAATTCCTATTGGATGGCCTTGGAGGTGGACCAATGAGAATTAGGCTAGAGTAAATCTAGTTTAATTAATTTAAAAACACTTAATAAAAGAACCAATGAGAATTAAGCTCTCTAGAAGACTATTGGACAGTCTCCCAAGGGGTCCAATGAGCATTCAGCAGCCCAATGGCTTGCCTGATTCCTATTGGCCAGGAGGCAAAGGGGTCCAATGAGAGTTTAGTTGCATTTATTAATTACATCAAGCTCTCACAAAAGGGGAAAGGGGGACACACGTCAGAAGGCTATCACTTATACTGTTTAATTATCATTGGCTAGCCCTAGCGAGGTCCAATGAGAGTGGAGCATGATCAAATAGCAAGAGGGGTCAAATAGCTCATTTCTGCAAGGCATTATCACACACACACTCACATAATCTCATGTGTGAAGTAAAGAAGACTCTCTCTCCTTCTCAAGATTTAATGGAAAGCTTATCACCTACTCCAAGCTTGTGAGAAGGGAGGCCTACACATCTCCTCTACCATGCTAATTACTAAGCTAAGCTATGCTAATATGAGTGATTATGTGAGGAGATGTACATCTTTCACGTAAGACTACTCCGTCTTCCTCTCAATCTACTCTCATACCCCGCTAGCTCTCACCATCTTTGAAAGTGTGTGAGGTCTTGGGTCTGAGACCGGAGATAATTGATGTTGTGTTTGAGAAGTGTTTTGCTTGGTGCATGAAGCTTTCATCTTCATTGCACTAGCTAGTCTTGAAGGAACACAAAGAATTATATTGTACAATGTCTCTCTTGATGGGAGAAACCATAATACAAAGCCTTTTGGAGGGGGGACCGGTTCCATGTAAATCCGGTCCTCAACTGTTGTCAATAGCTTAATTTCTCTCTCTTTTGAAAGTATTGTTCATGCTATCTAACTAGGTGTTATGCTTTTTGTTGCTCTCTCCACCCAAGCACTCTTGTAGTTCTCATTAGGATTCTATTCTAATGAAATGGTCACTATGTTCATGCTAATTTCCGCTACACACAAGTTTTTAGCCCATTAAATGTTACAATGCAGGTCGAGAGACTAGCTGTCATTTAACTTGAGTCCAATCTTACTAGCATACAACTAGCACAAAATCAAGTGTTTCCTGCATGGGTGAAGCTCCTACCACTTTATGAGAGATAGGGTTCGTCATTGACCTTAGGTACATGACTACGGATGTCTTTATAATTAAGACCCTTGGAGAACAGAAGTTGAAACATGATTTTGAGTGATGCACATGTAGTAGAAGAGATGGTGTTTGGCTTCCAAGAGAGTGTTGAGACATCAAGGTCACCACATAGTTTGCCCTGATAAATGTTAGACTACATTTATTATTGATATGACATAAGCAAGCACGAGCATTTTTGGTAATGATACTACTCATTGAGATGACCGGAATGCTAATAATGATGGCCCTTATATTGCCATGTTACTCAATAGCACCTCTCCCCTTCTCTATCTCTTTATGGGGCTTGCCCCTTCTAAATGTATCAGCTTGATTAGTGGACGAAAGCCATGGGATAATTTTTTGACGTTGTCAATATTTTTCTTAAACTCAGTAGCACCTCTCTCCTTCTATATCTCTCTATGGGGCTTGCCCCTTCTAAATGTATCAACTTGATTAGTGGACGAAATCCATGGGATAACTATTTGACGTTGTCAATCTTGTCGCGACGGTGTTGTGCAAGTCAAGTGATGCTTGGATTTGAATCCCCCATTCTCAAAATGAAAGATGCAGCTACCATGCCCCAGTCCTAGCTTCACTACAGACGTAGTTGCCTCTGACACCACTTGGCCCGCATGTCGTCCGAGAGAAGGAAACCTTGGGGACTAGAAGCAGCCCATACAATTTATAGCCAAAACAATGCCAAGCTATCCTTTAGTCAAGGACTATTTGGTTGTGAGTCGCGACATTTGGAGCGCTTTTTGGGTGTTGTCGTGTCACATGTAAGGATGATAATTTGAAACCGATGAAAAGGTCGTCCCGATCATCTAAACATAATTTACGTGGTTAAAAAATCAAAATGTTGACGACGTCGAGGTGCACATCAACAACAAGGAACAAGCATGTAACGTGCCAAATCTCACAAGCTATCCTTAGGTACCTTTCGAGACTATATAGAAGCTTTGTTAATAGTTTGTGTTGCTTTGAGAGTGACGGGTGATGTGATAATTTGAAACCGGAGGTAATTTGTTTTGTTGAAAATGTCGTGACTAGCTAAACGCGTGGGTTAATTTGACGTCGAGGCGCGCATCAGCAACAAGGAACAAGCAGGTTACGTCGAGTACATGCAGGACTCGGTCCCCGGAGCAGCGCCCATAAAAGAAGACGAGCTCATCAAGTGCCTCATCACGTCATTAGCTCTCCGGCCTCTTACGCATTTCCATTATTCTCACCCCAGCCCAGCCCTGATCGCGCCTCTGCATCACCGCAGCTACTCCTTTTAACAATATAAATGTCGCCCAAGCAGCTTGTGGCTGCCCTGCAGCTAGCGCTGCTGCTGCTAGGGTTGGCCGCACCCCTGCCTCCCAACTGTTTGCGCTGCTGACGAGGACCCCTTGCAAGACTTCTGCGTGGCCCTCAGCCCCGACGAGCTGCAGAAGCTCCAGCTCACCCTCAACATCAACGGCCTGCCCTGCAAGCCTGCCGCTGCCGTGCAATCCTCTGACTTCGCCTCCCACCTGCTCCGCAACGCCACCAACTTCACCGGAAACCTCGGCTCCGCTGTCAACCTCGTCACCGCCGCCAACTTCGGCGCCCTCAACACGCAAGGCCTCTCCATTGCCCGCATCGACTACAAGCCCCGCGGCATTAACCCGCCGCACGTACACCCCCGTGCTACCGAAGTCCTCTACCTCGCCCAAGGCACGCTGCTCGTGGGCTTCGTCTCCACCTCCACCCAACCAACCGCCAACCAGTTCTTCTACCAAACCATCTATGCTGGTGATCTCTTCGTATTTCCCCGTGGCCTCGTCCACTTCCAATTCAACCCAGAAAAATCCAAGCCTGCCCTTGCCATCGCCGCCCTCAATAGCCAAAACCCTGGTGCCTCCCAACTCGCCGTTGCCCTCTTCGCCTCCAATCCGCCTCTCCCCGAGGAGGTGCTCGAGACCACTCTTGGCATTGATGATGATGAAGTGCGCCGCCTCATCGCCAGCGTCCAAAACACCCTCAACTAGGACACTCGGCCAGCTGCATACTATCTCAATATACATATTGTAACTTGGTGCGTCGGCACACCCCCCCCCCCCAAATGATTCTTAGGAATAAAAAGGCCCAACACAGTCAACCTCCCGACATAATATGATAGTCAACCAACATTGAACACTTGTAATCTAGTGTTTGTAGTCCCATGCGTCCTAACAAATTTAAGGCATCCCCCGATGAAATTATAAAAAAAGGACTACTTATTCTATTCTACTTCTATAATGTCGTCTTCTCTTCTCGATACTCATGCTTTAAAATTTGTACATTAGGTCATGCTCACATTATTAATTGCAAATTTTTATCGCGGCCAGCAACATTAAATGTTGTGCTTTACTCTTCAATACATCATGAGAATGAGTCGAAGGGCTGTAAGCACTTACTACATGGGTGCAAAGGGTCTTGGGAAAACATTGGGGGTGCTGCAACAACAATTCATAACCTAAATGATTATTCTAGTACATAATGGAGAGATGCATTACCTAGTTTTACACTGTTTTCTTATCCAACTATGTAATCAAAGTATTGGACAAACAGGATGGCTTTTAACACTTGGTTGGGTAATTGAAATCTTGACAAATAGGATGGATTTTAACACTTGGTTGGGTAATTGAAATCTTTTATCTCTTGTTAAATAAGCAGCTATCAAGATTTGATAGTTGCTTGTTTGACACTTAGTTGGGTAATTGGAACCATTTATCTCTTGGACTTAAACAAGCATCTATCAAGATTTGATAGCTACTTGGTTGGGTAATTGGGATCTTTTATCTCTTCACTACAAGAGGTTGTGTGTTCTTGTGACACTGTTAGCGACGGAAATACACTGGGTTTTTATAACCCTCCGCGCCGCTACAACCGTTATATATAGCGACGGTCATAGCGACGGTTATAGCGACGTTTACACAGAAGTCTATAGCGACGCTCATAGCGACGCTACAGAGCCATAAATAGCGACGGTTATAGCGACGCCTGAGAGAATTTTTTTTTGGTGACAAGGCATTGAATGCCCTGCCACCCATCAACCATATTGTACTTGATTCACTTTTTAAAAAAAGTGCAAGGGTAGATAATAGACCCAAAATAGTCACCCACAAGACGCATTGTTTGCAAAATTGACAAGCGTAAAATTGACAATTGTACACGTCATAGGCAAAATGAATTGATTGGTAAATGTAATAATGACAATTGTACAACATCATAGGCATAAAGAATTGATTGGCAAAATGAACTGCGGTGACAAATGTAATAATATACATGGTTCAAAAAGACGTATAAAATCTGTCTCATGATACATAAGCTATGAGAAACCCTAAACTAATGCTATCTAGCTACGGCTAAATTGACGTCGTCTAGTCAGACGTCTCATCGCGTCCAAGCGGCGTATCTGTCGGATTCTGCAAAAAAAGACAATAAGACAGCTTTCAGTAAGTATAAACATATAACGACATTTATAAAACAATACAAAAAATAGAAAAGAGTAAACCCTAATACTAACCATGCCGCCGCGAGATCTGAGAATGTCCATCAGGGCGTTTAAGCCCTTCCTGCCTGCGTACTCGCGCTCGTACGGTGTGGGATCACGTCCTGTCATCGACCACTGTCAAAACATACAAAGATTTCATTATGTTAGAATTAAAAAACTCATAAACCCTAAACTATCGAACATAAAGAGCAATGCGAAAACACTTACAAAATCGGCCTCAAATGATGCCCATCCACCGCTCCCCAAGTGGTGCGAGCTCCCTGCCTCTACTCGCGCTCTGGCTGCATCCTTTTGTTTCTTCCACTTGTCGGGATTCTCGCGCGCTGCTTTCTTCGCATTCTTCCAATCTTCTTTGGCCAGCCAATCGGAACGCTTGTGTTTGTAGTATTCGCGCATTCAAATCTTCATCAGGTCTTCATTGAAGCGCTGATCCCGTGTTGGAACGGGAAAGTCATCATGAAGTATGTTGATGACTCTATTTTTTAAATCACTTGGTACTTCACTCCATTTGTTTAGTATGTAGTGTCTAAACAGCTGAGAGCAAAGACCACGCATGCGCGAGATCACCTTCTTGCCGTCATCATCCATGATGATGCCGACGCAGAAGTCGACGGAGTAAGACAAGCCCTCTGGCCGGTGACGCGTGAACCTGGGTGTCCCGACAGGGGTCTCTAGCGGCGTGTCGATGGGGGTACGGACGTCAGGTGTCTCCACCGGCGTCTGGGCCCCGAAGCGAGGAGTGTCGAGCGGGGTGGCTCCTGGCGGAGTAGGTAGAGGTGTGTAGCTTCTAGGAACAGTCAGCCGTGCAAAACCTGGCGTAGATGGCGAGGGGGCGGGCAAAGAAGGGGAGGGTAAAGAGCCTCGTCGAACACGAGGCGGTGTGGAGGCATCGGTGGCGGAATCCCCACAACAACCGCCACCGCCACCACTAGAGCGCCGGTGTTTAGACGAGTGTGAAGCTCGTCTCGTCGACGCCGAAGCTTCAGAGCGCGCCGAATGCTCCGAAAGAGAGGGAGATGCGGATGGAGTAGGAACGCGCGATGATGCGCCAGAGCGATGACGCTCCACGTACCACTGTCTCTGCTACGGTGACAAAGAAGAAAGAAACTCCTCATCATCCATACCTGCATTAAACACACGAATATTTAAACTTAATATTGAATGAATAGAGTAGACAATGACGCAAAGACCATTAAATACAATGACGTAATGACGCATATAAATACAATGACGCAATGAATTGAGTGATAGAAGAGGCAAGTCGAAAACTCATAATTTTCAATCAAAAGATGTGAGCGCAAGTAGAAAAGAGCGTTATACACCATGGAAGGTACTTAGAGAGCCAGAGCTTTTACAACACGAAGCAAAATTGTTCAAATACAATATTTGTGGCTTTAAGAGATCTCTCTCTCATCCTCGCATAACTCAGCATAACTTCCGATATCTATATAGAGCTCTCCTTTTAAACACATATCCTCTGTTTCATTTTGTAGCTCCTCTGCATGCACCCCATATAGAGTAGTAGCATCTTGATGCTCGTCTGGCAGCACCGCAGCGGCTTCTGATTGAGCATCTTCTCTGATCTCCTCCATTGATGCCGTTGTGATTGGCACATGGTAGCCTTCATACGTCCTTGCACTACGAGGGGCTACCTCTATGACGTACCACCAGTTTGATGTAGACTTTGTAGGATGAAATATTACCTGCCAGAGCCACATAACTTACATGAGAGCTTTCAAGCACATAAATTGTAAAAGGGGGATGTTAACTATTTACATACTTACTTGTTCACAATGCTCGGGTAGTACGAAAGTGTCTCTTAGGTCAGTCCATTTCTTAGTAGAATCCACCTCAAGAAAATCAGACTCTCCTCTACGCACAGTAGCGTTGCGACCCTCCATGATTATCTTGAACCATTGCACGTCGAACAAGTCGACAAAAAATCCTCTCTAATCGATCCTCAAAATCTCTTGTAGCGTGCCGAAGTAAGTGAGTTCCGCCACCACAGGATCTGCATCAGAGGAACGTCGTCGACTAGACTGTTCAAATTTTGCCATGATTCCACAATCTTGAGTAAAACGCTTTTTGTCGATTCGTTCCACCCTAAAATGTCGACCTTTACACATGATTCTCTGGAAGATACGCTTGATGACCTTCGTAGATTTGCTTCTTCAGTGAGGGCGCCCTACGTGCATTCAGTCTAGGTCCACATGTGACACATGCTCTGTATCCGCTTGTTTGAAGCCCTGCATGTATACACATGATAATAGATCAACTATGGGAAAAAACAAGATTTACAGTGTCTGAGTGAGGAGTGTCAATAGATCACCTGAGCATTCTGTTAGCCCGGGATAGTCAGGCATGGTCCACATTAGAATGCCTCTGATCAAAGCATTCCGTCGTCCTATGTGTCAGCTCATATCCACCACCTCTATGCCAATCCACAATTGTTGTAGCTCTTCCAATAGTGGACAAAGATACACATCCATATTCTCCACTTTATATCGCCCTGGCACAATCAAGCTTAGCCATAGGTGGCCCTTCTTCGTAGTCAACCACGGGGGAATGTTGTAGTTGACGATGACAACGGGCCATACACTGTAAGATGTTGATCTTTGACCAAATGGATTTACGCCATCCATAGCTAGGCCTAAGCGCAAATTTCGAGCTTCCCTGGCAAAATCCGACCATGTTCCATCTATATGTTTCCAGGATGCGCAATCTGTAGGAATTCGTAGCACACCATCCGAAGATTTATTCTCCTCATGCCATGATGCTAGGGCGTCCATGGACTTACATTCGAAGAAATGCTTGATGCGAGGAAGCAGAGGAAAATGTCGCAAAACCTTTTGTGGAATTTTTGTCCCGTGGAGATCTACTCGATATCTTTCGGAATCACATTTCGGACACTTCTCCATGTCTATGTATTCCCCTCTGAAAAGAATGCAGTCATTAGGACAAGCGTGGGTAGAATTGTAATCCATCCCCAAGTTTCGCAACATCTTTCTTGCTTCATCTCGGGAATCTGGCATCACATTGTCAGCTGGTAGTATGTGCTCTTTAAGCAATCTACACAACATAAAAATACGTACAGTCGTGTAAAAATCTATCAGATCATTATACATTTAGAGTTTTATTAAAGTAAACTAATTGTAATAGATCACCTGAAAAGCGCTGTGACGCTAGTGTCACTCCATCCAAACGTTGCCTGCATGTTGAGAAGAACCAGGAGTGCTTTCAATCTAGACATACGTGCTCCATTATACAATGGCGTATCGGCTTCACTTTTCATATCATCATAGATAAGCCTTTCTGAATCCATGATCGTCTCGATCATTTCATCAATCTCGGGCTCAAACATTGCCTCGTTGGGAATGTGCTCTGCATGATCATCCCTCGAGCTGTCAGAGGCTACATCTTGTGGCCTCACATATGCTGCTTGACCAAAGCGCCTACGAACACGTCTATTGGGTTGCAAGATTGCTGCTTGTTGGCCAGCGTCAGAGTCCGACGAGTTATAATTGGCAACAACTCGATCTATAATAGATGGATCGAACTCGCCAAATTCACGAACGTGCTGCAAAGAAACACATCTTGTCCGTCGCACAGCATGCTTGCATTGATTACAAGGACATAAGACCCTCGTTGAGAGATAGGTGTTTCGGTTGGACGGTCCCACATCCTCGTCACTACTCATAATGAGGATAAAAATCTTATAACCTGGACAACAAATTTAATATTCTATTGGCATTCTTCGTCTTCTCTCTCTCTCTCTCTCTCTCTCTCTCTCTCTCTCTCTCTCTCTCTCTACCTCACATTCTCCAGTCATGTCCAATCCCCGCACACCTCGGTCTAGAGGTGCACGGAGATCAGAACCACCTGGTTATAATCTCGTCTTTATTGGTCAATACCTATATTTGTGGGTACAAGAAATCTACAGACCCACGTCTACATGATACTGCATGTAGTGGAAAAAACCCCTTTGCCTCTTCTCTAGCTGTAGCACTTCACAGCATCTTAACATCTTTTCACAGTAGATCTTTTCACTGTTCGTCTAACTCTAAAACCTAAACCGTAAGTAATTCTTGCGTGGACTCGATCTAACGTAAATAAGCGTAAATCTAAATACACGTAAATCTAACTAAAAATAAACCTAAATCTAATTTAACGTAAGTCTACATCTAACCTAATCTTTAACGTCTTTTGGGATAGTTTCCTACGACGTTAAAACTCTGTTCTTCTTGTGTGTGTGTGTGTGTGTGTGGGTAAACCTAAATAAACCTAAGTCTAATCTAATATAACATAAATCTAAATCTAACGTAAATTATGTTATATTAAAAACAAAGAACTAAACTAACAAGGATTATAAGAACCTTAAAACTGATTTAACACATAATTTTTCACATAACTCGGCAAGAGTTGGCATTCTCATCACTAAAGATGTGAGAGTTAACTTCCGGCGGTGACGCTGCCTCATCTCCATCCACATCTGATGATAGCAATTGGCCCTTTAGACCGTTCTTGCTCTTGTTACTAACTTTGAAGTTGCTGTTGAATGACTAGAGGTTGTCTAGATGGTCATTGTGTCGGGGATGTAGTGACTCTTGCCACCCTGAAGATCCACCTTCTTCCCTATCTTCTGAAGACATTTCACCAATACTTTTGGATCGAAGGAGCCCACCATGAGTGAAGGCAGCAATACCCTATATTCCATTGAGGGCTTTCTTCCCCCACTTCATGCAGGCATCGCAGTGTATGGAGACCTAAATCTAATCTAATATAACGTAAATCTAAATCAAGCGTAAATAAACGTAAATCTAATTAAAAATAAACCTAAATCTAATTTAACATAAGTCTACATCTAACCTAATCTTTAACGTCTTTTAGGATAGTTTCCTACGACGTTATAACTCTCTTCTTCTTGTGTGTGTGCGCGTGTGTGGATGTGTGTGCCAATAAAAAGAGATAAATGGTATAACCTTTCTATCACCCATGCCAAGTATGATAGATTGGTTATGCCATTTCCCTCTTGAATAATAGGTCTTGAGTTCAACTCCTCGTCGGCTAGATCTTTAGGTCTTTTAATTTTAATTAGTTTCCTACGACGTTAAATTAGTTTCTCTCTCTTTCTCTCTCAATGTGTGTGCGTTTTTTTGTTTATGCATGTTTTCTCTCTCTTTTCCTCTCTCAATGTGTGCGTTTTTTGTTTATGCATGTTCTCTCTCTCTTTTCCTCTCTCAATGTGTGCGTTTTTTGTTTATGCATCCTCTCTCTCTCTTTTCCTCTCTCAATGTGTGTGTGCATTCTTTGTTTATGTATGTGTGTGTGCGTTTTTGTTTATGTTTGTACTCTCTCTCTCCTCTCTCTCTCTCTCTCTCTCTCTCTCTCTCAAAAACACTATGTGTGTGTGTGTGTGTGTGTGTGTGAGAGAGAGAGAGAGAGAGAGAGGGAAAGAGAAAGAGGGGAAGGGAACATGAGAGTGAGGAGAGGGAAGGAGCATACTTGGCTCTCCTTCCTCTCCTCGTGTGTGTGTGTGTGTGTGTGTGTGGAGAAGAAAGAGAGAGAGAGAGAGAGAGAGAGAGAGAGAGAGAGGGAGAGCGTTACCTGCTCCTTGCTTGAGGGCGCCGAAAAACTCAGATTTGAGATCTGAGTTTTTGGGCGCCCGTAAATTTGCGACGCTCATAGCGATGTCGGGATTTTTTTTTTTGAGCGTCGGTGTGTGAGCGTCGCTAATATGAATAGCCTCTTGTAGTGCTTGGTAAACAAGCAGCTATCAAGATTTGTTACAATTGGATAGCTTCTTATACATCCATAAAGTTGGCTTTATGGGTTGAGAAGAACTAAATACATCCTTGGGGCCATAAATTCTAGTACACCTTCAACCCTATGCTTTGTAAAGATCTTGGAAGCTCAACTATGCAAAGAAATGATTTTGCCACTTTTGACAAAGTTGCAATTTACATCCTCTTAGAAAGCATATGGTGTGCTTCATTGTGCTAGATATCTTGTTTACTTGTTTGAAACTTGCTATCATGATTTTGAGGAATAAGGAGTATTCATATAAATTTCATTCAGTATATTGAGATAAATTTCATAGAGAATAAAACAGAGTATCCTCTATATTGTAACGTACTGTTACAGGAGAGAGACTAGACCAAAACTAGACCTCCTATTCATTAATCCTTCATCTCTCTTATAGCAAGAGAGGTTGGTTACATATGCCAAGAACCTACTAGTGTCCTCCCACACTAGGTGGTTGGACACACCTACAAGACCCACACACCACACCTCCCCCCTTAGGGAGAAAAAGATGGACATCTTTTTACAAGTTTGGACTGAGAAGGGACTCGACATAAAGGGATCAGCTCCAACGCCTCATCTGGGGGGAGTGATCATACAACAGCTTAGCGGCTAAGGACTGAGCTTGGGGAGTGGACTCGACTAGAGAGAGAACATCATCATGCCGAACACATCAAGGCATGGAACGCGTACGTCTCGCTTATGTAAACATCAGGTCGCTATCCCAATGTAATGGACAAGACGAGGAAGGACAAACTGAGGACTTCACATGTTATTTTTGCGACATACATCCATTTCCATAAGGGGTTTGGTGTGACGATAAGGATTGGTCGACAAGACTGAAATGACAAAAGACTATCACTAAATGCGTAAAAAAGATCTACTGTGGGATTCTGCATCACAACTATGAGGGCATAAAGACTGGGCACCTCTTCAACCAAACTGCAACAACTCCCGTCTCTTCGCCCGCTGAGCAACATCATAGGCAGCCTCCTTTGCACGTCGAGTTGTGTCGTAGGTAGTGTCTTTTTCTTTCACTGCGTAAAAAAGATCATATGTGGTGTTTCTTGGTTTCGTTGCAGTGTCAGCTGCACTACAACACCGCAAGTGCATACTGCTGCGATGCCAATCGCGAAGAGGGAAGCCATCACTTTGGTCCTTTGATCCACCTCTCGGCTGTGAAGTGCTTCGAGCATTCTAATTGCCGAAAATCCAAGATCTTAAGATCCCGGAACCAATGGTATATCGCGCATGTGCAGGGAGCTTTGAAGTAAGGTGAACAGAGACCGGCTGAGGTGAAAATATTTGCGCAAGATGAGGCTAAGATGTTGGCAAGCTGTTGCCGCCTTTGCCATCGCAAAACTGGCGGAGAACTAGCCTTCACTCCTTCGCTACTGCTCCCAGTTTGCACCCGAAACTGCTCGTTCAGCTGCAGATCCTTCCCTTGCTTCTGCTACCGCTTTCTCAGCAACACGTTCTTGTGCTTCTGTAGCTACCCATCCACATGCCTCAACAGCAGCCCTCTCTCGAGCATCTCTAGTCGATGGGC
Organism: Adiantum capillus-veneris; assembly: GCF_014529385.1. Taxonomy (NCBI): domain Eukaryota; kingdom Viridiplantae; phylum Streptophyta; class Polypodiopsida; order Polypodiales; family Pteridaceae; genus Adiantum; species Adiantum capillus-veneris. The sequence continues at coordinate 55,104,046 of NC_140943.1, read as the reverse complement.
TACCCTCCTCTTAGCACCTCTCTCACCCAGTATCAAACAAGAACGCCATGCTGCATACAGCAAGCAAGCTGTGGGAGCAAGAAATGTGGAATCAAGAAGGGTCCTCTAACTGCCTAAGTGCCCGCCGTCTCCACCAATGTGGTGTACCCAAATGTAGAGCAAGATTGAGACTAAATGAGCGTGCCTTTCTCCCGTTTGGCACCTCCTTATATTATCTTGTAAAGGTTACATTCCAAGAACACTTAGAGGTGTCCTCCCACACTAGGTGGTCGGACACACGACCACACCCTACACGACCACTATATGAAGATCAAAATCTCAAGTAAAACTCAGAAAATCAACAGATAAAATGTAAATAGACTGATAAGAGGACATAAAATGGAATATACTACTTAGAAGAACTATCAAAGGTTGCCAACTTGGCATAAAAGCACCTGCATCTGCTCTCAATAGAGCACAACCATATGCATCTAGAATCCCATCGGAATTAAAATGCATGTAAACGTACTATCAAAGATGCTCATAGATTTTCTTTGTGAAAAGAACCTATGATTGTCCTTGTGTATGCAAATCTATATCCAAGGGTTGTTTTTGAGAAAGCGTGTCATAATATAATATCTAACTTTACCAAATGATTTTCTCATATTAAACTGATCATTTAATGTGGGAGAATAAACAAGAACAAGAGTTAGAATAGAGACATGTGCTTCTAGACCTATCTCAACACGGGACCAAAAGGAGATATGGTTGCATCTCAATAGGGGTCCAAAAGGAGATGGTCTATCAAAGAGCAATGTGCAATAACTGCTTCTAGACTTACCTCAGCAGGGGACCAAGAGGAGAGATGGTTACATCTCAATAAGGGTCCAAAAGGAGGTAGTTTATTAAAGAGCAATGTGCATCTAATGGAGCTTAAAAGACCTTAGGGTTAGCTTCATTAAAGACCTCCAATGGTTAGTGTTCAAAGTCCTTTGACCTTAGGCGGGTGGGAACTCATCGTAAGCTTGAGGTGCTTGTCGTGCTTGATGACTAAGGTGCTTGAGGTGCTTGTCATGCGTGATGACTAAGGTACTTGAGGTGCTTGTCATACTTAATGGGGGGGGGGGGGGGGGTAAGGTGCTTGAGTCAAAAAGAGACCCTACAAACTTAATGAGGAAGGTGCTTGAGAAGCTTCCCATACATGGGGCGTAAGGTGCTTGAGTGAAAAAGAGACCCTACAAACTTAATGAGGAAGGTGCTTGAGAAGCTTCCCATACATGGGGGGTTAAGGTGCTTGAATCAAAAAGAGACCCTATCAACTTAATGAGGAAGGTGCTTGAGAAGCTTCCTATGCATGAAAGTCCAAAAGTTAGGGGAATCTTTGACTTAACTTTCCATTCACCCAAAGGGCACCCCTTTTTCAAAGGGCACATGGGACACATGTCAGACTCTCCCTATGCTTAACCACATGGTGTGTTTGATTGCTATTGGTTGGGCTAAAGAGGGGTCCAATGAGCTTCTAGTTCCATCCAACAAATATCTAGATATTTTCAAGCTCTCTCTCTCTCTCTCTAAGGGGTAAGGAGGACACTTGTCAAAAGACTACCAATGTACTTGAATGCATGCAGCATGTGATTGGCTAGAGGGAGAGGGGTCCAATGAGCTTGCAGCATCTGGAAAAGTTACAACGCGCCCAAGCAAGCAAGGGGGGTGCTAGGGGGATATACACCACACACACTCATTTGTGGATTCATTCTCACTTGGTGAAAGTTGAGGAACTCCACCTCCTTCTCCAAGCTTGTGAGAAGTAAGAGCCTACACCAACACTCTTGGCTATGGAATGCAAATCCAACCAAGAGCCATGCTTCAATACTTAAGCTTGCCATCTTCTCCATCTTCATTACTATGCTATTATGTATGCTAGCAAGAAGAGTGATGATAAGTGTCGAACTATTTCTTTCTCCTATGGAATGTTTCTTCTTCCTCTTCTCTATCCTCATTCCCCGCTCTTCATTGCATCACCTAGGTCACAAGTAACACAAAGATTGTATTGTACCAAGTATCTCTTGCAAAAGTATTGTTCATGCCAAGTTAACTAAATACCATGTTTATGTTTCTACCATCAATTAAGTTCATCCGCTATGCTCACAAAACTAATCTCAAAAAAGTGCTTTATCTAATTTCCTAATTCTGCTACTCTCAAAGTTCATAGCCCATTTCCATTACAAAGTGTCAATGGATATGTATAGGCAATACCACAAAGAACATACATATGGCAATCTAAAACAATGCTCTAAGAAATACATACAACTGTTGCTAATGACAATCTGTAACCTGCCTCTCACGGTCAACAAACTGTCTCTTTGTCTCGCTCTCTACAATGCCATAGAGCATGTGAAAATATGTAGTTGATGCCAACACCGATGCCAATGTCATGTGCCACTTCATCTATGGAAGTGGCACCTCACCCTTGCATGTCAATGTTGGAGGAGAAGACAATGCCACAAGCCAGAAAAATGGGTTGTCAATGTCGAGAAAATTGGGTATCCATGTCGACTTCAGCCGCCATACAGAATTGTCTTTCGTGCTCGAAAATGCCGAAGTTCTCAAAACCCAAAGTTGGAGTGTATGTGTATGTATATGTGTGCATACACACCGTCACTTTGTCTTGCTCTTTGTAGCATTATAGATTTTCTTTTCAATTTTCCAACACTACTCATGTGATGTAGCACTACAAAAACCTAAGGCTTCCATTTTTCACACTCCAACATTGGAGTTTCTTTGTTTACCAATGCTTCTATAAACTGTTGCAAAAACCTCCAACGTTGCAAATTTTTTCTAGTACCCAATCCTCCCTTTGGACTATCACCATAAGAAAGGGGGTTGAATGTCTCTAGAATAGCCGCGCATCAACAAGCGTTTTTGGAGAGAGAAAGGATTGGGCACACTTGTATCAGCACACATGTTAACCCGTGTAGCACGACCGTCATCTCACAGTAATCCTCAAGGGTATAAGCGTAGGTATGCATTTATTAATTGCCACGCAGATTGTCACGTTGATAGCCACTGTGATAGCCGCGATTATACCCTCCATGCAATTTATTTATAAAAAAATCCAAGGATCTTGGATGATTCAAGTTCCCATATGTGAAGACTTTGAATCATCCAAAGATCCTTGAATTTATTTATTTTTATAATATAGATATCACATTTATTTATTATTTAAAAATTCACAATATCATACAACTTTTGAAACATAAGAAACTAAAAAACAATTTATTGACAAACTTCTTTTATAAAGAGTTTGCAAAATGTATACAAGATCTTTTAGCCGGGCATCCAAAATAAAAGTGAAATATTTACAAGGGCTCTTGGTCGGGCGTTCAAAATGTGAGGGGATTATGTTGTACGAGAGATCTTGGCCGGGCGTTCAAAATGTGAGGGGATTGTAATGTTAGTATAAGTTAGTAGCCCTCATCGTCACCCTGGCCACCCTCGTCGTCCTTGCCCTCGTTAGTGCCACCTCTTCGAGTCTACACAAATAACAAAGTAAACCACATAATTAGTAAATAACAAAATTAGTTAGGTTGACTTCGTACTTGTGTAGTGGTCAAGGTATGATGAGAGCATTGGGTTGTGCTTGATTGATGTGGCCTTGTTCGAGCATCCACATGTAGGTATTGTATTCATCGTTGTGTTTCCAATACTTCACCACCTCCCTTGACACTCGATGTCCTATGATGTTTACCTGCATATTAAGCATTATTTACATTAGTTTACATCAATATTATGGTTCAAATAAAAACTAAATGTCGAGATTCTTGATAGGCTTCTGCAGAAAATTTAGCGCTCAAAATTTCAAAACTCTGATATAGCCAGCACGTTTAGAACATGCCAAAACCTCAGGGTAGACTCCTGGATCACGTGTATCCGAGTCTGGGTGTGAGAGATATGCCAAAAACCTCCATTTTCGGTCCAAAAACGTAGCATAAACTTGTTGTTGTTGCACCTACTGTAATTCAAAATAGAATTTCAGAAAATGAATATCACATTACGTTTGGATTGTGTCAAACCCCCAACTTAGACTCCTGGATCATATCCATCCGACTCCGTTTGACGGAGATATGCAAAAAACACTGTTTCGAGAGCCAAAAAACACAAAAAACGAGCTACAACACTTCTTGTTCCTGCTCTTTTTCTGCAATTAACAATGGCTTGCTACACAAGCTGAATATACATGCCTAATCTGAGATGTGACATCGTCAAGCCGTATCCACCTCCGCCGAGCTCAAGCCGCCATAGCCGAGAGTTCCGTCGATTCCGTCTCGCCGGGAAGCCATCGCACGTGCATCACCAAAGCTCTGATACCAATTGTGAGTGCGCGAATGCGGTGCGTGTATGGAGAGTGAGAAGGGGAGAGAGAGAGAGAGAGAGAGAGAGAGAGAGAGAGAGAGAGAGAGAGAGAGAGAGAGAGAGAGAGAGAGAGAGAGAGAGAGAGAGAGAGAGAGAGAGAGAGAGAGAGAGAGAGAGAGAGTACACAGGATGTAGGTGGAGCTCCCAAATCTCACTGTATGAGCACAATATGAGAATGAGTGAGAGCTCCTTATTCTTTGTATGTATAAAGAATAAGGAGATAAATTAGGTGGTCGGGCACTGGCCGGCGGACACGGGCAAAGCACGGTGAGGCACACCTCCTTTATCCAACACTGGCAAGTTAGTGGACGATCCTCCCCCACCTCCTCCAAAGCAAGCATCAAAACAAGAGCCTCCCTCGATCCTCGTCTTCGCTGGTTGTCAGTGGACTCTCGTCGGCCCCTAGAGCCACGTGAACTACGTCGCTCACTCTAACCTAAAGAAGATCGACGACCCCGAGGGCTAGGATGGCCTGATGGTCAAAGCGGGGAGGGTTGATGCGAGGGAATCGTAGAAGAGGGTGCCGAGGGAAATAGTGAAGGAAATGTAGTAACAGGGACCGAGGGATAGGGTGAAGGAAATGTAGTGGGGGGTGCCGAGCGAAAGGGTGAAGGGAAGGTAGTGGGGACCTACGAGGGCATGGACAAGGGTGAGGGAGAAATCCCATACTAGGACAGTGGATGTGGCGTATATGAAGAGAAGATCCCTTGCGAAGCTTTCTCATACTCTTGCGGCATGCGCAAGAATGAGGGTATTTGGGGATCCATAGGGACCAACTGAGGAGGAGGACAAGGAGGGGAGTGGTCATAGGGACCGGAGCTCCCAGAAGGATTCCCAAAAGAGGAACCCACGGTTATTCTAAAAGAGTGAAAAAAAAAAATCTTGCCCGGCCATGTTTGGCGGCGGACGAAGCAACAAACGGCCGTTGCCAGAAGAAGCATATTTTTCTGAGAAACCATTGTAAAATTCTTTTGTAAAGAAGCATCTCTAAGCCGGGAATTTGTCAAAGGATGTATGATTATTCTTATGGGAGCAATTGTATATTAGAGAGCCAGTTAGAAGTTTGGGAGCTTATGGCCGGACAAGCCATTTTGTAAAGACCTAATCTATAAAGGTCATTTTTTGTAAGTTTGAAGATAATCTTTTAATGGATAACTGAGAAGACAGCGTACGTTTGAGAGCTTCTTCTTGTTCAAACTTGTAATCTTCACCATTGCGGCTACGGTAATCCAAATTTAGATTTGATTATTGCATTGTGTTCCTCTCCTCTTGCTCTTTCATTCAAGTGTAATCATTCAAGATTCGGTGTAGGTTTTCAACTACGAGTTTGAGGCCTTAAATCACTGTTTTGAGTGTCTATATGCGTGTTTTATGTTGTTTTGACCCTAGGAGGGGCTTTAGGGACCCTAAAACGACCCATTAGGATCACCTGTTCGCTGTTTTTGCTGACTTTGGGACGAACGATCACGATCGTTGTACCTCTCCATAATGCTGTGACAGTGATAGGATATGTTCCTAATAGTCCCCTGTAGCTTCCCTTCAAGTTTCATGCAATTTTGATATGATTTGTAGGGTAAACGGGGTGATGATTGAAGAGCTGTGTAGGAGGACATAGGCAGATTACTTGGTGGTAATGCGTTTGATTCGCTTGTAGAGTTAGTAGTTGCATCTCTTCGAGTTCACTTCATTAGGAATGACATCCTAGTGAGTTTCCATGCCTCATCCGAGTCGCTTCCCCTGTATTGATAAATATGTTGATGCTTGAGAGCTATGCTATGGACGTCCGTCGGCGACCCGCAAACATTGACCCACAAACCCGCAAACTCAGACAAGGAAGGGGGGAGTAATTGATGAATCTAGCAACAGTCAGGGCCATTAAGGGGTCTAACGTGTATATATGTACATAATGTGTGTGTGTGTGTTTTGCATTATTTAGAGTTCAGTTTCGAACATATTCGATCAAAACCTGGCAATTTTAGCGTTTTTGTATCATCCGACCAGCATAATAATGAGCTGTAATGACAAAATCCGGAGCATTGGGATGCTTCTAGAGAAAATATGTGCTTAGGGGTGAGTATAATAATTTTGGCCAAATTTTGCCAGTTAATAAGTATTTCCAATTTATTTTGTTTGATTTTTGTTAATAAAACATCAAAAATTAAAAAAATCTCGCTCACAAGTGTCGGAATCAAATTCTGGAAGCAAACGCCGAAGTATCATGATAAGGTTATCAAGCATGGAAGATATGAAGCTAATCTGAAGATGTCGAATTTCAGCCTTAATAATCATGACTATATTTTGCCAAAATCGCATCAAATGGTCATACGACGCCGGAACGACAAGCGGCTCGACCCACAGGTGGTATGCAGATTATATCGGGATCAAAGGTGAGAAAAATCAGCCTTGTGTCACGAAAATCTCGGAAAGATATAGTCCAGGTAGGCCAAACTCTAGCTCATTGTTCATTTTCACCTTTTGAGAGAGAAGGAGAGAGCTTTTTGACCTAGAGCGAGCTGCCACGTTTCTACCCCGTACGGACGGTCGGAGCCAGCATTTCACACCAGATTTCACAGGTATGTTCCCTATCAAGTAAAGATCAAGTCTATTATGCATGCAAGCGCGAATCATTGCACAAACGGGCGAAGGGATCAAATCAAAGTCGGATCGGGTCAAAGAGGTCAAGGGCCCTTAGAGGCATTCAAACAAAACTTTTTTCAGGCACAGAACACATCAATGTGCTCCCCACAAGGTCAGGAACAAACCCATATGGTCAAATCACAATTTGGTGGTGGTACACCAATCGCGATCGGTGTACCTTACTGACAAAACTGGGACAGAGCATGCAAAACACCTCTCCTCAGCCTCGCCTACAATCTGCTGGTGTCAAAATCAATTTTGGCCTCCATGGTACGGCTCGACCCACAGGTGGTATGCACGTGGTGATGGTACAGACATCCAATGTCGCTAGTATGTGTTCCCATTCCAGAGGTTCTAAGGCATCTTTGGGAAAAGATTTAGGAATGTAATCCTTGTCCTCCATAGCTCTTTCTGAGATGCATTCCTCTCTTTTTAAGCTCCCACAATGTGAAGCTCCGTACATCCATAGCTCTTTTTTCTGCCCTAACCATGCTGGGAGTTCGGACACTGCCAATGTAGCTGAATCAAACTCTTCCACTGGTGTCTAGCTCACATCCTTGTAACTATGGTCTTTTAGGCATATTTTGGTTGTATTCTCCCCACGTCTAAGGTATATGTGGTCGTAACCCCAATCCTGGACCATCTTTAATTGTCTCATGAATGGTCTTCCCAAGATGATCTCGTAATTGTTCTTTTTGTCGAAATCAACTATTGCAAATGTATGCTCATACTCGATTCCGCAAGAGGTGATAATTACTTTTTCTAAAAGTCCTAGAGGCTTTTCCATGAACCCATCTGCTAGTTGCAATTTCATTCTGGTAGCTCTCAAAGCCGGCTTTCCCCATTTTTTCCAGATTTCTTTGGTGGCGATAGCGACTCCTGCTCCACTGTCAAGAATAGCTTTGGATACTACTCCTTGAAATTCTATTGGTAGTGTGGTATTGCCATCTTCTCCCTCGCAATATTCTCCAACCTTGTTTAAAGGTACAGGCCTAGTGTTTAATTGAGGCTTGTTCAATTCTCTGATCCCTTGTTGAAGCTTTGAGGTAGGGTCTTTTACTCCAAATTTTTCTAAGCATTTGCCTACGGTGGTCCACATATTTGGTCGTAACCTCAGGAGTTCGGCTAACGTGATTGTGCATGCCACAGGGGTGGACAATAACTCAATCAACCCTTGTGAATCCATCACTCTATTGGAAGAAAGTCTTTGAGATGGGATTGCTCTCACCTCAGACTTAGCTTCATACTCCCCTAGGTATGAGGGTAGAGTTTTTAGCGAGTTTGGTTGGTTGTGCCCCGAACTAATTGAACCCTAGTCTTCCCTGTGTGAATGCATATCAAAGTTCATTTGTGATCTTGCCTCAAAATCTTCAATGGGAGGTAAGATGTCATTTTTCTCCTTTCTCGTGCTATTTATTTGGTGGTTCACCCTGTTAGCTTCATTTTCTTCCCAGATTTGCTTCCACGGGTCATCTAGACTGTTACAATCCTTACCCATTTCTACCAATGTTTTAGGCTGGAAACCATCAATTGTCTCATTTGTTGTATTTGGCACTATGATAGGTTCTCTCTTAGACTCAAAGACAGTTGTGAGTCTCTCCTTTGTGTCTACTTGTTTCTCTAGAGTTGGTTTGATAGGGGTTGGTGCTAATACCTCGTGCCAACTTGCAGGTTTACCAAGCGGATTTTCTATCAAGGATTGGGTTGTTTCAATCATCTTTCAACACATTTCCAACCTCTGTTTTTCTATTTCCGCATATGGATAAGTCATCCATCTTTGCTCTTGGGTTTGGTTGTTTTTGAGTCTGGCTTCGTATGCTTTTAAAAGTGCATCCAACTGCTCATTTACTTTTTCTACCAGCACTGATCCTTTTGATCCTGTGCTTCCGGGTTCCTTTAATTCCTTGGGCCCTATTGTTGTCGCAGTGGGTGAGCTTAAACTAGTTAGATCCTTTAACCGCTCTAATCTATCCTTTGTGTGTTTTAACTTCTTGGATAGAGCGGTTTGCTCTCGTTATCTCCTGGCTTTCATACGCGCCTTTCTAGCTTTCCAAGTGCTTCTCTGATTTTTCATTTCTGCACTTGGGGCATCGGTCTTTGGCTCTTCAATTATGGGTTCGTTTGTCATTCTTTGAGCTTGTGCTCGTGTCACTGCCTGAATAGGTATTACTGTCTCGTTTTCTGACCCTCCACTGGAAGGCACTGCTTCCAGCATGTTCAAAGTAGTTTTTGCTCCTTTGCTCGGGTTCTTAGGGAAATCAGGAATCAAATGAGTAATTCCACACTCGGTGCAATATGCGGTGACTCTACTGATTTCATCATGAGGACAGTCTCTTAGCCAATGGTCTCCACCACACTTGTAGCAGGTTCCCTTAGGCTGTTGAGGTGCTCCTTGAGCTCCTCTTTGTTGGTATGCATGCCTCTACCCGCCCATGCCTCCGTTGGCTATGAACAACAGTGTTCGTTCATCCAAGCTGTATCTTTCTTCTCCTGCTGCCTGTGCAGCTGTTGGTGGTCCTGTACTTCCAATCATGCTCCAAGGTTCTGGCATTGGGGATTCTTTCGGTGTATAATAGACAGGATTTTCTGCATATCCATTGGAATCATCGTAATATGCATGCATAGGTACCAAAGCCTTCTCTTCTGGTTCGTTTACCGTTGGTGTGTATCTTATGCCGACTGGTCGTAATCCTGGTAGGGATGGTTGTTACCCCAATACTAGTTGTGGTCTTTCTAAACCTACAGGTCCTGGTAGGTTGGTTACTTGATAACTAGGCATCAGTGGAAGTTGAGGAGATGCCACCTGAACTTGGGGAGCATATGGTCGCTCTCTCACATATCTCTTGTTATAATAACATTCCTCCTTCACATGGTCATCCATTTTTGTTCAATAGCACACCACTTCGGCTATTTAGCCTGAGGCTTGGCATACATATTAGTTTTTTTTAGCACTTCCTCTAGAAGCTGCTCCTGGATTATAGCTACTTCTCCTTTTGGTGTTGTCTTAGCGGACTTGCTTCCACTTTGTTGTGAGGATGAATCCTCATCAAGATCCTTGAATTCGCCCTCCTTGTAGACCGCACAATTGTCTACAAGGTAAAGATCCTCCTTAGTTAATTCATTTAACGTCGTGCTCCTCTTCATATGTAAGTCCTTCTGGAGATCTGCGTTCCTTAGTCCTTGAATAAATATAAGCATAAGTCTGGACTGAGTTGGCAGTTCTTCCACAGGGCAGAACTTCACATATCTTTTTAGTCGTAGGGCTGCCTTTTGTACATATTCCCCTTCTTTCTGTTTGAATTTATGGATTTGTGAGACTGTATTATGAGTTATCCCCCTTTGTAACAATTCCTCAATAAACTCGTCAAAAACCTCCTCCATAGACTCGAAATCTCTACGCTCCACAGAGTCAAACCAAGTAGCGGCATCCTCCTCTAGAGTAAGCCCAAACCTTGCAAATTGAGTAGGGAAGTCCAACACTTCTTCAGCTCTAATTACACCCACAAAGGCTACTACATGATCCCTAGGGTCTCTGTTTCCCATGTATTTCTTGTTTACCCATTTTTGCACTTGAGAAGGTCTAATTCTACGATGGTCTACAAATCTCATCATTGGTTCTCCTCGTCCTACTCGATATACCTCCTCTGGCCTTCAGTAGTGGGAGGGTTCCTCTCCCAGAGGTGCCCCTAAGCCATAATTTCTAATGGTTTTTGCAAGAGGTGGTTCATCTCTTCAAACTTGTTCTATGGGTTGTCTTCCAGGCTGTGCCGACTCTTGAGTTTTTGGCTTACTCTCACCTTGATATTGTGAATAGAGTGGTGGTTCTTGTAAATCTCTTAGCCCTCTTGCAGCTGGATAACCATCTCTGTTTCATTTTTGTTCTAATGTCGCACTTTGTTGAAGCCATGCCTGCAATGATGGTTGGGTTGCTTGTTGGTTTTGGTAGTTGAACGTCTGTTGTCGGTTAGAATGTGATATTGTCTTGCACTCTTCTAAAAATGGATTTGTTGACTTGCTAGGGGTATAGGTGGACCTTGGTACTTCTTCGGGGGCATATGTTGATGTTTCTGGACGTGTTTCCTTTTCTACCCCCTCTGGGAGGATTCGTTTGTATTCTCTTCCGTACCTATCAACAAAAATGATATCCTTCCCCATAGCAATTTCATAAGAGAATAAGTAAAGAACCTTGTCTTTGCTTAATTCATTTGGGTAGGGTTCTTTGCATCAAAAATAAGAGACTACTCCCCCGCTCTCATGCTTGTAAATTCCCACATTCTCATTATAGGTAGAGACCCTGGTTGTTTTTTTATCATACATACACTTAGGATCGCCAGGGCATTTTTTCCTTCCTTACAAGGTTTTTTCCCCCGTGCATTGTATATACGCCCATTAATTCTAGGGCTATCTATCTTTCCATTTCACAAGTTGTTGTTTGCCTTGAGCTTCCTTCGTCTTCTCCAAGCTCTGTGTGTTTTGCTCTAACCCTGTTTTCGACACTGTCGGACACAACCACAAAACAACCCTAACTTCCTATTCTAATTTTGGGAGATATTGTAGCCACCACCAGACAAGAATCTGAGCTCTAACACCTTGAAGAGTACATGAATGCGGTGTGTTTGCAGAGAGAGAGAGACCATAGGGTTATATATGCTACTCCAAGAGTACAAGGGTGTTGTATTGGGGAATATGATGTAGCTTGGTTATGTATGCTACCTCAAGAGTTGGGTATGCAGTTCGAGAGACTAGCTATCAATTAACTTGAATCCAATCAAACTTGCATACAACTAGCACAAAATCAAGTGTTCCCTGCATGGGTGAAGCACCTACCACTTTATTGGAGATTGGGTTTGTCATTGACCTTAGGTACATGACTACGGATGTCTTTATAATTAAGACCCTTGGAGAAGAGAAGTTGCAACATGCTTTTGAGTGATGCACATATTGTAGTAGAAGAGATGGTGGTTGGCTTACAAGAGAGTGTTGAGACATCAAGGTCACCACATAGTTACCTTTATTATTGATATGACGTAAGCAAGAACCCAGCATTTTTGGTAGTGATACTACCCATTGAGATGACCCGATGCTAATAATGATGGCCCTTATATTGCCATGTTACGCAATAGCACCTCTCTCCTTCTCTACCTCTTTATGGCGCTTGCCCCTTCTAAATGTATCAGCTTGCTTAGTGGACAAAATCCATGGGATAATTTTTTGACATTGTCAATATTTTTTTTAAACTCTGTAGCACCTCTCTCCTTCTCTATCTCTCTATGGGGCTTGCCCCTTCTAAATGTATCAACTTGATTAGTTGACGAAAGCCATGGGATAACTATTTGATGTTGTCAATCTTGTCGCAAGGGTGTTGTGAAAGTCAAGTGATGCTTGGATTTGAATCCCGCATTCTCAAAATGAAAGATGCAGCTACCATGCCCTAGGCCTAGCTTCACTACAGTAGTTGCCTCTAACACCACTTGGCCCGCATGTCGTCCAAGAGAAGGAAACCTTGGGGACTAGAAGTAGACCACACAATTTATAGCCAAAACAATGCCAAGCTATCCTGTAGTCAGGGACTATTTGGTTACGAGTCGCGACATTTGGAGCACTTTCTGGGTGCTGGCGTGTCACATGTAAGAATGATGATTTGAAACCGATGAAAAGGTCCTCTTGATCAGCTAAACGCGGTTTACATGGTTAAAAAATCAAAATGTTGATGACATCGAGGCACACATCAACAACAACAGGGAACAACCAGGTAACGTGTCAAATCTCACAAGCTATCCTTAGCTACCCTTCGAGACTATATAGAAGCATCCAATATGTTTTGTAGCTTTGTTAATAGTTTGTGTTGCTTTGAGAGTGACGGGTGATATGATGTGATAATTTGAAACCGTAGGTAATTTGTTTTGTTTTTTTGTTGAAAATGTCGTGACTAGCTAAACGCGCGGGTTAAAAAATCAAAATGTTGACGTCGAGGCGGGCATCAGCAACACGGAACAAGCAGGTAGCATTGAATACATGCAAGACTCCGTCCCCGGAGCAATGCCCATAAAAGGAGACGAACCCATCAAGTGCCTCATCACATCATTAGCTCTCCGGACTTTTACGCATTTCCATAATTCTTCACCCATGCCATCCCACAGCCCTGATCGCGCCTCTGCATCACGCCGTTCTTGGTATGAGAAAGCTGACACTCATTTGGTCAAACAAGGCTTTTGTAATAGTCCAAATGAAAGCACATTGTATGTCAAGGGTGAGGGAGATGTAATTCTCATTGTTGTTCTTTATGTGGATGATTTGCTGATCACTGGTCCCAGTGAGGCACATATTGTTGAATTTAAGGCTGATTTGAATGCTACTTTCAAGATGGAAGATTTGGGGTTGTTGCATCATTACTTGGGCATATAGTTTAAGCAGTGTGATGGTGGTATTTCCTTGTGTCAAAAAAGTTACATAGAGACATTGTGATGTAAGTTTGGACTTGAGGATTGCAAACCTATTGCCACTCTCATGGAAATAGGTTTGAAATTGAGTCTACGTGATGCTGGTGATCTTGCAGATGTCACTCTTTACCAAACTGCTGTTGGATGCCTCATTTATGTATGCAACACAAGGTCGGATATTCAGTTTGCAGTCTCACAGGTCATCAAATATAGGCATAAAGCATTGGCAAGATGTCAAGAGGATTTTCCACTACTTGAGTGGCACTTTAATATTGGCTAGTTTTATCCCATGGGGGGATCACTTTCGCCAAACATACATGCTTTTTCGGAGTCATATTGGGCTGGTTGTTTTAACACGTGAGTGTCCACAAGTGGTTTTTGTTTCATGCTTGGCAGTTCATATGTATCATGGTTGAGCAGGAAGCAACCTACTATGGCCACTTCTATTTGTGAGGCTGAGTACAGGGTAGTCTTCACAGCTACGGTTGAGTGTGTATGGTTCATATGCCTTATTGCTGATTTGGGTGTTGGACAAGACACTGCCAACACTATCTACACTGACAGTTAGAGCGCATTGGCAGTTGCGAGGAACCCAGTTTTTCATGCTCGCACAAAGCACATTGAGGTGCATTACCACTACGTCAGGGAGAGGCTCTCAGCAGGACAGATCAACTTGGCTTATGTGCCAACACAGAGGACAACCTTGCAGATCTTTTCACAAAGGCATTGTCTCGTGATAAGTTCGAAGCTTTCCACAAAGCTTTGGGCTTGCTCCCCTTTGTGGACTGATCATGTCCTCAGGGCATGGCACTTCCCTTTGCTCATGTGCGAGCTCTCGTTCACCACATCACTTCAGGGGGGTTTGTTACCATATACATGTGGTAGTGGTGTGTGTGAATACACTTAGGATCGCCATGGCATTTTTTCCTTCCTTACAAGGTTTCCCCCGTGCATTGTATATACGCCCATTAATTCTAGGGCTATATATCTTTCCATTGCACACTGTTGTGTGCCTTGAGCTTTCTTCGTCTTCTCCAAGCTCTGTGTGTTTTGTTGCACCCCTATTTTCAACACTGTCAGACACTGCCACAAGACAACCCTAACTTCCTATTCTGCTATTGGGAGATATTGTAGCCACCACCAGACAAGAATCTGAGCTCTAACACCTTGAAGAGTACATGAATGCGGTGTGTGTGTAGAGAGAGAGAGACCATAGGGTTATATATGCTACTTCAAGAGTACAAGGGTGTTGTATTGGGGAATATGATGTAGCTTCGTTATGTATGCTACCTCAAGAATTGGGTATGCAGGTCGAGAGACTAGCTGTCATTTAACTTGAGTCCAATCTTACTAGAATACAACTAGCACAAAATCAAGTGTTCCCTGCATGGGTGAAGCACCTAACACTTTATTAGAGATAGGGTTCGTCATTGACCTTAGGTACATGACTACGAATGTCTTTATAATTAAGACCCATGGAGAAGAGAAGTTGCAACATGCTTTTGAGTGATGCACATGTAGTAGATGAGATGGTGGTGGGCTTCCAAGAGAGTGTTGAGACATCAAGGTCACCATATAGTTTGCCCCAATAAATGTTGGACTACATTTATTATTGATATGACGTAAGCAAGCACGAGCATTTTTGGTAGTGATACTACTCATTGAGATGACCAGAATGCTAATAATGATGGCCCTTATATTGCCATGTTACTCAGTAGCACCTCTCTCCTTCTCTATCTCTTTATGGGGCTTGCCCCTTTTAACTGTATCAGCTTGATTAGTGGACGAAATCCATGGGATAATTTTTTGAAGTTGTCAATATTTTTTTTAAACTCTATAGCACCTCTCTCCTTCTCTATCTCTCTATGGGGCTTGCCCCTTCTAAATGTATCAACTTGATTAGTGGACAAAAGCCATGGGATAACTATTTGACGTTGTCAATCTTGTCGCGGGGGTGTTGTGCAAGTCAAGTGACGCTTGGATTTGAACCCCCCATTCTCAAAATGAAAGATGCAGCTACCATGCCCTAGGCCTAGCTTCACTACAGTAGTTGCCTCTGACAACACTTGGCCCGCATGTCGTCCGAGAGAAGGAAACCTTTGGGACTAGAAGCAGCCCATACAATTTATAGCCAAAACAATGCCAAGCTATCCGTTAGTCAGGGACTATTTGGTTGCGAGTCGCGACATTTGGAGCACTTTCTGGGTGCCGTCGTGTCACATGTAAGGATGATAATTTGAAACCGATGAAAAGGTCCTCCTGATCAGCTAAATACATGGTTAAAAAATTAAAATGTTGATGACATCGAGGCGCACATCAACAACAACAGGGAACAACCAGGTAACATGCCAAATCTCACAAGTTATCCTTAGCTACCCTTAAAGACTATATAGAAGCATCCAATATGTTTTGTAGCTTTGTTAATAGTTTGTGTTGCTTTGAGAGTGACGGGTGATATGATGTGATAATTTGAAACCGGGGGTAATTTGTTTTTTTTTTTGGTTGAAAATGTCGTGACTAGCTAAACGCGTGGGTTAAAAAATCAAAATGTTGACGTCTAGGCGGGCATCAGCAACAAGGAACAAGCAGGTAGCATTGAACACATGCAAGACTCCGTCCCCGGAGCAACGCCCATAAAAGGAGACGAACTCATCAAGTGCCTCATCACGCATTAGCTCTCCGTCCTTTTACGCATTTCCATAATTCTTCACCCATGCCAGCCCACAACCCTGATCGCGCCTCTGCATCACGCCATTCTTGATATGAGAAAGCTGACACTCATTTGGTCAAACGAGGCTTTTGTAACAGCCCAACAGAAAGCACATTGTATGTCAAGGGTGAGGGCAATGTACTTCTCATTGTTGTTCTTTATGTGGATGATTTGCTAATCACTGGTCCCAGTGAGGCACATATTGTTGAATTTAAGGCTGATTTGAATGCTACTTTCAAGATGAAAGATTTGGGGTTGTTGCATCATTACTTGGGCATATAGTTTAAGCAGTGTGATGGTGGTATTGCCATGTGTCAAAAAAGTTACATAGAGACATTGCTATGTAAGTTTGGACTTGAGGATTGAAAACCTACGGCCACTCTCATGGAAATAGGTTTGAAATTGAGTCTACATGATGGTTGTGATCTTGCAGATGTCACTCTTTACCAAACTGTTGTTGGATGCCTCATTTATGCATGCAACACAAGGCCAAATATTCAGTTTGCAGTCTCACAGGTCAACAAATATATGCATAAAGCATTGGCAAGCTTTTAAGAGGATTTTCCACTACTTGAGTGGCACTTTAATCTTGGCTAGTTTTATCCCAAGGGGGGATCACTGTCGCCAGACTTACATGCTTTTTCGGACTCAGATTGGGCTGGTTGTTTTAACACGGGAGTGTCCACAAGTGGTTTTTGTTTCATGCTTGGCTGTTCATGTATATCATGGTTGAGTCGGAAGCCAACCTACTATGGCCACTTTTAGTTGTGAGGCTGAGTACACGGTAGTCTTCACAGTTACGGTTGAGTGTGTATGGTTCATACGCCTTATTGCTGATTTGGGTGTTTGACATGACACTGCCAACACTATCTACACTGCCAGCCAGAGCGCATTGGCAGTTGCGAGGAACCCAGTTTTTCATGCTCGCACAAATTAGCACATCGAGGTGCATTACCACTACATCAGAGAGAGGCTCTCAGTAGGAGAGATCAGCTTGGCTTATGTGCCAACACAGAGGACAACCTTGCAGATCTCGTTCACCACATCACTCCATGAAGGATTTGTTACCATATACATGTGGTAGTGATGTGTGTGAACACACTTAGGACCGCCATGGCATTTTTTCCTTCTTTAGGAGGTTTTTTCCCCGTGCATTGTATATACGCCCATTAATTCTAGGGCTATCTATCTTTCCATTACACACTGTTGTGTTTTGTTGCACCCCTGTTTTCAACACTGTCAGACACTGCCACAAGACAACCCTAACTTCCTATTTTGCTATTGGGAGATATTGTAGCCACCACCAAACAAGAATCTAAGCTCTAACCCCTTGAAGAGTACATGAATGCGGTGTGTGTGCAGAGAGAGAGAGACCATAGGGTTATATATGCTACTTCAAGAGTACAAGGGTGTTGTATTGGGGAATATGATGTAGCTTGGTTATGTATGCTACCTCAAGAATTGGGTATGCAGGTCGAGAGACTAGCTGTCATTTAACCAGAGTCCAATCTTACTAGCATACAACTAGCACAGAATCAAGTGTTCCCTACATGGGTGAAGCACCTACCACTTTATTAGAGATAGGGTTCGTCATTGACCTTAGGTACATGACTAGGGATGTCTTTATAATTAAGACCCTTGGAGAAGAGAAGTTGAAACATGCTTTTGAGTGATGCACATGTAGTAGAAGAGATGGTGTTTGGCTTCGAAGAGAGTGTTGAGACATCAAGGTCACCACATAGTTCACCCCGATAAATGTTGCACTACATTTATTATTGATATGACGTAAGCAAGCACGAGAATTTTTCGTAGTGATACTACTCATTGAGATGACCCAAATGCTAATAATGATGGCCCTTATATTGCCATGTTACTCAATAGCACCTCTCTCCTTCTCTATCTCTTTATGGGGCTTGCCCCTTCTAAATGTATCAGCTTGATTAGTGGACGAAATCCATGGGATAATGGCATTGAAACTCAGTAGCACCTCTCTCCTTCTCTATCTCTCTATGGGGCTTGCCCCTTCTAAATGTGTCAACTTGATTAGTGGACGAAATCCATGGGATAACTATTTGACGTTGTCAATCTTGTCGCGGCGGTGTTGTGCAAGTCAAGTGATGCTTGGATTTGAATCCCCCATTCTCAAAATGAAAGATGCAGGTACCATGCCCCAATCCTAGCTTCACTACAGTAGTTGCCTCTGACACCACTTGGCCCGCATGTCGTCCGAGAGAAGGAAACCTTGGGGACTAGAAGCAACCCATACAATTTATAGCCAAAACAATGCCAAGCTATCCTTTAGTGAGGGACTATTTGGTTGTGAGCTCTTTTTGGGTGTTGTCGTGTCACATGTAAGGATGATAGTTTGAAACCGATGAAAAGGTCGTCCTGATCATCTAAACGCAATTTACGTGGTTAAAAAATCAAAATGTTGACGACGTCGAGGCGCACATCAACAACAAGGAACAAGCAGGTAACGTGCCAAATCTCACTAACATTGAGCACTTCTAATCTAGTGTTTGTAGTCCCATGCGTCCTTACAAATCTAAGGTATCCCCCTGAAAGGTACAATGAAATTATAAATAAAGGACTATTTATTCTATTCTAATTCTATAATATCGTCTTCTCTTCTCGATACTTATCCTTTAAAATTTGTACATTAGGTCATGCTCACATTATTAATTGCAAATTTTTATCGCGGCCAGCAACAAATGTTTTGCTCTACTCTTCGGGACAGCATGAGAATGAGTTGAAGGGCTGTAAGCACTTATGACATGGGTGCAAAGGGTCTTGGCAAAACATTGGGGGTGCTGCAACAACAATTCATAACCTAAATGATTATTATAGTACATAATGGAGAGATGCATTACCTAGTTTGGCTATAAATTGCATGGGCTGCTTCACTACACTAGTTGTCTCTGACACCACTTGGCCCGCGTTTCGTCCGAGAGAAGGAAACCTTGGGGACTAGAAGCAGCCCATACAATTTATAGCCAAATCAGTGCCAAGCTATCCTTTAGTTAGGGACTATTTAAGAGCACTAATTTGTGATGTGACTCGCGACATTTGGAGTGGTTGTTGGGTGCTGTCCTGTCACGTGTAAGGATGTTAATTTGAAATCGGTGAAAAGGGTCGTCTCTGACCAGCTAAACGCGGTTTACGTGGTTAAAAAATCAAAATGTTGACGACGTCGAGGCGCACATCAACAACAAGGAACAAGCACGTAACGTGTCAAAGCTCACAAGCTATCCTTAGGTACCCTTCAAGACTGTATAATAGAAGCATCCGAGACATTTTGTAGCTTTGTTACTAGTTTGTGTTTCTTTGAGAGTGACGGGTGCTGAACCGGAAATTATTTGTTTTGTTGAAAATGTCATGACCAGCTCACCCTTAACATCAACGGCCTGCCCTGCAAGCCTGCCGCTGCCGTGCAATCCTTTGACATCGCCCCGCACTTGCTCCGCAATGCCACCAACTTCACCGAAAACCTCGGCTCCGCTGTCAACCTGGTCACCGCCACCCACTTCGACGCCCTCAACGCGCATTGACTACAAGCCCTGCGGCATCAACTTGCCGCACTTGCACCCCGGAGCTACCGAAGTCCTCTTCCTCGCCCAAGGCAGGCTGCTTGTGGGCTTCGTCTCCACCTCCACCCAACCAACTGCCAACCAGTTCTTCTACCAAACTATCTATGTCGGTGATCTCTTCGTATTTCCCCATGGCCTTGTCCACTTCCAATTTAATCCACACAAATCCAAGCATGCCCTTGCCATCACCGCCCTCAATAGAAAAAACCCTGGTGCCTCCCAACTTGCTGTTTCCATCTTTGCATCCAATCCGCCTCTCCCCGGGAAGGTTCTCAAGACCACTCTTGGCATTGGCGATGATGGAGTGGGCCGCCTCATCGCCAGCGTCCAAAACACCCTCAACTAGGACACTCGGCCCGCTCCATGCTATCTCATTGTACATGCAGCTTAGTGCGTCGGCAAACACCCCCCCCCCCCCCAAAAAAAAAAAAAAAAGTTCTTAGGAATAGAAAGGCCCATACAATCAACCTCCCGACACAATATGACAGTCAACCAACATTGAATTTCTTGTAGTGCCAATGGCACTTGTCATCTAGTGTTTATAGTCCCATGCATCCTAACAGTTTTAAGGCATCCCCAGAAAAGGTACAATGAAATAAATAAAGGACTAATTATTCTATTCTAATTCTATAATATCGTCTTCCCTTCTCGGTACTCATCCTTTGAAAATTGTATATTATTTGCAAAATTTTATCGCGGCCAACAACAAATGTTGTGCTTTACTTGTCAGTACATCACGAGCACGAGTTGACGGGATGTAAGCACTTATGAAATGGGTGCAAAGGGTATTGGCAAAACACAGGGGGTGCTACAATGAGGCCTCCATCTAGCCATGACCTTTGGTATGGTGCTTTTGTAATGGAATTGGCCTATTTAACTTGAGAGTAGTGGAAATTAATGAGAGTACTTTTGAGAAATGACTTTGTGAGCATAGCGAGTGAACATAATTGAAGATAGCAACATAATCATAGCAATTAGTTAACTTGGCATGAACAATACTTTTGCAAGAGAGAGAATTTAGAGAACATGAAAACAGTTGAGGACAGGATTTATGTGGAGCCGGTCCACCCTCCAATAGGCATTTGTATTATGATTTCTCCCATTAAGAGAGACTTGTTACAATACAATCTTTGTGTTCCTTGTGACCTAGGTGATGCAATGGAGATGGAAAGCTTCATGCATCACAAACATAACATAAACTTGAAGAAAGCTTTTAACTGTCCCAAGCCTCAGTCCCAAGACCTCACACACCTTCGAAGGTGGAGAGAGCTAGCAAGGAATGAGGATAGGGAAGAGGAAGAAGAAACATTTCGTAGGAGAAAGAATTAGTTCCTCACTTATCATAACTCTTGTTGTTAGCATACATAATAGCATAGTAATGAAGAAGAAGGAGATGGCAAGCTTAAGCATTGAAGCATGGCTCTTGGTTGGATTTGCACTCCATATCCAAGAGTGTTGGTGTAGTCTCTCAACCTCTTCTTGCTTGGAGAAGGAGAGGGAGCTCTTGCACTTTGCATAGCACACAATAAGCATTAGGAAAAATATGAACCCTCTAGGGGCCCTTTGGGATTAAGGTTAATTAGAGGCCAGCCAATGAGAAGAGGGTGGTGGACACACTCTATGCCCTCAAAAATGTAGGGGGACAAAGTAGTCTTACACTTTTTAAATGGGCTCTTACCTAGTGAGAAGGTGGGGGGGCGGGGGGGGTGGGCCATATGGAACCTCCAACTTCCCTCCTTTTTGATCCGGTTATGAAAAAATCCCAAAAATTTGAAATTTTTCAAAAATTTCAAAACTCAAATTTCATCTTCTGAAAACCCCCCTAAAACTATTTTATGGTCAAAAAAGCTTTTTTTTATCTCAAAAAGTCAAAACGTGCATCCAAAAACCCTAAAATTCAAAATTTTTAAAAAACTTTTTTAAAAAAAAATTTGCTATCCAGAGCTCCCCCAAAATTAGTTATTAGGCAAAAAGGGATTTTCTCTCTCTAGAACCCCTTTTCCAACCCCTCCTTGGTTGCAACCATCACACTCATCCTCTACTCCAACACTCTCTCTCTTTACACCATCTCCATTGCTGCAGCAAGGAAGCTCCTCTCTCCTCCCCTACCACCTTCCATTGCCACACCAAGCAAGGCTTATCCACCTTCTCCTCCCAGTGCCACACCAAGCAAGGGTTGTCCAACTTCTCCTCCCATTGCCACAAGGGCTGACCATTTTCTCATATCACTTTATCACACCACATTGTAGCAACAAGCAAGGTTCTTCTCCTCCTCCTAGTTTGCTTTGCTCAACCATGGCCAACTCTACTTCGCAAAGGCGACCAAAGGATGAGGTCACAGCACTTGCATGCCACAACACTAGAGGTGTAGATGATGAGTGGGTGCCACAAGAGTTCACCAAAGGTGCTTGGGTATACATGCAACCATCTGCTGTTAGCCCTCATCGTGTGCGGAATCGTGCAAACTTGGATCTTCATTGGAAAGGAAAGCTCCTTCGCTTCAAGAACCGCAAAGACAAGGGGACCATAGCCATTGTGCAACATGTTTTCTCAATGTCAACCATGCACTTGCAACAACCACTTCGATTTCCAACACATTGTAAGTACATGTTTTGAGAATACAAAGCTAGGTGTGAAATCACAGTGTAATGTTATTATGGATTCATACTTAACATTTGTCATGCATTTATAGTCATATTTCCATCCACGTTGGTGGAGGAGCAGCCACTACATAGTCTCTCCGGCACATTCAATGCTATACATACGGATATTGGAGCAATAATGTTCCCGCATCTTTGCCCAACCAAACTGGTTCAAAGAAGGATTTTCTTCTATTCTCACTCCTATATTGTCCCTACTTCTACACAAGCATTTGGAACGCTTGAACCCATCAAAGTAACTTCCTTATTAAGTATGGAGTGGCCGGTCCCAGATTTTTGGTCGGTAGCATCTTTCAAGCAAAAGATGATAATGGATGTCCAAAACTCTTTGAAATACTCTAAAGCTTCTAGGTCTGTGGGCTTGAGCTGGTGTTTGCCTATTCATTGTTTTGTGCACATTTTTAAAGAGTTTGGATTTGTGGAGACTACCACAATGCTTGTATGTAAAGATGCGCATTACGAGGAATTAGGAAGGCTTTTAGAAGAGGACTGGGGTTTTGTGGAGGGCATGCACAACGGGGACCGGTACCGTTGTAAGGTTGGAGCTTCAGGTATTGGAATGCGCTATTTGAAATCCCGCACCTCCTTGTACATACAATTTCACTATGATCGTTGGATGTGCAAGCTTGGAGTGTGGACTCCCTTACAGAGTGTAGACGGCGCTCTTGCAAGCTTTGACATTGCAGTGAAGATGCCCAACGATGCTTTGGAGGTAGTCCAAGTGAACAAGCATTGGACTCTCAGTAATTTTCGAGAACATTTGGTTATTATGGGTTTTGAGGCCCTTCAACAAGCACAATTTCGTTTACAAGGTCACAAGGTGAGAATCCTTCCACCACATTTTCAATACATCATGGTTTGTCGATCATTAGATGCTTATTGTTATGAATGTCCGCAGATTGGGAAGAGAATGGAAGACAAATTGAAGGTCGAGGAGGACTGGGGGATAGATGGAACTATGCTATCGATCTTATAACTTTGTAACTCTTGCAATTTTCATATTGATCCCCGCTGTAATCAACATGATTTGCTTCGGCAAATCATGCCTTTGAATATAATTTTTTGCATTGGGATGACAAATCATTTTTTGGTGAAAGTGCCTTTTTTTTTTAATGTCTTAAAAAAAGGGTACATTATAAAAGGGGGGGCACCTAACTCATTCACTATTTTCACTTTTGCAACTTCTGAGCTCCTCCACTCTCTATCCACACCCCAGGCTAAACATGGATACTGCCACAGCCTCTGCATCTGTACCCACATCCACCCCTTTGTCACGCTTCATCCTCTTCCTCGAGGACACCAAATACAAAGGGAAGTTGGACCTCCACACCTTTTTTACTCGTCTCCCTGACCTTGACGCCACAGTTGCCCTTCACATGGATGCATTTGAGGAGATTTCTGCGTTCATGGAGGAGCACATCATAAAATATTCTGTATCTATCCCCCCACATGCAGGGATCTGGGTGCCTTGCGATCTTTTGCGCTATATACACAAAGGTGATCATCCATTCGCCAAGCGGTTGCAACGATTCCAAGAAATTGCAACCAATGCAGGCCATTACTTGGACGAGCAAGCCCCTGGGGTGTCAGCGCTCAAGAAGCGCAAGTTGGGGGTGGAGTACCTTTCTCGGCTCGCAACATTTATCTTCTTGGTGAGCGAGGAACCTGATTTGGAGGAGCTCCGCTTACCACACCTTCAAGTTGGGTCCTTTATCAAGGACACCAAGGAGCAGCAGGTTATCCCCATGAACCCTGCAGCGGAAGGAAAAGCACACCAGCTGGAGTACCCTAGGGGTCTTGAGGAAGTGGTTGAGAAATCCATAGTTGCGGCTGGCCCTAGTGACACTCCAGTGCCACTACCACTGACGGATGTGGCTATCCCAGAGGTAGAAATTAGCCGCTTCTCCTCAGTGTTAGTGGATAGGGAGGAGTTTGTGTTCCTGCATGATTTGGAAAAGCATTTGGCCTGCGCATGGATGAATGCTTGAGCGTGCTGTGCAACAGCAGCAAATGTCCCTTAGACAATACGCCAGATGCCCTAGAAAGCAAGCTCTTTCCAGATGGGGACTCTGTTGCTGACACTATTGCAGTTGTATGTGCAGAGGTCCTGGCAGCAGAGCAGTTGCACGTGGCTGATGAAGATTTCCAAGCCACGCAAGCCAAGGTTGAGGCTGCTAGGATGCCTATGCCATTATGCAACCTCCCATCTGATGATCCAAAGCTTGTATCTATGGTGCATGGGACCATTGACTTGGATGCAAAGGGCAACAGGGAGGAGGATGACAAGGAGCAGGAGGTAAACTGTACCTAATTTTCATGTTACTATTTTATCCTTCGTTGTCTTTTTTCTCAACCTTCATCGGTTTATGACAGGATGTTGTGGAGGTTGATGATTTTGCTGCAAGGACGGGTGGCAAGCGGACGGGCTTTGGACCTCAAGCTTCCCTTGCGCATTACCTCGGACAACTCCCCCCTGGCGATGTGGCCATTATCCATAATGAATTTACTCCCCAAGCCCATTTTATGACTTGGTCGTTAAAAGCTTTGAGCAAGTTTTTGTGTTTGAGTACCATTGATCAAACTGCGCATCAAGTGTTCCTAGTGCGTAGATCCCTTGTATGCACAGCGTTTGGCACTGGCTTTCGTGGTAAAGTGCTTACCCAGATAGGGATACATGCTTCCATTGGCTCAACTGACCCAAATGCCATAGCGCAGTCCCTCTTGACTGGGGAGTTGCCTTACGCGCAAAATAGGCGCCAGGAAATGGTCAAAAAAATTCTGAACTCCTCAGATACATGATGTAAAATCACCGTGCTAGAAGGAATAAAAAATATTTGAAATTGTCTCTCTATATTGCAAATTCTTTTCAATCCGATTTGTCAATCTTGAAAATTGTTTCAATTGGTGATATGAATTGCTTTTTGACTTTGTTATTTCAAGGTATGTAATTGAAGTCAAATTGAGTATAATTGTGATTTTTAAGTACCCTAGGGGGTTAGATTAGCCTATAAGCTGCAAAACATGCCTGGCCACAAGGGCGCGCAAATGGCCCATCCATCAGTTTTGGATGGGCCATTTGCGCGCCCTTGTGGCCAGGCATTTTTTGCAGCTTACAGGCTAATCTAACCCCCTAGGGTACTTAAAAAGCACAAATTTATTGCAATGTATTGGTTTTGCAACATTCATTTAAATGCAACCTTTTTATGGCAATTCCAGTATATGTTCACACTCAAGGACACTTGAAAAGCTCAAATCAATTATAAAGTGAAGTTTCCAGCAAACTATCACTTGCTCTACCTACTACACCCTTGCACCAAAAAGTCAAATTACATTGGACACTTGGTTTCACAATATGTTATTAGTTTTGATATCCTATAAGGAATTCAAAGCTTGAAATGACCAAAAAAAGGTGTCCATAAGGATCCATATAAAATATTGATGCAAAACCAATAGGTTTTAGTAAATTTGGTTATTTTAAGTACCCTTGGGGGTAGATAAGGCTACAAGGGGCAAAAAAAGGCCTGGCCACAAGGGCGCGCAAATGGCCCATCCATCAGTTTTGGATGGGCCATTTGCGCGCCCTTGTGGCCAGGCCTTTTTTTGCCCCTTGTAGGCTTATCTACCCCTAAGGTTACTTAAAATGCACAAATTTACTGAAATTGACTACAATTACATACAGAACTTGAAATTACAAAGATAATAGACAGAGTAGACACAACTGTTGATCATATTGTCATTGGAAAGTCAAATCATTACAAAGATAAGGGTGTGCAATACAAAAAGAGGGGTAACTTCGGCTAATGCTCGAAGTCTCGTCGCAATCGTCGTGCAAGTTGCATATCTTTTGGCTGTATTGTCACTCGCTTTGCATGAATGGCACATAGGTTGGTATCTTCCAACACTGAAATGATGTGGGCCTCTGCAGCTTCTTGAATAGCCTCTAGCGCTATTGCTTGCATTCTATACTGATTTCCATAGCTTTGAAGCACTTCCTTCACAGTGCGAGCAAAGGGGGCGCGTCGAATCAAGAGCTCCGTCGTCTTCTGGTAGTGGAGGATTTCTGCAAATGCCCTTGCTATTTTTCGGCGTCGCTGCGGTTGTCTTGGGGGCACTTGCACATTTGTTGGCGGGCGGCGTGAAGGCTTCTTGAAAAACTTACACTTGCGCCTGTTTACATACTTAGGGGCTGGTTCTGCAGCCTGTTCTGATTCTTCCTCTTCCCTTGGTTTCCGATCTTGTCGTGTGGGGAGAGCTCCCTTGCCTTGAGGCAATGTCTTCCCCCCAACGGCCACCCGGTGTGTGCGCGGTATGTTTTCTCGCAGCCATGGTGGCTCACTCTCTGATTCGGTGTCTGTATTGACCACCCGAGTCCTGGATGGTCCTGCTTGTGATTGGGGGCGCGACGGCTGCTCCCTATCGGACTCTGATGTTTGTTGGCCCTCTACTTCTCTCCAGCGCTGGGCACGTTGCTTCATTCTCTTTCTAGGTGTTATATCTTGAGGAGGTGGAGATTCAACAGTCCTTGATGACTCTCGTGCCCTACCACCATGTCCACTACCAGAAGAGTTCCTGGAACGGCTAGGTGTTCGTGGCCGTTTTCTTGTGCCTTTAAGCCATGACGGCTTCTCACATCCTTGGAGGGTGTTTTTGTTGGCAGGCGGATGCTCTTTCGCGGTTTGTTTGGTGCGCGCCATTTCGTTGGTAAGAGCTCACCTGTTCTTAAGAAATGAGTGCTTTATGAGAGCATGCAATATTTATAAGGGCTCATTTAAAAGGGCCCTGTTCACACTAATTTTTTTAAAAGAAGTATTATTTTTTAAATAAACATGTCGCTAAGAGTTGGACCCTGCGTTCACGTTTAGTGACTCGTGCAGTATCCACTTTGATCCTTGTCACACTCTGCATCGCCGCCATGCAGCATGCTTGGTGGGACCTTGCGACATTTGCCACTTGTTGCTATGCTCTTGACGACTCCATTTGCGCACTTCAATAGCAATCTTGGATTGTCGCGCACACTCCATTGTGAGCTTACGAGCAAATGTTGTGCAAAAAAACCAGTTGAACATCTCCTCCAAATAATCGGATTGCACCATTCCACCACCATGTCGAGTATTTTTGAAGTACACTCCCCTTGCTCGATAATGGGACTTCTCCATGCCTTGAGTGCTAAAAATTTCAAGCGATCCATACTTGTGCATAAAAAATGCACCATGCGCAAACAAGATATGCTGTTCACATGAGCAAACGATCCACATTAGTAAATAAAAACAATCCCTTGTAATGAATACACCATGAATGACTTACCATGTAATGTGTGATGTTATTTTCACCCCAAGAAAGGGTGAAGACCTTGGTAAAATCCGCCAAATCTTCTTGAAATGATTGCCGTTGTTCTTCTGTTGTGCTGTTAAGGCTCATAAGCTTGACCATTTTATCAAAATGGGCCCAAACTTGCTTGCGCTTGTTTGCAAGCTCGCCATTTGAATCATTGTCAGTAGTAGCTTTGCATAACTCCTTCCAAAGCTCCCAAAGGTTACCTGCCTGTTGGTTGGAGCTGCTTTGAGCATCATATCGACTTGGCTTTCCTTGGGAAACTTTCTTCAAAAAGTGTCTAGCTTTTTGTCCACTCATTGACACTTGTTGAGCAATTTCATGGGCCTCCCCTGTGTTCTTTGCAGCAACTATAGACACATTTCCACCATGACAGCCAATGGAATTCAAGAGTACCTCCACTCTTTCGATCGCTTCCTGGGACTTTTCCAACTGTTTCATTGTGAAAGCATAGTCAATGTGGAGCTTCAATAGCCTATCAAAAATATGCATGAATGCGTGTAATGTTCAAAAATGTACATTCGATAGAGGAAATCGAAAGATTGGATTCCAAGTGTGGTCCTTTTGATCACGGTCTGGGGCATTGAGCATGGGACATCTCAGAATAGACGCTTCCCATTCTCTACCTTCATCTCCGACATCATGACAATCTAACCCTTGTTCTCCATGCCCTTGCCATGGAAGCATGTAACTGGCCTTTGCAGTGCTCTTATGTGATTTTTGTCCATTAGGTTTGTACCCTCGAGTGCAAAATGGACAAGGCATGAGAGAAGAAGCCCCTTGTTTGCAGCCAAGCAAACACTTTATGGTCTTCAAATCCCCACCTAAGTGCCACTCCACATCATAACTACCAAAGCCCTCAATCTCCAACTTCTGACCTGCAATTTGGGAGTGTATTACTTCCGTGATCCATGGAGTTCTCTCAAAAATCCACGAAAGTACTCCATTGGTCTCTTTGGGCACCTCAATAGCACCCAACCACCAAATGTCTTTCTCTGATTGCACGCTAAAAGATAGGGTGGGATATGGCTCGACTGAATCCCTTCGCTTGGTTTGCAGAAGGGCCTCGTTCATTAGAGTGACACTTAGCCTCTCTAACCTTCGGCCTTTCACTATTTGACACTCATCGAGTTTCAGCACAAAAGCGACTTTTGTGCCAAGCACTACAAAATAAATAGTGCTAAGACCTTAAACTTCAGCTTCTATGAAAAGAATAATACCAAAGAAAAAAGTAAAGTGTGTCACCTTCTTCAGGTAACTCGTAAAATCTAAGCATGGCTTCTTGAAGCCTTCTAAGATCCACGAAAATATTGTTCCACATTTTGTAAGGAAAGCCCTTATTCGAAGGTCTTATGGATTGTTTCTTACCTTTTACCCTTGTCTTTGTTGCGCACGAAGCATAAAGGGAAGTTGGCATTGTGTCCTCAATGTGTAGGTATGTCCCAATGCGGGAGAACACATCTTCGTTTGTGGCCTTCTTTGCGAGCTTGACCTTGTGAGGAACAGGAAATAGGTTTTCCACAATGCCATGTTCTTTGAGGGCATCCTTTAGGAGTTGAAAAATAGCCTGATAGGCTTTGGTGCTGATTCCAGCCTCATCACAAGCTTGTTGAACGTCATCATCATTAACCACATTTCTTAATTTACGCATAAGGTCCTTGGTGAGTGCATCCTTAATGTGCTTACCTCCAGGTGATTGTAAGATAGAAATAACGTCCTCGGTATTGAGACAACTAGTGAGAAGGTTGACTCGATTATCTTGGCTTGTTCCACCGCATGCCTCCTGGATGAAGTTTCTAGCAACAAATAAACATAAATGTTAGAAAATAGTGTGAAGTAAGAATGCAGCATGCACATAAAGACCAAATCACCTTGTGGCTGTAACTCGTCGTGTCACTACAAGAGGCTATTCATATTAGCGACGCTCAAAAAAAAAATCCCGGCGTCGCTATAAGCGTCTCTATGAGCGTCGCAAATTTACAAAGAAATTTGCGACGCTCATAGCGACGCCGACTGGGGTAAAAAAAATAACCGAGCGCGCCCAAAAACTCAGATCTCAGATCTGAGTTTTTCGGCGCCCTCAAGCAAGGAGTAGGTAACGCTCTCCCTCACTCTCTCTCTCTCTCTCTCTCTCTCTCTCTCTCTCTCTCTCTCTCTCTCTTTTTCTTCTCCACACACACACACACACACACACACGCCCGAGGAGAGGAAGGAGAGCCAGGTATGCTCCTTCCCTCTCCTCATTCTCATGTTCCCTTCCCCTCTTTCTCTCTCCCTCTCTCTCTCTCTCACACACACACACATAGTGTTTTTGAGAGAGAGAGAGAGAGAGAGAGAGAGAGAGAGAGTACAAACAAAAACAAAAACGCACACACACATACATAAACAAAGAATGCACACACATTGAGAGAGAAAAAGAGAGAGAGAGCATGCATAAACAAAAAACGCACGCATTGAGAGAGGAAAAGAGAGAGAGAGAACATGCATAAACAAAAAACGCACACATTGAGAGAGGAAAAGAGAGAGAAAACATGCATACGATCCAAAAAAACGCACACACATTGAGAGAGAAAGAGAGAGAAACTAATTTAACTTCGTAGGAAACTAATTAAAATTAAAAGACCTAAAGATCTAGCCGACGAGGAGTTGAACTCAAGACCTATTATTCAAGAGGGAAATGACATAATCAATCTATCATACTTGGCATGGGTGATAGAAAGGTTATACCATTTATCTCTTTTTATCGGCACACACATCCACACACGCGCACACACACAAGAAGAAGAGAGTTATAACGTCGTAGGAAACTATCTTAAAAGACGTTAAAGATTAGGTTATATGTAGACTTACATTAAATTAGATTTAGGTTTATTTTTAACTAGATTTACGTTTATTTAAGCTAGATTTAGATTTACGTTATATTAGATTAGATTTAGGTCTCCATAGATTGCGATGCCTGCATGAAGCGGGTGAAGAAAGCCCTCAATGGAATATAGGGTATTGCTGCCTTCACTCATGGTGGGCTCCGTCGATCCAAAAGTACTGGTGAAATGTCTTCAGAAGATAAGGAAGAAGATGGATCTTCAGGGCGGCAAGAGTCACTACATCCCCGACACAATGACCATCTAGACAACCTCTAGTCATTAGACTTACGTTAAATTAGATTTAGGTTTATTTTTAGTTAGATTTACGTTTATTTAGATTTACGCTTATTTACGTTAGATCGAGTCCACGCAAGAATTACTTACGGTTTAGGGTTTAGAGTTAGACGAACAGTGAAAAGATCTACTGTGAAAAGATGTTAAGATGAAGTGAAGTGCTACAGCTAGAGAAGAGGCAAAGGGGTTTTGTCCACTACATGCAGTATCATGTAGACGTGGGTGTGTAGATTTCTTGTACCCACAAATATAGGTATTGACCAATAAAGACGAGATTATAACCCGGTGGTTCTGATCTCCGTGCACCTCTAGACTGAGGTGTGCGGGGATTGGACATGACTAGAGAATGTGAGGTAAAGAGAGAGAGAGAGAGAGAGAGAGAGAGAGAGAGAGAGAGAGAGATAAGACGAAGAATGCCAATAGAATATTAAATTTGTTGTCCAGGTTATAAGTTTTTTATCCTCATTATGAGTAGCGACGAGGATGTGGGACCGTCCAACCGAAACACCTATCTCTCAACGAGCGTCTTATGTCCTTGTAATCAATGCAAGCATGTTGTGCGACGGACAAGACGTGTTTCTTTGCAGCACGTTCGCGAATTTGGCGAGTTCGATCCATCAATTATAGATCGAGTTGTTGCCAATTATAACTCGTCGGACTCTGACGCTGGCCAACAAGCAGCAATCTTGCAACCCAATAGACATGTTCGCAGGCGCTTTGGTCAAGCAGCATATGTGAGGCCACAAGATGTAGCCTCTGACCGCTCGGGGGATGATCATGCAGAGCACATTCCCAACGAGGCAATGTTTGAGCCCGAGATTGATGAAATGATCGAGACGATCATGGATTCAGAAAGGCTTATCTATGATGATATGAAAAGTGAAGCCGATACGCCATTGTATAATGGAGCACGTATGTCTAGATTGAAAGCACTCCTGGTTCTTCTCAACATGCAGGCAAAGTTTGGATGGAGTAACACTAGCGTCACAGCGCTTTTCAGGTGATCTATTACAATTAGTTTACTTTAATAGAACTCTAAATGTATAATGATCTGATAGATTTTTACACGACTGTATCATATTTTTATGTTGTGTAGATTGCTAAAAGAGCACATACTACCAGCTGACAATGTGATGCCAGATTCCCGAGATGAAGCAAGAAAGATTTTGCGAAACTTGGGGATGGATTACAATTCTATCCACGCTTGTCCTAATGACTGCATTCTTTTCAGAGGGGAATACATAGACATGGAGAAGTGTCCGAAATGTGATTCCGAAAGATATCGAGTAGATCTCCACGGGACAAAAATTCCACAAAAGGTTTTGCGACATTTCCCTCTGCTTCCTCGCATCAAGCATTTCTTCGAATGTAAGTCCATGGCCGCCCTAGCATCATGGCATGAGGAGAATAAATCTTCGAATGGTGTGCTACGAATTCCTGCAGATTGCGTAGCGTGGAAACATATAGATGGAACATGGTCAGATTTTGCCAGGGAAGCTCGAAATTTGCGCTTAGGCCTGGCTATGGATGGCGTAAATCCATTTGGTCAAAGATCAACATCTTACAGTGTATGGCCCGTTGTCATCGTCAACTACAACATTCCCCCGTGGTTGACTACGAAGAAGGGGCACCTATGGCTAAGCTTGATTGTGCCAGGGCGATATAAAGTGGGGAATATGGATGTGTATCTTTGTCCACTATTGGAAGAGCTACAACAATTGTGGATTGGCATAGAGGTGGTGGATATGAGCCGACACACAGGACGACGGAATGCTTTGATCAGAGGCATTCTAATGTGGACCATGCATGACTATCCCGGGCTAACAGAATGCTCAGGTGATCTATTGACACTCCTCACTCAGACACTGTAAATCTTGTTTTTTCCCATAGTTGATCTATTATCATGTGTATACATGCAGGGCTTCAAACAAGCGGATACAGAGCATGTGTCACATGTGGACCTAGACTGAATGCACGTAGGGCACCCTCACTGAAGAAGCAAATCTACGAAGGTCATCAAGCGTATCTTCCAGAGAATCATGTGTTACGCGACGGCTTTTTGGGAAGAGAGCCACCAAGGATGTCTGTACAAGCATGGTTAGAGCAGAAGGAGATGTGCGATGACGGATTGCCTCCAGGTATGAAGAGACTATCTCTATGGTACGAGTTACCATACTGGCCCCGACTCATGATCAATCACTTGCTCGATCCAATGCACATATTCAAGAATGTGGGTAATCTACTATGGGACCATTTGACCGGCAAGAAAGATACTTTTGGAGCCAGAGTTGACCTTAGAAATGTGGATCGTATGGAGCAATATTGGCCGCAAACAGCGTCTGATGGATCGATAAAACTCCCTAAAGCACCATGGATTTTCACAGGAGCCCAAGAACGCAAAGTAAAAGAGACCATTCGATCTTTGCGGACCCCCACTGGCGTAATGCACTCGCTCCGAACGTGTTTTACTAAAGAAGGAAAGCTTACTGGTTTGAAGTCACACGATTGGCATAAAATGTGTCAGGTACGTTCATAGTGGACTTTAATATCATTGCATAAAATGTGGACTTTAATATCATTGCTGCACATACTTTACAGTTTATTTTACCGGTTGCCATTGAGGGATGTTTGTCTCTCGACATCCGTAACACAATCTACAAACTTGCAAAGCTGGTGCAATGGATCTCACAAAAGGAGATCAACGTAGACTCCATACCATTCGCCAAACTAAATGCTGCGGAGCTTGTGTGCATGTTTGAGAAACATTTTCCTACTACAATGCTAACCATTCAGGTGCATCTTCTTGTTCACATAGTTGATGAGGTGGAAATAGCTGGCACAGTTCATTCCAGATGGATGTTCTTCTTAGAGCGTTTCATGAAAACGCTTAAGGGATATGTGTGTCAAAAGGCACATCCGGAGGGTAGCATGGCAGAAGGTTGGTTGGTATCAGAGTCCCTAGTGTACATTGGAGAGTGGCTAGACGGATTTGATAAATCCCGGGACACGCTATGGCGAACCATAGATGATGAGCGCATATCTGGGATTGTCATGTGCAATCTCGGTGTTGAGAAGAAGATGACGGAAGATCTAGAGGCTAAAATCAACCGATTTTGCATGCTTCACAATCCAGTGATGCAAAAGTGGATTTCACAATATGAGGATGCAAAGCAAGAGCGACAAAGGGCACGAATCGAGTGGAGACGGGGAAGACGACCACCGATGCACTATCCAACGGTTCTGGAGAGCCTACCAACCTTCATGAGCTTAAGATGGTTGCACAACCAATTGAAAAGCGCACAACAATGCGGTGACAAAGTGACTGAAGAAGAGTGGGAGTACTCTCGAGGTTGCGCGACCAAGGTAAGTTTGCAATGTACGACTACCAAGTGACTTTATTTATAAACGTTTGAACGGCCACTCATAATCTTTGTTCGTTGTAGTATAAGTCATACACAGCAGCATGGTGTAAAGGTCGACATTTTAGGGTGGAACGAATCGACAAAAAGCGTTTTACTCAAGATTGTGGAATCATGGCAAAATTTGAACAGTCTAGTCGACGACGTTCCTCTGATGCAGATCCTGTGGTGGCGGAACTCACTTACTTCGGCACGCTGCAAGAGATTTTGAGGATCGATTAGAGAGGATTTTTTGTCGACTTGTTCGACGTGCAATGGTTCAAGATAATCATGGAGGGTCGCAACGCTACTGTGCGTAGAGGAGAGTCTGGTTTTCTTCAGGTGGATTCTACTAAGAAATGGACGATGAGGAGTTTCTTTCTTCTTTGTCACCGCAGCAGAGACAGTGGTACATGGAGCGTCATCGCTCTGGCGCATTATCGCGCATTCCTACTCCATCCGCATCTCCCTCTCTTTCAGAGCATTCGGTACGCTCTGAAGCTTCGGCGTCGACGAGACGAGCTTCACACTCGTCTAGACACCAGCGCTCTAGTGGTGGCGGTGGCGGTTGTTGTGGGGATTCCGCCGCCGATGCCTCCACACCGCCTCGTGTTCGACGAGGCTCTTTATCCTCCCCTTCTTTGCCCGCCCCCACACCAGCCACAGCATCGCCATCTACGCCAGGTTTTGCACGGCTGACTGTTCCTAGAAGCTACACACCTCTACCTACTCCGCCAGGAGCCACCCCACTCGACACTCCTCGCTTCGGGGCCCAGACGCCGGTGGAGACACCTGACGTCCGTACCCCCATCGACACGCCGCTAGAGACCCCTGCCGGGACACCCAGGTTCACGCGTCACCGGCCAGAGGGCTTGCCTTACTCCGTCGACATCAGCGGCGGCATCATCATGGATGATGACGGCAAGAAGGTGATCTCGCGCATGCGTGGTCTTTGCTCTCAGCTTTTTAGACACTACATACTAAACAAATGGAGTGAAGTACCAAGTGATTTAAAAAACAGAGTCATCAGCATACTTCATGATGAGTTTCCCGTTCCAACACGGGATCAGCGCTTCAATGAAGACCTGATGAAGATTCGAATGCGCGAATACTGCAAACACAAGCGTTCCAAAGTGCAAAAAGCAATCAAGAATGGGTGGAACAGGCCAGATTGGCTGGCCAAAGAAGATTGGAAGAATGCGAAGAAAGCAGCGCACGAGAATCCCGACAAGTGGAAGCAACAAAAGGATGCAGCCAGAGTGCGAGTAGAGGCAGGGAGCTCACCACTTGGGGAGCGGTGGATGGGCATCATTTGAGGCCGATTTTGTAAGTGTTTTCACATTTCTCTTTATGTTCGATAGTTTAAGGTTTATGAGTTTTTTGGTTCTAACATAATGAAATCTTTGTATGTTTTGACAGTGGTCGATGACAGGACGTGATCCCACACCGTACGAGCGCGAGTACGCAGGCAGGAAGGGCTTAAACGCCCTGATGGACATTCTCAGTTCTCGCGGCGGCATGGTTAGTATTAGGGTTTACTCTTTTTTATTTTTTGTATTGTTTTATAAATGTCGTTATATGTTTATACTTACTGAAAGCTGTCTTATTGTCTTTTTCTGCAGAATCCGACAGATACGCCGCTTGGACGTGATGAGACGTCTGACTAGACGACGTCAGTTTAGCCGTAGCTAGATAGCATTAGTTTAGGGTTTCTCATAGCTTATGTATCATGAGACGGATTTTATACGTCTTTTTGAACCATGTATATTATTACATTTTTCACCGCAGTTCCTTTTGCCAATCAATTCTTTATGCCTATGATGTTGTACAATTGTCATTATTACATTTGCCAATCAATTCATTTTGCCTATGATGTGTACAATTGTCAATTTTGCAAACAATGCGTCTTGTGGGTGACTATTTTGGGTCTATTATCTACCCTTGCACTTTTTTAAAAAAGTGAATCAAGTACAATATGGTTGATGGGTGAATGCCCTGCCACCAAAAAAAAATTCTCTCAGGCGTCGCTATAAGCGTCGCTATTTATGGCTCTGTAGCGTCGCTATGAGCGCCGCTATAGTCTTCTGTGTAAACGTCGCTATATGCGTCGCTATAGGCGTCGCTATATGCGTCGCTATGAGCGTCGCTATATAGCGACGCGTATAGCAACGCCTATAGCGACGCTCTCGTAGCGACGCTCGTAGCGACGGTTTTAGCGACGCCGGGGGTTATAAAAACCCAGTGTATTTCCGTCTCTAACAGCGTCACAAGAGCACACAACCTCTTGTAGTGTTTGCGTGCTCCTCCCGAATGTGCAAGAGTTTCAATGGATGAATACGGGCGTTTGCGTTCCCTTGCACCAAGGGGTGTTTCTTTAGGGTATGTGATGGTGTTGGTAAGCTTCTGGATGTGGGACTCCTTTTCTTGCATTTGTTGTTCAAGACTTTTAACTACCCTCTCCGAAGAGGCAACACTCTCTTGTAATGCCGTCGTCTTGAGGTGAAGAGCTTGACATTCGTGCATCCACATATGCAAAGAAGCACCTGCACACATACACAGCCGCTTGCAATAGCCTAACAAGCCTGCTTCTCCCCTCCCAAGAAATTGAAGAAATGTGGAAAGGCTATTAAACGGTGGATGGAAGCGGCTTATAGGATCGTAAGGGTACAAATGGCCATCCACCCAAATGTCAACATTGGTCTCACAAGCGGTGCGACGTTCCTGTGATGACCTTTGATCACCTTCACTAGTGGTCTTCGGTGCAAATGCCGTGGGTAAGCGAATATGTATGCTTTTGGTGTGCAAAGTACGTGGTGGTGGAAGCAAACCATTTGTGATGTCCGTGAGCACCATGGAAGCTGTTGCGTGAGGAAGCAAATGATGAAAAGATAGAGGGGGAAGGGTAGAGAGGCCGAGAAGGATGGGAGGAGAGAAGGAGGGAGGGAGGGGAGGGAGAGATTGGGGAGGAGGAGGAAGGTAGGGGCAGAGAGGGAGAGGAGACGGAGAGGGAGAGAGGAGGGAGGAGGGAGGAGGATGAGAGAACAAAATGTTTATTACTTTTTGGGAGAAAAGATTTTTGAAAAAATGGACTTTTTAAGCTTGTGGGTTAAAAAATGGGTCAAAAAATGATTTTTGGATATGTATATATGTTGGGAGGGAGTTTTAAGTAAAAAACAAATAAAAATGAAAATTTTAAAAAAAAGTCAAATTTTGACTCTTTTTGACCCACGGAATTGCTGATGTGGACACACCCCTATGCTTCCTTCACTTTTAAAAAGGCTAGAGAGAGAAAGCAACCTTTTAGGTCCACATCCTACATTTGTCTAAAAAAAAGGCTAGAAAAGCCTACTCAAAACTACCTTCTTCAATGCCCTTGCCCCCTAAACCCCACACAACATTAGCCTTAATCCCTAAAAATTAGGATTCCTTACAAGGCCCATGCAAGGTTCATATTTCTCCTAATGGAGTGTTTGTGAGTGTGTATGGGTGAGTATACCCGGCCCCTAAGAAACCCCCTAGCTTGCTTGGGTCGACCCCCCCTTGTAGCTCATGCTTGAAGCTCATTGGACCCCTCCAGGCCTAGCCAATCATAAGCAGGAGGCATTACAAGCAGCAAGGGTAGCCTTGAGACAAGTGTCCCCCTTTCCCCTTTGAGAGAGAGGGCTAGATAAATGGTAAATCAATTAATTAAATATCATAAATTATTATTGGACCCCTTGGGTGGCCAACCAATAGGCTTCAGGCACACCATGAGGGCAACATGACGAGGAACTTGACAAGTGTCCCTTTTGCTTTCTTTGTACCATGCATGCCTTGCGTGAGTGTGCGGGTGTTCTCTCTCATTCTCCCTCATGTAGGGCTCACCCCCTCCTTCTAGGGATTGAATATTTGAATTTTTGACACCTCAAGCCCCTCATGCATAGGCCCATTTCCCACCACAAGCTTGGCTCTTGAGCACTTTAAGCTTGGGTTGTGTTCTCACCTCAAGTGCAACCCTAGTATCTCAAGCATGTCAAGCATCTCAATCATTAAGAACCTCAATCATCTCAAGCACCTCAATCATCAAGCACCTCATGCACCTTATTCATCAAGCATGAAAAGCAGGAGAAGCACCTCGAGCTGGGTCGGGTTCCCGCGCCTCAAGCTCAGCCCTAGCTTACCTAAGGTCAAAGGACTTTTACACACATTATTGGAGCTCTTCAATGAAGCTAACCCTAAGGTCTTATGCTCCATTTGTTAACTTTGCTCTTTGATAGACCATCTCCCATTTGGGCCCCTTTACCATTGGCCCCGTGTTGAGATAGATCTACAAGCACATGTCTATATCTTAACACTTGCTCCCATTTATTCTCCCACATTAAGTGATCAATTTAATATGATAAAATCATTTGGGTTGGTTAGATATTAGATAGATCTACAAGCACATGTCTATATCTTAACACTTGTTCCCATTTATTCTCCCACATTAAGTGATCAATTTAATATGATAAAATCATTTGGGTTGGTTAGATATTAGATATTACATTTTATGACATTATCTCTCTCTTGAAATCATAGTCGTCCTCGACTATGAGGTAGAAGAGACAAAGCCTTAGTCATTAGTCAATTTTACTTAGCGGGTAGAGGATCCCTTTTTACCCTACGACATCTTTCCAAGATGGATGACTAATCCATTTGGTTCTTGGGAGACATAGTTGCCGCAAGCATGTCTGCTTTTTAGTCCATTTCATTCTCCCAAAGTAGAGTGACAAATTCTACTTGGTGTTTGAGAGACGTCGTCATCACAAACATGATTCTAAGCATGCATACTAGTTAAATTTGTGCACAATTAAAAAGAGGACTAGTCTTATAAGACAAAAACATGAGTCATTTAAAAGAAATTTGTACATTTACTTACTCTAATGTAGCATCGTAAGCATTGACAAGGCTCGTACTATCCTTAAGATGTATTTCTTGCATCCATCTAGCATCTTCAAAAGGATAATTTTTGAACTTAATAAGATACCATCGGATAATCTTACCATGTTGTAGTACCTTGTCTTCATGCCGAAGGATAGCTTCGGATTGTAGCACCTCTTCTTGGTCTTCAACATCGGGAGGGTCTTCAATAATTGGTTCAGTTGGTGGCTCTCCTTTGTAGGGCTTAAGTAGGCTTACATGAAAGGCATTGTGTATGACCCAATGGTTGGTCAACTTGAGTTGATAAGCCGTCTCATTGATGGGCTTCAAGATTTGGAAAGGACCATAGTATCTTTTTGCTAGTTTAGCATAATACTTTTGATGGCCCGTAGGATTTTTTCCCGTCGTTTTTCTTAATCGAGCCTTAGGAAACTTAAGTAAGACCCAATCATTTTCTTTGAACATTAAGGCTCTTCTGTGCTTATCAGCAACATCTTTTTGCCTTTGTTGAGAGATGGATATAGCATCCTTAATCTTTTGAAAAGATTCTTGTAGGTCACGGCTATACTCATCGGCGAAGATCTTCCCATGTACTTTGAGTAGCAAGGGACTTTTAGGTCTTCCCTCAATGATCTCAAAAGGTGCTTTTCCCGTAGAAGTATGTACAGTCTTATTGTAGGCATACTCTACAAGAGGTAAGTACTTTTCCCATTGTGAGCGTTGATCTACTTCGGTAACATAAGTCTTGAGTAGATCGAGTATCGTAAGATTGGCTATCTCACTTTGGCCATCCATTTGTGGGTGATAGGCTGAAGAGAAATTCAATCTTGTTCCTAGATTTTCAAAGAGACCTTTCTAGAAATTACTGGTCATTCTAGGATCTCTATCTGACACGATGGATGTGGGTAATCCCTAGTGCTTGAAAATATGAGATATGAAGAGAGTTTCCATTTGATGTGCCTTAATAGTCTTTTTCACACGAATAAAATGTGGCTGCTTGCTAAACCCGTCGACTATTGTCCATATTCCTGTATTCCCATGGATATATGAAATCCATGGATATACTCTCCCATGGTGAATTTAGGATAGGCAATGGCTGGAGTAATCTAGGTTGCTTCCCTCTATCATACTTGGTCTTTTGGCATACTACACATTTTGAAACATACTCTTGTATGTCCACTTTCATGGTAGGCCAATAGAAGTACGTCTCTACTCCTCGGAGAGTAGGTTGAATACCTGTATGCCTCGCATATGGAGGAGCATGGGACTCAAACATAACTTTCTCACGAAGGGAATGGGTAACACATAGCCTATTGCCATGGAGAAGATAACCATCTTGCAAGGTGAATGATTCCTCTTTCTTCCCCAAAGCAAGGGCTGACATTATGTCTCTAAAGTCAGGGTCAGTAGCATACTCATCTATCATTGAGGATAGATCATTGTGAGTAGCTATAGACACCGCATTAACTTTTGGTCTTCACGAAAGTGCATCGGCCACTTGATTGTGCTTACCAGCTATGTGAGCAATATGGAAATTAAATTGCGAAAGAAAAATTTCCCACCTCATTTGTTTGTCGGAAAGCTTGGTTTGGGTCATGAAATACTTGAGACTTTGGTGGTCGGTTCGTAGGATAAATGGAGTCCCCAATAGGTAGTGCTTCCATGTGTCTAGGGCATGTAGAACAGCTAAAATCTCTTTCTCATAAATGCCCAAGACTCGTTCATCAGTATTGAGCCTTCGGCTCTCATATGCTATGCCATGCCCTTCTTGAAGTAAAACTGATCCAAGGCAATCACCACAAGCATCACATTGGACCTCAAATGGCTTTGAGAGATCCGAAAGCACGAGGATTGGTTGGGAAGTAAGCTTCTCTTTGAGCTTATCAAAAGCATTTTGCTCCTTAGCAGTCCATACATACTTAACGTTCTTCTTAGTTAAGTCATGTAGTGGTCCTGCTACTTGAGAGAATTTTGCTATGAAGCATCTATAGTATGCGCACATACCA
This sequence comes from Adiantum capillus-veneris, assembly GCF_014529385.1. NCBI lineage: Eukaryota > Viridiplantae > Streptophyta > Polypodiopsida > Polypodiales > Pteridaceae > Adiantum > Adiantum capillus-veneris. The sequence continues at coordinate 55,062,828 of NC_140943.1, read as the reverse complement.
ATAAATCTTCTTAGCTCATGTAGATTTCTTGGGTTAGGCCATGATTTTATTACCTCTAACTTTGATGGATCCATACGGATACCATCATGAGAGATAATATGACCTAGGTATTGAATCTCTTGAAGGAAGAATTCGCTTTTCTTTTGGTTGAGAAAAAGCTTGTTCTCCCTCAATGCCTCAAAAAGCACTTGGAGATGTTGCTTATGTTCCTCCAAAGACTTGGAGTGGATGATGATATCATCAAAGAACACTCCAGTGAATTTGCGGTATGGTCTAAAAATTTTCTCCATCAGACGATTGAACGTATCTCGTGCATTAGTCAAGCCAAAAGGCATGACTAGATATTCATAAAGACCAAACGTTGTGCGAAACGCGGTCTTTAAGATATCTTCATCCACTATCCTTATTTGATGATAGCCACTCTTAAGGTCAATCCTACTAAAGTAGGTAGAGCCTTGTAGCTTATCGAACAGATCTTCTACCCGAGGCACGGGAAATCTGTTTTTGATAGTGATATGGTTTAGTGCTCGATAGTCCACACACATACGGTATGTACCATGTTTCTTTTGGATTAAAAGGACTGAAGAACAAAAGGGAGAGGAACTAGGCCTCACAATCCCTTTGTTTACCGATTCGTGTACTTGCCTCATGATCTCCTCTTGTTGAGCTTGTGAGACTCGATAAGGAGGTTTGTTAGGCGGTGAGCTTCCTGGAAGGAGCTCAATGTGATGGTCATCATCCCCTCGTGTCACTACAAGAGGTTGTGTGCTCTTGTGACGCTGTTAGCGACGGAAATACACTGGGTTTTTATAACCCCCGGCGTCGCTAAAACAATCGCTAATAGCGTCACTACGAGAGCGTCGCTATATGCGTCGCTATATAGAGACGCTCATAGCGACGCTCATAGCGACGGTTATAGCGACGGTTATAGCGACGTTTACACAGAAGTCTATAGCGACGCTCTAGAGCCATAAATAGTGACGGTTATAGCAACGCCCGAGAGAAATGTTTTTTGGTGACAGGGCATTGAATGCCCTGCCACCCATCAACCATATTGTACTTGATTCACTTTTTAAAAAAAGTGCAAGGGTAGATAATAGACCCAAAATAGTCACCCACAAGACGCATTGTTTGCAAAATTGACAAGCGTAAAATTGACAATTGTACACATCATAGGCAAAATGAATTGATTGGCAAATGTAATAATGACAATTGTACAACATCATAGGCATAAAGAATTGATTGGCAAAATGAACTGCGATGACAAATGTAATAATATACATGGTTCAAAAAGACGTATAAAATCTGTCTCATGATACATAAGCTATGAGAAACCCTAAACTAATGCTATCTAGCTACGGCTAAACTGACGTCGTCTAGTCAGACGTCTCATCGCGTCCAAGCGGCGTATCTGTCGGATTCTGCAAAAAAAGACAATAAGACAGCTTTCAGAAGTATAAACATATAACGACATTTATAAAACAATACAAAAAAAAGAAAAGAGTAAACCCCAATACTAACCATGCCGCCGGGAGAACTGAGAATGTCCATCAGGGCGTTTAAGCCCTTCCTGCCTGCGTACTCGCGCTCGTACGGTGTGGGATCACGTCCTGTCATCGACCACTGTCAAAACATACAAAGATTTCATTATGTTAGAATTAAAAAACTCATAAACCCTAAACTATCGAACATAAAGAGCAATGCGAAAACACTTACAAAATCGGCCTCAAATGATGCCCATCCACCGCTCCCCAAGTGGTGCAAGCTCCCTGCCTCTACTCGCGCTCTGGCTGCATCCTTTTGTTGCTTCCACTTGTCAGGATTCTCACGCGCTGCTTTCTTCGCATTCTTCCAATCTTCTTTGGCCAGCCAATCTGGCCTGTTCCACCCATGCTTGATTGCTTTTTGCACTTCGGAACGCTTGTGTTTGCAGTATTCGTGCATTCGAATCTTCATCAGGTCTTCATTGAAGCGCTGATCCCGTGTTGGAACGGGAAACTCATCATGAAGTATACTGATGACTCTGTCTTTTAAATCACTTGGTACTTCACTCCATTTGTTTAGTATGTAGTGTCTAAACAGCTGAGAGCAAAGACCACGCATGCGCGAGATCACCTTCTTGCCGTCATCATCCATGATGATGCCGCCGCTGAAGTCGACGGAGTAAGGCAAGCCCTCTGGCCGGTGACGCATGAACCTGGGTGTCCCGGCAGGGGTCTCTAGTGGCATGTCGATGGGGGTACGGACGTCAGGTGTCTCCACCGGCGTCTGGGCCCCGAAGCGAGGAGTGTCGAGTGGGGTGGCTCCTGGCGGAGTAGGTAGAGGTGTGTAGCTGCTAGGAACAGTCAGCCGCGCAAAACCTGGCATAGATGGCGATGTTGTGGCTGGTGTGGGGGCGGGCAAAGAAGGGGAGGGTAAAGAGCCTCGTCGAACATGAGGCGGTGTGGAGGCATCGGCGGCGGAATCCCCACAACAACCACCACCGCCACCACTAGAGCGCCGGTGTCTAGACGAGTGTGAAGATCGTCTCGTCGACACCGAAGCTTCGGAGCGCGTCGAATGCTCCGAAAGAGAGGAAGATGCGGATGGAGTAGGAACGCACGATGATGCGCCAGAGCGATGACGCTCCACGTACCACTGTCTCTGCTGCGGTGACAAAGAAGAAAGAAACTCCTCATCATCCATACCTGCATTAAATACACGAATATTTAAACTTAATATTGAATGAATAGAGTAGACAATGACGCAAAGACCGTTAAATACAATGACGTAATGACGCATATAAATACAATGACGCAATGAATTGAGTGATAGAAGAGGCAAGTTGAAAACTCAGAATTTTCAATCAAAAGATGTGAGCGCGAGTAGAAAAGAGTGTTATACACCATGGAAGGTACTTAGAGAGCCAGAGCTTTTACAACACAGAGCAAAATTGTTCAAATACAATATTTGTGGCTTTAAGAGATCTCTCTCTCATCCTCGCATAACTCAGCATAACTTCCTATATCTATATAGAGATCTCCGTTTAAACACATATCCTCTGTTTCATTTTGTAGCTCCTCTGCATGCACCCCATATAGAGTAGTAGCATCTTGATGCTCGTCTGGCACCACCGCAGCGGCTTCTGATTGAGCATCTTCTCTGATCTCCTCCATTGATGCAGTTGTGAAGCATGCAAAATCGGTTGATTTTAGCCTCTAGATCTTCCGTCATCTTCTTCTCAACACCGAGATTGCACATGACAATCCCAGATATGCGCTCATCATCTATGGTTCACGATAGCGTGTCCCGGGCTTTATCAAATCCGTCTAGCCACTCTCCAATGTACACTAGGGACTCTGATACCAACCAACCTTCTGCAATGCTACCCTCCGAACGTGCCTTTTGACGCACATATCCCTTAAGCGTTTTCATGAAACGTTCTAGGAAGAACATCCATCTGGAATGAACTATGCCAGCTATTTCCACCTCATCAACTATGTGAACAAGAAGATGCACCTGAATGGTTAGCATGGTAGTAGGAAAATGTTTCTCAAACATGCACACAAGCTCCGCAGCATTTAGTTTGGCGAATGGTATGGAGTCTACGTTGATCTCCTTTTGTGAGATCCATTGCACCAGCTTTGCAAGTTTGTAGATTGTGTTACGGATGTCGAGAGACAAACATCCCGCAATGGCAACCGGTAAAATAAACTGTAAAGTATGTGCAGCAATGATATTAAAGTCCACATTTTATGCAATGATATTAAAGTCCACTATGAACGTACCTGACACATTTTATGCCAATCGTGTGACTTCAAACCGGTAAGCTTTCCTTCTTTAGTAAAACACGTTCGGAGCGAGTGCATTATGCCAGTGGGGGTCTGCAAAGATCGAATGGTCTCTTTTACTTTGCGTTCTTGGGCTCCTGTGAAAATCCATGGTGCTTTAGGGAGTTTTATCGATCCATCAGACGCTGTTTGCGGCCAATATTGCTCCATACGATCCACATTTCTAAGGTCAACTCTGGCTCCCAAAGTATCTTTCTTGCCGGTCAGATGGTCCCATAGTAGATTACCCACATTCTTGAATATGTGCATTGGATCGAGCAAGTGATTGATCATGAGTCGGGGCCAGTATGGTAACTCGTACCATAGAGATAGTCTCTTCATACCTGGAGGCAATCCGTCATCACACATCTCCTTCTGCTCTAACCATGCTTGTGCAGATATCCTTGGTGGCTCTCTTCCCAAAAAGCCGTCGCATAACACATGATTCTCTGGAAGATACGCTTGATGACCTTCGTAGATTTGCTTCTTCAGTGAAGGCGCCCTACGTGCATTCAGTCTAGGTCCACATGTGACACATGCTCTGTATCCGCTTGTTTGAAGCCCTGCATGTATACACATGATAATAGATCAACTATGGGAAAAAACAAGATTTACAGTGTCTGAGTGAGGAGTGTCAATAGATCACCTGAGCATTCTGTTAGCCCGGGATAGTCATGCATGGTCCACATTAGAATGCCTCTGATCAAAGCATTCCGTCGTCCTGTGTGTCGGCTCATATCCACCACCTCTATGCCAATCCACAATTGTTGTAGCTCTTCCAATAGTGGACGAAGATACACATCCATATTCTCCACTTTATATCGCCCTGGCACAATCAAGCTTAGCCATAGGTGCCCCTTCTTCATAGTCAACCACGGGGGAATGTTGTAGTTGACGATGACAACGGGCCATACGCTGTAAGATGTTGATCTTTGACCAAATGGATTTACGCCATCCATAGCCAGGCCTAAGCGCAAATTTCGAGCTTCCCTGGAAAAATCCGACCATGTTCCATCTATATGTTTCCAGGCTGCACAATCTGCAGGAATTCGTAGCACACCATCCGAAGATTTATTCTCCTCATGCCATGATGCTAGGGCGGCCATGGACTTACATTCGAAGAAATGCTTGATGCGAGGAAGCAGAGGAAAATGTCGCAAAACCTTTTGTGGAATTTTTGTCCCGTGGAGATCTACTCGATATCTTTTGGAATCACATTTCGGACACTTCTCCATGTCTATGTATTCCCCTCTGAAAAGAATGCAGTCATTAGGACAAGCGTGGATAGAATTGTAATCCATCCCCATATTTCGCAAAATCTTTCTTGCTTCATCTCGAGAATCTGGCATCACTTTGTCAGCTGGTAGTATGTGCTCTTTAAGCAATCTACACAACATAAAAATACGATACAATCGTGTAAAAATCTATCAGATCATTATACATTTAGAGTTTTATTAAAGTAAACTAATTGTAATAGATCACCTGAAAAGCGCTGTGACGCTAGTGTCACTCCATCCAAACTTTGCCTGCATGTTGAGAAGAACCAGGAGTGCTTTCAATCTAGACATACGTGCTCCATTATACAATGGCGTATCGGCTTCACTTTTCATATCATCATAGATAAGCCTTTCTGAATCCATGATCGTCTCGATCATTTCATCAATCTCGGGCTCAAACATTGCCTCGTTGGTAATGTGCTCTGCATGATCATCCCCCGAGCGGTCAGAGGCTACATCTTGTGGCCTCACATATGCTGCTTGACCAAAGCGCCTGCGAACACGTCTATTGGGTTGCAAGATTGCTGCTTGTTGGCCAGCGTCAGAGTCCGACGAGTTATAATTGGCAACAACTCGATCTATAATAGATGGATCAAACTTGCCAAATTCGCGAACGTGCTGCAAAGAAACACGTCTTGTCCGTCGCACAGCATGCTTGCATTGATTACAAGGACATAAGACCCTCGTTGAGAGATAGGTGTTTCGGTTGGACGGTCCCACATCCTCGTCACTACTCATAATGAGGATAAAAATCTTATAACCTGGACAACAAATTTAATATTCTATTGGCATTCTTCGTCTTCTCTCTCTCTCTCTCTCTCTCTCTCTCTCTCTCTCTTTACCTCACATTCTCTAGTCATGTCCAATCCCCGCACACCTCGGTCTAGAGGTGCACGGAGATCAGAACCACCTGGTTATAATCTCGTCTTTATTGGTCAATACCTATATTTGTGGGGACAAGAAATCTACAGACCCACGTCTACATGATACTGCATGTAGTGGAAAAAACCCCTTTGCCTCTTCTCTAGCTGTAGCACTTCACAGCATCTTAACATCTTTTCACAGTAGATCTTTTCACTGTTCGTCTAACACTAAAACCTAAACCGTAAGTAATTCTTGCGTGGACTCGATCTAACGTAAATAAGCGTAAATCTAAATAAACGTAAATCTAACTAAAAATAAACCTAAATCTATCTAACCTAATCTTTAACGTCTTTTGGGATAGTTTCCTACGACATTAAAACTCTCTTCTTCTTGTGTGTGTGTGTGTGTGTGTGTGTGTGTGTGTGTGTGTGTGTGTGTGTGTGTGTGTAAACCTAAATAAACCTAAGTCTAATCTAATATAACATAAATCTAAATCTAACGTAAATTATGTTATATTAAAAACAAAGAACTAAACTAACAAGGATTATAAGAACCTTAAAACTGATTTAACACATAATTTTTCACATAACTCGGCAAGAGTTGGCATTCTCATCACTAAAGATGTGAGAGTTAACTTCCGGCGGTGACGCTGCCTCATCTCCATCCACATCTGACGACAGCAATTGGCCCTTTGGACCGTTCTTGCTCTTGTTACTAACTTTGAAGTTGTTGTTGAATGACTAGAGGTTGTCTAGATGGTCATTGTCGGGGATGTAGTGACTCTTGCCGCCCTGAAGATCCACCTTCTTCCCTATCTTCTGAAGACATTTCACCAATACTTTTGGATCGACAGAGCCCACCATGAGTGAAGGCAGCAATACCCTATATTCCATTGAGGGCTTTCTTCACCCGCTTCATGCAGGCATCGCAGTCTATGGAGACCTAAATCTAATCTAATATAACGTAAATCTAAATCTAGCATAAATAAACGTAAATCTAACTAAAAATAAACCTAAATCTAATCTAATTTAACTTAAATAAACCTAAATCTAATTTAACGTAAGTCTACATCTAACCTAATCTTTAACGTCTTTTAGGATAGTTTCCTACGACGTTATAACTCTCTTCTTCTTGTGTGTGTGGGCGTGTGTGGATGTGTATGCCAATAAAAAGAGATAAATGGTATAACCTTTCTATCACCCATGCCAAGTATGATAGATTGGTTATGCCATTTCCCTCTTGAATAATAGGTCTTGAGTTCAACTCCTCGTCGGCTAGATCTTTAGGTCTTTTAATTTTAATTAGTTTCCTACGACGTTAAATTAGTTTCTCTCTCTTTCTCTCTCAATGTGTGTGCATTTTTTTGTTTATGCATGTTTTCTCTCTCTTTTCCTTTCTCAATGTGTGCGTTTTTTGTTTATGCATGTTCTCTCTCTCTTTTCCTCTCTCAATGTGTGCGTTTTTTGTTTATGCATGCTCTCTCTCTCTTTTCCTCTCTCAATGTGTGTGTGCATTCTTTGTTTATGTATGTGTGTGTGCGTTTTTGTTTATGTTTGTACTCTTTCTCTCTCTCTCTCTCTCTCTCTCTCTCTCTCTCTCTCTCTCTCTCTCTCAAAAACACTATGTGTGTGTGTGTGTGTGTGTGTGTGTGTGTGTGTGTGTGTGTGTGTGTGTGTGTGTGTGTGTGTGAGAGAGAGAGAGAGAGAGAGAGGGAGAGAGAAAGAGGGGAAGGGAACATGAGAGTGAGGAGAGGGAAGGAGCATACCTGGCTCTCCTTCCTCTCCTCGTGTGTGTGTGTGTGTGTGTGTGTGTGTGTGTGTGTGTGTGTGTGTGTGTGTGTGTGTGTGTGTGTGTGGAGAAGAAAGAGAGAGAGAGAGAGAGAGAGAGAGAGAGGGAGAGCGTTACCTGCTCCTTGCTTGAGGGCGCCGAAAAACTCAGATCTGAGATCTGAGATTTTGGGCGCTCTCTGTTATTTTTTTCAGCCCAGCCGGCGTCGCTATGAGCGTCGCAAATTTACTTGTAAATTCGCGACGCTCATAGCGACGCCGGGAATTTTTTTTTTTTGAGCGTCACTAATATGAATAGCCTCTTGTAGTGTGTTGGAGGTAAGTCCATGGGGATATCATCGATAAACACATCTTGGAATCCTTTTAGAAAATTAGACAAGTCTAACTCTTCTTGATTTCTACCATTTACATTTGATGAAACATTAGTATCTTTTAGAGACTCTTTGACAAAAATCATGTACGCAGAAACTGAGCTCTTCATTGACTTATCAAAAGCAAGAGGATTTACAAGTGGAATAGTGCGACCAAGCTCACTAGAATCTATATACATGTTCTTTCCCCTGTAGGTGAAGTAGATTCTCCTTTCAAGGAACTTCATGTTGGCAGCCATGCGATCAAACCATGGTGCCCCTAGGATAGCATCCTCATGTTGGAGAGGAGAGATGAATAAATCTTCTTTGTCGACATAGCTTTGGACATGAAGACTCAACTTCCCAATCAAGGGAGTAATGGATCCTTGCTGTCCCTTGAAAGTTGCGTCAGCCATTACCATATCTCCCATCTCAAAAGCTTGAATGCCCAACTTAGCGGCCAACTCCATCGATATGAAGTTCAGAGTAGAGCCAGGGTCAAACAAGATGAAGGCATCATGCTGTCTTATCTTTCCCCAAGCATAGGAAAGTGATGATCCTTTGCAATGAGCATCCTCTTTTGGAGCTTCGATGGTGGAAGCCCTAGGAGTCTCATTGCGAGTATTCTTCTTGGGGCAAGAACGATAGCCATGTCCTTGCTCCCCACACTTGAAACACTTATGGTCCTTGCGAAAAGCTTCAAGCTCTTCAGGAGAGAGTTTGTTTTTACCTTTGTAAACTCCCTTCTCCTTGGACCGATTGTTGTTGTTGGAAGTGACTTGGGAAATATTTTGAACATTGGTTTTCCCCTTTGCATCATTTTTGTCTTTGTTTTCCATGTGCTTGACATTATGTCTAGCCCCTTGATGGAAATTGATGCGTGAAGCAACCATGGTGTGATGTATTACTTCGCTAATAGTAACAGGCCATTGAGAGTTGATGTATTCGGCCATCTCTTCAGGTAATCCCGCACAGAATTGTTACCTTTGCTCGGTAAAGTCTATCTTTTGAAAGACAGTAGCCTTGAGATGTAAATCCCAAAACTTGTCTACGTACTTGTGGATAGACTCATGAGAGAGAAGCTTCAAGCTGCGCCATTCAGTAAGAACTTTGTCTTTTTCATCGCTTTCAAGGAATTTCTTCATGATGGAAACTCAAAGAGTTTCCATGTCTTTGGGGCTTCACCATTGCCACGAAGGATAGCCCACCATTGACGAGCTGATTTTTGGAAGTGCATAGCTACATGGTGTAGCTTGGAGGACTCTGTGAAGCCCTCGTCTCCAAAGGCTACATCAAATTGTTGGATGAAGGCCAACACTTTGTTGGTAGCACCAAAGGTGCCATCATAGGTGAGAAAAGAGATACTCTTTACTCCCTCCTTAATCTTCTTTAGCTTTTGTGACCTTCGCCATCCAGGAAATGATTTGCGATGTCTTCCCCTCTTGTATTCTCTAGGAGAATAGCCATAACTTTCGTTGGAAGAGGAGGAAGGTGAAGAAGAAGGAGAAGAGGGTGACCTCTTCCTAGCCCTTTTCTTCCTTTGTTTCCTCTCTTGCCTTTCAGAGTGATGAGGAGAAGGACTATGGGTTGCTCTTTTCCTCTTGGGAGGAGTAGGCGATCATCTAGACCGCCGTCTTCGTGGAGCCACATCTTCAGAAGAACTTAGACTGTCATTGCTTTCTTTCTCTTTGGATTCCTCCTCTCGAATGGGAGAGAGTCTTCTTTTGGGGGTCTCTTCAAGAGGCCTCCTAAGCTCTCTCTCTCTCCTCTTGGAGAGGAAGGGAAATTCCATAAGCACGAAGTTGTTGAGTAACTTCGGCTTGCAAAGCAGGGTTGCCCATAGCTTGCTGCAACCTAGTGACGAGATAATTCACAAACATGGGAGCATCATCATTAGCACCTTCATGTGAAAAATTAAAGCTATCAATGTTCATTCTACTCTCTTGATTATTGTCAGCCATGTTAACAAAATTTATGTATGTACTTAGTGTATGCTTTGGCAATTCAAAACCTTAGTTGCCACTCCTCTTAGCCTTTGAAAATCGGATCTTAAGTATCTACACCCCCGACTCGAAGTGGTTAATTATAGAGAGTAGAGGAGTAGGTCTAACATAGCAGAGTTTCCGAGGGCTAGCTCCTTTCGAACTTCTTATGGCTCAATAATGGTAAATCCGTAGGCAAGTCTAAAAAGACTCCATTATTAAGTCCAAAGCTCCCGAGGTGTGCACCATCCCCCACATAGTGGGCTCACCAAAACCGATAATAGATCCCAGTTCCAGTTACCCTAATATAATTAACAACATCAACCATTTATACAGGCTACTTAAGGACCTCTCTTCTTAATCAAGAAAAGAGAAACCAAATGCTCTGATACAAATGTAATGGAATTGGCCTATTTAACTTGAGAGTAGCGGAAATTAATGAGAGTACTTTTGAGAAAGGACTTTGTGAGCATAGCGAGTGAACATAATTGAAGATAGCAACATAATCATAGCAATTAGTTAACTTGGCATGAACAATACTTTTGCAATAGAGAGAATTTAGAGAACATGACAACATTTGAGGACCATATTTATGTGGAGCTGGTCCCCCCTCCAATAGGCATTTGTATTATGATTTCTCCCATTAGGAGAGACTTGTTACAATACAATCTTTGTGTTCCTTGTGACCTAGGTGATGCAATGAAGATGGAAAGCTTCATGCATATATCACAAACATAACATAAACTTTAAGAAAGCTTTAACTGTCCCAAGCCTCAGTCCCAAGACCTCAAACACCTTCGAAAGGTGGAGAGAGCTAGCAGGGAATGAGGGTAGGGAAGAGGAGGAAGAAACATTTCGTAGGAGAAAGAATTAGTTCCTCACTTATCATAACTCTTGTTGCTAGCATACATAATAGCATAGTAATGAAGAAGAAGGAGATGGCAAGCTTAAGCATTGAAGCATGGCTCTTGGTTGGATTTGCACTCCATTTCCAAGAGCGTTGGTGTAGGCTCTCAATCTCTACTTGCTTGGAGAAGGAGAGGGAGCTCTTGCACTTTGCATAGCACACAATAAGAGTGTTTGTGAGTGTGTATGGGTGAGTATACCCCCTAAGCAACCCCCTAGCTTGCTTGGGTCGCCCCCCGCTTGTAGCTCATGCTTGAAGCTCATTGGACCCCTCCAGGCCTAGCCAATCCTAAGCAGGAGGCATTACAAGCAGCAAGGGTAGCCTTGAGACAAGTGTCCCCCTTTCCCCTTTGAGAGAGAGGGCTAGATAAATGTTAAATCAATTAATTAAATATCCTAAATTATTATTGGACCCCTTGGGTGGCCAACCAATAGGCTTCAGGCACACCATGAGGGCAACATGAGGAGGAACTTGACAAGTGTCCCTTTTGCTTTCTTTGTACCATGCATGCCTTGTGTGAGTGTGCGGGTGTTCTCTCTCATCCCCCCTCATGTAGGGCTCACCCCCTCCTTGTAGGGATTGAATATTTGACTTTTTGACACCTCAGGCCCCTCATGCATAGGCCCAGTTCCCACCACAATCTTGGCTCTTAAGCACTTTAAGCTTGGGTTGTGTTCTCACCTCAAGTGCAACCCTAGTATCTCAAGCATGTCAAGCACCTCAAGCATCTCAAGTGCCTCAATCATCAAGCACCTCAAGCACCTTAGTCATCAAGCATGAAAAGCAGGACAAGCACCTTGAGCTGGGTCGGGTTCCCGCGCCTCAAGCTCAGCCCTAGCTTACCTAAGGTCAAAGGACTTTTACACACATTATTGGAGCTCTTCAATGAATCTAACCCTAAGATCTTATGCTCCATTTGTTAACCTTGCTCTTTGATAGACCATCTCCCATTTGGGCCCCTTTACCATTGGCCCCGTGTTGAGATAGATCTATAAGCACATGTCTATATCTTAACACTTGTTCCCGTTTATTCTCCCACATTAAGTGATCTATTTAATATGAGAAAATCATTTGGGTTGGTTAGATATTAGATATTACAATTTATGATAGCTTTGATGGGATGGACTAAGAATGTATAGGCTATGGAGATTTTGTATGGGAATCTGGAGACGCATATCTGGAGAATAATTCAATCAATTCCTCTTGTGTTCATTCTTTCTCTTTTTTAAAAAAATTCTTTTTTTTGGAGAAGGGTGAGGATAACAAAAATTCATAACCTAAATGTTTATTCTTGTACATAATGGAGAGATGCATTACCTAGTTTACATTGTTTTCTTATCCAACTATGGAATCAAAGTACTTGACAAATAGAAGGGCTTTTAACACTTAGTTGGGTAATTGAAATCTTTCAACTCTTGTTAAAAAAGCAGCTATCAAGATTTGATAGTTGCTTGTTTGACACTTGTTTGGGTAATTGGAACCATTTGTCTCTTGGAGTCAAACAAGCATCTTTCATCTCTTGGTAAACAAACAGCTATCAAGATTTGATAGGATTGGATAGCTTCTTATCCATAAAGTCGCCTTTATAGGTTGAGAAGAACTAAATACATCCTTGGGGCTATAAATTCTAGTACACCTTCAACCCTATGCTTTGTAAAGATCTTGGAAGATAAAATTATGCAAAGAAGAGATTTTGCCACTTTTGACAAAGTTGCAATTTACATCCTTTTAGAAAGCATATGGTGTGCTCCATTGTGCTAGATATCTTGTTTACTTGTTTTAAACTTGTTATCATGATTTTGAGCGAGAGAGAGTACTCAAATAAATTTCATCTAGTACATTGAGATAAATTTCAAAGAGAATCAAACAAAGTATCCTCTAGATGGAGATCAAAATCTCAAGTAGAACTCAACAAATCAACACATAAAATGTAAATAGATAGCTAAGAGGACATACAATGGAATATACTACTCAAAAGAATTATCAAAGGTTGCCCACTTGGCATAAAGCACCTATATCTGTGTTAAATAGAGCACAACCATATGCATTCAGAATCGCATCGAAATTAAAATGCATGTAAACACATGTACTGTCAAATATGCTCATAGATTTTCTTTGTGAAGAGAACCTATGATTGTTCTTGTATATGCATATCTATATCCAAGGGCTGTCTATGAGAAAGCGTCAATGGATATGTATAGGCAATACCACAAAGAACATACATGATGGCCAAACACATATGGCAATCTAAAACAATGCTCTAAGAAATACATAGAACTGTTGCTAATGACAATTTGTAACCTGCCTCTCATGGCCGACAAACTATCTCTCTGTCTCACTCTCTACAATGCCATAGAGCATGTGAAAATATGTAGTCGATGCCAATGTTATGTGCCACTTCATCTATGGAAGAGGCACCTCACACTTGCATGTCAATGTTGGAGGAGAAGCCAAAGCAGCAAGCCAAGAAAATGGGTTGTCAATGTCGAGAAAATTGGGTATCCATGTCGATTTCAGCCGCCAGACAGCATTGTCTTTCCTGCTCGAAAATCCCGGAGTTCTCGAAACCCAAAGTTGGAGTGTATGTGTATGCGTGCATACACACCGTAAGTTTGTCTTTCTCTTTGTAGCATTACAGACTTGTTTTTCAATTTTCCAACACTACTCTTGTGATCTAGCACTACAAAAACCTAAGGCTTCCATATTTCACACTCCATATTGGAGTTTCTTTGTTTACCAGTTCTTCTATAAACTATTGCAAAAACCTCCAACGTTTTCAAGTATCCAATGCTCCCTTTGGACTATAGACAACGTTCATAAAAATAACCTTTGGCAATTCTTCGCAATGCCTTGTCCAAACTACAGAATTTTGCACTAAGGCCTTTACACAGTGCTTCAAGAACTTTCTAATAGTGCTTATTGAGCTCTACTAAAATACCTCTACTTTACTACACACCAAAGTTGAAAACGTTAGCTAGTCTTGGAGATTACACACATGCCAATCAGAGCATATCATCAAGAAGTCATAGCATTGATACACTTGTGAGTATCTGTGCGGAGTTCAAGGGAGAAGAAGAGCAGACACAAGAGTGTTGGTGGAGCTCAGCGTGATGATTGACCCCTCACCTTTCCTTATTATTTTGTATGAAGAAAGAAATAGATTAGGTTAGTACCATTAGTGTGATGGGTGTTGGACCAGATGACCAGAACCCTAACAATTGCATGCATTGAGCAAGTAAGTTGATTGTAAAACAAATGGTTTTCAAGCAGATGAGAGATCCTTAGAGCTACCTATAAAGAGTCGCATGATAGGGAACACCATTCCCATCGTTGGTGGGCTTAAGTGTGAGCTCCATGGGTGTAGGAACTAGTTTGGAGCTGATCATGGCAAACCTATCAAGAATAGAGTGGAGGTATTTTTGTTGAGAGATAAAGATGTCTCCCTTCTACAATTAAGAGACTTCAATGCCAAGAATGCAGTGTAAGTCACCAAGGTTCTTCATGTCAAAGTCTTTGGAGAGTTTAGATTGGATAGCCTCCACCATAGCTCCATTACTTTCTATCAAACTAAGATCATCCAAATACTAAAGAATAACTAGAACGATATCTTTTCCTTGAGCCTTGTAGTAAAGAGAGTGATCCGCATGGCTCCTTTGGAATCCTTGGGAGTGGACATGATCATCAATCCTCCCATAACAAGCTCTTGAAGCTTGTTTCAACCATATTAATTCTTGTGAAGATTGCATACCATGTCTTCATGATGTGCAACAATATATATATATAGTTGCTGCATATAGAATTCCTCCTCAAGTTTAAAACTTGTTATCATGATATTGAGGGATAGGGACTATTCATATAAATTTCATATATAAGTCTATGGAGATAAATTTCATAGAGATTATTCGCATAAATTTCAAATGGTGCCTTGGATATAAAACAATTGTATGCTTCTTTAATGCCAAATTTAGCATTGCAACGATTTTCGTAACACATCATACTTATTTTTAAATCAACAATATTAGAACTTGTGGACAAGTTTAATACCACAACATGATTTTGTCTTCACTTTTTTGGCACCTATAATCCTGTACACATTTATCATATGACATGGACATTTTTTTAATTAAGGTATAAAACTGAGATTTCTTTCAAGATCAAGATGTATAACTGACACTACACCTAAGAGCATAAGTCTATCATAATTGTATGGAAGGTCGTGAAAGTTAGTATTTTGGATTCATAATCACTTGTTATAGTAATTTGTGACACGACTCACAATCTTCACAATACATTCATAAGAATACAAAAATATGAGACACGACTCACAATCTTCATCATACATTCATAAAATTATGAAAACTTTGTTTAAGAGAGAGAGAGAGGGGGGGGGGGGGGGGGGGGGGGGGGAGGTTTTTAATTGTTGCAGAATAACTACTCCTCTCCAATGTGTTGGAGAATCTGGGCATATGACGAGGCTAGGTCAAGGTAGAAGAGAGAAAATTCAAATCTACCCACTACAACCAAAATCAGTTCCAAGTGAGTGAAAAATGTAGAAAAACAACAAACTGTCTCTTTTTGTTGCAGAATTTTAGCACCAAATACTCACACAAATCACCAATCTAACTCGAGCACGTTGTTGCTTTGATACCATGTCCAACGTGCAACAAAAAAGGGTGAATTAGGTAATAAACTTGTCTGCAAAAGACACGGTAGCCAGGACATCTCAGATCTATCGTGAGGATAGATCTCCTCGCACACAAATTCCTAGCATGAACTCCTCACTATACGGGCACGAGAACAACCTATAAGCAGTTACACACCGAAGAGGATGCGCACATGGCAAGGGAAGGGATCCCTTGCAAGAGGGAGAGGGATCGCTATGGAAAAATGCTAGAGAGAATGTCATGCCAAGGGCATACCCAGGGGGGGTCACGGACCCGGGCCAGTAGATGGACGGCTGCCAATGTGGAACAAGGGAATCGGTAGTCAAGGGTTATATAAGGAAGGTTGGGTGGTGAATCCAACCATGGTAGTTCCCTGGGCCTCTCATTGGTATCAGAGCTAAACATAGCCAGACAAGGGCGTGGTCTTTTGCGTTTTTGTATGTGCATGCAAGGGCACCGTGTAGTTCACCTCTTGCCAGGCGGGGATGAAGACGAAGGCACCCGTGTGCAAGGCCTCTTGAGGCGAGGGGAGGTGACGGGTCGACCATCATAGAACCCTGTGTTATGGAGCTCGACAGGAGCACGAGGCAAGGCTGCAAGGATCCCATCACTGTAGCAGGAAAGGCTGAGCAACACAAGCGGCGCCTTCTCCCTTTCTCTCTCTTGGCGGCTCTGTAGTGAGCACCATCGCCAGACTTTGCACCCAGTTTCATATTGCAGTGTCGTAAGGCCTTTGGCCTTGGGCAAATTCCTTAAGATAGGGTGCATGCCCACGCGGGCATACACCCCATATAAGCAATACACAACCTGGGCATACACAGTTTTGCAAGGTCTTGCATCTTGGCACATCCTTCGGCAAGCCATCAATTGTTGCTAAAGTTGCAGAATTTTGCATGATAATATTGCACGGTAATATTATGGATTGAACATCAATCTTGTTTCAAGGAAATCTCAATGGAGTGCGTTTGTACTGCAAATTCAACGCGGTGATTTTATGACAAGCTTGATATCTCGGATTTGCAACTTTCGATGACCATACAATTACAGGTATCATTAGCCCGGCCACCTACAAACATCGGTGGTGCATACTACGGGTACGATGTTGTTTTTGCAATCAAGGTATTCTTCTTTTTCTCTCTCACACTGCACAATGTTTCCATGGATTTGGATATCAACATGACCTTTGGTTTCGAGCACAATACGCTGATCCTCCCCATGATGGCTCGTGGTTGGTGGATACTCTCACGGAGGGTGCGCACGACGCTACGAGAGGAGATGGCGCTTATGAATTTCTTGATATCCAAGAATCTTGAGAACTTCAAGCACGCATCTCAGTAATGGAGACAAATTTTGCTTCCCTAAATGAAAATGTTAGTAAATTATCCACTTTAGTGATACATTTTATGCAGCAGCAGGACAAGTGCCCTGTTGACACACACATGCATGAGCATGTTGCTGATCAGGGGCAAGCCCCTTTTGGTCATGGACAAGGTCCATGTCCGGATTCTCTACACTCTCTCACTGCAAAGGAGGTGGACGAGTTGTTAAAAAACACCAAGCACCAACTTTTAAGGGAGAGGATCGAGATGGCAATAAGGATGCAGTGAATATCATTCTCAGCAAGTGGGATGGAATTCATGCCTTACGACGTACTCCGAATGTAGTCAGAGCACTGCAGATAAGTCTGACTCTGGAAGGCAAGACCTACAAATGGTGGATGTCTCTCGAGGAGAAGAATATCATACCACAGAGTTGGGCAACCTTTGAGGCTATGTTTCGAAAAGAGTTTCTGCCCACGAATGAGGCAGATAGAAAGTGGACGGCTTGGGACACGTGTTCCATTCGCCAACACCCATCATTGCTTGAATATGTCTCTCACTATGGGGATTTTATCCTCAAATTGAAAGGGCTAGACACCTTTCGACAAGTACGTGGGTTTATCCGTGGTCTAGCGCCAGAGCTTAAGAAGCGCGTCAAGGCTCAGGACCCTAAAACACTTGAGGAGGGCATACTGAAAGCACACATTCATGCTGATCCAAATGAAAAGAAATCACATAATAATCACATGCCTGCTAATACACATGGTAATACACGCACAAAGTACGGGCCCAATAAAAGGAAATTTCTAGTAGCCAATTTTGAAGCAGCTAAAAAATTCAAGGGGTCTCGCGGTCCTCTCTCTCTTGAGGAATTTGAGAAGGCTAAAAAAGAGAAGTTATGATTTCAATGCTTGGGAGGCGGCCATGGCAAAAAGGATTGTCCCAAGGGAAAATCTGTTGCTCACGGCAAGGAGAAAGCATTGCACATGGTGCAGCTGCTGCCTCTGGAGGTAACACACAGCCAGGTGCTGCATGAACGTTGTATCACACCTTCCATGTGGCAATAGACCTTCGGTCCACATGAGTTAGTGTGTATGCACAGATCTCTTCAAGGGCACAAGGTGTGTATCTTGGTAGATGACAGTGCTACTCACAATTTCATTAACTATGGATTAGTGAAAATTCACAAATTGCCCCAAAGTCCGAGTTCCTACCGCTCCACGGTAGCAATGATGAATGGTTATGATGCCGAAGTATGGGATACTCAAGTCAGAGTTGTATTGTTGGAAATACAAGGCTATTCCACATCCTTGGATTTCCAGATTAAGAATATGGAGCAGTCAGATGTGTACTTGGTATAGAATGGCTGCATAACCTAGGACCATCATTGAAGTGTAGCTACGAGCACAACAGCCAGATGTTTGAATCCCATGGCACACATGTGTTGTTGTTAGGAGAGAAGGATGTGCCTTCCTCACCACTGATATGTAATTTTCATTGTGTCATTTTCTTTCCAATGTTGAATCTGTTAAACACTCCTCAACGCCGCATGCTTTTCTCCCATCTCTTCCAGCAATGGCTACTTCTCAACAAGCAAAGGTTTCTAGTGAGTTAAACAATTTATTAAAATAATTTCACAATGTTTTTCCTAATGATTTTCCATCAGGATTACCGCTGACATGATCTGTGCAACATGGCATCAATGTGGTTGCAGGCAGTAAACCAATCAGTAAACCACCCTACAGAATGAGTTATTCTGAAGCTGCTGAGGTGGAACGTCAGCTTGCTGACTATCTTAGCAGAGCGTTTATCCAACCAGTTTCTTCACCATGGGCTTCTCCTATCCTATTAGTGAAGAAAAAGGATGATAGTATGGGCATGTGCATAGACTACCGTGGATTAAATGCGGTCACTGTTAAGAACAAGTTCCCATTACCACACGTGGATGAGTTGTTCAACAAGCCCACTCATGCTCGTATTTTTATGAACATAGACTTGCGGTCGCGTTATAACCAAGTACGTACTCGACTTGCTGATATATACCCAAAACTGCATTCTGAACAAGGTTTGGACATTACGAGTTTTTGGTTATGCCTTTTGGGTTAACCAATGCGCCCACAACATTCATGACACTCATGGATAGTGTCTTGAGACCGTACTTGGGCAAATTTGTTATCATTTTTCTCGATGACATTCTCCTATATAGTGCTTTTGAGGAAGAACACTTGAAACATCTAAGGCAGGTGTTTGAATTGTTACGAACAAATAAGTTATATGCCAAACAATCCAAGTGTGACTTTCTCAAGGAGGAAATTCACGATCTTGGGCTTGTTATCTCAACTATTGGGTTGCACATGGATCAATCCAAAGTGGATGCCATTCGGAGGTGGCATTATCCTAAAAATTTGAAAGAGTTACAGATTTTCTTGGGATTTGCAGGTTTTTATCAAAGGTTCTTTAAAAACTATGCTAATATTGATTTTTTGATGACAGACCAACTGAAAGGCAAAGGAAATACCTTTCAGTGGGGGGTTGCTCAGTTGTATAGTTTTGCTACACTCAAGGATGCATTAGCTACAGCTCCTATTCCAGCTATTATGGATCCTTTAAAGCCATTCGTTTTGGAAACAAATGCCAGTAACCGTGCTATTGGAGCAATCCTTCTACAAGAGGGGAGGCCAATTGCATTTGAAAGCAAGAAGCTTGATTCCGTGCAACAAAATTATTCTGCTTATGAACGCAAACTCTACACAATAGTGTCTACCTTAAAGACATGGCGGCATTATTTGTATGGAGCTCAGTTTGAGATTGTGTTTGGCCATGAAAGCATAAAATGGTTTACAGAACAAACAGACTTGGAGGGTCGAAAGGCCAGGTGGGCTGAGATCCTTCAGGAGTATGATGCAAAGCTCCGGTATCATAAAGGACGATACACATTTGGTGGTTGATGCTCTTAGTCGTATGCATGAGATGAATTTCCTTTTGTTCATGGAACTTTGCAGTGAATTTTTCGATTCTATGAAGGGCAAATATGAGCATGATGATGCATACTCCAAATGTGGAGCCATGTGCAAATGAGGGATCCTTCTCACTCCAATGTTGGTAGTGTATCGTTAACCTCCACACACACTTCTCCTCCATCGAGTGATGAAGTAATGTGATGGAAGAATTTTTCCATCGATAATGGGTACCTACTCAACAAGGGGAGAGTTTGTGTACCGATGGACACGGACATTCGGCACCAAATTCTTTATGAATGGAGGTCACCCGGGTATTAAAAAGACTTATGCTCTCGTACGACGACAGATTTACTTACCAGGTTTACATGGCTTTGTTCAAGACTATGTTTTGCATTGCCAAAAATGTCAAGTTAACAAAGTAGAGCGCCTGAAGGCAGGAGGACTCTTACATCCTTTTGGAGATTCCCAACGGGAAATGGGAAAGTATCTCTATGGATTTTATTGTGGGTTTACCAACCACTGTACGCGGCCATGACTCAGTATGGGTGGTTGTAGACCAATTGACTAAACTATGCAAGTTTATTCCAACCAAGTCGACCATAAAGACTCCAGAATTAGCCAAGTTATTTGTGGACAATTGTACAGGTTCTATGGTTTTCCAAGTAAAATTGTCAGTGATTGTGATCCCAAGTTTAACAATCATTTTTGGAGGGCTGTGTTTAAACGATTGGGTACACAACTCAACCTCAGTACAGTAGATCATCCAAAAACGGATGGTCAAACAGAACGAGTTAACCAAGTGCTAGAGGATATACTATGTGCATACGTTAACAAGAAACAAAAAAATTGGGAAGAGTATCTATCTCTTCTTGAGTTTTCTTACAAAACATTCTTAAGCATGTCATGATTGGATTTAGTCCTTTCATGCTCATGTATGGTTTTCAACCTAGGTCACCCGTTACGGTGGGGTTGGTGATCGAACCTCTTCTTGAGTTTGCTTACAAAACAGTGCTAAGCATGTCACGATTGGATTTAGTCCTTTCATGCTCATGTATGGTTTTCAACCTAGGTCACCCGTTACGGTGGGGTTGGTGATCGAAAAACTCCAGCAAGTTAAGGATTTTCTCCAAGACCATATGGATATGTTGAAACTCACTCGTCAGAATGTCCGACAAGCGCAGGATCGGTATAAGAAGTATGCTGATGAGAGACGTCAGCAAGTTACCTTTGAGGAAGGGAAAGAAGTGTTTTTGCGTGTGCCACTGCATTCGAAAAGTCTGAAAACTGGGCCAACACCTAAATTATCTCCAAGAAATTGTGGGCCTTTCAAGATACTCAAGCGAGTTGGTGATCATGCCTACAAACTCTTGTTACCAACACACTCTCGTGTTCATCCGATGTTTCATGTAAGCCATTTACGTAAACGATTACATGGGGATGACAATGTCATTGACCAACAGATTCTGGTCGATTTCGTTGAACATCCTACTCGACCACATGAACCTGAGAAAATTATTGACTATCATGATTTACGTACGTGTCATCATGTAGGTCACCAAGCTTTAATCAAGTGGAAAGATCGACCTGAAGAAGGCGCCACTTGGGAGAAATGTTCTTGTGAACACTTTTTTTTTAGGACGAAAACACTTCTCCACAGGGGGGAGTAATGTCATGCCAAGGGCATACCCGGGGGGGGGTCACAGACCTCTCTTATATAACCCCTAGCTGCCAGTGTGGAACAAGGGATTCGGCAGCTAGGGGTTATATAAGAGAGGTTGGGCGGTGCATCCAGCCATGGCAATTCCCTTGGCCTCTCAAACAAAGATCAATGGTGGTGAGAGAAAATGCTAGAGAGAGAGTGTAGCTCAAAACATTGGATCTTTGCACTGAACAAGATGCCAAAAGCCCAAGGGGGTGGGTTGCATATATACATAGGAAAATTGCCAATTTTCCCTACCTACCTGAAAACCCCACGATCCTGATAAATGGCCCTAAAATGCTAATAAATATGTAAACTTGCTAAAAGTGACTTAACACACACGATTAGTAGCAAAATTGCAGCACACTTGAGTCTCTCCCCCCAAGAAACTTCGGGAACGGAAGTCGTGCCTCATGCCAGTCTACTGGGTGAGCAACATAGTGGAGTGCATCACAAAAAAGGTATATCCACCTCAGATACGGTCTGTTATCATATACATGTGGTAGTGATGTGTGTGAACACACTTAGGACCACCTGGATATTTTTTCCCTCTTTAGGAGGATTTTTTTCCCGTGCATTGTATATACGCCCATTCATTCTAGGGCTATCTATCTTTCCATTGCAAACTAAGTAATATACTCTCTATTGTGTGCCTTGAGATCCCTTCGTCTTCTCCATGTTGTGTGTGTTTTCCTGCAACCCTAATTCCAACAATTGGTATTAGAGCAGGTTGCATCCTCTCGGGCTTAGTCGCCAACAGCTCCAGCACACGCCTGCTCACTTTCTCCAATTTCAATGAGTTTTGTCGAGCGTTCACAGGTCGACAAAATTAAAGAATAGGTTGTAGAGCTAAGTCTGCCCATATTTTTGATTTGAGCTCATTTCGACCTCAGTTTCCACTACAGCCCAGGTCTGCACATGCAATTTCGTCATTTTGTGCAAAATTTTGTCAGCGCCAATTACTGCATTAATAACAAGTCCCATACAGTCTATTGCGGGTTGTGCTATATAGCACGTGCTTGTCTCACTCAATTTCTCATCATTTCAAGAAGTTTTCACATCAGATGTTTTCCATGGCTGACAACAACATAGATGTGTTCAAATGTTTACTGTTGAGGATCGATTGGATGGGACAATTACCCTATATGGGCTCACATGCTGCAACATGTTCTTGTGTCAAACGGCGTTTGGAATATTGTGCAGGGCATTGATGTATGTCTTGGTTCTAAGGATGTAGGCAATGTTGAGGATGTTGCAGGTCTTGCTGCAAGGATTGTTGCTATTAGAGTTGTTTTGCGTACGACAGAACAAGCTCATTGGGATGTAAAGGATGCACAGGCTCATGCATTGATTGTGTTTTCTGTGAAGCGCACCATCACTCCTCATATTTGTTTAATGCAATCTGCAAGGGGCTTGGGATATTCTAGCAGGTCTTTATGCAAGCCGCAATGAGGCTAAAATTTATTTGTTGCGTAAAGAGGTGGAATCAAAGATTATGCATGAGAAAGATGATATGGACACTTTCCTTGCTAGTGTCAAGGATATCAATGAGCAACTTATTTCTGCAGGTGAAATCATTTCAGGCGGTTCCCTTGTGCAGACTATTCTTGATGCCTTGCCAGACTCTTACAAGACTTTTGCTAGTACTTGGAGACTTATGAACCAAGGAAATCCTAAAGTTGTCAAGTTTGATGCATTGTGCACATTGTTGTTGCAAGAGTCACTTTCCAGAAAAAACAGAACTAGACAGCGTGCAGTTGAACAGGCTTTTATTGCTTCTCAAAGTAAGGGTGGTAACAGCAATGCAGCCACTTCTTATGGTTCTGCAGCGAGTGGAAAATCACATGTTCCTAATGCTTTTGCTGGCAGCAATTCATCTAGAAATTTTGGTGATAAGGGAAAAAAGAAGATGCATTGCCATTATTGTAAAGCTAATGATCACTTGATCAAGCAGTGTCCTAAGTTGAAGACCAAAGAGGCAAAGAAGAAAGAGGGTGGTTCCACTGCAAATGCTGGTTCCACTACAAATGCATCTATTGTTGAGTCTTCTATGAAAGGAGATCGTGATGCTGATGTCGATGCAGAATGGGCTTTTAGTGTAGAATGTACCTATAATCCTATTGTCCATGATGCATGCATGTTAGTTGCTATAGATTCACATGTGTGGTATTTCGAGAGTGGTGCTACAAACCACATTACCTCACATCGTGAATTGTTCACCTCTCTTGAGTCTATCCCTCATGGGAATTCAGCCACCTGTGCCAACAATGCTTCTTATCCGGTTCAGGGAGTTGGAAATATTGTGCTTACTACTGCAAATGGAAGTTCTTTCACAATTGTTGATGCACTTTATGTATCTAGGATCAAGAAGAATCTTTTGTCTGTATCTGCACTCGCTAGACTTGGACTTGTAGTTAAGTTTGTGGATGACAAATATACATTCCATGATCTTAGTTTTGGTGATGAAATTGTTGCATCTGGCATATTATGTCGTGGGGTGTATAACCTCACTTTGTATGACAAGTGTGGGTAGAGTTTTGCAAATGTAGTTGTGGATTCAAAGGCTATATCGGATGCAAAACTTTGGCATGCACATTTTGGGCATCTGAATTTTTCAAGTTTGTTGTGTTTCGAGAACTCTGATATGGTTGCTTCTTTGCCACCTCTTGAACCACCTGTCAAACATGTTTGTGAAGGATGTATTTTGGGTAAAATACAGCGTTCTAAGTTTCCAAACGATGGTTTAGTTAGGGCCACATGCAGGTTGTAGCTTGTGCATGGTAATGTTTGTGGGGCCATGCAAACTCCATCCTTGGGAAATTACCTTCACTTTGTGACTTTCATTGATGATTACTCTAGGCATGCATGGAAATTTCCGCTTAAAGCAAAGTCCAAAGTTTTTATGTGCTTCAAATAATTTCTGGCTATGGCTGAAAATGTCTCGAAATGTACTATGGGCACCCTCCGTTCCAATCGAGGGGGGAGTATATGTATTATGAATTTAATGCATTTATGGCTAGTCGTGGGATAAAACACCAAGGTAGAGTGCCTTATACGCCTCAGCAAAATGGTGTTCTTGAGAGGAAAAACAGGTCACTTACAGAACTGGCATGATGTATAAACTCAAGCTTTGCTACATTATTTTTGGCTTGAGGCCATCATGTGTGCCAATTCTGTACTCAACAGGTGTCTACAAAAGCTTTTCAATCTATTACTCCATATGAATCATGGCATGATAGAAAGCCTTCTATTGAGCACATGCGTGTATTTAAATGTTTGGCATATGCTTTGATGCCACAAACACAACGCAAAAAA
This sequence comes from Adiantum capillus-veneris, assembly GCF_014529385.1. Classification (NCBI taxonomy): domain Eukaryota; kingdom Viridiplantae; phylum Streptophyta; class Polypodiopsida; order Polypodiales; family Pteridaceae; genus Adiantum; species Adiantum capillus-veneris. The sequence goes on along the minus strand of NC_140943.1, from coordinate 55,037,895 downwards.
TTGGATAATAAGGTTGTCAAATGTATTTTTGTTGGTTATAGTGCTGAAAGCAAAGGTTACAAGTTGTATCATCCACAAACAAAGCATATTTTGGTTTCACGAGATGTTGTGTTTGTGGAAGATTTTGTTCAACCCTTGTTGTCATGTACTAGAGACACTAATGTAAGCTCAAAGGCCATTTACGACACTTTGTTGCCTCTTTTTAGTGGTGGAAGTTTGAATGTAAATTCCAATGAGGCAAATGTACAGCCTATGGGGGTTTCTAAAAATGTTACAGATTAGTCTATTACTGATGCAAATGTACATGATGTACTTGATGAGAAAAGGGCTGAAAATGAGCAGGCTAGAGGTAATATGCCAAAATGGTTGGTGCATACATTACGTGACAGCAAATTGGATGCACCATTGTCTAGTCGTACTCGTTCAGGTTCCAGCCATGCCTCTTATATACATCAAATTGTTATGCTTTGGTTGTGTCTAGCTTACATGATGTTGAGGAACCTCTATCTTTTGATTAAGCACAAAATTCAAAAAATTTGATGGCTTCCATGCAATCAAAATATGATGCACTTATAGAAAATGACACATGGACTTTATGTGATTTTACTCCTGGCAAAAAGGCCATTGGTACAAAGTGGGTTTACAAGTTGAAATACAAGTCAGAGGGTGAGGTTGATCGTCATAAGGCTCGACTTGTTGCAAAAGGCTATGCGCAGCAAAAAGGCATATAGTATGAAGAACCTTTCTCTCACACTTGTCGTATGACTATTGTTCGTTTTCTATGTGCATTGGCAGCTCATTCTAGTTGGGATGTACATCAATCAGATATTGTTAATGCTTTCTTGATTGGTGACATATTTGAGGAAGTTTGTGTAACGTAGCCTCGCGGTTTTGTCAAGAAAGAACAAGAGGACAAAGTGTGCAGATGTAAGAAGGCTTTGTATGGGTTGAAGAAATCTCCTCGTGCTTCGTATGAGAAAGCTGACACTCATTTGGTCAAAAAAGGCTTTTGTAACAGTCCAACAAAAAGCACATTGTACGTCAAGCGTGAGGGCGATGTACTTCTCATTGTTGTTCATTATGTGGATGATTTGCTGATCATTGGTCCCAATCAGGCACATATTGTTTAATTTAAGGCTGATTTGAATGCTACTTTCAAGACAAAAAATTTGGGGTTGTTGCATTATTACTTGGGCACATAGTTTAAGCAGTGTGATGGTGGTATTGCCTTGTGTCAAAAAAGTTACATAGAGACATTGCTATGTAAGTTTGGACTTGAGGATTGCAAACCTATTGCCACTCCCATGGAAACAGGTGTGAAATTGAGTCTACATGATGTTGGTGATCTTGCAGATGTCACTCTTTACCAAACTGTTGTTGGATGCTTCATTTATGTATGCAACACAATGCCGGACATTCAGTTTGCAGTCTCATAGGTCATCAAATTTATGCATAAAGCATTGGCAAGCTGTCAAGAGGATTTTCCACTAATTGAGTGGCACTTTAATCTTGGGTAGTTCCCAAGAGGGGATCACTATCGCCAGACTTACACGCTTTTTTGGACTCAGATTGGGAGCTGGTTGTTTTGACACGCGAGTGTCCACAAGTGGTTATTGTTTCATGGTTGGCAGTTTATGTATATCATGGTTGAGCAAGAAGCAACCTACTATGGCCACTTCTAGTTGTGAGACTGAGTACAGGGTAGCCAACACAGAGGAAAACCTTGCAGATCTTTTCAAAAAGACATTGTCTCGTGAGAAGTTGAAGCTTTCCCCAAAGCTTTGGGCTTACTCCCCTTTGTGGACTTCCCTTTGCACTTCCCTTTGCTCATGTGCCAGCTCTCATTCACCACATCACTCCAGGGGGGATTTGTTACCATATACATGTGTTAGTGATGTGTGTGAACACACTTAGGACCGCCAAGGCATTTTTTCCTTCTTTAGGAGGTTTTTTCCCCCGTGCATTGTATATACGCCCATTAATTCTAGGGCTATCTATCTTTCCATTGTACACTGTTGTGTGCCTTGAGCTTCCTTCATCTTCTCCAAGCTCTGTGTGTTTTGTTGCACCCCTATTTTCAACACTGTCAGACACAGCCACAAACCAACCCTAACTTCCTATTCTGCTATTGGGAGATATTGTAGCCACCATCAGACAAGAATCTGAGCTCTAACACCTTGAAGAGTACATGGAATGCAGCGTGTGTGCAGAGAGAGAGATCATAGGGTTATATATGCTACTTCAAAAGTAAAAGAGTGTTGTTTTGGGGAATCTGATGTATCTTGGTTATGTATGCTACCTCAAGAATTGGGTATGCATGTCGTAATAATCAATATCTAATTCTCCTAAATGATTTTCTCATGTTAAACTGATCATTTAATATGGGGAAGTGCTTGGGGAGAAAAAGCTAGAATATTGCTTAAGCTAGCAGACCATCCACAGTAGGGATCCAAAGGAGGGAAATAGGGATCCAAAGGGGGGGCCATCTGCAAAAGATCCATGTGCAACAATGGGCTAAAAAGACCCTAAGCTTCAGCCCATTAAGACTTCCAAAATGCTAAGGTTCCAAAATTCAAAGGTTGTGTCCAAAGGTCAACCATGGGGGAAATTGGATGCTTTGTGTGTGTCCCAAAAGTCTTTACAAATCCCTACATAGGAGGGGGCGAGCCTTGCTTGTAGGGGATGAGAGAGAAAGTCACACACACACACACACAATCTCCCTTTACACAAAGGGAATGAGGGACACATGTCAGCTCCCTAGCCCAGATGCCCACAAGGTGTACCCAATTCCTATTGGATGGCCTTGGAGGTGGACCAATGAGAATTAGGCTAGAGTAAATCTAGTTTAATTAATTAAAAAACACTTAATAAAATAACCAATGAGAATTAAGCTCTCTAGAAGACTATTGGACAGTCTCTCAAGGGGTCCAATGAGCATTCAGCAGCCCAATGGCTTGCCTGATTCCTATTGGCCAGGAGGCAAAGGGGTCCAATGAGAGTTTAGTTGCATTTATTAATTACATCAAGCTCTCATAAAAGGGGAAAGGGGGACACATGTCAAAAGGCTATCACTTATACTGTTTGATTATCATTGGCTAGCCCTAGGGAGGTCCAATGAGAGTGGAGCATGAGCAAATAGCAAGAGGGGTCGACCGAGAGAGAGAGAGAGAGAGAGAGAGAGAGAGAGAGAGAGAGAGAGAGAGAGAGAGAGAGAGAGAGAGAGAGAGAGAGAGAGAGGGAGAGAGAGAGAGAGAGGGGGGGGGGGGGGGCTGATTTTTGCAAGGCATTATCACACACACACTCACACAATCTCATGTGTCAAGTAAAGAAGACTCTCTCTCCTTCTCAAGCTTTAATGGAAAGCTTATCACCTACTCCAAGCTTGTGAGGAGGGAGGCCTGCACCAACAACTCTTGGCTTTGTGATGCAAATCCAACCAAGAGCTAAGCTTCAATGCATGCTCATCTCCTCTACCATGCTAATTACTAAGCTAAGCTATGCTAATATGAGTGATTATGTGAGGAGATGTACATCTTTCTTGTAAGACTACTCCTTCTTCCTCTCAATCTACTCTCATACCCCACTAGCTCTCACCATCTTCGAAGGTGTGTGAGGTCTTGGGTCTGAGACCGGAGATAATTGATGTTGTGTTTGAGAAGTGTTTTGCTTGGTGCATGAAGCTTTCATCTTCATTGCACTAGCTAGTCTTGAAGGAACACAAAGAATTGTATTGTACAATGTCTCTCTTGATGGGAGAAACCATAATACAAAGCCTTTTGGAGGGGAGACCGACTCCATGTAAATCCGGTCCTCAATTTTTGTCAATAGCTTAATTTCTCTCTCTTTTGAAAGTATTGTTCATGCTATCTAACTAGGTGTTATGCTTTTTGTTGCTCTCTCCACCCAAGCACTCTTGTAATTCTCATTAGGAGTCTATTCTAATGAAATGCCCACTATGTTTATGCTAATTTCCTCTACAGACAAGTTTTTAGGCCATTAAATGTTACATTGGTATCAAAGCACAAGGTTTGTCTTTTCTTGCTCAAGAAGGGAGGTCCTCAAGCTAGCTATAAATGGTTGGTATTATTAATTGCCTGTGAGTAAGTAGAATAGGGATTTTTCAGCTTTGCAGTGCGCCTGCCTTCATGCAGTTAACGGGGCATCATCGTCGAGAGCTACGGTCTTAATAGTGGAGTCCTACGGGGCTTGCCTACGACTTAACCACTATTGAGCTATTAGAAGCTTGACCGGGGCCGGTGCTGTTTTGTTGTTGAAGGACCCTCTCTTCTATTCCTTGCAATTAATGGTATTCGAGCCACGGGTACAGTAGCTTGAGTGCTTTTTCTAAAGGGGTAAAGAGGAGTAGCAACTAGGGCTTGAAGCACCTAAAACTTTTACACCTAAAAGTTGCTAGAATGGCTGACAATAGTAAAGAGAGTGAAATTAATGTTGACAACTTTGATTTTTCTAATGAGCCAGCTACTAATGATGTCCGGATGCTTGTTAACTATATTGTTTCTAGGCTTCAACAAGCCATGGGCAATCCATCTCTCCAAAGTGAAGTGCAACGGCAGCTCCGTGCTCATGGGATTCTCCAAGCTCACCACCATGATGAGAGAACACCTAGGAAGCCTCCTTGTGAGACTTCCAAAAGAGGTCTCTCTCCGATTCGGGAAGAAGAAGAGAATCCATACGAAGGGCTCAAGAATTTACTTCTTGATGATGCATCTCCTTCCCAAAGGAGAACTCAAGAGCCTCCACCGAAAGAACGAGAAAGAAGTGAGTCTCCCGCCACCTCGGTGGAGATGGCTCCACCAAGACGGCGGGCTAAACGCTCTCCAACACCTCCAAAATGGAGAAGACCACCGCACCCTTCTCCACACCATAATGCAAAGCGGGATGACAAAAAGCAAGAAAGGAAAAGGCAAGAAAGAGGACACCCTCTTCTCCATCTTCTTCATCATCTTCCTCTTATGAAAGTGATGGTGAAGACGACGAAGATCAAGACAAGAAAAAGGAGAGAAAGAGGTCACCCTCTTCTCCACCTTCCTCAAATTCTTCACCTTCTAAAGAAAGTGATGGTGCAACCTTTGAACCAACAAAAAGAAGTGGCCATAGGAAATCCTATGCTGCATGGAAGAGGTCGTCCAAGCTCAACAACTTCAAAGAGGGATGGAAGAGCATCTCTTTCCTTACCTATGATGGCACCTTTGGTGCTACGGACAAAGTCTTGGCCTTTATCCAACAATTTAATGCGGCGTTCGGAGATGAGGGCTTCACGGAGTCCTCTAAGCTACGCCATGTAGCTATGCACTTTCAAAAGTCCGCCAGGCAATGGTGGTCTAGCCTACGAGCCAACAGTGAAGCTCCACGAACATGGAAAGCTTTAAGAGCTTCCATTATGAAGTAGTTTTTGGCCACCGATGCCAAAGGCAAAGTACTCACCGAATGGAGAAGCTTAAATCTCTCTCCCTATGAATCCATTCACAAATATGTAGACAAGTTTTGGGACCTACAACTCAAAGCCACTGTCTTCAAAAAGTTGGATTTTGGAGAGCAGAAGCAACAATTTTGTGCGGGCTTAACCGAAGAAATGGTGGAGTATGTCAACTCCCAAAGGCCACGTACCATATCGGCCATAATACACCATACTATGGTGGCCTCTCGAATCAATTTCCAAACGGGGGCTAAAAGAAATAATAAGCCGATGGAAAACAAGGGTTCGAACGAGCCTAAGGGGAAGGACAATGTCCAAAAGTCTCCTAAGGGCAACTCCAACAAAGCTAAAGAGAAGGGAGTTTACAAAGGTAAAAACAATCTCTCTCCTGAAGAGCTTGAGCGTTATCGCAAGGATAACCGGTGTTTCAAGTGCGATGAACAAGGGCATGCGTACCGCGCTTGTCCCCAAAAGAACAACTGCCAAGATCCTCCTAGAGCTACCTTGGTTGAAATCCAAGAGGAGGAGACTCACCAAACTCACCACAAAGGATCTCCTCTATGCCATGCTTGGGGAAAGGTAAGAGAACATGATGCTTTTATTCTCTTTGACCCTGGTTCTACTCACAAATTTATATCTATAGAGTTGGCCACCAAGCTAGGCATACAAGACTATGAGATGGGAGATGTGCTACCCACAGACAGTGCTTTCAAGGGGCAAGAAGCTTCAGTCACTCCCTTAATCGGGAAATTGAGGCTTCATGTCCAAATCTATGTGGACAAAGAGGACTTCCTTATCTCTCCTGTCAAGCATGAGGATGTAATCCTAGGTGTTGGGGTATAAAGCCCAATGTGCTCGCCCAGGTAAGTGGGCGGGCCGCCAGGTATGTACACATATTCTTTTGTAAAAACCTAATAAGAACTCACTATGCTCTACACATTACAGTAGAGCGAGTTCACCATATCATCGTGCTCTTCTTCTCGCACTCTCTCTCGCGTCGCACTTCCGCTCGTACTCCTTCAACTGGTATCAGAGCTCAGATCGAGGCTCGGGGCAGCACTGCAGGAGGCTAGAGTCACCAGCTCAGATTGGAGTGAAATTCGACAGGCAAAGACACGGCCCCAAGTCTTGTGGGAGAGATCGTAGGGCTTGGTGTGCTCAGAATTTCATTCTGAGCTCATCTCGGCCACCGTTCGGCTTCGACAAAGGTCTGTGCAGGCCATTTTCGACTACGTGGTCTCAGCGGGTGCAAATCCGACTCTGCAAATTTGGGGTTTTCGGCCTACGACTGCAGGTGCTGAGGATATTGACACTCCCAGAGTGTTGATTTGTGGCTGTCGACACATCGAAGGACGGCTCACAATTCTTGGAGGCGTGTCACATACGACACGGGCGCATCTACACACAGACTGTAGGCGACATCCACTAGTTCATCAGGTAGCTTGTGTTTGCTGCTTGATATTCCAGATTTCATCCTGACATTGCAGGTACTTCCACATGGGATTTATTGTCAGAGATGATGTATGTCTGTTGAGGGTTTGCTGGCTGTGAGTCACGCAGCAAACAACCACCGCAGCGGTTACAGCATATAGTGGGAAATTTGTGGATGTATGACTTTGTGGGAAGTCTATGTACTGTCAGATTTACTGCAGCCTTTGTTGAGGGTTGAGTGAGGTTTTATTGAGCTGGGGGATTCTCGAATGTTGAGATCCTTTCGGTGATACAAGTCTTGGAGCGATCCCTCGAGCACCCTTAGATAGGCAGCTAGGATGTATTGACTGTGCATTAGACTGTTGGGATTGCATCTTTGCTTTACTGCCGTTGAGGCATTGTCGCAGTCTATGCTTATAGGACAGTGAGAGACAGTACAGGTGCAGGACAGGTTTACCCGTAGCTTACAGTGTTAGAGAGACAGTGTTTTTTGAGCTGTTTTTTGGTCTGTTTTTAGTACACCAGAGCCATTTTACAAAGGAGACTCTGCCAAAATTTCTGCAGAATCTGAAGCTTTCTTGGTTCATTTGACAGGTTGATATTGGTTCAGAGGTCAGTTTACATGGGAAACTCTGCCGAATTTTTCCCAGAAAAGTAAACTACTGTGAAGCGTAGCTATGGCTGGATCACAGGACACTGCTCTTTACAATATCAAGAAGCTGGATGGAACCAATTTCCCATTGTGGAAGAAGCAGATTTGGCACGTGTTGGTACGACAAAAGAAGTAGATAAAACCTATAAATCTCAAGGGGATAAAACCAGAAGATATGGACGAAGATGAATGGAGCGAAATGGATGAATTGGCACTTTCTACCATTATGCTGACTTTGGCAGAAAGCGTTTACTTCAATGTAGCAGACGAGATGTCGGCTTATCAAGCATGGTTAAAGCTGAGTGATCTTTATGAGAAGCAGAGTGCAGCTTCACAGGTATACTAGCTTAAGAAGCTTGTTGACTTGAAGATGAAAGAAGGGACACCTATGTCCAATCATCTGAATGAATTCAACACAATCTATAGTCAGTTGTCAGCTCAAGGTGTCAAGTTTGATGAACCTCTTAGAGCTATGTTCCTGTTGATCACATTGCAGGAAAGTTGGGACACTTTTCGCACAACTTTGAGTAATTATGTACCTCCAGATGGTTTGAACATAGCCGGTGTAGAAGGAAGTCTGCTTACTGAAGAAACCAATAGAAAGACAATGGACAAAGGCAAAGGAACAGCCTTAGTTGTCAGGGGAAGGACCAAAGAAAAGTACAAAGGTGGAAAGAGGAATCAGTCTCGTAGCAAGTCCCGCAGTGCTAAAGGCAAGAGTGACATAGAATGCTACCATTGTGGCAAGAAGGGTCACATGAAAAGAGACTGCAGAGAATGGAAAGCAGAAAAAGGCAAAGAGAAAGCTGAAGACCATGGTGAGAAGAACAAGTCCTCAGTGAAGATTCAAGAAATAAATGTGACAAACACTGTTGCAGAGGATGACAATCTAGTGTCAGGAGACATCTACTTCTTGAAGAATACAATGGAATCAACTCTTCTTACAGCATCTGATGGAAATGCACTGAGTGACTGGATTATAGACTCAGGGGCATCACTTCATGTGTTTCCAAAAAAGGAGTGGTTTACCTCTTATGTGACCACTAAAGATCATGTTCGGCTAGGCAACGGGCATACATGTGAGATCTTAGGTGTTGGAGATGTTCAATTGAAGTTTCAGAATGGCTCTTCTTTCACGCTGAAGAATGTGAGACATGTTCCCGCAATTACAAAGAGCTTGATCAGCACAGGTTTACTTGATGATGATGGCTACGTCACCACTTTTGGACAGAACATGTGGAAGATATCCAAGGGTTCTATGACAGTAGCACATGGAGTAAAGTCTGGAGGACTTTACATGACTTATGTATCAAATGTCTCTAAAAATGTAATCAATGCAACCGAGCAGCCGAACGTTTCTTTGTGGCATAGCCGGTTAGGACATATGTCCAAGAAGGGAATGGAAATCTTGTCTCGTTCTGGTTATTTGCTTGGATTTTCATTTAATGATTTTGAATTCTGTGAACATTGTCTGTATGGTAAGCAAACACAGCAGCCACATAAGCATAGAAGCAGTAGAAGAGATACACAGTTGGCACTTGTTCATAGTGATTTGTGTGGACCTATGCCTAACCTATCTCTAGGGGGAGCTTCTTACTTTATGACATTTATAGATGATTACTCGAGGAATGTATGGGTTTACTTTCTCAAGCACAAGGATGAAGCGTTTAGTGTTTTCAAAACGTTTGTGACACTTGTGGAGAATCAGAGTGGCAAGAAGCTTAAATGCTTACGCACTGACAATGGTGGAGAGTATGTTTCAAAGGCCTTTCAAGACTTTTGTGAGTCAAAAGGTATAAAATGTGAACTTACTGCTCCTTACAATCCTCCTCAAAATGGTGTTGCTGAGAGGCTGAATAGGACCATACAAGAGAAGGTCAGAAGTATGTTGTCTAATGCACAACTACCAAATGGGTTTTGGGCTGAAGCTGTATCAACAGTTGTTCATCTTGTAAATAGATCTCCTAGCAAGGTTTTGCAGAAGGATTCAGTGCCAGAGATGGTATGGTAAGGCAAAATGCCCTCATACAAGCATCTCAGAGTCTTTGGCTGTGAGGCATATACTCACGTTCCAAAGGAATTTAGGAACAAACTTGAGCCAAAGAGTAGAAAGTGCATCTTTCTAGGCTATGGTAATTCTGGTGAGATGGGGTACAGACTTTGGGATCCCGAATCCAGAAAGGTTGTCCGCAGCAATGATGTTCACTTTAATGAATCCAAATATCATTCTAAACCAGAGAGGGTTGAGGAGATTAGAAGAGTTGTCTTCCAAGAAGATGGACCTGCACGTGCAAGACAAAATGTCAGAGCTCAAGAGGAGCAAGGACAAGATAGAGTGGAACCACAGGTTGTGGCTGAGCCTAAGCCACCTATTGTGCATAGATCTGGACGTGTCACACGACCTCCTAATAGGTTTGTTCCATCTATGAATTATTTCATGTTGACTGATTGCAGTGAGCCTTCATGTTACAAGGAAGCAGTGCAAATGAAGGACTCCGGGAATTGGAAATTGGCCATGCAATCAGAGATGACAGCTCTGCATAAAAACCAGACATGGAAGCTAGTTAAATTACCACGGGGCAAAAAGGCTCTACCCTGTAAATGGGTTTACAGGTATAAGATCACCGCTCATGATAGTCAGCCAAAGTACAAAGCAAGGCTTGTTGCCAAGGGCTTTAAGCAAGAACAAGGCATTGACTTTGATGAAGTCTTCTCTCCGGTGGTCAAGATGACTACATTGAGATGCTTTCTTGCATTGGTTGCCATATTAGATTTGGTGTTGCACCAAATGGATGTCAAGACAGCGTTCTTCCATGGTGATTTAGATGTGGAAATTTACATGCAGCAGCTAGAAGGGTTTGTTGAGAAAGGCAAGGAAGATTGGGTATGCCAGTTGTTAAAGAGTCTTTATGGCTTAAAACAATCACCGAGGGCATGGTACCATAAATTCCACAAGTTTATGCTTTCTCAAGGCTACAAACGTAGTGAGTTCGATCACTGTCTATATACAAAGAAGGCTAAGGATGGTAGTTGGCTGATCCTTATTTTGTATGTGGATGACATGTTGATTGCTGGCAAGCACTTGGAATTTCAGCTTTGAAGTCAAAGATGGCAAAATCGTTTGACATGAAAGACATGGGTGAGGCAAGTCATATACTTGGTATGCGCATTGAGAGAGACAGATCAAAGAAGTTGATTTGGTTATCTCAAACAAAGTATATTGACAAGGTTTTGCGACGTTTCAATATGGAGAAGGGAAAGGCACTGAGTGTTTCCTTGCCACCATATGTGAAACTTAGCAAACAAGATTGTCCTGTGTTTGAGGAAGAACAGGCTGAAATGGATAAGATTCCATATGCGTCTGCAGTGGGTAGTTTGATGTATGCAATGATTGCTACTCGCCCAGACATTGCATTTGCAGTGGGAGTAGTAAGTCGATACATGTCAAACCCAAGCAAGAAACATTGGGAGGCAGTGAAAGGAATATTGAGATACCTGAAAGCTACAAAGAGTATGCGTATATGCTATGGGAGTCAGGAGCTAAGTGTAAAGGGTTTTACAGACTCAGATTATGCAGGTGACTTAGAAAATCGAAGGTCTACGTCAGGGTATGTCTTTACATTGGCTGGTGGAGCAGTATCATGGCGTTCTAGATTACAAGATTGTGTTACTCAGTCTACTACAGAGGCTGAATATGTTGCAACATCAGAGGCATGCAAAGAATCAATTTGGCTTAATCGACTAGTAACAGATTTGGGAATCAAAGAAGAGATGCCTGTGTTATATTGTGATAGTCAAAGTGCTATACAATTGGCTCGCAATCCAGTTTATCACTCAAAGACAAAGCATGTGGATGTGAAGTATCATTTCATCAGGGAAATGCTCGAGGATAAGCAACTTCAGCTTGTCAAAGTTCACACCACAGAAAATCCTGATGATCTACTTACAAAAGGACTTCCCTCAGAGATCTTTGCGCATTTTCGCAAGCAGTTAGGTGTAGGGTAGTACATCACTTCTCTACATGTCTTGTATATTAGCTTGTATAGTAGCTTCTCTCACACTTAAAGTACCACATTGGACTTTAAGTGGGAGGTTGTTGGGGTATAAAGCCCAATGTGGTCGCCCAGGTAAGTGGGCGGGCCGCCAGGTATGTACACATATTCTTTTGTAAAAACCTAATAAGAACTCACTATGCTCTACACATTACAGTAGAGTGAGTTCACCATATCGTCGTGCTCTTCTTCTCGCACTCTCTCTCGCGTCACACTTCTGCTCGTACTCCTTCACTAGGGGCACCATGGTTTGATCGCCTGGCTGCCAATGTTAAATTCCCTGAAAGGAGAATCTCTTTTAAGTTCAAGGAAAAAGATATGTATATAGATGCTAAGGAAATGGGTAACACTATCCCCATTGTATATAGATGCTAAGGAAATGCGTAACACTATCCCCATTGCTAAGGAAATGGGTAACACTATCCCCATTTTCATATTGCTCGCATTGCTGGCAAGCATAATCAAGTAGCCGATGCACTCTCAAGACGGCCGAGAGTGAATGTGGTTTCCAAAGAAACTCACAATGATCTATCTTCAATGATAGATGAGTATGCTATTGATCCCGATTTTAGAGATGTGATTTCAGCCCTTGCATTAGGGAAGAAAGAAGAACCATTTACTTTACAAGATGGTTATCTTCTCTATGGCAATAGACTATGCGTTACTAACTCACTACGTGAGAAAGTAATGTATGAATCTCATGCTCCTCCTTACGCGGGGCATAGAGGGATTCAGTCTACCCTAAAGGGAATTGAAACATATTTCTATTGGCCTACCATGAAAGCGAACATACAAGAGTATGTTTCTAAATGTGTGGTATGCCAAAAGAAAAAATTTGATAGAGGGAAGCAACCTGGATTGCTTCAACCCTTGCCAATCCCTAATTCACCATGGGAGAGCATATCCATGGATTTTATCTTTGGATTGCCTAAGTCTATCCATGGGAATAGGGGAATATGGACGATAGTATACAGGTTCAGTAAACAAGCTCATTTTATACCTGTCAAAAAGACTATCAAAGCCCATCAAATGGCAACCCTCTTCATTTCACAAATTTTCAAGTATCATGGCTTGACAATGTCCATAGTGTTGGATAGGGATCCTAGAATGACCAGTAATTTCTGGAAGGGTCTCTTTGAGAATTTAGGGACAAGCCTAAACTTCTCTTTGGCCTATCATCCACAAACAGATGGCCAAAGTGAAATAGCTAACCTAACAATTCTCGATCTACTAAAAGCCTATGTAACGGAAGTAGATCAAAGATCCCAATGGGAGAAGTACTTACCCTTAGTGGAATATGCTTACAATAACATTGTACATACTTCCACAGAAAAAGCACCTTTCGAGGTAATTGAGGGAAGATCAAAAAGTCCATTGCTACTTAAGGTACATGGGAAGATCTTCGTTGCATATGAGTATTTCCGAGACCTACAAGAATCTTTTCAAAAGATTAAGGATGCTATCTCTATCTCACAACAAAGGCAAAAGACTGCTGCTGACAAGCACAGAAGAGCCCAAGCTTTTAAAGAAAATGATTGGGTCTTATTAAAATTTCCCAAGGATCGATTAAGGCACACGACGGGCAAGAATCCTACGGGACACCAAAAGTACTATGCTAAACTAGCAAAAAGGTTCTATGGTCCCTTCCAGATTCTTAGGCCAATCAATGAGATGGCCTATCAACTCAAGTTTCCCAATCATTGGCTCATACACAATGCTTTGCATGTGAGCCTATTAAAGCCTTACAAAGAAGAGCCACATCAATAACCAACTACTGAAGACCCACCGGAGATCGAGGACCAAGAAGAGGTGTTGCAGCCCGAGTCCATTCTCCGACATGAAGACAAGGTACTAAGAGGCGGTAAGACTATCCGACGATATCTTATTAAGTTTAAAAATTATCCTTTTGAAGATGCTAGATGGATGCAAGGCATACAATTAAAGGATAACCTAAACATTGGCAATGCTTACAATACTTCCCAAGAGTAAGCAAATGTACAAAATGTTAAAAATGAACAAAGTTTTTGTCTTATAAGACTCTCTTTTTCTTTATTGTGCACAAAAATGAAGTAGTATGCATGCTTAGATCAAGTTTACGGAGACGACGTCTCCCAAACACCAAGTAGAGCTTGTCACTCTACTATGGAAGATTGATAGGACTAATGTGAAGACATACTTGCAGCAGCCTCAGGGTCTCAAGCACCAAATGGACTAGTCATCCATTGTGGAATGATGTTGTAGGGTAACATAGGGATCCTCTACCCGCTAAGAAAAGGACTAGTGAATATGCTTTATCTTCTCTACCCCATAGTCAAAGACGACTATGATTTTAAGAGAGACGTAATGTCATAATGATCAATATCTAATTCTCCTAAATGATTTTCTCATGTTAAACTGATCATTTAATATGGGGAAGTGCCAGGGGAGAAAAAGCTAGAATATTGGTTAAGCTAGGAGACCGGCCACAGTAGGGATCCAAAGGGGAGGCCATCTGCAAAAGAGCCATGTGTAACAATGGGCTAAAAAGACCCTAAGGTTCAGCCCATTAAGACTGTTGGGGTATAGGCGCCTGTGCCTTACCCGGTCGCCCAGAGTCTGGGCGCCCACTGACTTGTATACCTTATACATAGCATAAGTGTATAGGGGGCTGCTCACTCCTTTGAGTCTCCCCACCCATATCTGTGTGTCGTGTGTCTCCTTCTCTCTCTCACTCTCCGTTTGTGGTGCTCTCCGATCCCCTTCAATTGGTATCAAAGCGAGGTTTTGTGCTTGTTGTTTTCGCATCCGCGCGCGCGCACTCTCAAGAGTGCACACAGGGTTTCGACTTCGGCATCAGCAAATTCAGCTTTCCGAGAGCGTTTCCATCAGGTGTGTTGGCGTTTTACCCCCCTTTCGAAGCCATTCGAGCCATCAGAAACCTCATTCAAGCTACGGTTGAGGAGCTGCATTTTTCAGCCCTCTTTTGGCAGTTTATGTTGCGTTTTTGGGTCGAAACGGAGGTTTTTGGCATAGCTTTCACACCCGGACTCGGATACATGTGATCCAGGAGTCTACCTTGGGGTTTTGGCACGCTCCGGACGTCTCGTCATATCAGAATTTTAAAATTCTGAACGCTGAATTTTCTACAGCAACAGTTGTTTATTGTGTGTCGAGGATTCCACACATGGTTTGCTCTCAGATGTGAGAGTGATATTTGCTGCAAGTTTCCTCACAGGTGGGAGGATACGATGCATGCCTTATGTGGTTTGATGCTCAGCGAGACTAATGTGATTGCATTTTGAGCTCGGCAATGTATGCCTCGAGCAATGTTTCTGGCAGTCACAGGTAGAGCAGATATTTGTGTACTAGATTTGCAGGTGTTTGCAATGATGTATGCAAAGTGTGGAGATTGGTGCATGCATTTGGAGTGCGGTTTCATGCGCTTTAGTTGCTCATGGTTTTGAGCTTGGTTACTGGTTTTGTGGTCGTTTTACTGACGAAACTCTGGCCAAATTTTCCCAGGAGTTTTATGCGCATCATTTATGCGATCTAGGTAGAGATTGCAGGTTGCACTCAGTATTTGCATGCGGTGTTCTCTGCAGGTGGGAGATTTGTGCGTGTGTATGCATCGATACCGCACAGTGTGGGCTTGGTAATTAGGTCACGGTTTGACAGGCGTACAGTTATCTTGACACACTCACAAGAGTGAATGTTGTGATGTATGCTTATGTGGCTACGAGCTAGGTAGCCAGTTTCGAGCACTAATGGCATCAGGTTTTTCAGCAGGTTTCAGCTACAGGTTTACAAGTTTACAGGAAGATTTGAAGGCTTATTTGGGCGCTGAATTTTCAACCATTGTTTCCTCTTTGTAGGTGTCCATGTATGGCTCAGTTGTAGGCTGATCTGGGACACATTTGTGACTTGTTTATGCAGTTGTTTAAGAGCTGAATTTTGGGGCTGTTTTGGGGCTGATTTGCAGCCATATTTGCAGACTTTTGTTGATGCGATTCGAGCCAGTTTAGGGCTGATTTGATTGACATTTTCTACTCGTTGTTGGTTGCTCTTTTGTGAGCATTATGGCTGATTTTTCATTTGACTTCTAGCGTTATGGTCTGACACAGTTTGATGGTGCAGATTTTGTTGCTTGGAAGGAGCATATGCTTGTTGCATTGGCAGATTTGGGGCAGGATATACCCTTGCGTGGTTTATCGGCAAAGCCCAAGTCTATGAGTGATGATGATTGGCAGGATCTTGATGAGTTAGCCACGATTTGTTTGCATTTGGTTGAGTTTGTTTACTGGCAGGTCTCGAGAGAGACTACAACTCATGCTTTATGGCAGAGTTTACATGCTATGTACGCGACACCCATGTCTGCAGGGGAGTCTAGTCCCACTTCTATGTCCATGGAAGAGATTGGTCCCACACGCAAGTCTCGACGGCATAGAGACTTGACATGTTGACATTGTGGACATAGAGGGCACATTAGGCGTCGATGTTTCAGGCGTTTGAGACAACGGAGGCGACAGATACATGATGCATATTTGGGCATGACAGATGCTAGTGAGATCAGTACGGTGGTTACTGAGTATGCTTGTGACGGCGATGTCACATTTACATCTAGCTTGTCTTCAGACGATCTTATGTCTATGGATTGCATATCGGATTGCACATTGTCTTCACATTGGTTACTAGATTCAGATGCTACTTTCCATGTCACGTCGCATCGTGAGTGGTTTAGCACGTTTTCTAGTGATTTCCAAAATGCTAAGGTTCCAAAATTCAAAGGTTGTGTCCAAAGGTCAACCATGGGGGGAATTGGATGCTTTGTGTGTGTCCCAAAAGTCTTTACAAATCCCTACATAGGAGGGGGCGACCTTGCTTGTAGGGGATGAGAGAGAAAGTCACACACACACACACACACACACACAAGATCCCTTTACACAAAGGGAATGAGGGACACACGTCAGCTCCCTAGCCCAGATGCCCACAAGGTGTACCCAATTCCTATTGGATGGCCTTGGAGGTGGACCAATGAGAATTAGGCTAGAGTAAATCTAGTTTAATTAATTTAAAAACACTTAATAAAAGAACCAATGAGAATTAATCTCTCTAGAAGACTATTGGACAGTCTCCCAAGGGGTCCAATGAGCATTCAGCAGCCCAATGGCTTGCCTGATTCCTATTGGCCAGGAGGCAAAGGGGTCCAATGAGAGTTTAGTTGCATTTATTAATTACATCAAGCTCTCACAAAAGGGGAAAGGGGGACACATGTCAGAAGGCTATCACTTATACTCTTTAATTATCATTGGCTAGCCCTAGCGAGGTCCAATGAGAGTGGAGCATGATCAAATAGCAAGAGGGGTCGACCAAGAGAGAGAGGGGGCTGACTTTTGCAAGGCATTATCACACACACACTCACACAATCTCATGTGTGAAGTAAAGAAGACTCTCTGATCTCCTTCTCAAGCTTTAATGGAAAGCTTATCACCTACTCCAAGCTTGTGAGGAGGGAGGCCTACACCAACAACTCTTGGCTTTGTGATGCAAATCCAACCAAGAGCCAAGCTTCGATGCATGCTCATCTCGTCTACCATGCTAATTACTAAGCTAAGCTATGCTAATATGAGTGATTATGTGAGGAGATGTACATCTTTCTCGTAAGACTACTCCTTCTTCCTCTCAATCTACTCTCATACCCCGCTAGCTCTCACCATCTTCGAAAGTCTGTGAGGTCTTGGGTCTGAGACCGGAGATAATTGATGTTGTGTTTGAGAAGTGTTTTGCTTGGTGCATGAATCTTTCATCTTCATTGCACTAGCTAGTCTTGAAGGAACACAAAGAATTATATTGTACAATGTCTCTCTTGATGGGAGAAACCATAATACAAAGCCTTTTGAAGGGGGGACCGGTTCCATGTAAATCCGGTCCTCAACTGTTGTCAATAGCTTAATTTCTCTCTCTTTTGAAAGTATTGTTCATGCTATCTAACTAGGTGTTATGCTTTTTGTTGCTCTCTCCACCCAAGCACTCTTGTAGTTCTCATTAGGAATCTACTCTAATGAAATGCCCACTATGTTCATGCTAATTTCCGCTACACACAAGTTTTTAGCCCATTAAATGTTACAATGCAGGTCGAGAGACTAGCTGTAATTTAACTTGAGTCCAATCTTACTAGCATACAACTAGCAAAAAATCAAGTGTTCCCTGCATGGGTGAAGCACCTACCACTTTATGAGAGATAGGGTTCGTCATTGACCTTAGGTACATGACTACGGATGTCTTTATAATTAAGACCCTTGGAGAAGAGAAGTTGAAACATGATTTTGAGTGATGCACATGTAGTAGAAGAGATGGTGTTTGGCTTCCAAGAGAGTGTTGAGACATCAAGGTCACCACATAGTTTGCCCCGATAAATGTTAGACTACATTTATTATTGATATGACGTAAGCAAGCACGAGCATTTTTGGTAATGATACTACTCATTGAGATGACCGGAATGCTATTAATGATGGCCCTTATATTGCCATGTTACTCAATAGCACCTCTCCCCTTCTCTATCTCTTTATGGGGCTTGCCCCTTCTAAATGTATCAGCTTGATTAGTGGACGAAAGCCATGGGATAATTTTTTGACGTTGTCAATATATTTCTTAAACTCGGTAGCACCTCTCTCCTTCTATATCTCTCTATGGGGCTTACCCCTTCTAAATGTATCAACTTGATTAGTGGACGAAATCCATGGGATAACTATTTGACGTTGTCAATCTTGTCGCGACGGTGTTGTGCAAGTCAAGTGATGCTTGGATTTGAATCCCCCATTCTCAAAATGAAAGATGCAGCTACCATGCCCCAGGCCTAGCTTCACTACAGACGTAGTTGCCTCTGACACCACTTGGCCCGCATGTCGTCCGAGAGAAGGAAACCTTGGGGACTAGAAGCAGCCCATACAATTTATAGCCAAAACAATGCCAAGCTATCCTTTAGTCAAGGACTATTTGGTTGTGAGTCGCGACATTTGGAGCGCTTTTTGGGTGTTGTCGTGTCACATGTAAGGATGATAATTTGAAACCGATGAAAAGGTCGTCCTGATCATCTAAACATAATTTACGTGGTTAAAAAATCAAAATGTTGACGACGTCCAGGCGCACATCAACAACAAGGAACAAGCAGGTAACGTGCCAAATCTCAGAAGCTATCCTTAGGTACCCTTCGAGACTATATAGAAGCTTTGTTAATAGTTTGTGTTGCTTTGAGAGTGACGGGTTATGTGATAATTTGAAACCGGAGGTAATTTGTTTTGTTGAAAATGTCGTGACTAGCTAAACGCGTGGGTTAATGTTGACGTCGAGGCGCGCATCAGCAACAAGGAACAAGCAGGTAACGTCGAGTACATGCAACAAGGAACAAGCAGGTAACGTCGAGTACAAGCAGGTCCCCGGAGCAGCGCCCATAAAAGGAGACGAGCTCATCAAGTGCCTCATCACGTCATTAGCTGTCCGGCCTCTTAGCCCAGCCCTGATCGCGCCTCTGCATCACCGCAGCTACTCCTTTTAACAATATAAATGTCGCCCAAGCAGCTTGTGGCTGCCCTGCAGCTAGCGCTGCTGCTGCTAGGGTTGGCCGCACCCCTGCCTCCAACTGTTCGCGCTGCTGACGAGGACCCCTTGCAAGACTTCTGCGTGGCCCTCAGCCCCGACGAGCTGCAGAAGCTCAAGCTCACCCTCAACATCAACGGCCTGCCCTGCAAGCCTGCCGCTGCCGTGCAATCCTCTGACTTCGCCTCCCACCTGCTCCGCAACGCCACCAACTTCACCGGAAACCTCGGCTCCGCTGTCAACCTCGTCACCGCCGCCAACTTCGGCGCCCTCAACACGCAAGGCCTCTCCATTGCCCGCATCGACTACAAGCCCCGCGGCATCAACCCGCCGCACGTACACCCCCGTGCTACCGAAGTCCTCTACCTCGCCCAAGGCACGCTGCTCGTAGGCTTCGTCTCCACCTCCACCCAACCAACCGCCAACCAGTTCTTCTACCAAACCATCTATGCTGGTGATCTCTTCGTATTTCCCCGTGGCCTCGTCCACTTCCAATTCAACCCAGAAAAATCCAAGCCTGCCCTTGCCATCGCCGCCCTCAATAGCCAAAACCCTGGTGCCTCCCAACTCGCCGTTGCCCTCTTCGCCTCCCATCCGCCTCTCCCCGAGGAGGTGCTCGAGACCACTCTTGGCATTGATGATGATGAAGTGCGCCGCCTCATCGCCAGCGTCCAAAACACCCTCAACTAGGACACTCGGCCTACTAGGACACTTGGTGCGTCGGCACACCCCCCCAAATGATTGTTAGGAATAAAAAGGCCCAACACAGTCAACCTCCCGACATAATATGATAGTCAACCAACATTGAACACTTGTAATCTAGTGTTTGTAGTCCCATGCGTCCTAACAAATTTAAGGCATCCCCCAATGAAATTATAAATAAAGGACTACTTATTCTATTCTACTTCTATAATGTCGTCTTCTCTTCTCGATACTCATGCTTTAAAATTTGTACATTAGGTCATGCTCACATTATTAATTGCAAATTTGTATCGCGGCCAGCAACATTAAATGTTGTGCTTTACTCTTCAGTACATCATGAGAATGAGTTGAAGGGTTGTAAGCACTTATGACATGGGTGCAAAGGGTCTTGGCAAAACATTGGGGGTGCTACAACAACAATTCATAACCTAAATGATTATTCTAGTACATAATGGAGAGATGCATTACCTAGTTTTACACTGTTTTCTTATCCAACTATGTAATCAAAGTATTGGACAAATAGGATGGCTTTTAACACTTGGTTGGGTAATTGAAATCTTGACAAATAGGATGGCTTTTAACACATGGTTGGGTAATTGAAATCTTTTATCTCTTGTTAAATAAGCAACTATCAAGATTTGATAGTTGCTTGTTTGACACTTGGTTGGGTAATTGGAACCATTTATCTCTTGGACTTAAACAAGCATCTATCAAGATTTGATAGCTACTTGGTTGGGTAATTGGGATCTTTTATCTCTTGGTAAACAAGCAGCTATCAAGATTTGTTACAATTGGATAGCTTCTTATACATCCATAAAGTTGGCTTTATGGGTTGAGAAGAACTAAATACATCCTTGGGGCCATAAATTCTAGTACACCTTCAACCCTATGCTTTGTAAAGATCTTGGAAGCTGAACTATGCAAAGAAATGATTTTGCCACTTTTAACAAAGTTGCAATTTACATCCTCTTAGAAAGCATATGGTGTGCTTCATTGTGCTAGATATCTTGTTTACTTGTTTGAAACTTGTTATCATGATTTTGAGGAATAAGGAGTATTCATATAAATTTCATTCAGTATATTGAGATAAATTTCATAGAGAATAAAACAGAGTATCCTCTATATGAAGATCAAAATCTCAAGTAAAACTCAGCAAATCAACAGATAAAATGTAAATAGACTGATAAGAGGATATAAAATGGAATATACTACTCAGAAGAACTATCAAAGGTTGCCAACTTCGCATAAAAGCACCTGTATCTGCTCTCAATAGAGCACAACCATATGCATCTAGAATCCCATCGGAATTAAAATGCATGTAAACGTACTATCAAAGATGCTCATAGATTTTCTTTGTGAAAAGAACCTATGATTGTCCTTGTGTATGCAAATCTATATCCAAGGGTTGTTTTTGAGAAAGCGTGTCATAATATAATATCTAACTTTACCAAATGATTTTCTCATATTAAATTGATCATTTAATGTGGGAGAATAAACAAGAACAAGAGTTAGAATAGAGACATGTGCTTCTATACCTATCTCAACACGGGACCAAAAGGAGATATGGTTGCATCTCAATAGGGGTCCAAAAGGAGATGGTCTATCAAAACAGGGACCAAAAGGAGATATGGTTGCATCTCAATAGGGGTCCAAAAGGAGATGTTCTATCAAAGAGCAATGTGCAATAAGTGCTTCTAGACTTACCTCAGCAGGGGACCAAGAGGAGAGATGGTTACATCTCAATAAGGGTCCAAAAGGAGGTAGTTTATTAAAGAGCAATGTGCATCTAATGGAGCTTAAAAGACCTTAGGGTTAGCTTCATTAAAGACCTCCAATGGTTAGTGTTCAAAGTCCTTTGACCTAAGGCAGGTGGGAACTCGTCGTAAGCTTGAGGTGCTTGTCGTGCTTGATGACTAAGGTGCTTGAGGTGCTTGTCATGCGTGATGACTAAGGTACTTGAGGTGCTTGTCATACTTAATGGGGGGGTAAGGTGCTTGAGTCAAAAAGAGACCCTACAAACTTAATGAGGAAGGTGCTTGAGAAGCTTCCCATACATGGGGCGTAAGGTGCTTGAGTGAAAAAGAGACCCTACAAACTTAATGAGGAAGGTGCTTGAGAAGCTTCCCATACATGCGGGGTTAAGGTGCTTGAATCAAAAAAAGACCCTATCAACTTAATGAGGAAGGAGCTTGAGAAGCTTCCTATGCATGAAAGTCCAAAATTTAGGGGAATCTTTGACTTAACTTTACATTCACCCAAAGGGCACTCCTTTTTCAAAGGGCACATGGGACACATGTCAGACTCTCCCTATGCTTAACCACATGGTGTGTTTGATTGCTATTGGTTGGGCTAAAGAGGGGTCCAATGAGCTTCTAGTTCCATCCAACAAATATCTACATATTTTCAAGCTCTCTCTCTCTCTCTCTAAGGGGTAAGGAGGACACATGTCAAAAGACTACCCATGTACTTGAATGCATGCAGCATGTGATTGGCTAGAGGGAGAGGGGTCCAATGAGCTTGCAGCATGTGGAAAAGTCACAACGCGCCCAAGCAAGCAAGGGGGGTGCTAGGGGGATATACACCACACACACTCATTTGTGGATTCATTCTCACTTGGTGAAAGTTGAGGAACTCCACCTCCTTCTCCAAGCTTGTGAGAAGTAAGAGCCTACACCAACACTCTTGGCTATGGAATGCAAATCCAACCAAGAGCCATGCTTCAATACTTAAGCTTGCCATCTTCTCCATCTTCATTACTATGCTATTATGTATGCTAGCAAGAAGAGTGATGATAAGTGACGAACTATTTCTTTCTCCTATGAATGTTTCTTCTTCCTCTTCCCTATCCTCATTTCCCGCTCTTCATTGCATCACCTAGGTCACAAGGAACACAAAGATTGTATTGTACCAAGTATCTCTTGCAAAAGTATTGTTCATGCCAAGTTAACTAAATACCATGTTTATGTTGCTACCATCAATTAAGTTCACCCGCTATGCTCACAAAAGTGCTTTATCTAATTCCCTAATTCTGCTACTCTCAAAGTTCATAGGCCATTTCCATTACAAAGTGTCAATAGATATGTATAGGCAATACCACAAAGAACATACATGATGGCCAAACACATATGGCAATCTAAAACAATGCTCTAAGAAATACATACAACTGTTGCTAATGACAATCTGTAACCTGCCTCTCACGGTCAACAAACTGTCTCTTTGTCTCGCTCTCTACAATGCCATAGAGCATGTGAAAATATGTAGTTGATGCCAACACCGATGCCAATGTCATGTGCCACTTCATCTATGGAAGTGGCACCTCACCCTTGCATGTCAATGTCATGTGCCACTTCATCTATGGAAGTAGCACCTCACCCTTGCATGTCAATGTTGGAGGAGAAGCCAATGCCACAAGCCAGAAAAATGGGTTGTCAATGTCGAGAAAATTGGGTATCCATGTCGACTTCAACCGCCATACAGAATTGTCTTTCGTGCTCGAAAATGCCGGATTTCTCAAAACCCAATGTTGGAGTGTATGTGTATGTATATGTGTGCATACACACCGTCACTTTGTCTTGCTCTTTGTAGCATTACAGATTTGCTTTTCAATTTTCCAACACTACTCATGTGATGTAGCACTACAAAAACCTAAGGCTTCCATTTTTCACACTCCAACAATTGAGTTTCTTTGTTTACCAATGCTTCTATAAACTGTTGCAAAAACCTCCAACGTTGCAAATTTTTTCTAGTACCCAATCCTCCCTTTTGACTATCACTATAAGAAAGGGGGTTGAATGTCTCTAGAATAGCCGCGCATCAACAAGCGTTTTTGGAGAGAGAAAGGATTGGGCACACGGGTATCAGCACACATGTTAACCCCTATAGCACAGCCGTCATCTCACAGTAATCCTCAAGGGTATAAGCGTAGCTATGCATTTATTAATTGCCACGCAGATTGTCACGTTGATAGCCACTGTGATAGCCGCGATTATACCCTCCATGCAATTTATTTATAAAAAAATCCAAGGATCTTGGATGATTCAAGTTCCCATATGTGAAGACTTTGAATCATCCAAAGATCCTTGAATTTATTTATTTTTACAATATAGATATCACATTTATTTATTATTTAAAAATTCACAATATCATACAACTTTTGAAACATAAGAAACTTAAAAACAGTTTATTGAAAAACTTCTTTTATAAAGAGTTTGCAAAATGTATACAAGGCCTTTTAGCCGGGCATCCAAAATAAAAGTGAAATATTTACAAGGGCTCTTGGTCGGGCGTTCAAAATGTGAGGGGATTATGTTGTACAAGAGATCTTGGCCAGGCGTTCAAAATGTGAGGGGATTGTACTGTTAGTATAAGTTAGTAACCCTCATCGTCACCCTGGCCACCCTCGTCGTCCTCGCCCTCGTTAGTTCCACCTCTTCGAGTCTACACAAATAACAAAGTAAACCACATAATTAGTAAATAACAAAATTAGTTAGGTTGACTTCGTACTTGTGTAGTGGTCAAGGTATCGATGAGAGCATTGGGTTGTGCTTGTTTGATGTGGCCTTGTTTGAGCATCCACATGTAGGTATTGTATTCATCGTTGTGTTTCCAATACTTCACCACCTCCCTTGACACTCGATGTCCTATGATGTTTACCTGCATATTAAGCATTATCTACATTAGTTTACATCAATATTATTGTTCAAATAAAAACTAAATGTCTAGATTCTTGATAGGCTGCTGCAAAAAATTTAGCGCTCAAAATTTCAAAACTCTGATATAGCCAGCACGTTTAGAACGTGCCAAAACCTCAGGGTAGACTCCTGGATCACGTGTATCCGAGTCCGAGTGTGAGAGATATGCCAAAAACCTCCATTTTCAGTCCAAAAACGCAGCATAAACTTGTTGTTGTTGCACCTACTGTAATTCAAAATAGAATTTCAGAAAATGAAAATCACCATTACGTTTGGATTGTGTCAAAACCCCAACTTAGACTCCTGGATCATATCCATCCGACTCCGTGAGACAGAGATATGCAAAAAACATTGTTTCGAGAGCCAAAAAACACAAAAAACGAGCTGCAACACTTCTTGTTCCTGCTCTTTTTCTGCAATTAACAATGGCTTGCTACACAAGCTGAATATACATGCCTAATCTGAGATCTGACTTCGTTGAGCCGTATCCACCTCCGCCGAGCTCAAGCCGCCATAGCCGAGAGCTCCGTCGCTTCCGTCTCGCTGGGAAGCCATCGCACGTGCGTCGCCAAAGCTCTGATACCAATTGTGAGTGCGCGAATGCGGTGCGTGTATGGAGAGAGAGAGAGAGAGAGAGAGAGAGAGAGAGAGAGAGAGAGAGAGAGAGAGAGAGAGAGAGAGAGAGAGAGAGAGAGAGAGTACACAGGATGTAGGTGAAGCTCCCAAATCTCACTGTATGAGCACAATATGAGAATGAGTGAGAGCTCCTTATTCTTGGTATGTATAAAGAATAAGGAGATAAATTAGGTGGTCGGGCACTGGTCGGCGGACACGGGCAAAGCACGGTGAGGCACACCGCCTTTATCCAACACTGGCAAGTTAGTGGACGATCCTCCCCCACCTCCTCCAAAGCAAGCATCACAACAAGAGCCTCCCTCGATCCCCGTCTTTGCTGGTTGTCAGTGGACTCTCGTCAGCCCCTAGAGCCACGTGAACTACGTCGCTCACTCTACCCTAAAGAAGATCGACGACCACGAGGGCTAGGATGGCCTGATGGTCCAAGCGGGGAGGGTTGATGCGAGGGAATCGTAGAAGAGGGTTCCGAGGGAAATGGTGAAGGAAATGTAGTAACAGGGACCGAGGGATAGGGTGAAGGAAATGTAGTGGGAGGTGCCGAGGGAAAGGGTGAAGGGAAGGTAGTGGGGACCTACGAGGGCATGGATAAGGGTGAGGGAGAAATCCCATACTGGGACAGTGGATTTGGCGCATATGAAGAGAAGATCCCTTGCAAAGCTTGCTCATACTCTTGCCGCATGCGCAAGAATGACGCTATTTGGGGATCCATAGGGACCAAATGAGGAGGAGGACAAGGAGGGGAGTGGTCATAGGGACCAGAGTCCCCAGAAAGATTCCCAAAAGAGGAACCCACGGTTATTCTAAAAGAGTGAAAAAAAAAATTGACTTGCCCGGCCATGTTTGGCGGCGGACGAAGCAACAAACGGCCGTTGCCAGAAGGACCATAATTTTCTGAGAAACCATTGTAAAATTCTTTTGTAAAGAAGCATCTCTAAGCCGGGAATTTGTCAAAGGATATATGATTATTCTTATGGGAGCAATTGTATATTAGAGAGCCAGTTAGAAGTTTGGGAGCTTATCTTTTAATGGAGAACTGAGAAGACAGTGTACGTTTGAGAGCTCCTTCTTGTTCAAACTTGTAATCTTCGCCATTGCGGCTACGGTAATCCAAATTCAGATTTGATTATTGCATTGTGTTCCTCTCCTCTTGCTCTTTCATTCAAGTGTAATCATTCAACATTCGGTGTAGGTATTCAACTACGAGTTTGAGGCCTTAAATCGCTGTTTTGAGTGTCTATATGCGTGTTTTATGTTGTTTTGACCCTAAGAGGGGCTTTAGGGACCCTAAAACGACCCATTAGGATCACCTGTTCGCTGTTTTTGCTGACTTTGGGACGAACGATCACGATCGTTGTACCTCTCCATAATGTTGTGACAGTGATAGGATATGTTCCTGATAGTCCCCTGTAGCTTCCCTTCAAGTTTCGTGCGATTTTGATATGATTTGCAGGGTAAACGGGCGTGATGTCTGAAGAGCTGTGTAGGAGGACATAGGCAGATTACTTGGCGGTAATGCGTTTGATTCGCTTGTAGAGTTAGAGTTGCATCTCTTAGAGTTCACTTCCTATGCTCTCTGAGTTTTCCACACCGCCCTAGCTGATCTCCCTCATAATCAAAACTTCTAACCTCTATTATGCGCTTGTAAGGAGCTTAAGCTCCACAGTAGACAGATATCCTAAGTTTTTGATTTGTCTCTTTCATTCATCCTTAACCTCCCATATCTCTTACACACTCTACATCAATGGGAATAAGCAAGGAAAGAGGAGAGACATTTCAAAGTTTTGGCAGAGAGAGCTCAAAACGACGGGGTTTTCCACCGCTCTGTCCATCATCACCCGCTAATGTTCTGCTAATCCTATTGATAAGCTTGTTTTGACATTTTGAAAGGAGCTTAAACTCCTTAAAATTCATTTAATTTAACTAATTGTGTCGTTAACGGCCCGCCTTGGCAACCAAGCATCAAATCTCATCTATGCTATCAATTTCAAGTATTTTATGCTTCGTTTTATTTGACAAAGTGGCTATTAGTTTATTGTGTGGTATTTTGCATCTTCTTCCTCTCTCTTTTCCCACAGCAAGAAGCCAAATGCTGACTTGTCTCACCTCGCAAACCTAGATCCCCCGACAACGTGGAAGGCATGCTTGTATCTTCCCAGTATGAGACATTGATCTCTCTCTCTCTCTCTCTCTCTCTCTCTCTCTCTCTCTCTCTCTCTCTCTCTCTCTCTCTCTCTCTCTCCTTCGCCACCATGCCATGCCACACCTGTGTTGGCCCACCTTGCCCTGCCGCCTCTTCTCACTCTTGTGGGGGTGTGGGGGAAAGGCCTGGAGGTGATGGGAAGGGTACGAAGGAAGGGGAGCAACGGGTGGCACTTTCGAGGAGGGGGTGACAACAAGTGTATTGTAGAAGGCATTAGACGATGCAAGAGGCGTTAGTGAAAGAACAAGGTCCATATCAAGGTTATTGAGGAAGGTGTTTTACGCTACAAAAGGGGTAGTGAGGAAAGGGGGCACGTACGGGCCATTGGAATCTCCAAACAAACTAATGATTTTTTTTAACTTCCTACCCCGGAGGTGCTCTAGCGAGTATGTCTAGTCAATTTGGAACAAGGCGAGAAGTGAAGCTAAACTTCACAAGGGCCTGCCATGTGTCAGTGGCAAGATAATGTAAGTAATGGAATGATCAGAACAATAATTATAGTTTGTCTCGCATGAGAATTTGTTTGCTCTTGAGTTGAGCCAAATGTGATCCAATGTTGAGTAATTTATTGTTGTTGGTTCTTTGATTATTTTTCTGAATCCATACAGTGCAATGTAATGTTGTAGAGAGATATAACAATTATTGCTACTGTTTGCATCTATATTCAAATCTCTTGCAATAATGGTTTCCGTGGTCATATCCAATGCGTGCAAAATTTTCTTCAATGCTTCGTAAAGGGATGAGATTTTCAATGGAGGATGTCTGTATAATGAAACGATGTTTAATTTTTTGTTGCTTACAATAGACATGCTCCATGAAACAATTTTGATTCCATCTGTTATTAATATATTTGTGTCAACAAAGCGATACTTACTCCTACTCGTAGGTTTCTAATTCTGTTCATGGAAATCTTCCCGAATACCTTCACTGAGGATTCACAATTCCTACCACATTCAATAAAACTTTGATTGCGTGCGAAAATAATCGAATTTCAGACATAGTGCGCTTCAAGCCTCCTCCCTTAACCCCCACAGCAATGCCTCAAGGTGCTCCCAATCTCTCGCTTGCAATTAAAAAAAAGGGATTCTCGTCCGTCATTTGCAGGACCTTCTGCAGCGCGATGATGGAGGCAAGTGTCTTGATGGAGGCCAACACATTGCATCCTGCAATGACGACGACACCCCCCCCCCCCCCCCCCCCCCCGGTTCACTTCCCTCTGCAAGGTCGACTCGATCTTTCCTTCTTTATTAATAAGGAATCTCCAAAGATTCGTACTTCTTTTCTTTTCTAAAAACCGTAGGGACATACTCCTGTGCAGCATAAGAACACCTGATGGTCCTTCAGAGGATATATATTCAAATTCAAAAAATGCGTTTCTTGGTTTTTCTGTGTGTGTTTCTTGGATGCACAGAATGTCTCATGACATAAGGCTCATGTCTTTTATTATGTCAGAGTAATGCGCAGATACGGACACTGTGTTTATAGATTGAATAATGATATTGTTCTTTGCGAAGTCTCTCAAGTTTCTATTTACGATTTTCCATGTTGCTTCTTGTTTCTGGTGTTCTATTTCTTATAACACTATCTTATCTGTTTTTATTTGCTTCGAGTCGATTCTAGAGAGGAGAAACAGGTTTTGAGGATTTTTAATGCGTGACAACGCTGTATATATCAGTCCATGGCTTTTTATTTTTGAAGGGTCGAAGACCAATGTGTGAAGTGTCAATCCTTGAGATCTATGAATAGTTCGAGCTGATAAATGTTGGACAGGATATTGTGTTCTTGATACGACATTCAACATATTTTTTTCGACTTGGAACTCTCTTGTGATTTTTCTAATTATGGGAGTCCATTTTCTCGATATAAATTCTTTGAAGAGATGTTGGTTCTCAAATCTTGTACGTTGACCTACTCTGACGTTGTAAAACTCAATCCAAATTATTTTTTTGTTCGATGTCTATGAATGGCTCTTGTGAAGTCCATTGGCTCCATTTACAAGCCCATATGTAATGTTTAAGTTTCCGGCGCACAGTTCTACGACTAAGTTTGGTTTCAAATGCAAGGTTTTTTGCAACCCTCCACATTGTTTTGAATCTTCTGGAATCTTTACATATTTTTGGTAACTTTTCGACTTTCTGTCAGTAGCTTCAAATATATCTGGCATTCCTGGTGTGGCTTCAAATATGTAGTTGTTATACGCGTCTTTGCTTTTATTATCGTAAAACAAATAAGAATAGTTACTCAATGAAGGTGGTTCACGGCAATAAGAATCGTTCAAGTGTCTAATATCTTCCTCTGTGTGTTCACTTTTACATATTCGATTTAAAATTTTAATGAATCTTATATTTTCTTGTCGCATTGGTTGTGTTAGTTTGTATTGTTTGATATGTGAGTGCCACAATGAAACAAGCAATGTGTCGAGTATGTTTTTGTGGTATGAGAAGATCCAGTTATCACGAACAGGACTTGCTTGACAAAGATCTCCACATAGGATAACGTCTATGCCTGCAAATGGTTTATCATGTATTCTTTTTATAGCACGAAGTTGTGCATCAGCTTATTCGAATAGATTTCGTCCAACGAGGGAGATCTCATCAATAACCACTAATTGTAAATTCGCATACTATGAAGAGAGTTCATCTATTTTTTTCACGCTCAACAAGGTTTGGTCACTCGCTATCAGTGGGAGACAGAGAGCAGAATGTATTGTGGTTTCACCAATATTGAATGTTGCTTTTCTAGTATACGCCATCAATAAAATTTTAGTAGATTCAATAATTGTAGGCAATTTAAAATTGTAGTGCCGCAACAAGCCTTGAACCAATAGCAACAGTAAAAATGTTTTACCAGTTCCAGCACCTCTGGTAAGAAACAGGTGTATTGCTTTGTTTGGATTTGTTCATTTTCTCAGCATGATATCATCAAACAAAAGACGTTGCTGGGTATTTAGCATTTGTAAGCCTTCGTTCAATTGTTTATTTGAAATTGCAATCAGCTTTGTTATTGCTAGTTTTCTATTGTTGGTAGTGTTCAAGTCTGGAAGATTCAAAGCGATGTTGTCGTGCATATTTTTGAGTGAAGAAGCAAAGGAGCATGATGTCGATGTTGTTGCAATTTGTGAGATACTATTTTTGTCTATAATATCTTTGTTGAATTTTTTCTCGTTGTAGGATACAAGATCTAGATGACGTTAATATATATCTTCGCATGTTCCAGAGCAATGAAGGTGCTAATTCTCGTCATTGTTCCAAGGTAAATATAACAAGCATTGTTCCAAGGTAAATATGCTTGTCATATCGAACATAACGAATGATTCGGTTATCTTTCAATGAAACAATTTTGGGTCCATAATGCTTGTAGCACGAGCAAAGTTCTGCCAGGCAAATATTATGCAAGTACGTTGGTCTTTTGCTGTATTTATCGACGATGTTTTCGAAAAATATGTCCTTGCTGTCTGGATCTAATTGTTTTAGTGTTGCTTTTCTTTTTAAAATGAGTTAACGTTGGTCTGGAGGATTTGTGTTGATGAAAATAAATTCTCTGGTAGAACTGTGCAAAGGTGAAGACAAAACAATATAAGCAGCTTATTGTGCACTCAATTGTTGCATATTTAAAATCGTATTTCCAATGCACCGTAATCTTTCAACAGTGTTGGAATTATTTGCGATACAAATATCGATTTCAGCTTTAATAGCTGTTATCAATGTGCTATCCATTTTTGTTATGTATGATGAGCAGTATGCAGCAACACCATATGCGTTCACTATGTATTGGATGTCGGTGTTAGCATTCCATAATTCTGAAATTTTTGGATTGAAATTGTTTGTAAAAATGTCTCTTGTTCTTCGTCTCATTAGCACGGTCGGCGTTACTATTTTTGATCGAATTGCTAATATGTAATCATCGAAAGAAAGATCTAATTTTTTCAATTTTCCAACACTAGTCATGTGATGTAGCACTACAAAAACCTAAGGCTTCCATTTTTCACACTCCAACATTGGAGTTTCTTTGTTTACCAATGCTTCTATAAACTGTTGCAAAAACCTCCAACGTTGCAAATTTTTTCTAGTACCCAATCCTCCCTTTTGACTATCACTATAAGAAAGGGGGTTGAATGTCTCTAGAATAGCCGCGCATCAACAAGCGTTTTTGAAGAGAGAAAGGATTGGGCACACGGGTATCAGCACACATGTTAACCCATGTAGCACGACCGTCATCTCACAGTAATCCTCAAGGGTATAAGCGTAGCTATGCATTTATTAATTGCCACGCAGATTGTCACGTTGATAGCCACTGTGATAGCCGCGATTATACCCTCCATGCAATGTATTTATAAAAAAATCCAAGGATCTTGGATGATTCAAGTTCCCATATGTGAAGACTTTGAATCATCCAAAGATCCTTGAATTTATTTATTTTTACAATATACATATCACATTTATTTATTATTTAAAAATTCACAATATCATACAACTTTTGAAACATAAGAAACTTAAAAACAATTTATTGACAAACTTCTTTTATAAAGAGTTTGCAAAATGTATACAAGGCCTTTTAGTCGGGCATCCAAAATAAAAGTGAAATATTTACAAGGGCTCTTGGTCGGGCGTTCAAAATGTGAGGGGATTATGTTGTACAAGAGATCTTGGCCGGGCGTTCAAAATGTGAGGGGATTGTACTATTAGTATAAGTTAGTAACCCTCATCGTCACCCTGGCCACCCTCGTCGTCCTCGCCCTCGTTAGTGCCACCTCTTCGAGTCTACACAAATAACAAAGTAAACCACATAATTAATTAGTAAATAACAAAATTAGTTAGGTTGACTTCGTACTTGTGTAGTGGTCAAGGTATCGATGAGAGCATTGGGTTGTGCTTGATTGATGTGGCCTTGTTCGAGCATCCACATGTAGGTATTGTATTCATCGTTGTGTTTCCAATACTTCACCACCTCCCTTGACACTCGATGTCTTATGATGTTTACCTGCATATTAAGCATTACTTACATTAGTTTACATCAATATTATGGTTCAAATAAAAACTAAATGTCGATATTTTTGATAGGCTGCTGCAATCAATTTAGCGCTCAAAATTTCAAAACTCTAATATATCCATCACATTTAGAACGTGCCAAAACCTCAGGGTAGACTCCTGGATCACGTGTATCCGAGTCCGGGTGTGAGAGATATGCCAAAAACCTCCATTTTCGGTCCAAAAACGCAGCATAAACTTGTTGTTTTTGCACCTACTGTAATTCAAAATAGAATTTCAGAAAATGAAAATCACCATTACATTTGGATTGTGTCAAAACCCTAACTTAGACTCCTGGATCATATCCATCCGACTCCGTGTGACGGAGATATGCAAAAAACATTGTTTCGAGAGCCAAAAAACACAAAAAACGAGCTGCAACACTTCTTGTTCCTGCTCTTTTTCTGCAATTAACAATGGCTTGCTACACAAGCTAAATACAAGCTGAATATACATGCCTAATCTAAGATCTGACATCGTCGAGCCGTATCCACCTCCGTCGAGCTCAAGCCGCCATAGCCGAGAGCTCCGTCGCTTCCGTCTCGCCGGGAAGCCATCGCACGTGCGTCGCCAAAGCTCTGATACCAATTGTGAGTGCGCGAATGCGGTGCGTGTATGGAGAGTGAGAAGGGAAGAGAGAGAGAGAGAGAGAGAGAGAGAGAGAGAGAGAGAGAGAGAGAGAGAGAGAGAGAAAGAGAGAGAGAGAGAGAGAGAGAGAGTACACAGGATGTAGGTGAAGCTCCCAAATCTCACTGTATGAGCACAATATGAGAATGAGTGAGAGCTCCTTATTCTTTGTATGTATAAAGAATAAGGAGATAAATTCGGTGGTCGGGCACTGGCCGGCGGACACGGGCAAAGCACGGTGAGGCATGCCGCCTTTATCCAACACTGGCAAGTTAGTGGACGATCCTCCCCCACCTCCTCCAAAGCAAGCATCAAAACAAGAGCCTCCCTCGATCCTCTTCCTCTTATGAAAGTGATGGTGAAGACGACGAAGATCAAGACAAGAAAAAGGAGAGAAAGAGGTCACCCTCTTCTCCACCTTCCTGAAATTCTTCACCTTCTAAAGAAAGTGATGGTGCAACCTTTGAACCAACAAAAAGAAGCGGCCATAGGAAATCCTATGCTGCATGGAAGAGGTCGTCCAAGCTCAACAACTTCAAAGAGGGATGGAAGAGCATCTCTTTCCTTACCTATGATGGCACCTTTGGTGCTACGGACAAAGTCTTGGCCTTTATCCAACAATTTAATGCGGCGTTCGGAGATGAGGGCTTCACGGAGTCCTCTAAGCTACGCCATGTAGCTATGCACTTTCAAAAGTCCGCCAGGCAATGGTGGTCTAGCCTACGAGCCAACAGTGAAGCTCCACGAACATGGAAAGCTTTAAGAGCTTCCATTATGAAGTAGTTTTTGGCCACCGATGCCAAAGGCAAAGTACTCACCGAATGGCTAAGCTTAAATCTCTCTCCCTATGAATCCATTCACAAATATGTAGACAAGTTTTGGGACCTACAACTCAAAGCCACTGTCTTCAAAAAGTTGGAACAATTTTGTGCGGGCTTAACCGAAGAAATGGTGGAGTATGTCAACTCCCAAAGGCCACGTACCATATCGGCCGTAATACACCATACTATGGTGGCCTCTCGAATCAATTTCCAAACGGGGGCTAAAAGAAATAATAAGCCCATGGAAAACAAGGGTTCCAACGAGCCTAAGGGGAAGGACAATGTCCAAAAGTCTCGTAAGGGCAACTCCAACAAAGCTAAAGAGAAAGGAGTTTATAAAGGTAAAAACAATCTCTCTCCTGAAGAGCTTGAGCGTTATCGCAAGGATAACCGGTGTTTCAAGTGCGGCGAACAAGGGCATGCGTACCGCGCTTGTCCCCAAAAGAACAACTTCCAAGATCCTCCTAGAGCTACCTTGGTTGAAATCCAAGAGGAGGAGATTCACCAAACTCACCACAAAGGATCTCCTCTATCCCATGCTTGGGGAAAGGTAAGAGAACATGATGCTTTTATTCTCTTTGACCCTGGTTCTACTCACAATTTTATATCTATAGAGTTGGCCACCAAGCTAGGCATACAAGCCTATGAGATGGGAGATGTGCTACCCGCAGACAGTGCTTTCAAGGGGCAAGAAGCTTCAGTCACTCCCTTAATCGGGAAATTGAGGCTTCATGTCCAAAGCTATGTGGACAAAGAGGACTTCCTTATCTCTCCTCTCAAGCATGAGGATGTAATCCTAGGGGCACCATGGTTTGATCGCCTGGCTGCCAATGTTAAATTCCCTAAAAGGAGAATCTCTTTTATGTTCAGGGAAAAAGATATGTATATAGGTGCTAAGGAAATGGGTAACACTATCTGTAAAGAATGAGGATGCAAGAGAGCTACACAAGACAAGCACAAAGCACACAGAGATGGAAAGCTTCTTCTTCTTCTTCTCAGAAAAGAGAGTACAAAATGACTAAGTGCTAAAGCTGAAAAGTAGCACATATGTACATGCGGTCACTATGTGTGAACTCGCTAGAAGCGTACTAGGCTCGCACTATAAGTGTAGTCCAGCTGTAGAATCACTGGCAAAGATCCTCCATGTCGGTCACCTAACGCGCCAGTGAGTAAATGCCGTAAGCGGCCAAGACCCGTAGTGGATGCCAGCTCAAGGTGTAGAGCTCGACATCTCAACACTCCCCCTCGAGCTCTGCATGTCACAGAGTCCAAGCATAGTCCGGAAACGTCGAAGCTTCTCAGCTCCGAGGGCCTTGGTAAAGATATCCGCTATCTGCTCCTCTGTGCTGACGTAGACCAAGTCGATGTCGCCCGCCAACACTCGCTCTCGAACGTAGTGGTAATGGACCTCTATGTGTTTGGTCCTGGCATGGAACATTGGGTTCCTAGCCAACTGCATGTTGCTGAGGTTGTCACAATGAATGATAATCTGTTGGTCCACCTGCACTCCCATGTCCTCAAGTAATGTGCGTAGCCAAGCTACCTCGCACGCCGCAACTGCTGCACCTCTGTACTCGGCCTCTGTGCTCGATAAAGCAACCGTAGGCTGCTTTTTGCTGCTCCAAGTAACAGCAGCACTCCCAAAAGAGAACATGAAGCCACTCGTAGATCTCCTATCAACAATGCTACCTGCCCAATCTGCATCTGTATACCCATACAATCATTAGGAGATTTCGGAGGTCTTTTGGAGGGCCTTTTGGAAGAGAGAGGAAAATAAGCTCCTCCAATGAGAGAAGAGCTTACGTTACGTAGAAAAATAGATTGATATTAACAAAAATATAAAAGGTGTCCCTCTCCTCATTTAATAATCTAGTGGTCCTTGAAGACGATCACTCTCTTTCATTTAATGTGAGCACCTTTTTTAGAAGGTAGATGCGGTGCATTTAATACGGCTTACGTCATCACTAGAATTCAAAAAGTTACAAAACTATCAAGTGGTGGAAGATTTTGAAACTTTTGATACTGTCAATGCGTCCGGAACACCCAAATATCCTAGAAATGAATATCCAATTGCCTAGCTCTGACATCCAAAGAGGCAAAGAATGTCAAAACCCCTAAAATAACATTTTACTAACGGCGCGCGAGGGGGCATTCCAAAATTTTGGAATGCCTCATCGCGCGCCGTTAGTAAAAAGCCCCTTTTTTCTTCTTTTAGAGAGCTTTTTGAGAGGAAAATGTCAAAAAATCTCTAAAAAGGCCTCCATCTATCACATAGGTTTTTTCTTCATCATCTTAGCCTTAGAGATCATAATTTCGGGTCTATAAGAGTGAGCACGCACACCCATTGTTACAATTTTACAAAGTGCATTTTGATCACACACACACACACACACACACACACACACAGACATACAAATATAACATACACACAAACACACAGAGACACAAATATAACATACACACACACACAGACACACATAGAGACACACACACTCACAAACACACAGACACACAAATATAACACACACACACACACACACAAACACAAAGAGCCTCTCTCTCTCTCTCTCTCTCTCTCTCTCTCTCTCTCTCTCTCTCTCTCTCTCCCTCTCTCTCTCTCTCTCTCTATACTATAGGCGCGCGTAGAGAGGCACAACCGGTGTGCATGTCTCTATGCGCGCCTTTAGTACTGTGCATCCACCAATGTATGTGTTTATGTGTGAGTGTTATAGAGAGAGGAAGTAAGGCAGGGGAAAGAGAGAGAGAGAGAGTCTTTCTGTTACCTTATACTAACGGCGCGAGGAGGTGTTTTTTGAGATCAAAACATGCTCCACGCGCGCCGTTAGTAATGGGAGTCTCTCACTCTCTCTCTCTCTCTCTCTCTCTCTCTCTCTCTCTCTTTAAATATGCTAAGCTATAGAAAGGGGAGAGAGAGAGAGAGAGAGAGAGAGAGAGAGAGAGAGAGATAGATAGAGAGCATGGTACAAAAGTGCAATAGAGAAACATGGGTAGGCTTTCTTGAAAGATAATTGTCCAAAAATCACTAAAAGGAGCTTTGTACTAACGGCGCGCAGAGGGGCATTTTAGCATTTTAGAATGCCTCCTCGCGCGCCTTAAGTAAAACACCCATTTTTTGGGGTTTTTTGACATTTTTTGTCTCTCCGGATGTCGAAATGAGACAAGTAGACATTCGTTTTTAGGGTATTTTGGCGTTCCGGACGCATTGGTGGTGTCAAAAGCTTCAAAATCTATCACTATTTGACAGTTTGTGACTTTTCAACTTTCAGTGATGACGTAAGTTGCCTTGAATGCACCGCACCTGCCTCCTGAAAAAGACGCTCACATTAAATAAAAAAGTGACCGTTTTCAAGGACGATTGGGAATATAAATCTATTTTTTAAAGTGTCTGGTTGTCCTTTTGGACGTACTCACAAGGTGCACGTGCATTTTAAAAAAAGTTTCTAGAGAGAGAAATACAATTTCTTACAAGGCCCTCCAAATGACCTCCGAAATTTTCTAATGGCTAATGGCACATCTGCTGCATAGAACAATGCGTAGTCAAGAGTCCCTTGCACATACCTAAGTGTGCGTCGTACTCCATCCAAATGTGGCTTCCTCGGAAGCTGCATGAACTGACTCTCCAAGCCTACTGTGTAGCTCAAGTCTGGCCTCGTGATAGTCAAGTAGATTAGACTACCCACAATCTTCCTGTACATGTTGACATCCTCAACAACATCACCCTTCTCTGCACTCAGCTTTGCATTCACATCCAAGGGAATAGAAATTGGCTTACAATCAGCCATACCATACTTTGACAACATGTCCAAAGCATATTGTCTCTGTGATAGCCATACACCCTCTGGAGTCCTGATCACCTCAATGCCAAGAAAGTAGCGCAACTCGCCTAAATCTTTCATTTCAAACTCCTGTTTGAGAAGACCCTTCACATGGTCAATCTCCATAGCATTGTCACTAACAATAATAAGGTCATCTACATATATGGTAATGACCACAATCCCCACATCACTCTCACGTACATAGAGTGAATGATCAGCATGAGCTCTCCTAAAACCAATACTGACAAGATACTTGGCAATCCTGTCATACCATTCTCTAGAGCCCTGCTTCAAACCATACAAAGCTTTGAGAAGTCTGCATACATAATCTGGGTAACCTGGATCGACATAACCAGGTGGCTGATCCATATACACTTCCTCTTGCAACTCACCATTCAAGAAGGCATTCTTTACATCCATTTGATGCATAATCCATCCTCTAGATGCAGCCACTGCTATGACAGCTCTCACAGTCGTCATCTTTGCCACTGGAGGAAAGGTCTCCTCATAGTCTATGCCATACGTCTGTGCATAACCCTTTTGCGACCAGCCTTGCCTTGTGACGCTCAATGTTACCATCAGCCTTATGCTTGGTTTTATACACCCATTTACAGCCAATAGCTTTCTTGCCACTTGGCAATGGCACCAACTCCCATGTGTCGTTTGCTTCCAATGCAGCCATCTCTTCATTCATTGCATCATCCCAATGCACATTTCCAACTGCATCCTCAAAACATGTGGGCTCCACATCCTGTATCACCTTAGCCATGTAGGCTTGGTGATGCGCTAGATACCCATCATAAGTCAATTTCTGAACTGGATTTCTGACTCTATTAGATCTGCGCGGTCCTGGGTCACTCCTTTGCCCTCTAGCATCTTCTTGTACTTTCCTTACACCAGGTGTCCTGACAGCCGGAATTCCAAATTCCTCATCAAGACTTTGTTCAGAACCATCTGAATCCATGTCTACATGTGAAAAACCTGATGATGCATCAGTCATAAAGGGAGGTTCATCAACCTTTTCCTTTCCTTTTCGTGATACATTCCCTGTACCTGTTAGTGGAGTAACCTGCGTACGTAGTCTACCATTCCATGGTTTCTCAACAGAGCCACGAGAAGAGGACTCTTGTGGTCCACTCAAAACCTGTGATTGTGGCCTCACATTTTGTAGAACCACATCATCTTTTACATCAGCCCCAATAGTGCCATGTGCATTACTGTACCAGCTTCTCATCTCATCAAAGACTACATCTTTGCTCACTCGTAATTCTCGTGTAGTAGGATTGTAGCACCTGTACCCCTTTTGTTCAAGGGAATATCCCACAAGAATACATTTCTCTGCTTTAGGATCCAATTTCCTACGCAACTCATCTGGTACATGCACGTAAGCTATGCAGCCAAACACTTTCAAGTGTGCCAAATCAGGCTTTGTACCTGTAAACTTTTCCTCAAGTGTTACATCATCCACCGCAGCTGTAGGTGTCCTGTTCATAATGTACACAACTGTATTTACGGCTTCAGCCCAGAAATGATGAGGCATGTTCTTCTCATTCATCAATGCACGTGCAACCTCTACAATGTGCCTGTTTGTCCTTTCTGCGACCCCATTCTGTTGTGGAGTATATCTGCATGTAAACTGCCTGCGTATACCATTCATTCGCAGAAAATCTGAAAAATCATTGGAGAAGTACTCTCCCCCTCCATCTGACCTAAATGTTTTGATTTGCATATTTGTCTCCTTCTCAATCATGACTTTGAAGTCCTGAAAGTGACCAAACACTTCACTTTTGTTACGCATGAAGTAGACCCATACTTTCCTTGTATGGTCATCGATGAAAGAGACATAATACCTGCAACCATGTATACTTGCAGTATCGGTTGGACCCCAAACATCTGTGTGCACCACCTCAAGTGGCTTTTTACATACATTACGCTCATGTGGAAATGAGCCCTTTGACTGTTTTCCAAACTGGCATGCTGCACACACTTTATGCATACCATCCACCTTGAATTTGGGCAAACCTTTTACAATCTGTTTTGATTGTATGCTACGCAATCTCTGCTCATTGACATGGCCAATGCGTTTGTGCCAAATGTCAACATCAGCCACAACACCTGTGCCCTGTGCAAATAATGCAGCTTTTACCTCAAGCATGTCTACATTCAACGTAAACATTCTGCCCACACATTTGCCCTCCGTGATCAGCTTACAGCCGTTCTGGAAATCTTCTACATAACAGCCATTTGGATTGAAGCGAACCTGCAAACCCTGCTCAACCATTTGTCCAACAGAAACAAGATTCTTTGTAATGTTTGGGACATGAAGTACATCTGCTAAGTACTTTGATTTTCCACTCTTCGTATTTAGAGGTATGTCCCCTACATGAGCAATGGGGTGAGCTGTGTCATCTCCTGTCTGCACATAGCCTGACACATCTGGTTTCCGCATATCTCTAAACCACTCTCCACGAGACGTCATTTGATTAGAGGAACCTGAATCCACATACCAAACATCATCTTGGGTGGAATTCTCTGCAGTCATTGTATTCATTACATGCTGCATAACAAACATGCGCTCGTTTTTGCTATCATCTGCATCTCTGCTAGTAGATGCATAGTTGCCCTGTTCTCTCTTTCCACTTTCTTTTCCCTTTGGACAATCACGTGACATGTGACCTCTTTCACCACAAGTCCAACATTCTCTACTATCTGGAGTATGTTGCTGCCTGCTTGATCCTGCACCATGACCTCTTTGACTCCCCCTGCCTTGAGACTGTTTCCCCTGCCACCTGTATTGTTTTGATTTGATTGACCTTCCAGAAATTGGCCCCTGCAACCCCTTGGGCCTCGACCACGACCTCTACCTCTACCTCTGTTGGAGTTAGAATAGAAGGCCTGTTCAGAATTATTTCTGCCATGAGAAGAAGATGTGTCAAGGTTCTTCTCCTCAAGAATAAGCATAGAAATCAAATCTTGGAACACGGGGATGTCGTCTCTTGTATTCATGGAAGATCTAAAATGTACATAATCATCTCCTAAACCATCCAAGCATGCACGGACAATGTCATCGTCTTCCACTGAGACTTTAATAGATCCAAGAGCCTCAATGATACTCTTGATCTTCAAAGCATAATCATTGATGGAGAGGTTGTTCCTCTTAACCTGATTTAGCTCCGACTTTAGTTGAAGCTTCCTGGCCTTGGTGTTCACCTCGAACACTCTGCCTAAGTTTCTCCATGCAATGGCGGGGGTTTCAGCATCCTGTAGATAGCCCATCATGCCATCTGTGATGCTCATAGAGATCCAATACATCACTTTGCTCTGGCCTTGTTGCCAGTCCCTCAAAGCTTTCCTTTGTTTTGCTGTAGCATTTGCCTCGAGAATCTCTGGTTCCTTTTCATTGTCTCCTTCTACATAGTCCCAATAACCTTTTCCTTTTAGGAAATTTGTTATTCTGAACTTCCATGCAAGGTAGTTATTTTTCTCAAGCTTCTCAGTAACAATCTGACTGAAACTGTCAGACATCTTGAAGCACTAAGACAAAATAGCTGCAATCTGCAAAAACCTGCAAATCTGCTGAACCTGCTATCGTGGTACCTATAACGCTTTCTACACTCAACGAGTGTCCACAATCAAGCGTACATACAACCACTATACTTGTACAGTAAATCTCTGTATACTGCACTTTGGAGACCTGTTCAGAAACTTGTGCGAACGAAGGGATTGTGATGCTCTTGCTCTCTTAGCCTCTCTTTCCTACACCAGGATCTGATACCATGTAAAGAATGAGGATGCAAGAGAGCTACACAAGACAAGCACAAAGCACACAAAGATGGAAAGCTTCTTCTTCTTCTTCTCAGAAAAGAGAGTACAAAATGACTAAGTGCTAAAGCTGAAAAGTAGCACATATGTACATGCGGTCACTAAGTGTGAACTCGCTAGAAGCGTACTACGCTGGCACTATAAGTGTAGTCCAGCTGTAGAATCATTGGCAGAGATCCTCCGTGTCAGTCACCTAACGCGCCAGTGAGTAAATGCTGTAAGCGGCCAAGACCCGTAGTGGATGCCAGCTCAAGGTTTAGAGCTCGACATCTCAACACTATCCCCATTGTATATACACCAGCTTTCAACAAGTCAATAAAGAGCTCTATTTTCGTGTACATGATTTTTGTTAAAGATTCTCAAAATGAACCTAATGCTTTAGCAAAAGAAAATAAAAGCAACCAAAAGGAATTAGAGTTATCAAATTTTCTCAAGGGGTTTCAAGATGTCTTTATTGAAGACATCCCTTGTGAGCTACCTCCTAAACGAGGTAATTATGACCATGCAATTGAATTTCTTCCAGGAAGTTCACCGCCTAACAAACCTCCTTATAGAGTTTCTCAAGCTCAACAAGAGGAGATTATGCGGCAAGTGCATGAGTTAGTTGAGAAGGGCATGGTTAGGCCTAGCTCATCTCCATTTTTCTCACCTGTGCTATTAGTGCAAAAGAAAGACGGCACATATCGTATGTGTGTCGACTATAGAGCACTAAATAGGATCACTATCAAGAATAGGTTTCCCGTTCCACGGGTAGAAGTCCTATTTGATAAGCTACAAGGATCGACCTACTTCAGTAGGATTGACCTAAAAAGTGGCTAACCAAATAAGGATAGTTGATCAAGAAATTATAAAGACCGCAATTCGCACCACATTTGGTCTTTACGAATACATTGTCATGCCTTTTGGCTTGACCAATGCACAAGCCACATTCAACCGCTTGATGGAGAAGCTGTTCGGGCCTCATCAAACCTTCACTGGAGTGTTCTTTGATGACATTATCATCTACTCTAATTCATTAGACGAACACAAGCAACACCTCCAGGTAATATTTCAAGTTTTAAGAGAGGATAAACTTTATGTTAATCGAAAGAAAAGTGAATTTCTCTTGCAAGAGATTCAGTATTTAGGTCACATTATCTCTCAAGATGGCATCCAAATGGATCCATCAAAGTTAGAGGTAATAAAAGGATGGCCTAAACCAAGGAATCTTCATGAACTAAGAAGCTTTATAGGTATGTGTGCATACTATAGACGCTTCATAGAAAAATTCTCACAAATTGCGGGACCATTACATGACGTAACAAAGAAAAGCATTAGGTATACATGGTCTGCTAAGGAGAAAAATTATTTCGAAAAGCTTAAAGAAAAGCTTATCTCTCAACCTGTGCTTACACTATCGGATCTCTCAAAACCATTTGAGGTCCAATGTGATGCTTGTGGTGATTGCCTTGGAGCTATTTTGCTCCAAGAAGGGCACCCCATAGGCTATGAAAGCCGAAGGCTCGACCCTGTTGAGCAAGCTCTAGGCATGTATGAAAAGGAACTCCTTATAGTTCTACATGCCTTAGACTCATGGAAGCACTATTTATTGGGGACTCCTTTCATTCTGAGAACGGATCACCAAAGTCTTAAGTACTTCATGACGCAAACCAAGCTCTCCAACAAACAAATGAGGTGGGAAATTTTCCTTTCACAATTTCATTATCATATTGCTCACATTGCTGGCAAGCATAATCAAGTAGCCAATGCACTCTCAAGACGGCCGAGAGTGAATGTGGTTTCCATAGCAACTCACAATGATCTATCTTCAATGATAGATGAGTATGCTATTGATCCCGATTTTAAAGATGTGATTTCAGCCCTTGCATTAGGGAAGAAAGAAGAACCATTTACTTTACAAGATGGTTATCTTCTCTATGGCAATAGACTATGCGTTACTAACTCACTACGTGAGAAAGTAATGTATGAATCTCATGCTCCTCCTTACGCGGGGCATAGAGGGATTCAGTCTACCCTAAAGGGAAGTGAAACATATTTCTATTGGCCTACCATGAAAGCGAACATACAAGAGTATGTTTCTAAATGTGTGGTATGCCAAAAGACAAAATTTGGTAGAGGGAAGCAACCTAGATTGCTTCAACCCTTGCCAATCCCTAATTCACTATGGGAGAGCATATCCATGGATTTTATCTTTGGATTGCCTAAGTCTATCCATGGGAATACGGGAATATGGACGATAGTATACAGGTTCAGTAAAAAAGCTCATTTTATACCTGTCAAAAAGACTATCAAAGCCCATCAAATGGCAACCCTCTTCATTTCACAAATTTTCAAGTATCATGGCTTGCCAATGTCCATAGTGTCGGATAGGGATCCTAGAATGACCAGTAATTTCTGGAAGGGTCTCTTTGAGAATTTAGGGACAAGGCTAAACTTTTCTTTGGCCTATCATTCACAAACAGATGGCCAAAGTGAAATAGCTAACCTAACAATTCTCGATCTACTAAAAGCCTATGTAACGGAAGTAGATCAAAGATCCCAATGGGAGAAGTACTTACCCTTAGTGGAATATGCTTACAATAACATTGTACATACTTCCACAGGAAAATCACCTTTCGAGGTAATTGAGAGAAGATCAAAAAGTCCCTTGTTGCTTAAGGTACATGGGAAGATCTTCGTTGCATATGAGTATAGCCGAGACCTACACGA
Source organism: Adiantum capillus-veneris (assembly GCF_014529385.1). Lineage (NCBI taxonomy): Eukaryota > Viridiplantae > Streptophyta > Polypodiopsida > Polypodiales > Pteridaceae > Adiantum > Adiantum capillus-veneris. The sequence continues at coordinate 54,993,680 of NC_140943.1, read as the reverse complement.
ATCTTTTAGAAAGATTAAGGATGCTATCTCTATCTCACAACAAAGGCAAAAGACTGCTGCTGACAAGCACAGAAGAGCCCAAGCTTTTAAAGAAAACGATTGGGTCTTATTAAATTTCCCAAGGCTCGATTAAGGCACACGACGGGCAAGAATCCTACGGGACACCAAAAGTACTATGCTAAACTAGCAACAAGGTACTATGGTCCCTTCCAGATTCTTAGGCCAATCAATGAGATGGCCTATCAACTCAAGTTGCCCAATCATTGGCTCATACACAATGCTTTGCATGTGAGCCTATTAAAGCCTTACAAAGAAGAGCCACATCAATAACCAACTACTGAAGATCCACCAGAGATCGAGGACCAAGAAGAGGTGCTGCCGCCCGAGTCCATTCTCCGACATGAAGACAAGGTACTAAGAGGCGGTAAGACTATCCGACGATATCTTATTAAGTTTAAAAATTATCCTTTTGAAGATGCTAGACGAATGCAAGGCATACAATTAAAGGATAACCTAAACCTTGTCAATGCTTACAATACTTCCCAAGAGTAAGCAAATGTACAAAATGTTAAAAATGAAAAAAGTTTTTGTCTTATAAGACTCTCTTTTTCTTTATTGTGCACAAGAATGAAGTAGTGTGCATGCTTAGATCAAGTTTACGGAGACGACGTCTCCCAAACACCAAGTAGAGCTTGTCACTCTACTATGGAAGATTGATAGGACTAATGTGCAGACATGCTTGCAGCAGCCTCAGGCTCTCAAGCACCAAATGAACTAGTCATCCATTGTGGAATGATGTCATAGGGTAACATAGGGATCCTCTACCCGCTAAGAAAACGACTAGTGAATATGCTTTATCTTCTCTACCCCACAGTCAAAGACGACTATGATTTTAAGAGAGAGATAATGTCATAATGATCAATATCTAATTCTCCTAAATGATTTTCTCATGTTAAACTGATCATTTAATATGGAGAAGTGCAAGGGGAGAAACAGCTAGAATATTGGTTAACCTAGCAGACCGGCCACAGTAGGGATCCAAAGGAGGGAAAATAGGGATCCAAAGGGGAGGCCATCTGCAAAAGAGCCATGTGTAACAATGAGCTAAAAAGTCCCTAAGGTTTAGCCCATTAAAACAGTTGGGGTATAGGCGCCTGTGCCTTACCCGGTCGCCAAGAGTCTGGACGCCCACTGACTTGTATACCTTATACGTAGCATAAGTGTATAGGGGGATGCTCACTCTATTGAGTCTCCCCACCCATATCTGTGTGTCGTGTGTCTCCTTCTCTCTCTCACTCTCCGTTTGTGGTGCTCTCCGATCCCCTTCAATTGGTATCAGAGCGAGGTTTTGTGCTTGCTGTTTTCGCGTCCGCGCGCGCGCACTTATAAGAGTGCACACAGGGTTTCGACATCGGCATCGGCAAATTCAGCTTTCCGAGAGCGTTTCCACCAGGTGTCTTGGCGTTTTACTCCCCTTTCGAAGCCATTCGAGCCATCAGAAACCTCATTCGAGCTACGGTTGAGGAGCTGCATTTTTCAGCCCTCTTTTGGCAGTTTATGTTGCGTTTTTGGGTCGAAACGGAGGTTTTTGGCATAGCTTTCACACCCGGACTCGGATACATGTGATCCAGGAGTCTACCTTGGGGTTTTGGCACGCTCCGGACGCGTTCCTCATATTAGAATTTTAAAATTCTGAACGCTGAATTTTTTGCAGCAGCAGTTGTTTATTGTGTGTCGAGGATTCCACACATGGTTTGCTCTCAGATGTGAGAGTGATATTTGCTGCAAGTTTCCTCACAGGTGGGAGGATACGATGTATGCCTTATGTGGTTTGATGCTCAGGGAGACTAACGTGATTGCATTTTGAGCTCGGTAATGTATGCCTCGAGCATGTTTTTTGGCAGTCACAGGTAGAGCAGATATTTGTGTACTAGATTTGCAGGTGTTTGCAATGATGTATGCAAAGTGTGGAGATTGGTGCATGCATTTGGAGTGCGGTTTGATGCGCTTTGGTAGCTCATGGTTTTGAGCTTGGTTACTGGTTTTGTGGCCGTTTTACTGACGAAACTCTGGCTAAATTTTCCCAGGAGTTTTATGCGCATCATTTATGCGATCTAGGTAGAGATTGCAGGTTGCACTCAGTATTTGCGTGCGGTGTTCTCTGCAGGAGGGAGATTTGTGCGTGTGTATGCATCGATACCGCACTGTGTGGGCTTGTTAATTAGCTCACGGTTTGACAGGCGTACAGTTATCTTGACACACTCACAAGAGTGAATGTTGTGATGTATGCTTGTGTGGCTACGAGCTAGGTAGCCTGATTCGAGCACTAATGGCTTGAGGTTTTTCAGCAGGTTTCAGCTACAGGTTTACAAGTTTACAGGAAGATTTGAGGGCTTATTTGGGCGCTGAATTTTCAACCATTGTTTCCTCTTTGTAGGTGTCCATGTATGGCTTAGTTGTAGGCTGATCTGGGACACATTTGTGACTTGTTTATGCACTGTGTTTAAGAGCTAAATTTTGGGGCTGTTTTGGGACTGATTTGCAGCCATATTTGCAGACTTTTTTTGATGCAATTCGAGCCAGTTTAGGGCTGATTTGGTTCACATTTGCTACTCAATGGTGGTTGCTCTTTTGTGAGCATTATGGCTGATTTTTCATTTGACTTCCAGCGTTATGGTCTGACACAGTTTGATGGTGTAGATTTTGTTGCTTGGAAGGAGCATATGCTTGTTGCATTGGCAGATTTGGGGCAGGATATACCCTTGCGTGGTTTATCGGCAAAGCCCAAGTCTATGAGTGATGATGATTGGCAGGATCTTGATGAGTTAGCCACGATTTGTTTGCATCTGGTTGAGTCTGTTTACTGGCAGGTCTCGAGAGAGACTACAACTCATGCTTTATGGCAGAGTTTACATGCTATGTACGCGACATCCATGTCTACAGGGGAGTCTAGTCCCACTTCTATGTCCATGGGAGAGAGACGGCATAGATACTTGACATGTTGGCATTGTGGACATAGAGGGCACATTAGGCGTCGATGTTTCAGGCGTTTGAGACAACGGAGGCGACAGATACGTGATGCAGATTTGGGCATGACAGATGCTAGTGAGATCAGTACGGTGGTTACTGAGTATGCTTGTAACGGCGATGTCACATTTACATCTAGCTTGTCGTCAGACGATCTTATGTCTACGGATTGCATATCGGATTGCACATTGTCTTCACATTGGTTACTAGATTCAGATGCTACTTTCCATGTCACGTCGCATCGTGAGTGGTTTAGCACGTTTTCTAGTGACTTTCAAAATGCTAAGGTTCCAAAATTCAAAGGTTGTGTCCAAAGGTCAACCATGGGGGGAATTGGATGCTTTGTGTGTGTCCCAAAAGTCTTTACAAATCCGTACATAGGAGGGGGCGAGCCTTGCTTGTAGAGGATGAGAGAGAAAGTCACACACACACACACAATCTCCCTTTACACAAAGGGAATGAGGGACACATGTCAGCTCCCTAGCCCAAATGCCCACAAGGTGTACCCAATTCCTATTGGATGGCCTTGGAGGTGGACCAATGAGAATTAGGCTAGAGTAAATCTAGTTTAATTAATTTAAAAACACTTAATAAAAGAACCAATGAGAATTAAGCTCTCTAGAAGACTATTGGACAGTCTCCCAAGGGGTCCAATGAGCATTCAGCAGCCCAATGGCTTGCTTGATTCCTATTGCCAGGAGGCAAAGGGGTCCAATGAGAGTTTAGTTGCATTTATTGATTACATCAAGCTCTCACAAAAGGGGAAAGGGGGACACATGTCAGAAGGCTATCACTTATACTGTTTAATTATCATTGGCTAGCCCTAGCGAGGTCCAATGAGAGTGGAGCATGATCAAATAGCAAGAGGGGTCAAATAGCTCATTTCTGCAAGGCATTATCACACACACACTCACATAATCTCATGTGTGAAGTAAAGAAGACTCTCTCTCCTTCTCAAGATTTAATGGAAAGCTTATCACCTACTCCAAGCTTGTGAGAAGGGAGGCCTACACCAACAACTCTTGGCTTTGTGATGCAAATCCAACCAAGAGCCAAGCTTCAATGCATGCGCATCTCCTCTACCATGCTAATTACTAAGCTAAGCTATGCTAATATGAGTGATTATGTGAGGAGATGTACATCTTTCACGTAAGACTACTCCGTCTTCCTCTCAATCTACTCTCAGACCCCGCTAACACTCACCATCTTTGAAAGTGTGTGAGGTCTTGGGTCTGAGACCGGAGATAATTGATGTTGTGTTTGAGAAGTGTTTTGCTTGGTGCATGAAGCTTTCATCTTCATTGCACTAGCTAGTCTTGAAGGAACACAAAGAATTATATTGTACAATGTCTCTCTTGATGGGAGAAACCATAATACAAAGCCTTTTGGAGGGGGGACCGGTTCCATGTAAATCCGGTCCTCAACTTTTGTCAATAGCTTAATTTCTCTCTCTTTTGAAAGTATTGTTCATGCTATCTAACTAGGTGTTATGCTTTTTGTTGCTCTCTCCACCCAAGCACTCTTGTAGTTCTCATTAAGAATCTATTCTAATGAAATGCCCACTATGTTCATGCTAATTTCCGCTACACACAAGTTTTTAGGCCATTAAATGTTACAATGCAGGTCGAGAGACTAGCTGTCATTTAACTTGAGTCCAATCTTACTAGCATACAACTAGCACAAAATCAAGTGTTTCGTGCATGGGTGAAGCACCTACCACTTTATGAGAGATAGGGTTCGTCATTGACCTTAGGTACATGACTACGGATGTCTTTATAATTAAGACCCTTGGAGAACAGAAGTTGAAACATGATTTTGAGTGATGCACATGTAGTAGAAGAGATGGTGTTTGGCTTCCAAGAGAGTGTTGAGACATCAAGGTCACCACATAGTTTGCCCCGATAAATGTTAGACTACATTTATTATTGATATGACATAAGCAAGCACGAGCATTTTTGGTAATGATACTACTCATTGAGATGACCGGAATGCTAATAATGATGGCCCTTATATTGCCATGTTACTCAATAGCACCTCTCCCCTTCTCTATCTCTTTATGGGGCTTGCCCCTTCTAAATGTATCAGCTTGATTAGTGGACGAAAGCCATGGGAGAATTTTTTGACGTTGTCAATACTTTTCTTAAACTCAGTAGCACCTCTCTCCTTCTATATCTCTCTATGGGGCTTGCCCCTTCTAAATGTATCAACTTGATTAGTGGACGAAATCCATGGGATAACTATTCGACGTTGTCAATCTTGTCGCGGCGGTGTTGTGCATGTCAAGTGATGCTTGGATTTGAATCCCCCATTCTCAAAATGAAAGATGCAGCTACCATGCCCCAGGCCTAGCTTCACTACAAACATAGTTGCCTCTGACACCACTTGGCCCGCATGTCGTCCGAGAGAAGGAAACCTTGGGGACTAGAAGCAGCCCATACAATTTATAGCCAAAACAATGCCAAGCTATCCTTTAGTCAAGGACTATTTGGTTGTGAGTCGCGACATTTGGAGCGCTTTTTGGGTGTTGTCGTGTCACATGTAAGGATGATAATTTGAAACCGATGAAAAGGTCGTCCTGATCATCTAAACATAATTTACGTGGTTAAAAAATCAAAATGTTGACGAAGTCCAGACGCACATCAACAACAAGGAACAAGCAGGTAACGTGCCAAATCTCAGAAGCTATCCTTAGGTACCCTTCGAGACTATATAGAAGCTTTGTTAATAGTTTGTGTTGCTTTGAGAGTGACGGGTGATGTGATAATTTGAAACCGGAGGTAATTTGTTTTGTTGAAAATGTCGTGACATAGGAGCAGCAGAAGGGTTCGCTGCTGCACACTCTCTCGGCAGCCCTACATCGGCACTCTCACACACACACACACACACAGCTCTTTACCTGTATGCATGCTCGGCACCACCAACCACTTAACCATGATACCTCCACAACACACACACTCACACTACACGTGCACGCATGCGCGCGCGCGCACACACACACACACACAAAGCAGAGACTCAACTTTCCTTCAGTACACCTTCACACTACTCTGGGATCTTATTTATCCTCTGCAAATCAAATAACATATTATAACTTTCTTTCTTTCATAGAGATTTGTTTTTAACTCAGAAAAAAAACATATTCTCACCCCAGCCCAGCCCTGATCGCGCCTCTGCATCACCGCAGCTACTCCTTTTAACAATATAAATGTCGCCCAAGCAGCTTGTGGCTGCCCTGCAGCTAGCGCTGCTGCTGCTAGGGTTGGCCGCACCCTTGCCTCCAACTGTTCGCGCTGCTGACGAGGACCCCTTGCAAGACTTCTGCGTGGCCCTCAGCCCCGACGAGCTGCAGAAGCTCCAGCTCACCCTCAACATCAACGGCCTGCCATGCAAGCCTGCCGCTGCCGTGCAATCCTCTGACTTCGCCTCCCACCTGCTCCGCAACGCCACTAACTTCACCGGAAACCTCGGCTCCGCTGTCAACCTCCTCACCGCCGCCAACTTCGGCGCCCTCAACACGCAAGGCCTCTCCATTGCCCGCATCGACTACAAGCCCCGCGGCATCAACCCGCCGCACGTACACCCCCGTGCTACCGAAGTCCTCTACCTCGCCCAAGGCACGCTGCTCGTAGGCTTCGTCTCCACCTCCACCCAACCAACCGCCAACCAGTTCTTCTACCAAACCATCTATGCTGGTGATCTCTTCGTATTTCCCCGTGGCCTCGTCCACTTCCAATTCAACCCAGAAAAATCCAAGCCTGCCCTTGCCATCGCCGCCCTCAATAGCCAAAACCCTGGTGCCTCCCAACTCGCCGTTGCCCTCTTCGCCTCCCATCCGCCTCTCCCCGAGGAGGTGCTCGAGACCACTCTTGGCATTGATGATGATGAAGTGCGCCGCCTCATCGCCAGCGTCCAAAACACCCTCAACTAGGACACTCGGCCTACTAGGACACTTGGTGCGTCGGCACACCCCCCCAAATGATTGTTAGGAATAAAAAGGCCCAACACAGTCAACCTCCCGACACAATATGATAGTCAACCAACATTGAACACTTGTAATCTAGTGTTTGTAGTCCCATGCGTCCTAACAAATTTAAGGCATCCCCTAATGAAATTATAAATAAAGGACTACTTATTCTATTCTACTTCTATAATGTCGTCTTCTCTTCTCGATACTCATGCTTTAAAATTTGTACATTAGGTCATGCTCACATTATTAATTGCAAATTTTTATCGCAGCCAGCAACATTAAATGTTGTGCTTTACTCTTCAGTACATCATGAGAATGAGTTGAAGGGTTGTAAGCACTTATGACATGGGTGCAAAGGGTCTTGGCAAAACATTAGGGGTGCTACAACAACAATTCATAACCTAAATGATTATTCTAGTACATAATGGAGAGATGCATTACCTAGTTTTACACTGTTTTCTTATCCAACTATGTAATCAAAGTATTGGACAAATAGGATGGTTTTTAACACTTGGTTGGGTAATTGAAATCTTGACAAATAGGATGGCTTTTAACACATGGTTGGGTAATTGAAATCTTTTATCTCTTGTTAAATAAGCAACTATCAAGATTTGATAGTTGCTTGTTTGACACTTGGTTGGGTAATTGGAACCATTTATCTCTTGGACTTAAACAAGCATCTATCAAGATTTGATAGCTACTTGGTTGGGTAATTGGGATCTTTTATCTCTTGGTAAACAAGCAGCTATCAAGATTTGTTACAATTGGATAGCTTCTTATACATCCATAAAGTTGGCTTTATGGGTTGAGAAGAACTAAATACATCCTTGGGGCCATAAATTCTAGTACACCTTCAACCCTATGCTTTGTAAAGATCTTGGAAGCTGAACTATGCAAAGAAATGATTTTGCCACTTTTAACAAAGTTGCAATTTACATCCTCTTAGAAAGCATATGGTGTGCTTCATTGTGCTAGATATCTTGTTTACTTGTTTGAAACTTGTTATCATGATTTTGAGGAATAAGGAGTATTCATATAAATTTCATTCAATATATTGAGATAAATTTCATAGAGAATAAAACAGAGTATCCTCTATATGAAGATCAAAATCTCAAGTAAAACTCAGCAAATCAACAGATAAAATGTAAATAGACTGATAAGAGGACATAAAATGGAATATACTACTCAGAAGAACTATCAAAGGTTGCCAACTTGGCATAAAAGCACCTGTATCTGCTCTCAATAGAGCACAACCATATGCATCTAGAATCCCATTTGTGAAAAGAACCTATGATTGTCCTTGTGTATGCAAATCTATATCCAAGGGTTGTTTTTGAGAAAGCGTGTCATAATATAATATCTAACTTTACCAAATGATTTTCTCATATTAAATTGATCATTTAATGTGGGAGAATAAACAAGAACAAGAGTTAGAATAGAGACATGTGCTTCTAGACCTATCTCAACACGGGACCAAAAGGAGATATGGTTGCATCTCAATAGGGGTCCAAAAGGAGATGGTCTATCAAAGAGCAATGTGCAATAAGTGCTTTTAGACTTACCTCAGCAGGGGACCAAGAGGAGAGATGGTTACATCTCAATAAGGGTCCAAAAGGAGGTAGTTTATTAAAGAGCAATGTGCATCTAATGGAGCTTAAAAGACCTTAGGGTTAGCTTCATTAAAGACCTCCAATGGTTAGTGTTCAAAGTCCTTTGACCTAAGGCAGGTGGGAACTCGTCGTAAACTTGAGGTGCTTGTCGTGCTTGATGACTAAGGTGCTTGAGGTGCTTGTCATGCGTGATGACTAAGGTACTTGAGGTGCTTGTCATACTTAATGGGGGGGTAAGGTGCTTGAGTCAAAAAGAGACCCTACAAACTTAATGAGGAAGGTGCTTGAGAAGCTTCCCATACATGGGGCGTAAGGTGCTTGAGTGAAAAAGAGACCCTACAAACTTAATGAGGAAGGTGCTTGAGAAGCTTCCCATACATGCGGGGTTAAGGTGCTTGAATCAAAAAGAGACCCTATCAACTTAATGAGGAAGGAGCTTGAGAAGCTTCCTATGCATGAAAGTCCAAAAGTTAGGGGAATCTTTGACTTAACTTTACATTCACCCAAAGGGCACTCCTTTTTCAAAGGGCACATGGGACACATGTCAGACTCTCCCTATGCTTAACCACATGGTGTGTTTGATTGCTATTGGTTGGGCTAAAGAGGGGTCCAATGAGCTTCTAGTTCCATCCAACAAATATCTACATATTTTCAAGCTCTCTCTCTCTCTCTCTAAGGGGTAAGAAGGACACATGTCAAAAGACTACCCATGTACTTGAATGCATGCAGCATGTGATTGGCTAGAGGCCGGGAGAGGGGTCCAATGAGCTTGCAGCATGTGGAAAAGTTACAACGCGCCCAAGAAAGCAAGGGGGGTGCTAGGGGGATATACACCACACACACTCATTTGTGGATTCGTTCTCACTTGGTGAAAGTTGAGGAACTCCACCTCCTTCTCCAAGCTTGTGAGAAGTAAGAGCCTACACCAACACTCTTGGCTATGGAATGCAAATCCAACCAAGAGCCATGCTTCAATACTTAAGCTTGCCATCTTCTCCATCTTCATTACTATGCTATTATGTATGCTAGCAAGAAGAGTGATGATAAGTGAGGAACTATTTCTTTCTCCTATGAATGTTTCTTCTTCCTCTTCCCTATCCTCATTTCCTGCTCTTCATTGCATCACCTAGGTCACAAGGAACACAAAGATTGTATTGTACCAAGTATCTCTTGCAAAAGTATTGTTCATGCCAAGTTAACTAAATACCATGTTTATGTTGCTACCATCAATTAAGTTCACCCGCTATGCTCACAAAAGTAATCTCACAAAACTGCTTTATCTAATTCCCTAATTCTGCTACGCTCAAAGTTCATAGCCCATTTCCATTACAAAGTGTCAATGGATATGTATAGGCAATACCACAAAGAACATACATGATGGCCAAACACATATGGCAATCTAAAACAATGCTCTAAGAAATACATACAACTGTTGCTAATGACAATCTGTAACCTGCCTCTCACGGTCAACAAACTGTCTCTTTGTCTCGCTCTCTACAATGCCATAGAGCATGTGAAAATATGTAGTTGATGCCAACACCGATGCCAATGTCATGTGCCACTTCATCTATGGAAGTGGCACCTCACCCTTGCATGCCAATGTCATGTGCCACTTCATCTATGGAAGTGGCACCTCACCCTTGCATGTCAATGTTGGAGGAGAAGCCGATGCCACAAGCCAGAAAAATGGGTTGTCAATGTCGAGAAAATTGGGTATCCATGTCGACTTCAGCCGCCATACAGAATTGTCTTTCGTGCTCGAAAATGCCGAAGTTCTCAAAACCCAAAGTTGGAGTGTATGTGTATGTATATGTGTGCATACACACCGTCACTTTCTCTTGCTCTTTGTAGCATTACAGATTTTCTTTTCAATTTTCCAACACTACTCATGTGATGTAGCACTACAAAAACCTAAGGCTTCATTTTTCACACTCCAACATTGGATTTTCTTTGTTTACCAATGCTTCTATAAACTGTTGCAAAAACCTCCAACGTTGCAAATTTTTTCTAGTACCCAATCCTCCCTTTGGACTATCACTATAAGAAAGGGGGTTCAATGTCTCTAGAATAGCCGTGCATCAACAAGAGTTTTTGGAGAGAAAAAGGATTGGGCACACTTGTATCAGCACACATGTCAACCCGTGTAGCACGACCGTCATCTAACAGTAATCCTCAAGGGTATAAGCGTAGGTATGCATTTAGTAATTGCCACGCAGATTGTCACGTTGATAGCCACTGTGATAGCCGCAATTATACCCTCCATGCAATTGACGGGAGCAAAGCGAACCCCGAACCCCGACGGCCTCTAAAACACCGGGGACCGAATGGCGCGCCTCGAGCCTGTCATGGTAAAGCAAACAGGGGGCACCACCTAGCTTCAGCGGCTATGACGCAAACAACACACCACCATAACAAAGTTTTCATCCAAGAGAGATGGATGCTTGGGAGTAATGATGAAAAGGAAAGGGAATGAGATCAAGTGAGAGAGAGAGAGAGAGAGAGAGAGAGGGAGGGGGTATAGCGGCTTAGTACTTAGGCATCACAAAAGGATGGCGAATCCGCACACCCTTCACATATACACAAGCTCACTCCAAAACACAAGACTAGGTGGCGATTCCGCACACCTCACATGGGCAAAACATTGCAAGAAAACATACTCACAAAACCCCAAGCTTTATTTAGAGAATTAGGCGATGAAATGGGGAGCATAGGGTAGGGGAATGAGAAGGGAGAGAGTGGTAGAGCACATGGCGGATATGTGGGAGTTGATGGCGAAGACTCGCACGAGGATTATGGCCATCATCCTTCATTTAGTTGCCCTTCATCTTCCATAGCCAAGGGTGTAGAGGTCATGCTCAAGACAAGCATTGTGATTGCGGTGATGGTGATGGTGTGGGTGTGTGTGTGTGTGCACTAGGCACACATAGTGCATAGTGTACTCTTTTGGTGATGGTGTGTGTGTTTAGTGTGATGGTGACCCCTCTTTATATAGGGGAGGAGGGGGGAGAAATTCTAGAATTTAGAAATGAAGAAATCATTATCTACATAGGCCATGTGACTGGGGGCCCCACTTGTCTGGCTGTGTGTATATGTGCTAGAACAGCAGTCTCATGAGAGAGAGACTAAGAGAGAGAGATGGGTTGATGAAAAAAAGTGAGAGGTGACATGGAGAATAAAGTAATTACAAGAGGGGACAGAGGGGAGTGTGTTCAGAGGTGAATCTGTGTGCAGATGTGTGTGAACACAAGAAAAATCAGGTAACCACCGGGTGGGGATGGGTCTGTGGGCACTTTTTTCAGTGGAAACTGAGTGTGTGTGAGTGTGGGGGAGGTTATTTAGCTACAAGACAAGAGACATGGCACCCTTTAGAGAGAGGGGGGGGTATTTGGGTCATGGGATATGATAGGAGAGAGAAAGAGGGGGTGGGGTATACTATTTTGGAAGATAGGGTAAGTTGCATGTGAGTTAGGGTGCATTATTGGTGAGTTATAATGCATTATTGGTGAGAGGTGGGGTAGCTTAAGGGGAGAGAGAAAGGAGAAAGGACAAGGGGAAGAGAGAGGGGGTTGACCTTTTGAGTGGAGGAGAGGAAAAGGGACACCCGGCGAGGCAACAGTGAAGAAAAAAAGAGGCAAGGTGGGGATGGGCTACCCGCAGGCATGAGGTGGCCTATTTTACCTTTCTTATATATTTACATAATCATACTTTATTTTTTTTCTTACTTTTTCCAATGCCTTTTATCACTCCCTCCCTAAGAGGGGGTTTTCATGGGGTGGGGACGAGAGAAGAGGGGTATGGGAGCTTGGCTTGTGAAAAGCCCCCATCATTAGCCCTCCCCTTTTGGCTAGAGGCATTCATGTCTCTAGCTCATCTGTTTGATCAATATCGTCGGAGGTGGCGGCTGATGGTGTGTCCTCATCTGGAATGTCAATTGGTGGAGCCTGGTCAAATCGAAGAAAATAAGGTTTAAGTCGCCAACCATTTACCCTGGTTTTATGAAGTTTTCCATCAGCCTCCATAAGCTGGTAGCTTCCATTGGCATACTTTTTCCTGACGATGAAAGGACCTTCCCATTGGAGTAGGAGTTTCTTATCCTTGCGCGTGCCGAAGCGATTGTCATAGCGGAGCACCAACATTCCTTTCTTCAATTCTTTTTTCCGGAGATGCTCGTTAAAGCTAAGCCGTCTATGCTCTGCTTGTGCTGCATAATAATTTATTGCTTCTTCTCTGTCCAGCTGCAGTCTTTCCAAGTTGATGATGTGATCTCTCAAATGCATGTTGGGCTGTTGAAGCTGGCTTGCCATTACTCTGAGACTTTGTAGTTGCACTTCAATGGGCAAGATTGCTTCCTTACCAAATACTAGATGATACGGTGTGAATCCCAAGGATGTACGAAATGAAGTTCTGTAGGCCCATAAAGCTGGTAGTAGATACTTATCCCAGTCTCCAGGATGATTGTTTACCTGCTTGGTAATAATTTTAGAAACCATTCCATTTATCTTTTCAACTAGGCCATTACATTGAGGGTAATATGGTGAAGAGTGCCTCCTTGTAATGCCCAATTTCTGCATTAATTCTCCTACCAAGTCTGCTCTGAAACCTTGTCCTCTATCAGAGATGATCTCTAAAGGTGTGCCAAACCTACAGCATATGTGCTCGTAGATAAATTTAGCTACCTCTATCGCTGTGATTCTAGTGGTGGCTGTAGCCTCTGCCCATCTAGTCATGTAGTCGACCCCCATGATAATGTAGAATTTTCCTGAGTTGGCCCTAGGTAATGGCCCAATGGCATCAATACCCCATTTTTCAAATGGGCCATATGAGAGAATAGGTGTCTGTGGTTCAGGCATAAGTGACCTAGTGCCGGCCTTTTGACACAACTTACACGTTTTGCACCAGTGGTGTACATCACGGTTGAGGCTAGGCCATATGAAGCCTGCCTGCAAGATTTTCCTACTTGTTATGTCTAGGGCAAAGTGACCACCACAAACCCCGTCGTGACAACTAGCAATTACTCCCGTGATTTCCTGAGAGAGAGGGACCTTCCTGAGTATTTGGTCCTTACCCTTACAGTACAAACCATCATTGATGAGTCGATACCTTGTGGCCTTCCGCGTCAGCCATTGCTTCTGTCCCTTTGTTAAATCTGATGGGCATTCTCCTGTTTCCAAAAAATGCATGATGTCAGGCAAGGCACCACTGCCTTGAAATAGAGGGAGCTTTAGCATTATTGCTCCAACCACCACTTCTTGTAGTTTTTCACTTGCTAGGGCATCTGCTTCTTGGTTTTGAGCCCTTGGGATATGGTGTATTTGAACTTCTTCAAACTTACCCAACAAGGTTTTTACACCACTTAAGTGAGTCCTTAAACTAGGATTCTTGCATGTCCATGCTCCATTTACTTGCCTTACCAGAAGTAGAGCATCCCCAAATACATTAAAGCATTGTACACCTTGTGAGACGCACCATTGTAGACCCTTGGTTAATGCTGCATACTCAGCTTCATTGTTAGAATGTGAATCTAACAATTGGCCCAACGAAAATATCTTTGTTATCAAAGACCACTATGCCTGCAGCTGCTTTGTCGGACGCTCGCTTGTAGGCTCCATCAAAGTAGAGAGAGTATGCTCCTTCTACCATCGGTGGTACTGGAGGTAATCGGACTTCTCCTTCCTTAGATTGCTTCTCCTTCCCTTCAAAGACTTGGTAGGTCATGAGTCTCCCCAAACTTGCCCTTGTCGTGCTTTCTACCTGTACCGTGTAGTCAAACTCTTGCAGACGAACTAGCCATTTAGTAATTCTAGCAGACACATCCATGTGTTGTACAACATAGGGAAATATTTCATCCGTGGTTAGAATCACAAATTGCTTAGGCAGCAAATATGACCTAAACTTTGTAGTTGCAAATCTAAGAGCTAGGACTAAGTGTTCCACATGGGTGAAACCTTTCTCTCCTGCTGTCATCATTAGACTAGAGAAGTAGATTGGCCTCATGAAAGATGTCGTCGTATCCTTTTGGAGTAGCACAGCCCCCAATGAGTCATCACCAACACTTGAGTTGACATAGAATTTTTCATCCCACTTAGGTGGTGAGATAGTTGGCAGAGTGGCTAAGACCTCCTTTACCTTGTTGTAGTGATGTTCGCTTTCCTCGTCCCAAGTGAAAGTTGATCTTTGAGTGAGTTGTTGCAGTGGTAGAACAAGTTGTGATAGTAGATGTATGAATCTACTTAAGTACCTCACCTTCTGTAGAAAAAAGACCAGTTGACGTGCGGTCGTTGGTGAAGGTAGGGCTATGAGTGCGGACACCTTACTTGGGTCGGCGTTGATACCTTTTGCTGAAATTTCATGGCCTAGTAGAATGACTTTACTCTCCCCAATGTGGCATTTATCCACATTTAATTGCCCACCTAGGCTCTGCAACCTGGCCAAACCTTCAGTTACCTTTTCTAAATGTGAAATACGGGAGCTATATATACAAAAATCATCAATGAACACTCTTATGGATGTTCCAAAGAACGGTTGAAAAACATATGTGACATATCTTTGGAATGTGGCAGGTGCATTTGTGAGACCAAATGGCATAACCCTGTATGCAAAACAACCCCATGGCGTGATAAAAGTGGTTTTTAGCTGATCTTCCAAGGCTATGCGTATTTGAAAGTATCCAGAATAACCATCACAGACGGTATAGCATTCAAAACCCGCTACTTCATTCAGAATTTCATCCAAGAAAGGGAGAGGAAAGTGGTCTCTCTTTGTAGCTGCATTTAGTGGTTTGTAGTCAACACAGACCCTCCACTTACCATTCTTTTTAGGCGTCACCACTATGGGTGACACCCATTCTGAGTTTTCTACAGGATAGATGAATCCCGCCTCCAGCAGTTTCCTTACCTCGGCCAAGAGTGCCTTTTCTTGTATGACCCCCAATCGTCGTAGCTTTTGCACAACTGGTTTTACCCCTTCCTTCAGCTTAATATGATGTTCCACCACTGTAATGCCTGTGATTCTTTCATAGTTGTCAATGAACAGGTTAGGAAATCCCATCAACATTTGCAAAAAACTATCTTTCTCCTCAAGTGTTAATTCCGTAGACAACATACCCTCCAACCTACTTCCTCCTAGGCCAGGTGATTTTCTCTCCTCTTCATTGGGTTTCCCTTTTGGTGATGGATCACCAGTTGTGCTTACCCTTTGTGGATCCTTCATAATGATACCCATCACATCAATGGAACTGTCACTTTCGTCGGTGGATGTGGTCTCCTCCTCAGAACTGGAAGATTCGCTAGTGGTTTTATCTGCCGATGTTTCCAAATTCATTTGCGTCTGCTTGCCAATCCTCATGTCGTAGTAGATTGTCTCCCCTTTCTTACCGGTCATGCGTAAAAGGCCAGTACCCCAGTCCTGTTTTGCCTTCATGGCCATCAACCATGGCCTTCCCAAAATTAGTGGATAGCCCTCCCCCTTAGTAGGCATTACAAAAACATCTACCTCTACCTCAGTGTTGAAAGCTTTGATTTTCACGGCACTTACCACACCCACACACTTTACTTTTGCGTTGTCTGGCATCTTTGCCTTGCATGGAGAAGGCCTGTCAACCTCGAGCCCTAATCGAAGCATCATAGCTTCGCTCATTACACAGATTTTTGCACCTCCATCAATGTAGGTGTTTCCAACCCTCTTTCCTTTTATGTTTACGTCGACAATTGGAAGGATGTCATCCATGTTGCATCCCGAAATTGCTCCGGCTACCTTTGTTTTGGAGCGTCTTGTACTTACCATTTTAGACCATTGTCGCCTTACTTTTGGTGCAAGATGCAGCAGCTGTGGCCATGTAATCTTCGGTCCTTGCTCTACCACATCCAATGTTAGATCATAGGGCTTAGAACTTTCCCCTAGCTGGAAGTCGGTGATGCCCAATTTCCGTCGTGGCCTGGATGGCCTCTTGCTAGTTTCTCCTCTCATGCTTCTCTCATCATCTGATTGTGTAGCTTTCTCCCTCCTAGCTCTTTTCAAAGTCATGGCTTCAAGTGGTTCTAAAAAGGTTACCTTCTCCTTACCCTTGTCCCTCTCCTTTGCTCTGGGTGGATCCACTACTATGGCTTTTCCTTTCTCTTCTAGCCTTATGATGTTTACACGGCGATCAGGTGGTCCGGGGCTGGTGGAAGAGGTGGGATGGATGCTTGTAGTGGTGTCTGGGGTGGACGTAGAATTTGTGTTGGTGGGGGTGGTGCTCGAGGTGGGGGTGTTCTTTCTCTAGGGGGTGACAATTGGTTCCTCCTACCTCCTCTATTATAGTTTTGTCGTGGTTTGGGACAGTAGTACATACCGTGACCGTCTTCTACGCATTTGTAGCAATGATACTCCCTATTTTGTCGTCATGCTCTTCCAGGGTCTTGATCTCTTTCTTGACTCCTCCCTTGTTGTATTAAGTGGACCGACAAATTCTGCAGTTGGTCAGTAATATGGGCCAACATATCTTGTTGGTCATCTCTTACCCCAAGAGCCGGTGGTGGTGGTAGAATGGTGGTTGTCGTAGTTGTTGGTCGACGCGATGTTCCTGATTCTGTTGACTCGGTTTCTTTGGCTTTCATTCACAGCTTCTTGTCTTTAAGGCGAGCAATCTCAACGGCTAGCTCGTACGTAGCCGAGAATCTACCTTTCATCTTCTCCTTGAGAAGCGGCCATAAGCCATGCGTGAACCGATCTTTTTTTAGGAAATCGGGTGCGGCTTCCCCCCTTGCCAGTGACTCAACCCACCGTTCCCACAAATCCACAAATTTGGACTCATAGGTGGCATATTCTAAAAGACTCTCCTGCTTCAAGTCTCTCAACTTGTCCCACAACTTTTCTGAAGTGGTACCTCCCCCAAAGCGCCTCTTAAAAGCGGTTTTTAAGGGTTCCTAGTCATCCTTGGTTGCTTGTGGAAGTGCATTGTACCATGATCTAGCTTCTAGCTTCATGAGATGCTTAAAGATTCTAACCCGGGATTCATCCGTATCTTTGTTGCTCACTACAAATGCTACTTCAAAGTCATCTAGGAAGTCTGTTACCAAATCCTCCCCCTTATTTCCTTTAAATGTTGGAAATGCTACACTTGCCATGATTACTGAGAGAGAGCTAGAAAGACACACTGCTTAACTTGCAAAAGTTTTTTTCTTCTTTACAAGGAGGCGTGTATACCCTCTTATACTAGGACATAGATTAAAACTTCAAACGGTACATTGCCTTGTACCAAAGGTAAGACAAATGGTTGATCTGATGCCAGAACCTCAAAAAATTGCTCCCCACCCAGCATGGTGTCAATGACGCGCTGGTAGTGAGCCTTCAAATCCAGTATTACCTTGATTGAGCGTACACGTGTTAGTATGTGTGATTTGTCTTGAGGTAGGTTGTACTGATTCATGTAAATCTTAGAGGTGCTTAGTCACTGTCCAAGCTTGTGGGAGAGGGTGGTGTTCTTTCCTGAAACAAACTCAGTAGATCCCTAGTTTCTCTAGTGAGAGTGTGAGCCAATGATTCCGTTATCTGTGCTGCAGCATCAGGTGCGACTTCAAAACTGACTGTGATAATTACCTCGGTGACTTGAGTTACCCGATTCTCAAAGTAGAATAGTGTTGATCCTCTATTGTGTAGAGCTCCTTCCATTTTGTTGTTGTGGGTTGGTTGTAGGTTGCGGACATGGTTTCGACCTTCTCCTTCTTCTTCTTGGCACTTGGCCTATGTATATCCACTGGGTTTGGCGTGTTGGTTGACTCTCCCACTGCAAATCGATTACCGTTACGCTTGGCACTCGAGCTTCGATGGAGATGCGGAGTTCGTCTAGTTGTGCTTGGAGCTCTTCTTCTTCTGTCGTCCAATTAGCAAATCCTGCTAGCCATTCATCCATTCACAATAGTTTAGGGTTTCAGTCTTGTAAACTGAAGGGTTTCATGAAAAGATCCTCCGTGGGGGCACCAAATGACGGGAGCAAAGCGAACCCCGAACCCCGACGGCCTCTAAAACACCGGGGACCGAATGGCGCACCTCGAGCCTGTCATGGTAAAGCAAACAGGGGGCACCACCTAGCTTCAGCGGCTAGGACGCAAACAACACACCACCATAACAAAGTTTTCATCCAAGAGAGATGGATGCTTGGGAGTAATGATGAAAAGGAAAGGGAATGAGATCGAGAGAGAGAGAGAGAGAGAGAGAGAGAGAGAGAGTGAGGGAGGGGGTATAGCGGCTTAGTACTTAGGCATCACAAAAGGATGGCGAATCCGCACACCCTTCACATATACACAAGCTCACTCCAAAACACAAGACTAGGTGGCGATTCCGCACACCTCACATGGGCAAAACATTGCAAGAAAACATACTCACAAAACCCCAAGCTTTATTTAGAGAATTAGGCAATGAAATGGGGAGCATAGGGTAGGGGAATGAGAAGGGAGAGAGTGGTAGAGCACATGGCGGATAGGTGGGAGTTGATGGCGAAGACTCGCACGAGGATTATGGCCATCATCCTTCATTTAGTTGCCCTTCATCTTCCATAGCCAAGGGTTTAGAGGTCATGCTCAAGACAAGCATGGTGATTGCGGTGATGGTGATGGTGTGGGTGTGTGTGTGTGTGTGCACTAGGCACACATAGTGCATAGTGTACTCTTTTGGTGATGGTGTGTGTGTTTAGTGTGATGGTGACCCCTCTTTATATAGGGGAGGAGGGGGGAGAAATTCTAGAATTTAGAAATGAAGAAATCATTATCTACATAGGCCACGTGACTATGGGTCCCACTTGTCTGGCTGTGTGTATATGTACCAGAACAGCAGTCTCAAGAGAGAGAGACTAAGAGAGAGAGATGGGTTGATGAAAAAACGTTAGAGGTGACATGGAGAATAAAGTAATTACAAGAGGGGAGAGAGGGGAGTGTGTTCAGAGGTGAACCTGTGTGCAGATGTGTGTGAACACAAGAAAAATCAGGTAACCACCGGGTGGGGATGGGTCTGTGGGCACTCTTTTCAGTGGAAACTGAGTGTGTGTGAGTGTGGGGGAGGTTATTTAGATACAAGACAAGAGACATGGCGCCCTTTAGAGAGAGAGGGGGGTATTTGGGTCATGGGATATGATAGGAGAGAGAAAGAGGGGGTGGGGTATACTATTTTGGAAGATAGGGTAGTTGCATGTGAGTTAGGGTACATTATTGGTGAGTTATAATGCATTATTGGTGAGAGGTGGGGTAGCTTGAGGGGAGAGAGAAAGGAGAAAGGACAAGGGGAAGAGAGAGGGGGTTGACCTTTTGAGTGGAGGAGAGGAAAAGGGACACCCGGCGGGGCAACAGTGAAGAAAAAAAGAGGCAAGGTGGGGATGGGCTACCCGCAGGCATGAGGTGGTCTATTTTACCTTTCTTATATATTACCATAATCATACTTTATTTTTTTCTTACTTTTTCCAATGCCTTTTATCACTCCCTCCCTAAGAGGGGGTTTTCATGGGGTGGGGACGAGAGAAGAGGGGTATGGGAGCTTGGCTTGTGAAAATCCCCCATCACAATTTATTTATAAAAAAAATCCAAGGATCTTGGATGATTCAAGTTCCCATATGTGAAGACTTTGAATCATCCAAAGATCCTTGAATTTATTTATTTTTACAATATAGATATCACATTTATTTATTATTTAAAAATTCACAATATCATACAACTTTTGAAACATAAAAAACTAAAAAACAATTTATTGACAAACTTCTTTTATAAAGAGTTTGCAAAATGTATACAAGGCCTTTTAGCCGGGCATCTAAAATAAAAGTGAAATATTTACAAGGGCTCTTGGTCGGGCGTTCAAAATGTGAGGGGATTATGTTGTACAAGAGATCTTGGCCGGGCGTTCAAAATGTGAGGGGATTGTACTATTAGTATAAGTTAGTAACCCTCATCGTCACCCTGGCCACCCTCATCGTCCTCGCCCTCGTTAGTGCCACCTCTTCAAGTCTACACAAATAACAAAGTAAACCACATAATTAGTAAATAACAAAATTAGTTAGGTTGACTTCGTACTTGTGTAGTGGTCAAGGTATCGATGAGAGCATTGGGTTGTGCTTGATTGATGTGGCCTTGTTCGAGCATCCACATGTAGGTATTGTATTCATCATTGTGTTTCCAATACTTCACCACCTCCCTTGACACTCGATGTCCTATGATGTTTACCTGCATATTAAGCATTATTTACATTAGTTTACATCAATATTATGGTTCAAATAAAAACTAAATGTCGAGATTCTTGATAGGCTTCTGCAGAAAATTTAGCGCTCAAAATTTCAAAACTCTGATATAGCCAGCACGTTTAGAACGTGCCAAAACCTCAGGGTAGACTCCTGAATCACGTGTATCCGAGTCCGGGTGTGAGAGATATGCCAAAAACCTCCATTTTCGGTCCAAAAACGCAGCATAAACTTGTTGTTGTTGCATCTACTGTAATTCAAAATAGAATTTCAGAAAATGAAAATCACCATTACGTTTGGATTGTGTCAAACCCCCAACTTAGACTCCTGGATCATATCCATCCGACTCCGTTTGACGGAGATATGCAAAAAACATTGTTTCGAGAGCCAAAAAACACAAAAAATGAGCTGCAATACTTCTTGTTCCTGCTCTTTTTCTGCAATTAACAATGGCTTGCTACACAAGCTGAATATACATGCCTAATCTGAGATGTGACATCGTCGAGCCGTATCCACCTCCGCCGAGCTCAAGCCGCCATAGCCGAGAGCTCCGTTGATTCCGTCTCGCCGGGAAGCCATCGCACGTGCATCACCAAAGCTCTGATACCAATTGTGAGTGCGCGAATGCGGTGCGTGTATGGAGAGTGACAAGGGAAGAGAGAGAGAGAGAGAGAGAGAGAGAGAGAGAGAGAGAGAGAGAGTACACAGGATGTAGGTGGAGCTCCCAAATCTCACTGTATGAGCACAATATGAGAATGAGTGAGAGCTCCTTATTCTTTGTATGTATAAAGAATAAGGAGATAAATTAGGTGGTCGGGCACTGGCCGGTGGACACGGGCAAAGCACGGTGAGGCACACCTCCTTTATCCAACACTGGCAAGTTAGTGGACGATCCTCCCCCACCTCCTCCAAAGCAAGCATCAAAACAAGAGCCTCCCTCGATCCTCGTCTTCGCTGGTTGTAAGTGGACTCTCGTCAGCCCCTAGAGCCACGTGAACTACGTCGCTCACTCTAACCTAAAGAAGATCGACGACCACGAGGGCTAGGATGGCCTGATGGTCAAAGCGGGGAGGGTTGATGCGAGGGAATCGTAGAAGAGGGTGCCGAGGGAAATGGTGAAGGAAATGTAGTAACAGGGACCGAGGGATAGGGTGAAGGAAATGTAGTGGGGGGTGCCGAGCGAAAGGGTGAAGGGAAGGTAGTGGGGACCTACGAGGGCATGGACAAGGGTGAGGGACAAATCCCATACTAGGATAGTGGATGTGGCGTATATGAAGAGAAGATGCCTTGCGAAGCTTGCTCATACTCTTGCGGCATGCGCAAGAATGAGGCTATTTGGGGATCCATAGGGACCAAATGAGGAGGAGGACAAGGAGGGGAGTGGTCATAGGGACCGGAGCCCCCAGAAGGATTCCCAAAAGAGGAACCCACGGTTATTCTAAAAGAGTGAAAAAGAAAATTCTTGCCTGGCCATGTTTGGCGGCAGACGAAGCAACAAACGGCCGTTGCCAGAAGGAGCATATTTTTCTAAAAAACCATTGTAAAATGGTTTTGTAAAGAAGCATCTCTAAGCCGGGAATTTGTCAAAGGATGTATGATTATTCTTATGGGAGCAATTGTATATTAGAGAGCCAGTTAGAAGTTTGGGAGCTTATGGCCGGACAAGCCATTTTGTAAAGACCTAATCTATAAAGGTCATTTTTTGTAAGTTTGAAGATAATCTTTTAATGGAGAACTGAGAAGACAGCGTACGTTTGAGAGCTCCTTCTTGTTCAAACTTGTAATCTTCGCCATTGCGGCTACGGTAATCCAAATTCAGATTTGATTATTGCATTGTGTTCCTCTCCTCTTGCTCTTTCATTCAAGTGTAATCATTCAAGATTCGGTGTAGGTTTTCAACTACGAGTTTGAGGCCTTAAATCGCTGTTTTGAGTGTCTATATGCGTGTTTTATGTTGTTTTGACCCTAGGAGGGGCTTTAGGGACCCTAAAACAGCCCATTAGGATCACTTGTTCGCTGTTTTTGCTGACTTTGGGACGAACGATCACGATCGTTGTACCTCTCCATAATGCTGTGACAGTGATAGGATATGTTCCTGATAGTCCCCTGTAGCTTCCCTACAAGTTTTGTGCGATTTTGATATGATATGCAGGGTAAACGGGCGTGATGACTAAAGAGCTGTGTAGGAGGACATAGGCAGATTACTTGGCGGTAATGCATTTGATTCGCTTGTAGAGTTAGTAGTTGCATCTCTTCGAGTTCACTTCATTAGGAATGACACCCTAGTGAGTTTCCATGCCTCATCCGAGTCGCTTCCCCTGTATTGATAAATATGTTGATGCTTGAGAGCTATGCTATGGACGTCTGTCGGTGACCCGCAAACAATGACCCACAAACCCGAAAACTCAGACAAGGAAGGAGGGAGTAATTGATGAATCTAGCAACAGTCAGGGCCATTAAGGGGTCCAACGTGTATATATGTACATAATGTGTGTGTGTGTGCGTGTGTGTTTCATTATTTAGAGTTCAGTTTCGAACATATTATCAAAACCTGGTAATTTTAGCGTTTTTGTATCATCCGACCAGCATAATAATGAGCTGTAATGACAAAATCCGGAGCATTTGGATGCTTCTAGAGAAAATATGTGCTTAGGGGTGAGTATAATAATTTTGGCCAAATTTTTCCAGTTAATAAATATTTTCAATTTATTTTGTTTGATTTTTGTTAATAAAACATCAAAAATTTAAAAAATCTCGCTCACAAGTGTCGGAATCAAATTCTGGAAGCAAACGCCGAAGTATCATGATAAGGTTATCAAGCATGGAATATATGAAGCTAATCTGAAGATGTCGAATTTCAGCCTTAATAATCATGACTATATTTCACCAAAATCGCATCAAATGGTCATACGACGCCGGAAAGACAAGCGGTTCAACCCACAGGTGGTATGCAGATTATATCGGGATCAAAGGTGAGAAAAATCAACCCTGTGTCACGAAAATCTTGAAAAGATATAGGCCAGGTAGGCCAAACTCTAGCTCATTGTTCATTTTCACCTTTTGAGAGAGAAGAAGAGAGCTTTTTGACCTAGAGGGAGCTGCCACATTTCTACCCCGTACGGACGGTTGGAGCCAGCATTTCACACCAAATTTCACAGGTATGTTCCCTATCAAGTAAAGATCAAGTCTATTATGCATGCAAGCGCGAATCATTGCACAAACGGGCAAAGGGATCAAATCAAAGTTAGATCGGGTCAAAGAGGTCAAGGGCCCTTAGAGGCATTCAAACAAAACTTTTTTCAGGCACAGAACACATCAATGTGCTCCCCACAAGGTCAGGAACAAACCCATATGGTCAAATCACAATTTGGTGGTCGTACACCAATCGCGATCGGTGTACCTTATTGACAAAAACTGGGACAAAGCATGCAAAACACCTCCCCTCAGCCTCGCCTACAATCTGCTGGTGTCAAAATCAATTTTGGCCTCCATGGTACGGTTCGACCCACAGGTGGTATGCAGGTGGTAATGGTACAGACATCCAATGTCGCTAGTATGTGTTCCCATTCCAGAGGTTCTAAGACATCTTTGGGAAAAGATTTAGGAATGTAATCCTTGTCCTCCATATCTCTTTCTAAGATGCATTCCTCTCTTTTTAAGCTCCCACAATGTGAAGCTCCGCACATCCATAGCTCTTTTTTCTGCCCTAACCATGCTGGGAGTTCGGACACTGCCAATGTAGCTGAATCAAACTCTTCCACTAGTGTCTGGCTCACATCCTTTTAACTATGGTCTTTTAGGCATATTTTGGTTGTAGTCTCCCCACGTCTAAGGTATATGTGGTCGTAACCCCAATCCTGGACCATCTTTAATTGTCTCATGAATGGTCTTCCCAAGATGATCTCGTAATTGTTCTTTTTGTCGAAATCAACTATTGCAAATGTATGCTCATACTCGATTCCGCAAGAGGTGATAATTACTTTTTCTAAAAGTCCTAGAGGCTTTTCCATGAACCCATCTGCTAGTTGCAATTTCATTCTGGTAGCTCTCAAAGCCGGCTTTCCCCATTTTTTCCAGATTTCTTTGGTGGCGATAGTGACTCCTGCTCCACTGTCAAGAATAGCTTTGGATACTACTCCTTGAAATTCTACTGGTAGTGTGGTATTGCCATCTTCTCCCTCGCAATATTCTCCAACCTTGTTTAAAGGTACAGGCCTAGTGTTTAATTGAGGCTTGTCCAATTCTATGATCCCTTGTTGAAGCTTTGAGGTAGGGTCTTTTACTCCAAATTTTTCTAAGCATTTTCCTACGGTGGTCCACATGTTTGGTCGTAACCTCAGGAGTTCGGCTAACGTGATTGTGCATGCCACAGGGGTGGACAATAACTCAATCAACCCTTGTGAATCCATCACTCTATTGGAAGAAAGTCTTTGAGATGGGATTGCTCTCACCTCAGACTTAGCTTCATACTCCCCTAGGTATGAGGGTAGAGTTTTTAGAGAGTTTGGTTGGTTGTGCCCCGAACTAATTGAACCCTAGTCTTCCCTGTGTAAATGCATATCAAAGTTCATTTGTGATCTTGCCTCAAAATCTTCAATGGGAGGTAAGATCTCATTTTTCTCCTTTCTCGTGCTATTTATTTGGTGGTTCACCCTGTTAGCTTCATTTGCTTCCCGGATTTGCTTCCACAGGTCATCTAGACTGTTACAATCCTTACCCATTTCTACCAATGTTTTAGGCTGGAAACCATCAATTGTCTCATTTGTTGTATTTGGCACTATGATAGGTTCTCTCCTAGACTCAGAGGCAGTTGTGAGTCTCTCCTTTGTGTCTACTTGTTTCTCTAGAGTTGGTTTGATAGGGGTTGGTGTTGGTACCTCGTGCCAACTTGCAGGTTTACCAAGCGGATTTTCTATCAAGGATTGGGTTGTTTCAATCATCTTTCAACACATTTCCAACCTCTGTTTTTCTATTTCCGCATATGGATAAGTCATCCATCTTTGCTCTTGGGTTTGGTTGTTTTTGAGTCTGGCTTCATATGCTTTTAAAAGTGCATCCAACTGCTCATTTACTTTTTCTACCAGCATTGATCCTCCTGATCTTGCGCTTCCGGGTTCCTTTACTTCCTTGGGCCCTATTGTTGTCGTAGTGGGTGAGCTTAAACTAGTTAGATCCTCTAACCGCTCTAATCTATCCTTTGTGTGTTTTAACTTCTCGGATAGAGCGGTTTGCTCTCGTTCTCTCCTAGCTTTCATACGCGCCTTTCTAGATTTCCAAGTGCTTCTCTGATTTTTCATTTCTGCACTTGGGGCATCGGTCTTTGGCTCTTCAATTATGGGTTCGTTTGTCATTCTTTGAGCTTGTGCTCGTGTCACTGCCTGAATAGGTATTACTGTCTCGTTTTCTTACCCTCCACTGGAAGGCACTGCTTCCAGCATGTTCAAAGTAGTTTTTTCTCCTTTGCTCGGGTTCTTAGGAAAATCAGGAATCAAATGAGTAATTCCACACTCGGTGCAATATGCGTTGACTCTAATGATTTCATCATGAGGACAGTCTCTTAGCCAATGGTCTCCACCATACTTGAAGCAAGGTCCCTTAGGCTTTTGAGGTGCTCCTTGAGCTCCTCTTTGTTGGTATGCATGCCTCCACCCGCCCACACCTCCGTTGGCTATGAACAACAGTGTTCGTTCATCCAAGCTGTATCTTTCTTCTCCTTCTGCCTGTGCAGCTGTTGGTGGTCATGTACTTCCAATCATGCTCCAAGATTCTGGCATTGGGGGTTCTTCGGTATATAATAGACAGGATTTTCTGCATATGCATTGGAATCATCGTAATATGCATGCATAGGTACCAAAGCCTTCTCTTCTGGTTTGTTTACCGTTGGTGTGTATCTTATGCCGACTGGTCGTAATCCTGGTAGGGATGGTTGTTGCCCCAATACTGGTTGTGGTCTTTCTAAACCTACAGGTCCTGGTAGGTTGGTTACTTGATAACTAGGCATCAGTGGAAGTTGAGGAGATGCCACCTGAACTTGGGGAGCATATGGTCGCTCTCTCACATATCCCTTGTTATAATAACATTCCTCCGTCACATGGTCCTCCATTTTTGTTCAATAGCTAGCACACCACTTTGGCTATTTAGCCTGAGGCTTGGCATACATATTAGTTTTTTTTAGCACTTCCTCTAGAAGCTGCTCCTGGATTATAGCTACTTCTCCTTTTGGTGTTGTCTTAGCGGACTTGCTTCCACTTTGTTGTGAGGATGAATCGTCATCAAGATCCTTGAATTCGCCCTCCTTGTAGACCCCACAATTGTCTACAAGGTAAAGGGCCTCATTAGTTAATTCATTTAACGTCGTGCTCCTCTTCATATGTAAGTCCTTCTGGAGATCTGCGTTCCTTAGTCCTTGAATAAATATAAGCATAAGTCTGGACTGAGTTGGCAGTTCTTCCACAGGGCAGAACTTCACATATCTTTTTAGTCGTAGGGCTGCCTTTTGTACATATTCCCCTTCTTTCTGTTTGAATTTATGGATTTGTGAGACTGTATTATGAGTTATCCCCCTTTGTAAGAATTCCTCAATAAACTCGTCAAAAACCTCCTCCATAGGCTCGAAATCTCTACGCTCCACAGAGTCAAACCAAGTAGAAGCATCCTCCTCTAGAGTAAGCCCAAACCTTGCAAATTGAGTAGGGAAGTCCAACACTTATTCAGCTCTAATTACACCCACAAAGGCTACTACATGATCCTTAGGGTCTCTGTTTCCCGTGTATTTCTTGTTTACCCATTTTTGCACTTGAGAAGGTCTAATTCTACGATGGTCTACAAATCTCATCATTGGTTCTCCTTGTCCTACTCGATATACCTCCTCTGGCCTTCAGTAGTGGGAGGGTTCCTCTCCCAGAGGTGCCCCTAAGCCATAATTTCTGATGGTTTTTGCAAGAGGTGGTTCATCTCTTCGAGCTCGTTCTATGGGTTGTCTTCCTAGCTGTGCCGAGTCTTGAGTTTTTGGCTTACTCTCGCCTTGATATTGTGAATAGAGTGGTGATTCTTGTAAATCTCTTAGCCCTCTTGCAGCTGGATAACCATCTCTGTTTCATGTTTGTTCTAATGTCGCACTTTGTTGAAGCCATGCCTGCAATGATGGTCGGGTTGCTTGTTGGTTTTGGTAGTTGAACATCTGTTGTCGGTTAGAATGTGATGTTGTCTTGTACTCTTCTAAAAATGGATTTGTTGACTTGCTAGGGGTATAGGTGGACCTTGGTACTTCTTCGGGGGCATATGTTGATGTTTCTGGACGTGTTTCCTTTTCTACTGTAGACATGTAGTAGTGTTAGTGTGTATACGCGCTTCACCAGGGGCACTTTTCTCCCACTGGGTTTTTTCCCCTGGACATCCGGTGTGAAAGGACACCTTATCTCTTAGGGTTTCATATAAGCTTTGTAGCTCTGAGTTTGAACATACTCTATTATTCCAATACAGAGAGACAGACTACAGAGATCTCGTACACAAGCTCTGTGTCTTCTCCTTCTCCATCTTCTTCCTACTCTGAGTTGCTGTCTTCCTTCTGTTTCCTGTTTCATCATATTCAACAATTGGTATCAGAGCAAGGTGATTTCCAGAGCCTCTACTTGCGTTTTCGCGTCCGCGCAAGCAATCGCAGTTTTCAGGCAGTTTTCGGAAAATTTGCTCGTGGGAGCATCCTCGACGTTCCGGGAGTATTCTGATCAGGTGACGCGACGTTTTACCCCCCTTTCGAAGCCGTTCGAGCCCTCAAAATTTTTTTCTGAGCAGCGTAGCAGAAGTTACTTTTCGGAGGCGTTTAGATCAAGAGGGTGTGCTTTTTGACAGATTTTCTTCAGGTAAACAGTTCTTTTGGGAAGCAGCTTGTCTTATCTTTGTGCTGAGATTTTGTGTAGAGTTTTGCTTGGATTGGAGAGGAGATTTGTGAATCTCTTGGAGGTTCTTTTGCTCTCTTGTGTGCATCTACAGTATGGCTCAATCTACGGAGAAAGAGATTTTTGGTGCGTTTACATCCGAAGACAAATTGGATGGTACCAACTATTCTCTTTGGTCTTTTATGGCCAAAAATGTTTTGGTTGGTAAAGGATTGTGGGATTATGTATCTGGAGATGAAGTTCGTCCAGGTAGCATTGCACCTGCCATGCCTGGTCGTGGTGCAGCTGTTGGTGCAGGACCCTCACAAGTCACTCCAGAGCAAAAGAGATGGGATACTAAAGATGCACAGGCTATGGCTGTGATTGCCTTAACCTTAAAGAGGACAATCACACCACATATCAGATCTTGCAGAACTTCTGAGGATGCTTGGAAACACTCTGCAAGCTATGTTTGGAGGAAGAAACGCTGCCAGAATAGAGTTTTTGAAGAAACAACTTGACAAAATACAGATGGACGAAGGTGACGATATTGTCGAGCATCTTACAAAAATCAGGGATCTTAAAGAGCAATTGCTTATCATTGATGAAGTGATTCCAGAGAAGGACTTGGTTTCCAAAACACTCAATTCACTACCACCATCTTATTTGACTTTTCAGACTTCTTTGACTTTGTCTTTGCGAGCTAATCCTGACCCTCTTCATTTTGAAGAGTTAGTGGCTTTGCTATTGCAGGAGGATCAATCACGTAAGAACAAGTCTTTACAGGTGGATGGTATGGATCATGCTCTTGTTGTACATAACAAAAACAGGGGTAAAGAGAGTGCTCATCACTCCAAGTCTGGTGCAGGACAGTCTTCAGAGAAGTCTAAAGGTAATTCCGACAAGTCCAAGAAGAAAGGTAAATGTCACTACTGCAAGAAACCTGGTCACTACATTAGTGAGTGTAAAAAGCGAATTGCTAAAGAAAAGAAGAAAGAGTCAAGTTTGGTTGTTTCACCTTCTGGTGATTCTTCTACAACTAAAGAAGAGTCTGCAAACTTTGTGCAGGATTCTTATGCTTTTGTAGTATGTTCAGATTTTTCTGCTTACAGTGTTGACAAGACACAAATGATTTGGTACTTTGATAGTGGTGCATCCAGGCATATTACTTCAAGGAAGGATTTGTTTTGTTCATTGGATGCAGCTCCAGCAGGAAAGAAGGTGACATGTGCAAATAATGCTTCTTATCCAATCAAAGGCATTGGTAAGATTTTGATTACCATTTCAGATGGTTCAGATTTATGCTTGCCAGATGTCTTATATGTTCCAGGGATCAAGAAGAATTTGTTGTCTGTATCCTCTCTTGCAAAAAATGGTCTTCGGGTCATTTTTGAGGATGACAGATGTGTTGTACGAGATCGAGAGAATGGTTATTCTCTTATCACTACAGGTACGCTGGAAAATGGACTATTTGTGCTAGATCGTTATGAAAAGCAGATTCAGGTATGTATTGTAGAAACAAAGACTCAGGCCATGCAGGATGCTGAGTTGTGGCATGCTAGATTTGGGCATGTTGGTTATGGCACTATGCCATACACACCACAACAGAATGGTGTTGCAGAAAGGAAGAACAGGTCTTTAATGGAGACGGCTAGATGTATGCTCAAGGCTAAGAGTTTGCCTCATAAGCTATGAATGGAGGCAGTTGCTTGTGCAGCACATGTTTTGAACAGGTGTCCTACTCGTGCCTTGAAGACCATTACTCCATATGAAGCTTGGTATGACAGAAAACCTTCAGTCAGTTATCTTCGTGTTTTTGGTTGTCTTGCTTATGCTCACATCCCTCAGCAGTTACGTGGGAAGCTTGATGATAAGGCAATCAAATGTATATTTGTGGGGTACAGTAGTGGAAGTAAAGGTTATAGACTTTACAACCCTGCTACAAACAAGATTTTTGAAAGTCGTGATGTAATTTTTGCAGAAACTACTGCTCAACCTATGGTTGCTTTTGATGTACCTCATATGCAGACACATGATGTATTTGAAGGTTTGCTTCCTTCTTTTGTGGAGAATCAAGAATCACAACAGGTTGATAATCTTGATCAATCTTTTGATCAGCATGTGACACCTCATGATGTAGAGGAAATTGTGCGTGAAGAGCAAGAAGTTCAAAGGGAAGAAAGAACCTTGCCTAAATGGGTTCAGAAAACTTTGAAGGATAGCAAGTTGAATGATCTGTGCAACATGGCATCAATGTGGTTGCAGGAAGTAAACCAATCAGTAAACCACCCTACAGAATGAGTTATTCTGAAGCTGCTGAGGTGGAACGTCAGCTTGCTGACTATCTTAGCACAGCGTTTATCCAACCAGTTTCTTCACCATGGGCTTCTCCTATCCTATTAGTGAAGAAAAAGGATGGTAGTATGCGCATGGCATAGACTACCGTGGATTAAATGCGGTCACTGTTAAGAACAAGTTCCCATTACCACGCGTGGATGAGTTGTTCAACAAGCTCACTCATTCTCGTATTTTTATGAAGATAGACTTGCGGTCGGCTTATCACCAAGTACGTACTCGACTTGCTGATATACCCAAAACTGCATTCTGAACAAGGTTTGGACATTACGAGTTTTTGGTTATGCCTTTTGGGTTAACCAATGCGCCCGCAAAATTCATGACACTCATGGATAGTGTCTTGAGACCGTACTTGGGCAAATTTGTTATCATTTTTCTCGATGACATTCTCCTATATAGTGCTTTTGAGGAAGAAGACTTGAAACATCTAAGGCAGGTGTGTTTGAATTGTTACGAACAAATAAGCTATATGCCAAAACAATCTAAGTGTGACTTTCTCAAGGAGGAAATTCACTATCTTGGGCTTGTTATCTCAACTATTGGGCTGCACATCAATCAATCCAAACTGGATGCCATTCGGAGGTGGCATTATCCTAAAAATTTGAAAGAGTTGCAGATTTTCTTGGGATTTGCAGGTTTTTATCAAAGGTTCTTTAAAAAACTATGCTAATATTGATGTTTTGATGACGGACCAACTGAAAGGCAAAAGAAAGACCTTTCAGTGGGGGGCTGCTCAACTGCATAGTTTTGCTACACTCAAGGATGCATTAGCTACAGCTCCTATTCTAGCTATTATGGATCCTTTAAAGCCATTCGTTTTGGAAACAAATGCCAGTAACCGTGCTATTGGAGCAATCCTTTTACAAGAGGGGGGCCAATTGCATTTGAAAGCAAGAAGCTTGATTCCGTGCAACAAAATTATTCTGCTTATGAACGCAAACTCTACACAATAGTGTCTGCCTTAAAGACATGGCGGCATTATTTGTATGGAGCTCAGTTTGAGATTGTGTTTGACCATGAAAGCATAAAATGGTTTACAGAACAAACAGACTTGGAGGGTCGAAAGGCCAGGTGGGCTGAGATCCTTCAGGAGTATGATGCAAAGCTCCGGTATCATAAAGGACGATACACATTTGGTGGCTGATGCTCTTAGTCGTATGCATGAGATGAATTTCCTTTTGTTCATGGAACTTTGCAGTGAATTTTTCGATTCTGTGAAGGGCAAATATGAGCATGATGATGCATACTCCAAATGTGGAGCCATGTGAAAATGAGGGATCCTTCTCACTCCAATGTTGGTAGTGTATCGTTAACCTCCACACACACTTCTCCTCCATCGAGTGATGAAGTAATGTGATGGAAGAATTTTTCCATCGATAATGGATACCTACTCAACAAGGGGAGAGTTTGTGTACCGATGGACACGGACATTCGGCACCAAATTCTTTATGAATGGAGGTCACCCGGGTATTAAAAAGACTTATGCTCTCGTACGACGACAGATTTACTGACCAGGTTTACATGGCTTTGTTCAAGACTATGTTTTGCATTGCCAAAAATGTCAAGTTAACAAAGCAGAGCGCCTGAAGGCAGGAGGACTCTTACATCCTTTGGAGATTCCCAATGGGAAATGGGAAAGTATCTCTATGGATTTTATTGTGGTTTTACCACCACTGTACGCGGCCATGACTCAGTATGGGTGGTTGTAGACCAATTGACTAAACTATGCAAGTTTATTCCAACCAAGTCGACCATAAAGACTCCAGAATTAGCCAAGTTATTTGTGGACAATTGTACAGGTTCTATGGTTTTCCAAATAACAATTGGTATTAGAGAAGGTTGCATCCTCTCGGGCTTAGTCGCCAGCAGCTCCAGCACACGCCTGCTCACTTTCTCCAATTTCAATGAGTTTTGTCGAGCGTTCACAGGTCGACAAAATTAAAGGATAGGTTGTAGAGCTAAGTCTGCCCATATTTTTGATTTGAGCTCATTTCGACCTCAGTTTCCACTACAGCCCAGGTCTGCACATGCAATTTCGTCATTTTGTGCAAAATTTTGTCAGCGCCAATTACTGCATTAATAAAAAGTCCCATACAGTCTATTGCGGGTTGTGCTATATAGCACGTGCTTGTCTCACTCAATTTCTCATCATTTCAAGAAGTTTTCACATCAGATGTTTTCCATGGCTGACAACAACATAGATGTGTTCAAATGTTTACTGTTGAGGATCGATTGGATGGGACAATTACCCTATATGGGCTCACATGCTGCAACATGTTCTTGTGTCAAAGGGCATTTGGAATATTGTGCAGGGCATTGATGTATGTCTTGGTTCTAAGGATGTAGGCAATGTTGAGGATGTTGCAGGTCTTGCTGCAAGGATTGTTGCTATTAGAGTTGTTTTGCGTACGACAGAACAAGCTCATTGGGATGTAAAGGATGCACAGGCTCATGCATTGATTGTGTTGTCTGTGAAGCGCACCATCACTCCTCATGTTTGTTTAATGCAATCTGCAACGGGCTTGGGATATTCTAGCAGGTCTTTATGCAAGCCGCAATGAGGCTAAAATTTCTTTGCTGCGTAAAGAGGTGGAATCAAAGATTATGCATGAGAAAGATGATATGGACACTTTCCTTGCTGGTGTTAAGGATATCAATGAGCAACTTATTTCTGCAGGTGAAGTCATTTCAGGCGGTTCCCTTGTGCAGACTATTCTTGATGCCTTGCCAGACTCTTACAAGACTTTTGCTAGTACTTGGAGACTTATGAACCAAGGAAATCCTAAAGTTGTCAAGTTTGATGCATTGTGCACATTGTTGTTGCAAGAGTCGCTTTCCAGAAAAAACAGAACTAGACAGCGTGCAGTTGAACAGGCTTTATTGCTTCTCAAAGTAAGGGTGGTAACAGCAATGCAGCCACTTCTTATGGTTCTTCAGCGAGTGGAAAATTACATGTTCCTAATGCTTTTGCTGGCAGCAATTCATCTGGAAATTTTGGTGATAAGGGAAAAAAGAAGATGCATTGCCATTATTGTAAAGCTAATGATCACTTGATCAAGCAGTGTCCTAAGTTGAAGACCAAAGAGGCAAAGAAGAAAGAGGGTGGTTCCACTGCAAATGCTGGTTCCACTACAAATGCAGCTATTGTTGAGTCTTCTATGAAAGGAGACCGTGATGCTGATGTCGATGCAGAATGGGCTTTTAGTGTAGAATGTACCTATAATCCTGTTGTCCATGATGCATGAATGTTAGTTGCTATAGATTCACATGTGTGGTATTTCGAGAGTGGTGCTACAAACCACATTACCTCACATCGTGAATTGTTCACCTCTCTTGAGTCTAACCCTCATGGGAATTCAGCCACCTGTGCCAACAATGCTTCTTATCCGGTTCCGAGAGTTGGAAAGATTGTGCTTACTGCTGCAAATGGAAGTTCTTTCACAATTGTTGATGCACTTTATGTATCTGGGATCAAGAAGAATCTTTTGTCTGTATCTGCACTTGCTAGACTTGTAGTTAAGTTTGTGGATGACAAATATACATTCCATGATCTTAGTTTTGGTGATGAAATTATTGCATCTGGCATATTATGTCGTGGGGTGTATAACCTCACTTTGTATGACAAGTGTGGGTAGAGTTTTGCAAATGTAGTTGTGGATTCAAAGGCTATATCAGATGCAAAACTTTGGCATGCACATTTTGGGCATCTGAATTTTTCAAGTTTGTTGTGTTTCCAGAAATCTGATATGGTTGCTTCTTTGCCGCCTCTTGAAGCACCTGTCAAACATGTTTGTGAAGGATGTATTTTGGGTAAAATACAGCGTTCTAAGTTTCCAAACGATGGTTTAGTTAGGGCCACATGCAGGTTGTAGCTTGTGCATGGTAATGTTTGTGGGGCCATGCAAACTCCATCCTTGGGAAATTACCTTCACTTTGTGACTTTCATTGATGATTACTCTAGGCATGCATGGGAATTTCCGCTTAAAGCAAAGTCCAAAGTTTTTATGTGCTTCAAATAGTTTTTATGTGCATCGGCACCAATGTTTTAGGACAAACTACTC
Source organism: Adiantum capillus-veneris (assembly GCF_014529385.1). Lineage (NCBI taxonomy): Eukaryota > Viridiplantae > Streptophyta > Polypodiopsida > Polypodiales > Pteridaceae > Adiantum > Adiantum capillus-veneris. The sequence goes on along the minus strand of NC_140943.1, from coordinate 54,958,587 downwards.
CCCTGTTCATGCTCACAAGCATGGCACTGACAACATACTTGTCATCTGGTGACACGACTAACCTGTAGGTGCACGGAGGCAATCTCGTTAGCTTGTCAGGCTGAGACCAACCTACACATACGCACTTCTATGATGCATCAATCACTAATCCTTGTTAACTCCAACCCACTCTATCCCTAAACGCTCATAACATCGTTTACACATCAAATGAACTTGGAATAGCTTCAAACTTACTAGGCACCATCCCCTCACTAGGATACACTTACCTATAAGTCCAATCTCATCAGATTATAACCCTAGCTACCTGAAATACAGTCGCGATAGACTCACAGATCATAACCTAAAAGTGTGCGAAACCTAAGTCTATGAACATCTATGCGTAGCTAATCTCGCCCTCGTTCCATAAAGTACTTGATAGTTGGAAATAGACACCGTTTGTGCTACTTACAAGCAAAACAAGCTCGTGGAAAGATCGCTTGCGAACAACTCGAAGATGCAAATGCGTGGCGTGGACGCGTAGCTCTCGGAGAGGCTACCACGATGGTGTGGTTGTTTCGTGAATCCGGTGAGGGAGATGCGCGTAGAGAAGAGGATAAGATTGCACTCTCTCTCTCTCTGTCTCTCTTAGACTCGTACGACTCAAAATTAGTTATTCAAATGTTATTCAAAAATGGTTCTAAGGTGACCTTTATACTTTAGTCACCTTAGCTCAAAATGTACATGGGGTTTTAATTGAGTTCTACTCATCATAATTACAAACTGGAAACGCATTGCATCCCGGCCAACTAATAGATCTATACATAATCCAGACAATGGGATAAATTCGGTAGACATCATTGCATTACAAAGGGAATTTGATAGTCATTACAAAGGGGCTTTATACAACTATTAGGATCCAACACCCTTGGAGAAGAGAAGTTGCAATATGCTTTTGATTGATGCACATGTAGTAGAAGAGATGGTGGTTGGCTTCCAAGAGAGTGTTGAGACATCAAGGTCACCACATAGTTTGCCCCGATAAATGTTGGACTACAGTTATTATTCATATGACGTAAGCAAGCACGAGAATTTTTGGTAGTGATACTACTCATTGAGATGACCCGAATGCTAATAATGATGGCCCTTATATTGCCATGTTGCTCAGTAGCACCTCTCTCCTTCTCTATCTCTTTATGGGGTTTGCCCTTTCTAAATGTATCAGCTTGATTAGTGGACGAAATCCATGCGATAATTTTTTGACGTTGTCAATATTTTTTTTTAATTGAGTAGCACCTCTCTTTTTCTCTATCTCTCTATGGGGCTTGCCCCTTCTAAATGTATCAACCTGATTAGAGGACGAAAGCCATGGGATAACTATTTGATGTTGTCAATCTTGTCGTTGCAAGGGTGCTGTGCAAGTCAAGTGACGCTTGGATTTGAATCCCCCATTCTCAAAATGAAAGATGCGGCTACCATGCCCCAGGCCTAGCTTCACTACAGTAGTTTCCTCTGACACCACTTGGCCCGCATGTCAACCAACAGAAGGAAACATTGGGGACTAGAAGCAGCCCATACAATTTATAGCCAAAACAATGCCAAGCTATCCGGTTGCGAGTCACAACATCTGGAGCGCTTTTTGGGTGCTGTCGTGTCACATGTAAGAATGATAATTTGAAACCGATGAAAAGATCGTCCTGATCAGCTAAACGTGGATTACGTGGTTAAGAAATCAAAATGTTGACGACGTCGAGGCGCACATCAACAACAAGGAACAAGCAGGTAAGGTGTCAAATCTCACAAGCTATCCTTAGGTACCCTTCAAGACTATATAGAAGCATCCGAGACGTTTTGTAGCTTTGTTAATAGTTTGTGTTGCTTTGAGAGTGACAGGTGATATGATGTGATAATATGAAACCGGAGGTAAATTGTTTTGTTTTTTTGTTGAAAATGTCGTGACTAGCTAAACTGTGGGTTAAAAAATCAAAACGTTGACGATGAGGCGCACATCAGCAACAAGGAACAAGCAGGTAACCTCGAGTACATGCAAGACTCCGTCCCCGGAGCAGCGCCCATAAAACAAGACGAACTCATGAAGTGCCTCATCACGTAATTACCTCTCCGGCCTTTGACACATTTCCATAATTCTCCACCCAGCCCATAGCCCTGACTGCGCCTCTGCATCACCTCGTGCTTGGTATGAGAAAGCTGACACTCATTTGGGCAAACGAGGCTTTTGTAACAGTCCAACAGAAAGCACATTGTATGTCAAGCATGAGGGCGATGTACTTCTCATTGTTGTTCTTTATGTGGATGATTTGCTGATCACTGGTCCCAATGAGGCACATATTGTTGAATTTAAGGCTGGTTTGAATGCTACTTTCAACATGAAAGATTTGGGGTTGTTGCATCATTACTTGGGCATATAGTTTAAGCAGTGTGATGGTGGTATTGCCTTGTGTCAAAAAAGTTACATAGAGACATTGCTATGTAAGTTTGGACTTGAGGATTGCAAACCGATGGCCACTCTCATGGAAATAGGTTTGAAATTGAGTCTACATGATGCTGGTGATCTTGCGAGTGTCCACAAGTGGTTTTTGTTTCACGCTTGGCAGTTCATGTATATCATGGTTGAGTAGGAAGCAACCTACTATGGCTACTTCTAGTTGTGAGGCTGAGTACATGGTAGTCTTCACAGCTACGATTGAGTGTGTATGGTTCATACGCCTTACTGCTGATTTGGGTGTTAGACAGGACACTGCCAACACTATCTACACTGACAGTCAGAGCACATTGGCAGTTGCGAGGAACCCAGTTTTTCATGCTTGCACAAAGCACATTGAGGTGCATTACCACTATGTCAGGGAGAGGCTCTAAGCAGGAGAGATCAACTTGGCTTATGTGCCAACACAGAGGACAGCCTTGCAGATCTTTTGACAAAGGCATTGTCTCTTGAGAAGTTCAAAGCTTTCCGCAAAGCTTTGGGCATACTCCCCTTTGTGGACTAATCATGTCCTTAGGGCATGGCAATTCCCTTTGCTCATGTGTCAGCTCTCGTTCACCGAATCACTCCAAGGGGGGATTTGTTACCATATACATGTGGTAGTGATGTGTGTGAACACACTTAGGACCGCTAGGGCATTTTTTCCTTCTTTATTAGGCTTTTTCCCCCGTGCATTGTATATACGCCCATTAATTCTAGGGCTATCTATATTTCCATTGCACAAGTTGTTGTTTGCCTTGAGCTTCCTTCGTCTTCTCAAAGCTCAGTGTGTTTTGCTGTAACCCTGTTTTCGACACTGTCGAACACAACCACAAAACAACCCTACCTTCCTATTCTGCTTTTGGGAGATATTGTAGCCACCACCAGACAAGAATCTGAGCTCTAACACCTTGAAGAGTACATGAATGCGGTGTGTTTTCAGAGAGAAAGAGACCATAGGGTTATATATGCTACTCCAAGAGTACAAGGGTGTTGTATTGGGGAATATGATGTAGCTTGGTTATGTATGCTACCTCAAGAGTTGGGTATGCAGTTCGAGAGACTAGCTATCAATTAACTTGAATCCAATCAAACTTGCATACAACTAGCACAACATCAAGTGTTCCCTGCATGGGTGAAGCACCTACCACTTTATTGGAGATAGGGTTTTTCATTAACCTTAGGTACATGACTACGGATGTCTTTATAATTAAGACCCTTGGAGAAGAGAAGTTGCAACATGCTTTTGAGTGATGCACATATTGTAGTAGAAGAGATGGTGGTTGGCTTCCAAGAGAGTGTTGAGACATCAAGGTCACCACATAGTTACCTTTATTATTGATATGACGTAAGCAAGAACCGAGCATTTATGGTAGTGATACTACGCATTGAGATGACCCGAATGCTAATAATGATGGCCCTTATATTGCCATGTTACTCAATAGCACCTCTCTCCTTCTCTATCTCTTTATGGGGCTTGCCCCTTCTAAATGTATCAGCTTGATTAGTGGACGAAATCCATGGGATAATTTTTTGACGTTGCCAATATTTTTTTTGAACTCAGTAGCACCTCTCTCCTTCTCTATCTCTCTATGGGGCTTGCCCCTTCTAAATGTATCAACTTGATTAGTGGACGAAAGCCATGGGATAACTATTTGATGTTGTCAATCTTGTCGCGGGGGTGTTGTGAAAGTCAAGTGATGCTTGGATTTGAATCCCCCATTCTCAAAATGAAAGATGCAGCTACCATGCCCCAGGCCTAGCTTCACTACAGTAGTTGCCTCTGCCACCACTTGGCCTGCATGTCGTTCGAGAGAAGGAAACCTTGGGGACTAGAAGTAGACCACACAATTTATAGCCAAAACAATGCCAAGCTATCCTGTAGAAAGGGACTATTTGGTTGCGAGTCGCGACATTTGGAGCACTTTTTGGGTGCTGGCGTGTCACCTGTAAGGATGATGATTTGAAACCGATGAAAAGGTCCTCCTGATTAGCTAAACGCAGTTAACATGGTTAAAAAATCAAAATGTTGATGACATCGAGGCGCACATCAACAACAACAGGGAACAACCAGGTAACGTTGTTGGGCGCATTTGTGACACCCTGTTTTTTGTAAATTTGTACATACGGACATGAAGCTCGATGTCAAAAGTGTGTGTGGGATTTATTTTTGTGGGGTTTTTAGCTTGCTTTAGTAAGCACATGTACATGCACTGCAAGTCGCTAGTCTAGTGACAGAGCTGTCGGGCTGCTGTAAGTGCCAGTGAGTGATTTTTTTGAAGTGAGCCTTGTATATAACTAAAACTCATGTACAAACTTAAAAAAAGTTCAGCCAAACATCAGAAATTTTCAGGTTTTAGCTCGTTGTGTCTCCTTGGTGCTTTTGGATGCAGTTTTTTGCCCTGACTAGCCTTCTCTACATGTAGTCGTGCTGGGACAGCTTTCTGTTCGCGTCAATTTTGCTCATGGCGGCATATGGAATCAATTTTGGTCATCTTCAGCTTTCTCGCCAGTCCTTTTTCAAGCTTTCTCTCAAGCTTTAAAGTGCCCCAATTGGAGTTGTGATCATCAGGTTACGACTAGTTCTCTGCAGGGTTATGGCTATGGCAGCCTAGTGGCAAATTGTGTGCAGACAGATTTGGAGGGCATGTATGTATGAATTGTGGAATTGATGTTGAAGTTGTGGGTTTGTGATGTTTGATTGTGAAAGGAGAGTCCCTTGTCTTAATATGCATTGGTCGGCGTGTGCTGTAAATCGGTGCTTTGACAGGGTTTTGCTCCTATGTGACATAGTCTCTTCGATGGGCGACGGCTAGTAAATTCCCAAGGGTCTACTCCTATTGGACTTGTGGTGTTTGAAAAGGATTTTGCAAAGCTTTTGGTGTCTTGTAGTTATCTTTCAACACTCTTGGGTGACATCGCTATAGAGGTGTTTCAGTTGCTTGTTTCCCAACAACGTGTCAAATCTCACAAACTATCCTTAGCTACCCTTCGAGACTATATAGAAGCATCCAATATGTTTTGTAGCTTTGTTAATAGTTTGTGTTGCTTTGAGAGTGACGCGTGATATGATGTGATAATTTGAAACCGGAGGTAATTTGTTTTGTTTTTTTCTTGAAAATGTCGTGACTAGCTAAACGCATGGGTTAAAAAATCAAAATGTTGACGTCAAGGCGGGCATCAGCAACAAGGAACAAGCAGGTAGCATTGAATAAATGCAAGACTCCGTCCCCTGAGCAACGCCCATAAAAGGAGACGAACTCATCAAGTGCCTCATCACGTCATTAGCTCTCCGGCCTTTTACGCATTTCCATAATTCTTCACCCATGCCATCCCACAGCCCTGATCGCGCCTCTGCATCACGCCATTCTTGATATGAGAAAGCTGACACTCATTTGGTCAAACGAGGCTTTTGTAACAGTCCAACACAAAGCACATTGTATGTCAAGGGTGAGGGCGATGTACTTCTCATTGTTGTTCTTTATGTGGATGATTTGTTGATCACTGGTCCTAGTGAGGCACATATTGTTGAATTTAAGGCTGATTTGAATGCTACTTTCAAGATGAAAGATTTGGGGTTGTTGCATCATTACTTGGGCATATAGTTTAAGCAGTGTGATGGTGGTATTGCCATGTGTCAAAAAAGTTACATAGAGACATTGCTATGTAAGTTTGGACTTGAGGATTGCAAACCTATGGCCACTCTCATGGAAATAGGTTTAAAATTGAGTCTACATGATGTTGGTGATCTTGCAGATGTCACTCTTTACCAAACTGTTGTTGGATGCCTCATTTATGTATGCAACACAAGGCCAGATATTCAGTTTGCAGTCTCACAGGTCAACAAATATATGCATAAAGCATTGGCAAGCTTTTAAGAGGATTTTCCACTACTTGAGTGGTACTTTAATCTTGTCTAGTTTTATCCCAAGGGGGGATCATTGTCGCCAGACTTACATGCTTTTTCGGACTCAGATTGGGCTGGTTGTTTTAACATGCGAGTGTCCACAAGTGGTTTTTGTTTCATGCTTGGCTGTTCATGTATATCATGGTTGAGTCGGAATCCAACCTACTATGGCCACTTTTAGTTGTGAGGCTGAGTACACGGTAGTCTTCACAGTTACGGTTGAGTGTGTATGGTTCATACGCCTTATTGGTGATTTGGGTGTTGGACATGACACTGCCCACACTATCTACACTGACAGCCAGAGCGCATTGGCAGTTGCGAGGAACCAATTTTTTCATGCTCGCACAACTTAGCACATGGAGGTGCATTACCACTACGTCAGGGAGAGGCTCTCAGTAGGAGAGATCAGCTTGGCTTATGTGCCAACACAGAGGACAACCTTGTAGATCTTTTCAAAAAGGCATTGTCTCGTGAGAAGTTGAAGCTTTCCCCAAAGCTTTGGGCTTACTCCCCTTTGTGGACTGATCATGTCCTCAAGGCATGCCACTTCCCTTTGCTCATGTGCCAGCTCTCGTTCACCACATCACTCCAGGAGGGATTTGTTACCATATACATGTGGTAGTGATGTGTGTGAACACACTTAGGACCGCCAGGGCATTTTTTCCTTCTTTAGGAAGTTTTTTCCCTGTGCATTGTATATACGCCCATTAATTCTAGGGCTATCTATCTTTCCATTACACACTGTTGTGTTTTGTTGCACCCCTGTTTTCAACACTGTCAGAAACTGCCACAAGACAACCCTAGCTTCCTATTCTGCTATTGGGAGATATTGTAGCCACCACCAGACAAGAATCTAAGCTCTAACCCCTTGAAGAGTACATGAATGCGGTGTGTGTGCAGAGAGAGAGAAACCATAGGGTGTTATATGCTACTTCAAGATTACAAGGGTGTTGTATTGGGGAATATGATGTAGGTTGGTTATGTATGCTACCTCAAGAATTGGGTATGCACGTCGAGAGACTAGCTGTCATTTAACCAGAGTCCAATCTTACTAGCATATAACTAGCACAGAATCAAGTGTTCCCTACATGGGTGAAGCACCTACCACTTTATTAGAGATAGGATTCGTCATTGACCTTAGGTACATGACTATAGATGTCTTTATAATTAAGACCCTTGGAGAAGAGAAGTTGAAACATGCTTTTGAGTGATGCACATGTAGTAGAAGAGATGGTGTTTGGCTTCGAAGAGAGTGTTGAGACATCAAGGTCACCACATAGTTTGCCCCGATAAATGTTGCACTACATTTATTATTGATATGACGTAAGCAAGCATGAGAATTTTTTGTAGTGATACTACTCATTGCGATGACCCGAATGCTAATATTGATGGCCCTTATATTGCCATGTTACTCAATAGCACCTCTCTCCTTCTCTATCTCTTTATGGGGCTTGCCCCTTCTAAATGTATCAGCTTGATTAGTGGACGAAAGCCATGGGATAATGGCGTTGAAACTCAGTAGCACCTCTCTCCTTCTCTATCTCTCTATGGGGCTAGCCCCTTCTAAATGTATCGACTTGATTAGTGGACGAAATCCATGGGATAACTATTTGACGTTGTCAATCTTGTCGCGGCGGTGTTGTGCAAGTCAAGTGATGCTTGGATTTGAATCCCCCATTCTCAAGATGAAAGATGCAGCTACCATGCCCCAGGCCTAGCTTCACTACAGTAGTTGCCTCTGACACCACTTGGCCCGCATGTCGTCCGAGAGAAGGAAACCTTGGGGACTAGAAGCAGCCCATACAATTTATAGCCAAAACAATGCCAAGCTATCCTTTAGTCAGGGACTATTTGGTTGTGAGTGGCGACATTTGGAGCGCTTTTTGGGTGTTGTCGTGTCACATGTAAGGATGATAATTTGAAACCGATGAAAAGGTCGTCCTGATCATCTAAACGCAATTTGTGTGGTTAAAAAATCAAAATGTTGACGACGTCGAGGAGCACATCAACAACAAGGAACAAGCAGGTAACCGTGCCAAATCTCACAAGCTATCCTTAGGTACCCTTCGAGACTATATCGAAGCTTTGTTAATAGTTTGTGTTGCTTTGAGAGTGACGGGTGATGTGATAATTTGAAACCGGAGGTAATTTGTTTTGTTGAAAATGTCGTGACTAGCTAAACGCGTAGGTTAATGTTGACGTCGAGGCGCGCATCAGCAACAAGGAACAAGCAGGTAACGTCGAGTACATGCAGGACTCGGTCCCCGGAGCAGCGCCCATAAAAGGAGACGAGCTCATCAAGTGCCTCATCACGTCATTAGCTCTCCGGCCTCTTACGCATTTCCATTATTCTCACCCCAGCCCAGCCCTGATCGCGCCTCTGCATCACCGCAGCTACTCCTTTTAACAATATAAATGTCGCCCAAGCAGCTTGTGGCTGCCCTGCAGCTAGCGCTGCTGCTGCTAGGGTTGGCCGCACCCCTGCCTCCAACTGTTCGCGCTGCTGACGAGGACCCCTTGCAAGACTTCTGCGTGGCCCTCAGCCCCTACGAGCTGCAGAAGCTCCAGCTCACCCTCAACATCAACGGCCTGCCCTGCAAGCCTGCCGCTGCCGTGCAATCCTCTGACTTCGCCTCCCACCTGCTCCGCAACGCCACCAACTTCACCGGAAACCTCGGCTCCGCTGTCAACCTCGTCACCGCCGCCAACTTCGGCGCCCTCAACACGCAAGGCCTTTCCATTGCCCGCATCGACTACAAGCCCCGCGGCATCAACCCGCCGCACGTACACCCCCGTGCTACCGAAGTCCTCTACCTCGCCCAAGGCACGCTGCTCGTGGGCTTCGTCTCCACCTCCACCCAACCAACCGCCAACCAGTTCTTCTACCAAACCATCTATGCCGGTGATCTCTTCGTATTTCCCCGTGGCCTCGTCCACTTCCAATTCAACCCAGAAAAATCCAAGCCTGCCCTTGCCATCGCCGCCCTCAATAGCCAAAACCCTGGTGCCTCCCAACTCGCCGTTGCCCTCTTCGCTTCCAATCCGCCTCTCCCCGAGGAGGTGCTCGAGACCACTCTTGGCATTGATGATGATGAAGTGCGCCGCCTCATCGCCAGCGTCCAAAACACCCTCAACTAGGACACTCGTCCAACTGCATACTACCTCAATATACATATTGTAGCTTGGTGCATCGGCCTCCCGACATAATATGATAGTCAACTAACACTGAACACTTGTAATCTAGTGTTTGTAGTCCCATGCGTCCTAACAAATTTAAGGTATCCCCTGAAAGGTACAATGAAATTATAAATAAAGGACTACTAATTCTATAATATCGTCTTCTCTTCTTGATACTCATCCTTTAAAATTTGTACATTAGGTCATGCTCACATTAGTAATTGCAAATTTTTATCACGGCCAGCAACAAATGTTTTGCTTTACTCTTCAGGACAACATGAGAATGAGTTGAAGGGCTGTAAGCACTTATGACATGGGTGCAAAGGGTCTTGGCAAAACATTGGGGGTGCTGCGACAACAATTCATAACCTAAATGATTATTATAGTACATAATGGAGAGATGCATTACCTAGTTTGGCTATAAATTGTATGGGCTGCTTCACTACACTAGTTGCCTCTGACACCACTTGGCCCGCGTTTCGTCCGAGAGAAGGAAACCTTGGGGACTAGAAGCAGCCCATACAATTTATAGCCAAATCAATGCCAAGCTATCCTTTAGTTAGGGACTATTTAAGAGCACTAATTTGTGTTGTGACTCGCGACATTTGGAGTGCTTTTTGGGTGCTGTCGTGTCATGTGTAAGGATGTTAATTTGAAACCGGTGAAAAGGGTCGTCTCTGACCAGCTAAACGCGGTTTACGTGGTTAAAAAATCAAAATGTTGACGACGTCGAGGCGCACATCAACAACAAGGAACAAGCACGTAACGTGTCAAAGTTCACAAGCTATCCTTAGGTACCCTTCAAGACTGTATAATAGAAGCATCCGAGACATTTTGTAGCTTTGTTACTAGTTTGTGTTTCTTTGAGGGTGACGGGTGCTGAACCGGAAATTATTTGTTTTGTTGAAAATGTCATGACCAGCTCACCCTTAACATCAACGGCCTGCCTTGCAAGCCTGCCGCTGCCGTGCAATCCTTTGACATCGCCCCGCACTTGCTCCGCAACGCCACCAACTTCACCGAAAATCTCGGCTCCGCTATCAACCTGGTCACCGCCGCCCACTTCGACACCCTCAACACGCATTGACTACAAGCCCTGCGGCATCAACTTGGCGCAATTGCACCCCGGAGCTACCGAAGTCCTCTTCCTCGCCCAAGGCAGGCTGCTCGTGGGCTTCGTCTCCACCTCCACCCAACCAACTGCCAACCAGTTCTTCTACCAAACCATCTATGTCGGTGATCTCTTCGTATTTCCCCATGGCCTTGTCCACTTCCAATTTAATCCACACAAATCCAAGCATGCCCTTGCCATCGCCGCCCTCAATAGCAAAAACCCTGGTGCCTCCCAACTTGCTGTTGCCATCTTCGCATCCAATCCGCCTCTCCCCGGGGAGGTGCTCGAGGCCACTCTTGGCATTGACGATGATGAAGTGCGCCGCCTCATCGCCAGCGTCCAAAACACCCTCAACTAGGACACTCGGCCCACTCCATGCTATCTCATTGTACATGCAGCTTAGTGCGTCCGCAAACCCCCCCCCCCCCAAAAAAAAGTTCTTAGGAATAGAAAGGCCCATACAATCAACCTCCCGACACAATATGACAGTCAACCAACATTGAATTGCTTGTAGTGCCAATGGCACTTGTCGTCTAGTGTTTGTAGTCCCATGCATCCTAACAGTTTTAAGGCATCCCCCGAAAAGGTACAATGAAATAAATAAAGGACAAATTATTCTATTCTAATTCTATAATATCGTCTTCCCTTCTCGGTACTCATCCTTTGAAAATTGTATATTATTTGCAAAATTTTATCGCGGCCAACAACAAATGTTGTGCTTTACTTGTCAGTACATCACGAGCACGAGTTGACGGGATGTAAGCACTTATGAAATGGGTGCAAAGGGTATTGGCAAAACATAGGGGGTGCTACAATGAGGCCTCCATCTAGCCATGACCTTTGGTATGGTGCTTTTGTAATGGAATTGGCCTATTTAACTTGAGAGTAGCGGAAATTAATGAGAGTACTTTTGAGAAATGACTTTGTGAGCATAGCGAGTGAACATAATTGAAGATAGCAACATAATCATAGCAATTAGTTAACTTGCCATGAACAATACTTTTGCAAGAGAGAGAATTTAGAGAACATGACAACAGTTGAGGACATGATTTATGTGGAGCCGGTCCACCCTCCAATAGGCATTTGTATTATGATCTCTCCCATTAAGAGAGACTTGTTACAATACAATCTTTGTGTTCCTTGTGACCTAGGTGATGCAATGGAGATGGAAAGCTTCATGCATCACAAACATAACATAAACTTGAAGAAAGCTTTTAACTGTCCCAAGCCTTAGTCCCATGACCTCAAACACCGTCGAAGGTGGAGAGAGCTAGCAAGGAATGAGGGTAGGGAAGAGGAAGAAGAAACATTTCGTAGGAGAAAGAATTAGTTCCTCACTTATCATAACTCTTGTTGCTAGCATACATAATAGCATAGTAATGAAGAAGAAGGATATGGCAAGCTTAAGCATTGAAGCATGGCTCTTGGTTGGATTTGCACTCCATATCCAAGAGTGTTGGTGTAGGCTCTCAACCTCTACTTGCTTGGAGAAGGAGAGGGAGCTCTTGCACTTTGCATAGCACACAATAAGAGTGTTTGTGAGTGTGTATGGGTGAGTATACCCCCTAAGCAACCCCCTAGCTTGCTTGGGTCGACCCCCCCTTGTAGCTCATGCTTGAAGCTCATTGGACCCCTCCAGGGCTAGCCAATCATAAGCAGGAGGCATTACAAGCAGCAAGGGTAGTCTTGAGACAAGCGTCCCCCTTTCCCCTTTGAGAGAGAGGGCTAGATAAATGGTAAATCAATTAATTAAATATCCTAAATTATTATTGGACCCCTTGGGTGGCCAACCAATAGGCTTCAGGCACACCATGAGGGCAACATGAGGAGGAACTTGACAAGTGTCCCTTTTGCTCTCTTTGTACCATGCATGCCTTGTGTGAGTGTGCGGGTGTTCTCTCTCATCCCCCCTCATGTAGGGCTCACCCCCTCCTTCTAGGGATTTAATATTTGACTTTTTGACACCTCAAGCCCCTCATGCATAGGCCCAGTTCCCACCACAAGCTTGGATCTTAAGCACTTTAATCTTGGGCTGTGTTCTCACCTCAAGTGCAACCATAGTATCTCAAGCATGTCAAGCACCTCAAGCATCTCAATCATTAAGAACCTCAAGCATCTCAAGCACCTCAATCATCAAGCACCTCAGGCACCTTAGTCATCAAGCATGAAAAGCAGGAGAAGCACCTCGAGATGGGTCGGGTTCCCGTGCCTCAAGCTTAGCCCTAGCTTACCTAAGGTCAAAGGACTTTTACACACATTATTGGAGGTCTTCAATGAAGGTAACCCTAAGGTCTTATGCTCCATTTGTTAACCTTGCTCTTTGATAGACCATCTCCCATTTGGGCCCCTTTACCATTGGCCCCGTGTTGAGATAGATCTATAATCACTTGTCTATATCTTAACACTTGTTCCCCTTTATTCTCCCACATTAAGTGATCAATTTAATATAAGAAAATCATTTGGGTTGGTTAGATATTAGATATTACATTTTATGACATTATCTCTCTCTTGAAATCATAGTCGTCCTCGACTATGAGGTAGAAGAGATAAAGCCTTAGTCATTAGTCAATTTTACTTAGCGGGTAGAGGATCCCTTTTTACCCTACGACATCTTTCCAAGATGGATGACTAATCCATTTGGTGCTTGGGAGACATAGCTGCCGCAAGCATGTCTGCTCTTTAGTCCATTTCATTCTCCCAAAGTAGAGTGACAAATTCTACTTGGTGTTTGAGAGATGTCGTTATCACAAACATGATTCTAAGCATGCATACTAGTTAAATTTGTGCACAATTAAAAACAGGACTAGTCTTATAAGACAAAAACATGAGTCATTTAAAAGAAATTTGTACATTTACTTACTCTAATGTAGCATTGTAAGCATTGACAAGGCTCATACTATCCTTAAGATGTATTCCTTGCATCCATCTAGTATCTTCAAAAGGATAATTTTTGAACTTAATAAGATACCGTCGGATAATCTTACCATGTTGTAGTACCTTGTCTTCAAGCCGAAGGATAGCTTCGGATTGTAGCACCTCTTCTTGGTCTTCAACTTCGGGAGGGTCTTCAATAATTGGTTCAGTTGGTGGCTCTCCTTTGTAGGGCTTAAGTAGGCTTACATGAAATGCATTGTGTATGAGCCAATGGTTGGGCATCTTGAGTTGATAAGCCGTCTCATTGATGGGCTTCAAGATTTGGAAAGGACCATAGTATCTTTTTGCTAGTTTAGCATAATACTTTTGATGGCCCGTAGGATTTTTTCCCGTCGTTTTTCTTAATCGAGCCTTAGGAAACTTGAGTAAGACCCAATCATTTTCTTTGAACGTTAAGGCTCTTATGTGCTTATCAGCAGCAGCTTTTTGCCTTTGTTGAGAGATGGATATAGCATCCTTAATCTTTTGAAAAGATTCTTGTAGGTCACGGCTATACTCATCGGCGAAGATCTTCCCATGTACTTTGAGTAGCAAGGGACTTTTAGGTCTTCCCTCAATGATCTCAAAAGGTGATTTTCCCGTAGACGTATGTACAGTATTATTGTAGGCATACTCTACAAGAGGTAAGTACTTTTCCCATTGTGAGCGTTGATCTACTTCGGTAACATAAGTCTTGAGTAGATCGAGTATTGTAAGATTGGCTATCTCACTTTGGCCATCCGTTTGTGGGTGATAGGCTGAAGAGAAATTCAATCTTGTTCCTAGATTTTCAAAGAGACCTTTCTAGAAATTACTGGTCCTTCTAGGATCTCTATCTGACACGATGGATGTGGGTAATCCATGGTGCTTGAAAATATGAGATATGAAGAGAGTTGCCATTTGATGTGCCTTAATAGTCTTTTTGACAGGAATAAAATGTGGTTGCTTGCTAAACCTGTCGACTATTGTCCATATTCCTGTATTCCCATGGATAGATGAAATCCATGGATATACTCTCCCATGGTGAATTTGGGATAGGCAATGGTTGGAGTAATCTAGGTTGCTTCCCTCTATCATACTTGGTCTTTTGGCATACTACACATTTTGAAACATACTCTTGTATGTCCACTTTCATGGTAGGCCAATAGAAGTACGTCTCTACTCCTCGGAGAGTAGGTTGAATACCTCTATGCCCCGTATATGGAGGAGCATGGGACTCATACATAACTTTCTCACGAAGGGAATGGGTAACACATAGCCTATTGCTATGGAGAAGATAACCATCTTGTAAGGTGAATGATTCCTCTTTCTTCCCCAAAGCAAGGGCTGACATTATGTCTCTAAAGTCAGGGTCATTAGCATACTCATGTATCATAGAGGATAGATCATTGTGAGTAGCTATAGACACCGCATTAACTTTGGGTCTTCGTGAAAGTGCATCGGCCACTTGATTGTGCTTACCAGCTATGTGAGTAATATGGAAATTAAATTGCGAAAGAAAATTTTCCCACCTCATTTGTTTGTCGGAAAGTTGGTTTGGGTCATGAAATACTTGAGACTTTGGTGGTCGGTTCGTAGGATAAATGGAGTCGCCAATAGGTAGTGCTTCTATGTGTCTAGGGCATGTAGAACAGCTAAAAGATCTTTCTCATAAATGCCCAAGACTCGTTCATCAGTATTGAGCCTTCGGCTCTCATATGCTATGCCATGCCCTTCTTGAAGCAAAACTACTCCAAGGCAATCACCACAAGCATCACATTGGACCTCAAATGGCTTTGAGAGATCCGAAAGCACGAGGATTGGTTGGGAAGTAAGCTTCTCTTTGAGCTTATCAAAAGCATTTTGCTCCTTAGCAGTCCATACATACTTAACGTTCTTCTTAGTTAAGTCATGTAGTGGTCCTGCTACTTGAGAGAATTTTGCTATGAAGCATCTATAGTATGCGCATACCAATAAATCTTCTTAGCTCATGTAGATTTCTTGGGTTAGGCCATGATTTTATTACCTCTAACTTTGATGGATCCATACGGATACCATCATGAGAGATAATATGACCTAGGTATTGAATCTCTTGAAGGAAGAATTCGCTTTTCTTTTGGTTGAGAAAAAGCTTGTTCTCCCTCAATGCTTGAAAAATCACTTGGAGATGTTGCTTATCATTAGGGCCAATTGGGATGAAATAAGGGCTCTTTAGGGTTTCTCTATTCTTGATCTAAGGGTCAAGGAGGAGCCACATTGTCAAAAGTATGGCACTTTTATACACTTGTCAAGATCTCCTTCACTTGCTTTTGGAATATTTTGCACTATTTTAGCCATAACTTTTGCATATGAGCTCCAAATTTAGTGCTCATATGGTCCATTTGTGGTGCTTGATGAGGTCTATCCAACGAGTACCCATGTCGAATAGTTTTGGTAAGATCGTCATGGTCTTTTTTAGGTTGCCCCTTTTTAGATCCTTACACAGCCCCTTTTTGATCCAAATTGGCCCTAATGTATTCCTCCAAAGACTTGGAGTGGATGATGATATCATCAAAGAACACTCCAGTGAATTTGCGGTATGGTCTAAAAATTTTCTCCATCAGACGATTGAACGTAGCTCGTGCATTAGTCAAGCCAAAAGGCATGACTAGATATTCATAAAGACCAAACGTTGTGCGAAACGCGGTCTTTAAGATATCTTCATCCACTATCCTTATTTGATGATAGCCACTCTTAAGGTCAATCCTAATGAAGTAGGTAGAGCCTTGTAGCTTATCGAATAGATCTTCTACCCGAGGCACGGGAAATCTGTTTTTTATAGTGATATGGTTTTTGATAGTGATATGGTTTAGTGCTCGATAGTCCACACACATACGGTATGTACCATCTTTCTTTTGCATTAAAAGGACTGGAGAACAAAAGGGAGAGGAACTAGGCCTCACCATCCCTTCGTTTACCAATTCCTATACTTGCCTCATGATCTCCTCTTGTTGAGCTTGTGAGACTCGATAAGGAGGTTTGTTAGGCGGTGAGCTTCTTGGAAGGAGCTCAATGTGATGGTCATCATCCCCTCGTGTTGGAGGTCAGTCCATGGGGATATCATCGATGAACACATCTTGGAATCCTTTTAGAAAATTAGACAAGTCTAACTCTTCTTGATTCCTACCATTTACATTTGATGAAACATTAGTATCTTTTAGAGACTCTTTGACAAAAATCATGTACGCAAAACTGAGCTCTTCATTGACTTATCAAAAGCAAGAGGATTTACAAGTGGAATAGTGCGACCACGCTCACTAGCATTTATATACATGTTCTTTCCCCTGTAGGTGAAGTAGATTCTCCTTTCAGGGAACTTCATGTTGGCAGCCATGCGATCAAACCATGGTGCCCCTAGGATAGCATCCTCATGTTGGAGAGGAGAGATGAATAAATCTTCTTTGTCGACATAGCTTTGGACATGAAGCCTCAACTTCCCAATCCAGGGAGTAACGGAGCCTTGCTGTCCCTTGAAAGTTGCGTCAGCCATTACCATATCTCCCATCTCAAAAGCTTGAATGCCCAACTTGGCGGCCAACTCCATTGATATGAAGTTCAGAGTAGAGCCAGGGTCAAACAAGATGAAGGCATCATGCTCTCTTATCTTTCCCCAAGCATAGGAAAGTGATGATCCTTTGCAATGAGCATCCTCTTTTGGAGCTTCGATGGTGGAAGCCCTAGGAGTCTCATTGCGAGTATTCTTCTTGGGGCAAGAACGATAGCCATGTCCTTGCTCCCCACACTTGAAACACTTATGGTCCTTGTGAAAAGCTTCAAGCTCTTCAGGAGAGAGTTTGTTTTTACCTTTGTAAACTCCCTTCTCCTTGGACCGATTGTTGTTGTTGGAAGTGACTTGGGAAATATTTTGAACATTGGTTTTCCCCTTTGCATCATTTTTGTCTTTGTTTTCCATGTGCTTGACATTACGTCTAGCCCCTTGATGGAAATTGATGCGTGAAGCAACCATGGTGTGATGGATTACTTCGCTAATAGTACCAGGCTGTTGAGAGTTGATGTATTCGGCCATCTCTTCAGGTAATCCCGCACATAATTGTTGCCTTTGCTCGGTAAAGTCTATCTTTTGAAAGACAGTAGCCTTGAGATGTAAATCCCAAAACTTGTCTACGTACTTGTGGATAGACTCATGAGAGAGAAGCTTCAAGCTGCGCCATTCAGTAAGAACTTTGTCTTTTTCATCGCTTTCAAGGAATTGCTTCATGATGGAAACTCGTAGAGTTTCCATGTCTTTGGGGCTTCACCATTGCCACGAAGGATAGCCCACCATTGACGACCTGATTTTTGGAAGTGCATAGCTACATGGTGTAGCTTGGAGGACTCTGTGAAGCCCTCGTCTCCAAAGGCCGCATCAAATTGTTGGATGAAGGCCAACACTTTGTCGGTAGCACCAAAGGTGCCATCATAGGTGAGAAAAGACATACTCTTTCCTCCCTCCTTGAACTTCTTTAGCTTTTGTGACCTTCGCCATCCAGGAAATGATTTGCAATGTCTTCCCCTCTTGTATTCTCTAGGAGAATAGCCATAACTTTCGTTGGAAAAGGAGGAAGGTGAAGAAGAAGGAGAAGAGGGTGACCTCTTCCTAGCCATTTTCTTCCTTTGTTTCCTCTCTTGCCTTTCAGAGTGATGAGGAGAAGGACTATGTGTTGATCTTTTCCTCTTGGAAGGAGTGTGCGATCATCTAGACCACTGTCTTCGTGGAGCCACATCTTCAAAGGAACTTAAACTTTCATTGCTTTCTTCCTCTTTGGATTCCTCCTCTCGAATGGGAGAGAGTCTTCTTTTGGGGGTCTCTTCAAGAGTCCTCCTAAGCTCTCTCTCCTCTTGGAGAGGAAGGGAAATTCCATAAGCACGAAGTTGTTGAGTAACTTCGGCTTGCAAAGCAGGGTTGCCCATAGCTTGCTGCAACCTAGTGACGAGATAATTCACAAACATGGGAGCATCATCATTAGCACCTTCATGTGCAAAATTAAAGCTATCAATGTTCATTCTACTCTCTTGATTATTGTCAGCCATGTTAACAAAATTTATGTATGTACTTAGTGTATGCTTTGGCAATTCAAAACCTTAGTTGCCACTCCTCTTAGCCTTTGAAAATCGGCTCTTAAGTATATACACCCCTGACTCGAAGTGGTTAATTATAGAGAGTAGAGGAGTAGGTCTAACATAGCAGAGTTTCCGAGGGCTAGCTCCTTTCGAACTTCTTATGGCTCAATAATGGTAAATCCATAGGCAAGTCTAAAAAGACTCCATTATTAAGTCCAAAGCTCCCGAGGTGTGCACCATCCCCCACATAGTGGGCTCACCAAAACCGATAATAGATCCCAGTTCCAGTTACCCTAATATAATTAACAACATCAACCATTTACACAGGCTACTTAAGGACCTCTCTTCTTAAGCAAGAAAATAGAAACCAAATGCTTTGATACCAATGTAATGGAATTGGCCTATTTAACTTGAGAGTAGCGGAAATTAATGAGAGTACTTTTGAGAAATGACTTTGTGAGCATAGCGAGTGAACATAATTGAAGATAGCAACATAATCATAGCAATTAGTTAACTTGGCATGAACAATACTTTTGCAAGAGAGAGAATTTAGAGAACATAACAACATTTGAGGACCAGATTTATGTGGAGCTGGTCCCCCCTCCAATAGGCATTTGTATTATGATTTTTCCCATTATGAGAGACTTGTTACAATACAATCTTTGTGTTCCTTGTGACCTAGGTGATGCAATGAAGATGGAAAGCTTCATGCATCACAAACATAACATAAACTTGAAGAAAGCTTTAACTGTCCCAAGCCTCAGTCCCAAGACCTCAAACACCTTCGAAGGTGGAGAGAGCTAGCAAGAAATGAGGGTAGGGAAGAGGAAGAAGAAACATTTCGTAGGAGAAAGAATTAGTTCCTCACTTATCATAACTCTTGTTGCTAGCATACATAATAGCATAGTAATGAAGAAGAAGGATATGGCAAGCTTAAGCATTGAAGCATGGCTCTTGGTTGGATTTGCACTCCATATCCAAGAGCGTTGGTGTAGGCTCTCAATCTCTACTTGCTTGGAGAAGGAGAGGGAGCTCTTGCACTTTGCATAGCACACAATAAGAGTGTTTGTGAGTGTGTATGGGTGAGTATACCCCCTAAGCAACCCCCTAGCTTGCTTGGGTTGACCCCCCCTTGTAGCTCATGCTTGAAGCTCATTGGACCCCTCCAGGCCTAGCCAATCATAAGCAGGAGGCATTACAAGCAGCAAGGGTAGCCTTGAGACAAGTGTCCCCCTTTCCCCTTTGAGAGAGAGGGCTAGATAAATGGTAAATCAATTAATTAAATATCCTAAATTATTATTGGACCCCTTGGGTGGCCAACCAATAGGCTTCAGGCACACCATGAGGGCAACATGAGGAGGAACTTGACAAGTGTCCCTTTTGCTTTCTTTGTACCATGCATGCCTTGTGTGAGTGTGCGGGTGTTCTCTCTCATCCACCCTCATGTAGGGCTCGCCCCCTCCTTGTAGGGATTGAATATTTGACTTTTTGACACCTCAAGCCCCTCATGCATAGGCCCAGTTCCCACCACAATCTTGGCTCTTAAGCACTTTAAGCTTGGGTTGTGTTCTCACCTCAAGTGCAACCCTAGTATCTCAAGCATGTCAAGCACCTCAAGCATCTCAAGTGCCTCAATCATCAAGCACCTTAAGCACCTTAGTCATCAAGCATGAAAAGTAGGACAAGCACCTCGAGCTAGGTCGGGTTCCCGCGCCTCAAGCTCAGCCCTAGCTTACCTAAGGTCAAAGGACTTTTACACACATTATTGGAGGTCTTCAATGAAGCTAACCCTAAGTTCTTATGCTCCATTTGTTAACCTTGCTCTTTGATAGACCATCTCCCATTTGGGCCCCTTTACCATTGGCCCCGTGTTGAGATAGATCTATAAGCACATGTCTATATCTTAACACTTGTTCCCGTTTATTCTCCCACATTAAGTGATCTATTTAATATGAGAAAATCATTTGGGTTGGTTAGATATTAGATATTACAATTTATGACAGCTTTGATGGGATGGACTAAGAATGTATAGGCTATGGAGATTTTGTATGGGAATCTGGAGACGCCTATCTGGAGAATAATTCAATCAAGTCCTCTTGTGTTCATAACCTAAATGTATTCTTGTACATAATGGAGAGATGCATTACCTAGTTTACATTGTTTTCTTATCCAACTATGGAATCAAAGCACTTGACAAATAGAAGGGCTTTTAACACTTAGTTGGGTAATTGAAATCTTTCAACTCTTGTTAAAAAAGCAGCTATCAAGATTTGATAGTTGCTTGTTTGACACTTGTTTGGGTAATTGGAACCATTTATCTCTTGGAGTTAAACAAGCATCTTTCATCTCTTGGTAAACAAACAGCTATCAAGATTTGATACGATTGGATAGCTTCTTATCCATAAAGTCGCCTTTATGGGTTGAGAAGAACTAAATACATCCTTGGGGCTATAAATTCTAGTACACCTTCAACCCTATGCTTTGTAAAGATCTTGGAAGATAAAATTATGCAAAGAAATGATTTTGCCACTTTTGACAAAGTTGCAATTTACATCCTCTTAGAAAGCATATGGTGTGCTTCATTGTGCTAGATATCTTGTTTACTTGTTTTAAACTTGTTATCATGATTTTGAGCGAGAGGGAGTACTCAAATAAATTTCATCTAGTACATTGAGATAAATTTCATAGAGAATCAAACAAAGTATCCTCTAGATGGAGATCAAAATCTCAAGTAGAACTCAACAAATCAACACATAAAATGTAAATAGATAGCTAAGAGGACATACAATGGAATATACTACTCAAAAGAATTATCAAAGGTTGCCCACTTGGCATAAAGCACCTATATCTGTGTTAAATAGAGCACAACCATATGCATCCAGAATCGCATTGAAATTAAAATGCATGTAAACACATGTACTGTCAAATATGCTCATAGATTTTCTTTGTGAAGAGAACCTATGATTGTCCTTGTATATGCATATCTATATCCAAGGGCTGTCTATGAGAAAGTGTCAATGGATATGTATAGGCAATACCACAAAGAACATACATGATGGCCAAACACATATGGCAATCTAAAACAATGCTCTAAGAAATACATAGAACTGTTGCTAATGACAATTTGTAACCTGCCTCTCATGGCCGACAAACTGTCTCTCTGTCTCACTCTCTACAATGCCATAGAGCATGTGAAAATATTTAGTCGATGCCAATGTCATGTGCCACTTCATCTATGGAAGAGGCACCTCACACTTGCATGTCAATGTTGGAGGAGAAGCCAAAGCAGCAAGCCAAGAAAATGGGTTGTCAATGTCGAGAAAATTGGGTATCCATGTCGATTTCAGCCGCCAGACAGCATTGTCTTTCCTGGTCGAAAATCCCGGAGTTCTCGAAACCCAAAGTTGGAGTGTATGTGTATGCGTGCATACACACCTTAAGTTTGTCTTTCTCTTTGTAGCATTACAGACTTGTTTTTCAATTTTCCAACACTACTCTTGTGATCTAGCACTACAAAAACCTAAGGCTTCCATTTTTCACACTCCATATTGGAGTTTCTTTGTTTACCAGTTCTTCTATAAACTATTGCAAAAACCTCCAACGTTTTCAAGTATCCAATGCTCCCTTTGGACTATAGAAAACGTTCATAAAAATAACCTTTGGCAATTCTTCGCAATGCCTTGTCCAAACTACAGAATTTTGCACTAAGGCCTTTACACAATGCTTCAAGAACTTTCTAATAGTGCTTATTGAGCTCTACTAAAATACCTCTACTTTACTACACACCAAAGTTGAAAACATTAGCTAGTCTTGGAGATTACACACATGCCAATCAGAGCATATCATCAAGAAGTCATAGCATTGATACACTTGTGAGTATCTGTGCGGAGTTCAAGGGAGAAGAAGAGCAGACACAAGAGTGTTGGTGGAGCTCAGCGTGATGATTGACCCCTCACCTTTCCTTATTATTTTGTATGAAGAAAGAAATAGATAAGGTTAGTACCATTAGTGTGATGGGTGTTGGACCAGATGACCAGAACCCTAACAATTGCATGCATTGAGCAAGTAAGTTAACTATAAAACAAATGGTTTTCAAGCAGATGAGATATCCTTAGAGCTACCTATAAAGTGTCGCATGATAGGGAACACCATTCCCATCATTGGTGGGCTTAAGTGTGAGCTCCATGGGTGTAGAAACTATTTTGGATCTGATCATGGCAAACCTATCAAGAATAGAGTGGAGGTATTTTTGTTGAGAGATAAAGATGTCTCCCTTCTACAATTAAGAGACTTCAATGCCAAGAATGCAGTGTAAGTCACCAAGGTTCTTCATGTCAAAGTCTTTGGAGAGTTTAGATTGGATAGCCTCCACCATAGCTTCATTACTTTCTATCAAACTAAGATCATCCAAATACTAAAGAATAACTAGAACGATATCTTTTCCTTGAGCCTTGTAGTAAAGAGCGTGATCCGCATGGCTCCTTTGGAATCCTTGGGAGTGGACATGATCATCAATCCTCCCATAACAAGCTCTTGAAGCTTGTTTCAACCATATTAATTCTTGTGAGGATTGCATACCATGTCTTCATGATGTGCAACAATATATATATATATAGTTGCTGCATATAGAATTCCTCCTCAAGTTTAAAACTTGTTATCATGATATTGAGGGATAGGGACTATTCATACAAATTTCATATATAAGTCTATGGAGATAAATTTCATAGAGATTATTCGCATAAATTTCAAATGGTGCCTTGGATATAAAACAATTGTATGCTTCTTTAATGCCAAATTTAGCATCGCAACGATTTTTGTAACACATCATACTTATTTTTAAATCAACGATATTAGAACTTGTGGACAAGTTTATTACCACAACATGATTTTGTCTTCACTTTTTTGGCACCTATAATCCTGTACACATTTATCATATGACATGGACATTTTTTTTATTAAGGTATAAAACTGAGATTTCTTTCAAGATCAAGATGTATAATTGACACTACACCTAAGAGCATAAGTCTATCATAATTGTATGGAAGGTCGTGAAAGTTAGTATTTTGGATTCATAATCACTTGTTATAGTAATTTGTGACACGACTCACAATCTTCACAATACATTCATAAAAATACAAAAATATGAGACACGACTCACAATCTTCATCATACATTCATAAAATTATGAAAACTTTGTTTAAGAGAGAGAGAGGGGGGGGGGGGGGGGGGGGGGGGGGGGGGGGGGGGGGGGGGGGGGGGGGGGGGGGTTTTTAATTGTTGCAGAATAATCACTCCTCTCCAATGTGTTGGAGAATCTGGGCATATGACGAGGCTAGGTCAAGGTAGAAGAGAGAAAATTCAAATCTACCCACTACAACCAAAATCAGTTCCAAGTGAGTGAAAAATGTAGAAAAACAACAAACTGTCTCTTTTTGTTGCAGAATTTTAGCACCAAATACTCACACAAATCACCAATCTAACTCGAGCACGTTGTTGCTTTGATACCATGTCAAACGTGCAACAAAAAAGGGTGAATTAGGTAATAAACTTGTCTGCAAAAGACACGGTAGCCAGGACATCTCAAATCTATCGTGAGGATAGATCTCCTCGTACACAAACTCCTAGCATGAACTCCTCACTATACGGGCATGAGAACAACCTATAAGCAGTTACACACCGAAGAGGATGCGCACATGGCAAGGGAAGGGATCCCTTGCAAGAGGGAGAGGGATCGCTATGGAAAAATGCTAGAGAGAATGTCATGCCAAGGGCATACCCAGGGGGGGTCACGGACCCAGGCCAGTAGATGGAAGGCTGCCAGTGTGGAACAAGGGAATCGGTAGTCAAGGGTTATATAAGGAAGTTTGGGTGGTGAATCCAACCATGGTAGTTCCCTGGGCCTCTCATTCGTATCAGAGCTAAACATAGCCAGACAAGGGCGTGGTCTTTTGCGTTTTTGCATGTGCATGCAAGGGCACCGTGTAGTTCACCTCTTGCCAGGCGGGGATGAAGACGAAGGCACCCGTGTGCAGGGCCTCTTGAGGCGAGGGGAGGTGACGGATCGACCATCATAGAACCCCATGTTATGGAGCTCGACGGGAGCACGAGGCAAGGCTGCAAGGATCCCATCACTGTAGCGGGCGAGGCTGAGCAACACAAGCGACGCCTTCTCCCTTTCTCTCTCTTGGCGGCTCTGCAGTGAGCACCATCGCCAGACTTTGCACCCAGTTTCATATTGAAGTGTCGTAAGGCCTTTGGCCTTGGGCAAATTCCTTAAGATAGGGTGCATGCCCACGCGGGCATACACCCCATATAAGCAATACACAACCTGGGCATACACAGTTTTGCAAGGCCTTGCATCTTGGCACATCCTTCGGCAAGCCATCAGTTGTTGCTGAAGTTGGAGAATTTTGCATGATAATATTGCACGGTAATATTATGGATTGAACATCAATCTTTTTTCAAGGAAATCTCAATGGACTGCGTTTGTATTGCAAATTGAACGCGGTGATTTTATGACAACCTTGATATCTCGGATTTGCAACTTTCGATGACCATACAATTGCAGGTATCATTAGCCCGGCCACCTACAAACATCGGTGGTGCATACTACGGGTACGATGTGGTTTTTGCAATCAAGGTATTATTCTTTTTCTCTCACACACTGCACAGTGTTGCCATGGATTTGGATATCAACATGACCTTTGGTTTCGAGCACAATACGCTGATCCTCCCCATGATGGCTCGCGGTTGGTGGATACTCTCACGGAGGGTGCGCACGACGCAACGAGAGGAGATGGCGCTTATGAATTGCTTGATATCCAAGAATCTTCAGAACTTCAAGCACGCATCTCAGTAATGGAGACAAATTTTGCTTCCCAAAATGAAAATGTTAGTAAATTATCCACTTTCGTGATACATTTTATGCAGCAGCAGGACAAGTGCCCTGTTGACACACACATGCATGAGCATGTTGCTCATCAGGGGCAAGCCCCTTTTGGTCATGGACAAGGTCCATGTCCGGATTCTCTCCACTCTCTCACTGCAAAGGAGGTGGACGAGTTGTTGAAAAACACCAAGCCACCAACTTTTAAGGGAGAGGATCGAGATGGCAATAAGGATGCGGTGAATATCTTTCTCAGCAAGTGGGATGGAATTCATGCCTTACGACGTACTCCGGATGTAGTCAGAGCACTGCAGACAAGTCTGACTCTGGAAGGCAAGACCTACAAATGGTGGATGTCTCTCAAGGAGAAGAATATCATACCACAGAGTTGGGCAACCTTTGAGGCTATGTTTCGAAAAGAGTTTCTGCCCACGAATGAGCAAATAGAAAGTGGACAGCTTGGGACACATGTTCCATTCGCCAACACCCATTATTGCTTGAATATATCTCTCACTATGGGGATGTTATCCTCAAATTGAAAGGGCTAGACACCTTTCGACAAGTACGTGGGTTTATCCGTGGTCTAGCGCTAGAGCTTAAGAAGCGCGTCAAGGCTCAGGACCCTAAAACACTTGAGGAGGGCATACTGAAAGCACACATTCATGATGATCCAAATGAAAAGAAATCACATAATAATCACATGCCTGCTAATACACATGGTAATACACGCACAACGTACGGGCCCAATAAAAGGAAATTTCTAGTAGCCAATTTTGAAGCAGCTAAAAAATTCAAGGGGTCTCGCGGTCCTCTCTCTCCTGAGGAATTTGAGAAGGCTAAAAAAGAGAAGTTATGATTTCAATGCTTGGGAAGTAGCCATGGCAAAAAGGATTGTCCCAAGGGAAAATCTGTTGCTCACGGCAAGGAGAAAGCATTGCCCATGGTGCAGCTGCTGCCTCTTGAGTCTTCCTCACATTTCTCCACGATGGAGGTAACACAAAGCGAGGTGCTGCATGAATGCTATATCACAGCTTCCATGTGGCAATAGACCTTCGGTCCACATGAGTTAGTGTGTATGCACAGATCTCTTCAAGGGCACAAGGTGTGTATCTTGGTAGATGACAGTGCTACTCACAATTTCATTAACTATGGATTAGTGAAAATTCACAAATTGCCCCAAAGTCCAAGTTCCTACCGCTACAAGGTAGCAATGATGAATGGTTATGATGCCGAAGTATGGTATACTCAAGTCAGAGTTGTATTGTTGGAAATACAAGGCTATTCCACATCCTTGGATTTCCAGATTAAGAATATGGAGCAGTCAGATGTGTACTTCGTACAGAATGGCTGCATAACCTAGGACCATCATTGAAGTGTAGCTACGAGCACAACAGCAAGATGTTTGAATCCCATGGCGCACATGTGTTGTTGTTAGGAGAGAAGGATGTGCCTTCCTCACCACTGATATGTACAGCAGAGCTTATGAAGCTCGTTTCTGATAATAAAATAGAAAATGTTTTCTTGTGTTACTCATTGTGTCATTTTCTTTCCAATGTTGAATCTGTTAAACATTCCTCAACGCCGCATGCTTTTCTCCCATCTCTTCCAGCAATGGCTACTTCTCAACAAGCAAAGGTTTCTAGTGAGTTAAAAAATTTATTAAAATAATTTCACAATTTTTTTCCTAATGATTTGCCATCAGGATTACCGCTAACATGATCTGTGCAACATGGCATCAATGTGGTTGCAGGAAGTAAACCAATCAGTAAACCACCCTACAGAATGAGTTATTCTGAAGCTGCTGAGGTGGAACGTCAGCTTGCTGACTATCTTAGCACAGCGTTTATCCAACCAGTTTCTTCACCATGGGCTTCTCCTATCCTATTAGTGAAGAAAAAGGATGGTAGTATGCGCATGTGCATAGACTACCGTGGATTAAATGCGGTCACTGTTAAGAACAAGTTCCCATTACCACGCGTGGATGAGTTGTTCAACAAGCTCACTCATTCTCGTATTTTTATGAAGATAGACTTGCGGTCGGCTTATCACCAAGTACGTACTCGACTTGCTGATATACCCAAAACTGCATTCTGAACAAGGTTTGGACATTACGAGTTTTTGGTTATGCCTTTTGGGTTAACCAATGCGCCCGCAAAATTCATGACACTCATGGATAGTGTCTTGAGACCGTACTTGGGCAAATTTGTTATCATTTTTCTCGATGACATTCTCCTATATAGTGCTTTTGAGGAAGAAGACTTGAAACATCTAAGGCAGGTGTTTGAATTGTTACGAACAAATAAGCTATATGCCAAACAATCTAAGTGTGACTTTCTCAAGGAGGAAATTCACTATCTTGGGCTTGTTATCTCAACTATTGGGCTGCACATCAATCAATCCAAACTGGATGCCATTCGGAGGTGGCATTATCCTAAAAATTTGAAAGAGTTGCAGATTTTCTTGGGATTTGCAGGTTTTTATCAAAGGTTCTTTAAAAACTATGCTAATATTGATGTTTTGATGACGGACCAACTGAAAGGCAAAAGAAAGACCTTTCAGTGGGGGGCTGCTCAACTGCATAGTTTTGCTACACTCAAGGATGCATTAGCTACAGCTCCTATTCTAGCTATTATGGATCCTTTAAAGCCATTCGTTTTGGAAACAAATGCCAGTAACCGTGCTATTGGAGCAATCCTTTTACAAGAGGGGAGGCCAATTGCATTTGAAAGCAAGAAGCTTGATTCCGTGCAACAAAATTATTCTGCTTATGAACGCAAACTCTACACAATAGTGTCTGCCTTAAAGACATGGCGGCATTATTTGTATGGAGCTCAGTTTGAGATTGTGTTTGACCATGAAAGCATAAAATGGTTTACAGAACAAACAGACTTGGAGGGTCGAAAGGCCAGGTGGGCTGAGATCCTTCAGGAGTATGATGCAAAGCTCCGGTATCATAAAGGACGATACACATTTGGTGGCTGATGCTCTTAGTCGTATGCATGAGATGAATTTCCTTTTGTTCATGGAACTTTGCAGTGAATTTTTCGATTCTGTGAAGGGCAAATATGAGCATGATGATGCATACTCCAAATGTGGAGCCATGTGAAAATGAGGGATCCTTCTCACTCCAATGTTGGTAGTGTATCGTTAACCTCCACACACACTTCTCCTCCATCGAGTGATGAAGTAATGTGATGGAAGAATTTTTCCATCGATAATGGATACCTACTCAACAAGGGGAGAGTTTGTGTACCGATGGACACGGACATTCGGCACCAAATTCTTTATGAATGGAGGTCACCCGGGTATTAAAAAGACTTATGCTCTCGTACGACGACAGATTTACTGACCAGGTTTACATGGCTTTGTTCAAGACTATGTTTTGCATTGCCAAAAATGTCAAGTTAACAAAGCAGAGCGCCTGAAGGCAGGAGGACTCTTACATCCTTTGGAGATTCCCAACGGGAAATGGGAAAGTATCTCTATGGATTTTATTGTGGTTTTACCAACCACTGTACGCGGCCATGACTCAGTATGGGTGGTTGTAGACCAATTGACTAAACTATGCAAGTTTATTCCAACCAAGTCGACCATAAAGACTCCAGAATTAGCCAAGTTATTTGTGGACAATTGTACAGGTTCTATGGTTTTCCAAATAACAATTGGTATTAGAGAAGGTTGCATCCTCTCGGGCTTAGTCGCCAGCAGCTCCAGCACACGCCTGCTCACTTTCTCCAATTTCAATGAGTTTTGTCGAGCGTTCACAAGTCGACAAAATTAAAGGATAGGTTGTAGAGCTAAGTCTGCCCATATTTTTGATTTGAGCTCATTTCGACCTCAGTTTCCACTACAGCCCAGGTCTGCACATGCAATTTCGTCATTTTGTGCAAAATTTTGTCAGCGCCAATTACTGCATTAATAAAAAGTCCCATACAGTCTATTGCGGGTTGTGCTATATAGCACGTGCTTGTCTCACTCAATTTCTCATCATTTCAAGAAGTTTTCACATCAGATGTTTTCCATGGCTGACAACAACATAGATGTGTTCAAATGTTTACTGTTGAGGATCGATTGGATGGGACAATTACCCTATATGGGCTCACATGCTGCAACATGTTCTTGTGTCAAAGGGCATTTGGAATATTGTGCAGGGCATTGATGTATGTCTTGGTTCTAAGGATGTAGGCAATGTTGAGGATGTTGCAGGTCTTGCTGCAAGGATTGTTGCTATTAGAGTTGTTTTGCGTACGACAGAACAAGCTCATTGGGATGTAAAGGATGCACAGGCTCATGCATTGATTGTGTTGTCTGTGAAGCGCACCATCACTCCTCATGTTTGTTTAATGCAATCTGCAACGGGCTTGGGATATTCTAGCAGGTCTTTATGCAAGCCGCAATGAGGCTAAAATTTCTTTGCTGCGTAAAGAGGTGGAATCAAAGATTATGCATGAGAAAGATGATATGGACACTTTCCTTGCTGGTGTTAAGGATATCAATGAGCAACTTATTTCTGCAGGTGAAGTCATTTCAGGCGGTTCCCTTGTGCAGACTATTCTTGATGCCTTGCCAGACTCTTACAAGACTTTTGCTAGTACTTGGAGACTTATGAACCAAGGAAATCCTAAAGTTGTCAAGTTTGATGCATTGTGCACATTGTTGTTGCAAGAGTCGCTTTCCAGAAAAAACAGAACTAGACAGCGTGCAGTTGAACAGGCTTTTATTGCTTCTCAAAGTAAGGGTGGTAACAGCAATGCAGCCACTTCTTATGGTTCTTCAGCGAGTGGAAAATTACATGTTCCTAATGCTTTTGCTGGCAGCAATTCATCTGGAAATTTTGGTGATAAGGGAAAAAAGAAGATGCATTGCCATTATTGTAAAGCTAATGATCACTTGATCAAGCAGTGTCCTAAGTTGAAGACCAAAGAGGCAAAGAAGAAAGAGGGTGGTTCCACTGCAAATGCTGGTTCCACTACAAATGCAGCTATTGTTGAGTCTTCTATGAAAGGAGACCGTGATGCTGATGTCGATGCAGAATGGGCTTTTAGTGTAGAATGTACCTATAATCCTGTTGTCCATGATGCATGAATGTTAGTTGCTATAGATTCACATGTGTGGTATTTCGAGAGTGGTGCTACAAACCACATTACCTCACATCGTGAATTGTTCACCTCTCTTGAGTCTAACCCTCATGGGAATTCAGCCACCTGTGCCAACAATGCTTCTTATCCGGTTCCGAGAGTTGGAAAGATTGTGCTTACTGCTGCAAATGGAAGTTCTTTCACAATTGTTGATGCACTTTATGTATCTGGGATCAAGAAGAATCTTTTGTCTGTATCTGCACTTGCTAGACTTGTAGTTAAGTTTGTGGATGACAAATATACATTCCATGATCTTAGTTTTGGTGATGAAATTATTGCATCTGGCATATTATGTCGTCGGGTGTATAACCTCACTTTGTATGACAAGTGTGGGTAGAGTTTTGCAAATGTAGTTGTGGATTCAAAGGCTATATCAGATGCAAAACTTTGGCATGCACATTTTGGGCATCTGAATTTTTCAAGTTTGCTGTGTTTCCAGAAATCTGATATGGTTGCTTCTTTGCCGCCTCTTGAAGCACCTGTCAAACATGTTTGTGAAGGATGTATTTTGGGTAAAATACAGCGTTCTAAGTTTCCAAACGATGGTTTAGTTAGGGCCACATGCAGGTTGTAGCTTGTGCATGGTAATGTTTGTGGGGCCATGCAAACTCCATCCTTGGGAAATTACCTTCACTTTGTGACTTTCATTGATGATTACTCTAGGCATGCATGGGAATTTCCGCTTAAAGCAAAGTCCAAAGTTTTTATGTGCTTCAAATAATTTCTGGCTATGGCTGAAAATGTCTCAAAATGTACTATGGGCACCCTCCGTTCCAATCGAGGGGGGAGTATATGTATTATGAATTTAATGCATTTATGGCTAGTCGTGGGATAAAACACCAAGGTACAGTGCCTTATACGCCTCAACAAAATGGTGTTCTTGAGAGGAAAAACAGGTCACATACAGAACTGGCACGATGTATAAACTCAAGCTTTGCTGCATTCTTTTTGGCTTGAGGCCATCATGTGTGCCACTTATGTACTCAACAGGTGTCTACAAAAGCTTTTCAGTCTATTACTCCATATGAAGCATGGCATGATAGAAAGCCTTCTATTGAGCACATGCGTGTTTTTAAATGTTTGGCATATGCTTTGATGCCACAAACACAACACAAAAAATTGGATAACTAAGGTTGTCAAATGTATTTTTGTTGGTTATAGTGCTGAAAGCAAAGGTTACAAGTTGTATCATCCACAAACAAAGCATATTTTGGTTTCACGAGATGTTGTGTTTGTGGAAGATTTTGTTCAACCCTTGTTGTCATGTACTAGAGACACTAATGTAAGCTCAAAGGCCATTTATGACACTTTGTTGCCTCTTTTTAGTGGTGGAAGTTTGAATGTAAATTCCAATGAGGCAAATGTACAGCCTATGGGGGTTTCTGAAAATGTTACAGATTAGTCTATTACTGATGCAAATGTACATGATGTACTTGATGAGAAAAGGGCTGAAAATGAGCAGGCTAGAGGTAATATGCCAAAATGGTTGGTGCATACATTACATGACAGCAAATTGGATGCACCATTGTCTAGTCGTACTCGTTCAAGTTCCCGCCATGCCTCTTATATGCATCAAATTGTTATGCTTTGGTTGTGTCTAGCTTACATGATGTTGAGGAACCTCTATCTTTTGATTAAGCACAAAATTCAAAAAATTGGATGGCTTCCATGCAATCAAAATATGATGCACTTATAGAAAATGACACATGGACTTTATGTGATTTGCCTCCTGGCAAAAAGGCCATTGGTACAAAGTGGGTTTACAAGTTGAAATACAAGTCAGAGGGTGAGGTTGATCGTCATAAGGCTCGACTTGTTGCAAAAGGCTATGCGCAGCAAAAAGGCATATAGTATGAAGAACCTTTCTCTCACACTTGTCGTATGACTACTGTCGTTTTCTATGTGCATTGGCAGCTCATTCTAGTTGGGATATACATCAATCAGATATTGTTAATGCTTTCTTGATTGGTGACATATTTGAGGAAGTTTGTGTAACGCAGCCTTGCGGTTTTGTCAAGAAAGGACAAGAGGACAAAGTGTGCAGATGTAAGAAGGCTTTGTATGGGTTGAAGAAATCTCCTCGTGCTTGGTATGAGAAAGCTGACACTCATTTGGTCAAAAAAGGCTTTTGTAACAGTCCAACAAAAAGCACATTGTACGTCAAGCGTGAGGGCGATGTACTTCTCATTGTTGTTCATTATGTGGATGATTTGTTGATCATTGGTCCCAATCAGGCACATATTGTTTAATTTAAGGCTGATTTGAATGCTACTTTCAAGATGAAAAATTTGGGGTTGTTGCATTATTACTTGGGCACATAGTTTAAGCAGTGTGGTGGTGGTATTGCCTTGTGTCAAAAAAGTTACATAGAGACATTGCTATGTAAGTTTGGACTTGAGGATTGCAAACCTATTGCCACTCCCATGGAAACAGGTGTGAAATTGAGTCTACATGATGCTGGTGATCTTGCAAATGTCACTCTTTACCAAACTGTTGTTGGATGCCTCATTTATGTATGCAACACAAGGCCGGACATTCAGTTTGCAGTCTCATAGGTCATCAAATTTATGCATAAAGCATTGGCAAGCTGTCAAGAGGATTTTCCACTAATTGAGTGGCACTTTAATCTTGGCTAGTTCCCAAGAGGGGATCACTATCGCCAGACTTACATGCTTTTTTGGACTCAGATTGGGAGCTGGTTGTTTTGAAACGCGAGTGTCCACAAGTGGTTATTGTTTCATGCTTGGCAGTTCATGTATATCATGGTTGAGCTAGAAGCAACCTACTATGGCCACTTCTAGTTGTGAGACTGAGTACGGGGTAGCCAACACAGAGGACAACCTTGCAGATCTTTTCAAAAAGGCATTGTCTCGTGAGAAGTTGAAGCTTTCCCCAAATCTTTGGGCTTACTCCCCTTTGTGGACTTCCCTTTGCACTTCCCTTTGCTCATGTGCCAGCTCTCATTCACCACATCACTCTAGGGGGGATTTGTTACCATATACATGTGGTAGTGATGTGTGTGAACACACTTAGGACTGCCAAGGCATTTTTTCCTTCTTTAGGAGGTTTTTTCCCCCGTGCATTGTATATACGCCCATTAATTCTAGGGCTGTCTATCTTTCCATTGTACACTGTTGTGTGCCTTGAGCTTCCTTCGTCTTCTCCAAGCTCTATGTGTTTTTTTGCACCCCTATTTTCAACATTGTCAGACACAGCCACAAAACAACCCTAACTTCCTATTCTGCTATTGGGAGATATTGTAGCCACCATCAGACAAGAATCTGAGCTCTAACACCTTGAAGAGTACATGGAATGCGGTGTGTGTGCAGAGAGAGAGATCATAGGGTTATATATGCTACTTCAAGAGTACAAGAGTGTTGTTTTGGGGAATCTGATGTAGCTTGGTTATGTATGCTACCTCAAGAATTGGGTGTGCATGTCGTAATAATCAATATCTAATTCTCCTAAATGATTTTCTCATGTTAAACTGATCATTTAATATGGGGAAGTGCCTGGGGAGAAAAAGCTAGAATATTGGTTAAGCTAGCAGACCGTCCACAGTAGGGATCCAAAGGAGGGAAAATAGGGATCCAAAGGGGGGGCCATCTGCAAAAGATCCATGTGCAACAATGGGCTAAAAAGACCCTAAGGTTCAGCCCATTAAGACTTCCAAAATGCTAAGGTTCCAAAATTCAAAGGTTGTGTCCAAAGGTCAACCATGGGGGGAATTGGATGCTTTGTGTGTTTCCCAAAAGTCTTTACAAGTCCCTACATAGGAGGGGGCGAGCCTTGCTTGTAGAGGATGAGAGAGAAAGTCACACACACACACACAATCTCCCTTTACACAAAGGGAATGAGGGACACATGTCAGCTCCCTAGCCCAGATGCCCACAAGGTGTACCCAATTCCTATTGGATGGCCTTGGAGGTGGACCAATGAGAATTAGGCTAGAGTAAATCTAGTTTAATTAATTTAAAAACACTTAATAAAATAACCAATGATAATTAAGCTCTCTAGAAGACTATTGGACAGTCTCCCAAGGGGTCCAATGAGTATTCAACAGCCCAATGGCTTGCCTGATTCCTATTGGCCAGGAGGCAAAGGGGTCCAATGAGAGTTTAGTTGCATTTATTAATTACATCAAGCTCTCATAAAAGGGGAAAGGGGGACACATGTCAAAAGGCTATCCCTTATACTGTTTGATTATCATTGGCTAGCCCTAGGGAGGTCCAATGAGAGTGGAGCATGAGCAAATAGCAAGAGGGGTCGACAGAGAGAGAGAGAGAGAGAGAGAGAGAGAGAGAGAGAGAGAGAGAGAGAGAGAGAGAAAGAGAGAGAGAGGGGCGGGGGGGGGGGGGGGGCTGATTTTTGCAAGGCATTATCACACACACACTCACACAATCTCATGTGTGAAGTAAAGAAGACTCTCTCTCCTT
Source organism: Adiantum capillus-veneris (assembly GCF_014529385.1). Lineage (NCBI taxonomy): Eukaryota > Viridiplantae > Streptophyta > Polypodiopsida > Polypodiales > Pteridaceae > Adiantum > Adiantum capillus-veneris. Next base: position 54,923,479 of record NC_140943.1, on the reverse strand, counting down.
CTCAAGCTTTAATGGAAAGCTTATCACCTACTCCAAGCTTGTGAGAAGGGAGGCCTTCACCAACAACTCTTGGCTTTGTGATGCAAATCCAACCAAGAGCTAAGCTTCAATGCATGCTCATCTCCTCTACCATGCTAATTACTAAGCTAAGCTATGCTAATATGAGTGATTATGTGAGGAGATGTACGTCTTTCTTGTAAGACTACTCCTTCTTCCTCTCAATCTACTCTCATACCCCACTAGCTCTCACCATCTTCGAAGGTGTGTGAGGTCTTGGGTCTGAGACCGGAGATAATTGATGTTGTGTTTGAGAAGTGTTTTGCTTGGTGCATGAAGCTTTCATCTTCATTGCACTAGCTAGTCTTGAAGGAATACAAAGAATTGTATTGTACAATGTCTCTCTTGATGGGAGAAACCATAATACAAAGCCTTTTGGAGGGGAGACCGACTCCATGTAAATCCGGTCCTCAACTGTTGTCAATAGCTTAATTTCTCTCTCTTTTGAAAGTATTGTTCATGCTATCTAACTAGGTGTTATGCTTTTTGTTGCTCTCTCCACCCAAGCACTCTTGTAATTCTCATTAGGAATCTATTCTAATGAAATGCTCACTATGTTCATGCTAATTTCCGCTACACACAAGTTTTTAGGCCATTAAATGTTACATTGGTATCAAAGCACAAGGTTTGTCTTTTCTTGCTCAAGAAGGGTGGTCCTCAAGCTAGCTATAAATGGTTGGTATTATTAATTGCCTGTGAGTAAGTAGAATAGGGATTTTTCAGCCTTGCAGTGCGCTTGCCTTCATGCAGTTAACGGGGCATCACCGTCGAGAGCTATGGTCTTAATAGTGGAGTCCTACGGGGCTTGCCTACGACTTAACCACTATTGAGCTATTAGAAGCTTGACCGGGGCCGGTGCTGTTTTGGTATTGAAGGACCCTCTCTTCTATTCCTTGCAATTAATGGTATTCGAGCCACGGGTACAGTAGCTTGAGTGCTTTTTCTAAAGGGGTAAAGAGGAGTAGCAACTAGGGCTTGAAGCACCTAAAAATTTTACACCTAAAAGTTGCTAGAATGGCTAACAATAGTAAAGAGAGTGAAATTAATGTTGATAACTTTGATTTTGCTAATGAGCAAGCTACTAATGATGTCCGCATGCTTGTTAACTATATTGTTTCTAGGCTTCAACAAGCCATGGGCAATCCATCTCTCCAAAGTGAAGTGCAACAGCAGCTCCGTGCTCATGGGATTCTCCAAGCTCACCACCATGACGAGAGAACACCTAGGAAGCCTCCTTGTGAGACTTCCAAAAGAGGTCTCTCTCCGATTCGAGAAGAAGAAGAGAATCCATACGAAGGGCTCAAGAATTTACTTCTTGATGATGCATCTCCTTCCCAAAGGAGAACTCAAGAGCCTCCACCGAAGGAACGAGAAAGAAGTGAGTCTCCCGCCACCTCGGTGGAGATGGCTCCACAAAGACGGCGAGCTAAACGCTCTCCAACACCTCCAAAACGGAGAAGACCACCGCACCCTTCTCCACACCATAATGCAAAGAGGGATGACAAAAAGCAAGAGAAGAAAAAGGCAAGAAAGAGGACACCCTCTTCTCCATCTTCTTCATCCTCTTCCTCTTATGAAAGTGATGGTGAAGACGACGAAGATCAAGACAAGAAAAAGGCGCGAAAGAGGTCACCCTCTTCTCCACCTTCTTCAAATTCTTCATCCTCTTCCTCCCTTGTGAGCTACCTCCTAAACGAGGGAATTATGACCATGCAATTGAATTTCTTCCAGGAAGTTCACCGCCTAACAAACCTCCTTATAGAGTTTCTCAAGCTCAACAAGAGGAGATTATGCGGCAAGTGCATGAGTTAGTTGAGAAGGTCATGGTTAGGCCTAGCTCATCTCCATTTTGCTCACCTATGCTATTAGTGCAAAAGAAAGATGGCACATATCGTATGTGTGTCGACTATAGAGCACTAAATAGGATCACTATCAAGAATAGGTTTCCCGTTCCACGGGTAGAAGTCCTATTTGATAAGCTACAAGGATCGACCTACTTCAGTAGGATTGACCTGAAAAGTGGCTAACCAAACTTAGGATAGTTGATCAAGACATTATAAAGACCGCAATTCACACCACATTTGGTCTTTACAAATACATTGTCATGCCTTTTGGCTTGACCAATGCACAAGCCACATTCAACCCCTTGATGGAGAAGCTGTTCGGGCCTCATCAAACCTTCACTGGAGTGTTCTTTGATGACATTATCATCTACTCTAATTCATTAGACGAACACAAGCAACACCTCCAGGTAATATTTCAAGTTTTAAGAGAGGATAAACTTTATGTTAATCGAAAGAAAAGTGAATTTTTCTTGCAAGAGATTCAGTATTTAGGTCACATTATCTCTCAAGATGGCATCCAAATGGATCCATCAAAGTTAGAGGTAATAAAAGGATGGCCTAAACCAAGGAATCTTCATGAACTAAGAAGCTTTATAGGTATGTGTGCATACTATAGATGCTTCATAGAAAAATTCTCACAAATTGCGGGACCATTACATGACCTAACAAAGAAAAGCATTAGGTATACATGGTCTGCTAAGGAGAACAATTCTTTCGAAAAGCTTAAAGAAAAGCTTATCTCTCAACCTGTGCTTACACTACCGGATCTCTCAAAACCATTTGAGGTCCAATGTGATGCTTGTGGTGATTGCCTTGGCGTTGTTTTTCTCCAAGAAGGGCATGCCATAGGCTATGAAAGCCGAAGGCTCGACCCTGTTGAGCAAGCTCTAGGCATGTATGAAAAGGAACTCCTTACAGTTCTACATGCCTTAGACTCATGGAAGCACTATTTATTGGGGACTCCTTTCATTCTGCGAACGGATCACCAAAGTCTTAAGTACTTCATGACGCAAACCAAGATCTCCAACAAACAAATGAGGTGGGCAAATTTCCTTTCACAATTTCATTTTCATATTGCTCACATTGCTGGCAAGCATAATCAAGTAGCCGATGCACTCTCAAGACGGCCGAGAGTGAATGTGGTTTCCATAGAAACTCACAATGATCTATCTTCAATGATAGATGAGTATGCTATTGATCCCGATTTTAGATATGTGATTTCAGCCCTTGCATTAGGGAAGAAAGAAGAACCATTTACTTTACAAGATGGTTATCTTCTCTATGGCAATAGACTATGCGTTACTAACTCACTACGTGAGAAAGTAATGTATGAATCTCATGCTCCTCCTTACGCTGGGCATAGAGGGATTGAGTCTACCCTAAAGGGAATTGAAACATATTTCTATTGGCCTACCATGAAAGCGAACATACAAGAGTATGTTTCTAAATGTGTGGTATGCCAAAAGACAAAATTTGATAGAGGGAAGCAACTTGGATTGCTTCAACCCTTGCCAATCCCTAATTCACCATGGGAGAGCATATCCATGGATTTTATCTTTGGATTGCCTAAGTCTATCCATGGGAATACGGGAATATGGACGATAGTATACAGGTTCAGTAAACAAGCTCATTTTATACCTGTCAAAAAGACTATCAAAGCCCATCAAATGGCAACCCTCTTCATTTCACAAATTCTCAAGTATCATGGCTTGCCAATGTCCATAGTGTCGGATAGGGATCCTAGAATGACCAGTAATTTCTGGAAGGGTCTCTTTGAGAATTTAGGGACAAGGCTAAACTTCTCTTTGGCCTATCATCCACAAACAGATGGCCAAAGTGAAATAGCTAACCTAACAATTCTCGATCCACTAAAAGCCTATGTAACGGAAGTAGATCAAAGATCCCAATGGGAGAAGTACTTACCCTTAATGGAATATGCTTACAATAACATTGTACATACTTCCACAGTAAAAGCACCTTTCGAGGTAATTGAGGGAAGATCAAAAAGTCACTTGCTACTTAAGGTACATGGGAAGATCTTCGTTGCATATGAGTATAGACGAGACCTACAAGAATCTTTTCAAAAGATTAAGGATGCTATATCTATCTCACAACAAAGGCAAAAGGCTGTTGCTGACAAGCACCGAAGAGCCCAAGATTTTAAAGAAAATGATTGGGTCTTATTAAAATTTCCCAAGGCTCGATTAAGGCACACGACGGGCAAGAATCCTACGGAACACCAAAAGTACTATGCTAAACTAGCAAAAAGGTACTATGGTCCCTTCCAGATTCTTAGGCCAATCAATGAGATGGCCTATCAACTCAAGTAGCCCAATCATTGGCTCATACACAATGCTTTGCATGTGAGCCTATTAAAGCCTTACAAAGAAGAGCCACATCAATAACCAACTATTGAAGACCCACCGGAGATCGAGGACCAAGAAGAGGTGTTGCAGCCCGAGTCCATTCTCGGACATGAAGACAAGGTACTAAGAGGTGGTAAGACTATCCGACGATATCTTATTAAGTTTAAAAATTATCCTTTTGAAGATGCTAGATGGATGCAAGGCATACAATTAAAGGATAACCTAAACCTTGGCAATGCTTACAATACTTCCCAAGAGTAAGCAAATGTACAAAATGTTAAAAATGAACAAATTTTTTGTCTTATAAGACTCTCTTTTTCTTTATTGTGTACAAAAATGAAGTAGTATGCATGCTTAGATCAAGTTTACAGAGACGACGTCTCCCAAACACCAAGTAGAGCTTGTCACTCTACTATGGAAGATTGATAGGACTAATGTGAAGACATGCTTGCAGCAGCCTCAGGGTCTCAAGCACCAAATGGACTAGTCATCCATTGTGGAATGATGTCGTAGGGTAACATAGGGATCCTCTACCCGCTAAGAAAAGGACTAGTGAATATTCTTTATCTTCTCTACCCCATAGTCGAAGACGACTATGATTTTAAGAGAGAGGTAATGTCATAATGATCAATATCTAATTCTCCTAAATGATTTTCTCATGTTAAACTGATCATTTAATATGGGGAAGTGCCAGGGGAGAAAAAGCTAGAATATTGGTTAAGCTAGCAGACCGGCCACAGTAGGGATCCAAAGGAGGGAAAATAGGGATCCAAAGGGGAGGCCATCTGCAAAAGAGCCATGTGTAACAATGGGCTAAAAAGACCCTAAGGTTCAGCCCATTAAGACTGTTGGGGTATAGGCACCTGTGCCTTACCCGGTCGCACAGAGTCTGGGCGCCCACTGACTTGTATACCTTATACATAGCATAAGTGTATAGGGGGCTGCTCACTCTTTTGAGTCTCCCCACCCATATCTGTGTGTCATGTGTCTCCTTCTCTCTCTCACTCTCTGTTTGTGGTGCTCTCCGATCCCCTTCAATTGGTATCAGAGCGAGGTTTTGTGCTTCTTGTTTTCGCGTCCGCGCGCGCGCACTTTCAAGAGTGCACACAGGGTTCGACTTCGGCATCGGCAAATTCAGCTTTCCGAGAGCGTTTCCACCAGGTGTCTTGGCGTTTTACCCCCCTTTCGAAGCCATTCGAGCCATCAGAAACCTCATTCAAGCTACGGTTGAGGAGCTGCATTTTTCAGCCCTCTTTTGGTAGTTTATGTTGCGTTTTTGGGTCGAAACGGAGGTTTTTGGCATAGCTTTCACACCCGGACTCGGATACATGTGATCCAGGAGTCTACCTTGAGGTTTTGGCACGCTCCGGACGCGCTCGTCATATCAAAATTTTAAAATTCTGAACGCTGAATTTTTTGCAGCAACAGTTGTTTATTGTGTGTCTAGGATTCCACACATGGTTTGCTCTTAGATGTGAGAGTGATATTTGCTGCAAGTTTCCTCACAGGTGGGAGGATACGATGTATGCCTTATGTGGTTTGATGCTCAGGGAGACTAATGTGATTGCATTTTGAGCTCGGCAATGTATGCCTCGAGCATGTTTTTTGGCAGTCACAGGTAGAGCAGATATTTGTGTACTAGATTTGCAGGTGTTTGCAATGATGTATGCAAAGTGTGGAGATTGGTGCATGCATTTGGAGTGCGGTTTGATGCGCTTTAGTTGCTCATGGTTTTGAGCTTGGTTACTGGTTTTGTGGCCGTTTTACTGACGAAACTCTGGCCAAATTTTCCCAGGAGTTTTATGCGCATCATTTATGCGATCTAGGTAGAGATTGCAGGTTGCACTCAGTATTTGCGTGCGGTGTTCTCTGCAGGTGGGAGATTTGTACGTGTGTATGTATCGATACCGCACAATGTGGGCTTGGTAATTAGCTCACGGTTTGACAGGCGTACAGTTATCTTGACACACTCACAAGAGTGAATGTTGTGATGTATGCTTGTGTGGCTACGAGCTGGGTAGCCGGATTCGAGCACTAATGGCTTGAGGTTTTTCAGCAGGTTTCAGCTACAGGTTTACAAGTTTACAGGAAGATTTGAGGGCTTATTTGGGCGCTGAATTTTCAGCCATTGTTTCCTCTTTGTAGGTGTCCATGTATGGCTCAGTTGTAGGCTGATCTGGGACACATTTGTGACTTGTTTATGTACTTGTTTAAGAGCTGAATTTTGGGGCTGTTTTGGGGCTGATTTGCAGCCATATTTGCAGACTTTTGTTGATGCGATTCGAGCCAGTTTAGGGCTGATTTGGTTGACATTTGCTACTCGTTGTTGGTTGCTCTTTTGTGAGCATTATGGCTGATTTTTCATTTGACTTTTAGCATTATGGTCTGACACAGTTTGATGGTGCAGATTTTGTTGCTTGGAAGGAGCATATGCTTGTTGCATTGGCAGATTTGGGGCAGAATATACCCTTGCGTGGTTTATCAGCAAGGCCCAAGTCTATGAGTGATGATGATTGGCAGGATCTTGATGAGTTAGCCACGATTTGTTTGCATCTGGTTGAGTTTGTTTACTGGCAGGTCTCGAGAGAGACTACAACTCATGCTTTATGGAAGAGTTTACATGCTATGTACGCGACACCCATGTCTACAGGGGAGTCTAGTCCCACTTATATGTCCATGGAAGAGATTGGTCCCACACGCAAGTCTCGACGGCATAGAGACTTGACATGTTAACATTGTGGACATAGAGGGCACATTAGGCGTCGATGTTTCAGGCGTTTGAGACAACGGAGGTGACAGATACGTGATGCAGATTTGGACATGACAGATGCTAGTGAGATCAGTACGGTGGTTACTGAGTATGCTTGTGACGGCGATGTCACATTTACATCTAGCTTGTCTTCAGACGATCTTATGTCTATGGATTGCATATCGGATTACACATTGTCTTCTTATTGGTTACTAGATTCAGATGCTACTTTCAATGTCACGTCGCATCGTGAGTGGTTTAGCACGTTTTCTAGTGACTTCCAAAATGCTAAGGTTCCAAAATTCAAAGGTTGTGTCCAAAGGTCAACCATGGGGAGAATTGGATGCTTTGTGTGTGTCCCAAAAGTCTTTACAAATCCTTACATAGGAGGGGGCGAGCCTTGCTTGTAGGGGATGAGAGAGAAAGTCACACACACACACACACACACACACACACACACACACAAGCTCCCTTTACACAAAGGGAATGAGGGACACATGTCAGCTCCCTAGCCCAGATGCCCACAAGGTGTACCCAATTCCTATTGGATGGCCTTGGAGGTGGACCAATGAGAATTAGGCTAGAGTAAATCTAGTTTAATTAATTTAAAAACACTTAATAAAAGAACCAATGAGAATTAAGCTCTCTAGAAGACTATTGGACAGTCTCCCAAGGGGTCCAATGAGCATTCAGCAGCCCAATGGCTTGCCTGATTCCTATTGGCCAGGAGGCAAACGGGTCCAATGAGAGTTTAGTTGCATTTATTAATTACATCAAGCTCTCACAAAAGGGGAAAGGGGGACACATGTCAAAAGGCTATCACTTATACTGTTTAATTATCATTGGCTAGCCCGAGGGAGGTCCAATGAGAGTGGAGCATGATCAAATAGCAAGAGGGGTCGACCAAGAGAGAGAGGGGGCTGATTTTTGCAAGGCATTATCACACACACACTCACACAATCTCATGTGTGAAGTAAAGAAGACTCTCTCTCCTTCTCAAGCTTTAATGGAAAGCTTATCACCTACTCCAAGTTTGTGAGAAGGGAGGCCTACACCAACAACTCTTGGCTTTGTGATGCAAATTCAACCAAGAGCCAAGCTTCAATGCATGCTCATCTCATCTACCATGCTAATTACTAAGCTAAGCTATGCTAATATGAGTGATTATGTGAGGAGATGTACATCTTTCTCGTAAGACTACTCCTTCCTCTCAATCTACTCTCATACCCCGCTAGCTCTCACCATCTTCGAAAGTGTGTGAGGTCTTGGGTCTGAGACCGGAGATAATTGATGTTGTGTTTGAGAAGTGTTTTGCTTGGTGCATGAAGCTTTCATCTTCATTGCACTAGCTAGTCTTGAAGGAACACAAAGAATTGTATTGTACAATGTCTCTCTTGATGGGAGAAACCATAATACAAAGCCTTTTGGAGGGGGGACCGGTTCCATGTAAATCCGGTCCTCAACTGTTGTCAATAGCTTAATTTCTCTCTCTTTTGAAAGTATTGTTCATGCTATCTAACTAGGTGTTATGCTTTTTGTTGCTCTCTCCACCCAAGCACTCTTGTAGTTCTCATTAGGAATCTATTCTAATGAAATGCCCACTATGTTCATGCTAATTTCCGCTACACACAAGTTTTTAGGCCATTAAATGTTACAATGCAGGTCGAGAGACTAGCTGTCATTTAACTTGAGTCCAATCTTACTAGCATACAACTAGCACAAAATCAAGTGTTCCCTACATGGGTGAAGCACCTACCACTTTATGAGAGATAGGGTTCGTCATTGACCTTAGGTACATGACTGCGGATGTCTTTATAATTAAGACCCTTGGAGAAGAGAAGTTGAAACATGATTTTGAGTGATGCACGTGTAGTAGAAGAGATGGTGTTTGGCTTCCAAGGTTCATTTTTCGAAAAAGGAAAACACTCTCGGCAATTTGGAGCCTACAACCTACTCTCTCTCTCTCTCTCTCTCTCTCTCTCTCTCTCTCTCTCTCTCTCTCTCTCTCTCTCTCTCTCATGTTTAAGTAACCATAATATTACTTATCCTATGCTCTCTGAGTTTTCCTCACCGCCCTAGCTGATCTCCCTCATAATCAAAACCGCTAACCTCTATTATGCGCTTGTAAGGAGCTTAAGCTCCACAGTAGACAGATATCCTAAGTTTTTGATTTGTCTCTTTCATTCATCCTTAACCTCCCATATCTCTTACACACTCTACATCAATGGGAATAAGCAGGGAAAGAGGAGAGAGATTTCAAAGTTTTGGCAGAGAGAGCTCAAAACGACAGGTTTTCCACCGCTCTCTCCGTCATCACCCGCTAATGTTCTGCTAATCCTATTGATAAGCTTGTTTTGACATTTTGAAAGGAGCTTAAACTCCTTAAAATTCATTTAATTTAACTAATTGTGTCGTTAACGGCCCGCCTTGGCAACCAAGCATCGAATCTCATCTATGCTATCAATTTCAAGTGTTTTATGCTTCGTTTTATTTGACAAAGTGGCTGTTAGTTTATTGTGTGGTATTTTGCATCTTCTTCCTCTCTCTTTTCCCACAGCAAGAAACCAAATGCTGACTCGGCTCACCTCGCAAACCTAGATCCCCCGAAAACGTGGAAGGCATGCTTGTATCTTCCCACTATGAGACATTGATCTCTCTCTCTCTCTCTCTCTCTCTCTCTCTCTCTCTCTCTCTCTCTCTCTCTCTCTCTCTCTCTCTCTCTCTCTCTCTCTACTTTGCCACCATGCCATGCCACACCTGTGTTGGTCCAACTTGCCTTGCCGCCTCTTCTCACTCTTGTGGGGGTGTGGGGGAAAGGCCTGGAGGTGATGGGAAGGGTACGAAGGAAGGGGAGCAACGGGTGGCACTTTCGAGGAGGGGGTGACAACAAGTGTATTGCAGAAGGCATTAGACGATGCAAGAGGCGTTAGTGAAAGAACAAGGTCCATAGCAAGGTTATTGAGGAAGGTGTTTGACGCTACAAAAGGGGTAGTGAGGAAAGGGGGCACGTACGGGCCATTGGAATCTCCAAACAAACTAATGAATTTTTTTAACTTCCTACCCCGGAGGTGCTCTAGCGAGTATGTCTAGTCAATTTGGAACAAGGCGAGAAGTGAAGCTAAACTTCACAAGGGCCTGCCATGTGTCAGTGGCAAGATAATGTAAGTGATGGAATGATCAGACCAATAACTATAGTTTGTCTCGCATGAGAATTTGTTTGCTCTTGAGTTGAGCCAAATGTGATCCAATGTTGAGTAATTTATTGTTGTTGGTTCTTTGATTATTTTTCTGAATCCATACAGTGCCATGTAATGTTGTAGAGAGATATAACAATTATTGCTACTGTTTGCATCTATATTCAAATCTCTTGCAATAATGGTTTCCGTGGTCATATCCAATGCGTGCAAAATTTTCTTCAATGCTTCGTAAAGGGATGAGATTTTCAATGAAGGATGTCTGTATAATGAAACGATGTTTAATTTTTTGTTGCTTACAATAGACATGCTCGATGAAACAATTTCGATTCCATCTGTTATTAATATATTTGTGTCAACAAAGCGATACTTACTCCTACTCGTAGGTTTCTAATTCTATTCATGGAAATCTTCCCGAATACCTTCACTGAGGATTCACAATTCCTACCACATTCAATAAAACTTTGATTGCTTGCGAAAATAATCGAACTTCAGACATAGTGCGCTTCAAGCCTCCTCCCTTAACCCCCACAGCAACGCCTCAAGGTGCTCCCAATCTCTCGCTTGCAATTTAAAAAAAGGGATTCTCTGTCCGTCATTTGCAGGACCTTCTGCAGCGCGATTGTGGAGGCGAGTGTCTTGATGGAGGCCAACACATTGCATCCTGCAGCGACGACGACCCCCCCCCCCCCCCCCCCCCCCGGTTCACTTCCCTCTGCAAGGTCGACTCGATCTTTCCTTCTTTATTAATAAGGCATCTCCAAAGATTCGTACTTCTTTTCTTTTCTAAAAACCGTAGGGACATACTCCTGTGCAGCATAAGAACACCTGATGGTCCTTCAGAGGATATATATTCAAATTCAAAAAATGTGTTTCTTGGTTTTTCTGTGTGTGTTTCTTGGATGCACAGAATGTCTCATGACATAAGGCTCATGTCTTTTATTATGTCAGAGTAATGCGCAGATATGGACACTGTGTTTATAGATTGAATAATGATATTGTTCTTTGCGAAGTCTCTCAAGTTTCTATTTACGATTTTCCATGTTGCTTCCTGTTTCTGGCGTTTTATTTCTTATAACACTATCTTATCTGTTTTTATTTGCTTCGAGTCAATTCTAGAGAGGAGAAACAGGTTTTGAGGATTTTTAATGCGTGACAACGCTGTATATATCAGTCCATGGCTTTTTATTTTTGAAGGGTCGAAGACCAATGTGTGAAGTGTCAATCCTTGAGATCTATAAATAGTTCGAGCTGATGCATGTTGGACAGGATATTGTGTTCTTGATACGACATTCAACATATTTTTTTCGACTTGGAACTCTCTTGTGATTTTTCTTATGGGAGTCCATTTTCTCGATATAAATTCTGTGAAGAGATGTTGGTTCTCAAATCTTGTACGTTGACCTACTCTGACGTTGTAAAACTCAATCCAAATTATTTTTTTGTTCGATGTCTATGAATGACTCTTGTGAAGTCCATCGGCTCCATTTACAAGCCCATATGTAATGTTTAAGTTTTCGGCGCACAGTTCTACGAGTAAGTTTGGTTTCAAATGCAAGGTTTTTTGCAACCCTCTACATTGTTTTGAATCTTCTGGAATCTTTACATTTTTTTGGTAACTTTTCGACTTTCTGTCAGTAGCTTCAAATATATCTGGCATTCCTGGTGTGGCTTCAAATATGTAGTTGTTATACACGTCTTTGCTTTTATTATCGTAAAACAAATAAGAATAGTTACTCAATGAAGGTGGTTCACGGCAATAAGAATCGTTCAAGTGTCTAATATCTTCCTCTGTGTGTTCACTTTTACGTATTCGATTTAAAATTTTAATGAATCTTATATTTTCTTGTCGCATTGGTTGTGTTAGTTTGTATTGTTTGATATGTGAGTGCCACAATGAAACGAGCAATGTGTCGAGTATGTTTTTGTGGTATGAGAAGATCCAGCTATCACGAACAGGACTTGCTTGACAAAGATCTCCACATAGGATAACGTCTATGCCTGCAAATGGTTTATCATGTATTCTTTTTATAGCACGAAGTTGTGCATCAGCTTATTCGAATAGATTTCGTCCAACGAGGGAGATCTCATCAATAACCACTAATTGTAAATTCACATACTATGAAGAGAGTTCATCTAATTTTTTCGCGCTCAACGAGGTTTGGTCACTCGCTATCAGTGGAAGACAGAGAGCAGAATGTATTGTGGTTTCACCAATATTGAATGTTGCTTTTCTAGTATACGCCATCAATAAAAGTTTAGTAGATTCAATGTTTGTAGGCAATTTAAAATTGTAGTGCCGCAACAAGCCTTGAACCAATAGCAACAGTAAAAATGTTTTACCAGTTCAACACCTCTGGTAAGAAACAGGTGTATTGCTTTGTTTGGATTTGTTCGTTTTCCCAGCATGATATCATCAAACAAAAGACGTTGCCGGGTATTTAGCATTTGTAAGCCTTCGTTCAATTGTTTATTTGAAATTGCAATCAGCTTTGTTATTGCTAGTTTTCTATTGTTGGTAGTGTTCAAGTCTGGAAGATTCAAAGCGATGTTGTCGTGCATATTTTTGAGTGAAGAAGCAAAGGAGCATGATGTCGATGTTGTTGCAATTTGTGAGATACTATTTTTATCTATAATATCTTTGTTGAATTTTTTCTCGTTGTAGGATACAAGATCTAGATGACGTTAATATATATCTTCCCATGTTCCAGAGCAATGAAGGTGCTAATTCTCGTCATTGTTCCAAGGTAAATATAACAAGCATTGTTCCAAGGTAAATATGCTTGTCATATCGAACATAACGAATGATTCGGTTATCTTTCAATGAAATAATTTTGGGTCCATAATGCTTGTAGCACGAGCAAAGTTCTGCCAGGTAGATATTATGCAAGTACGTTGGTCTTTTGCTGTATTTATCGACGATGTTTTCGAAAAATATGTCCTTGCTGTTTGGATCTAATTGTTTTAGTCTTGCTTTTCTTTTTAAAATGAGTAAACGTTGGTCTGGAGAATTTGTATTGATGAAAATAAATTCTCTGGTAGAATTGTGCAAAGGTGAAGACAAAACAATATAAACAGTTTATTGTGCACTCAATTGTTGCATATTTAAAATCGTATTTCCAATGCACCGTAATCTTTCAACAGTGTTGGAATTATTTGCGATACAAATATCGATTTCAGCTTTAATAGCTGTTATCAATGTGCTATCCATTTTTGTTATGTATGATGAGCAGTATGCAGCAGCACCATATGCGTTCACTATGTATTGGATGTCAGTGTTAGCATTCCATAATTCTGAAATTTTTGGATTGAAATTGTTTGTAAAAATGTCTCTTGTTCTTCGTGTCATTAGCACGGTCGGCATTACAATTTTTGATCGAATTGCTAATATGTAATCGTCGAAAGAAAGATCTAATTTTTTGAGCCAATTCTTGAAATCAATTGGTAATTCTTCAACTTTGGTTGTTTCGAGGAGTTCTTTGATTCTCTTAAGAATTTTTTTGTGTTGTTTGTTATGTTTTTTTTTTTCTTACAATGGTTTAAGTATACAAGTATAAGGCATTGGGTATCGGGGAAAATCAAAACGACGTCTGTTTTCTTTTTTCGAACAAGTTTTTCGATGTGCGTGTTGTTGAACATCTCTCAAATCTTCTTGAAGAAGGTTCTTGTCAGTGCTAATGCATTTTTCAATGAATGTCGTTACGCTATTTGCATCTGTGTCAATTAGCTGAGGCGCATTTTCAATCCATATTAGACCATGATCGTGTTGACTGCCACGACTTTGGAATTCGGTCACAAAAAAGTAGTCTTTTACTTTTCCTCCTAGTATGTTGTTGTCTTTGTTGAGTAGTTTTTTCAAGCTTCGAAATCTGTGTAAATAATATCTAGAACATGTAATCGAGCCCGATCGCACGAGGTGTCTAATGTAAGAATTTTCTGTTTCGTTTTCATCTTTAGTTATAAGAGAGAGTTTTTTTAAACAATTGATTAATTCTTTCCAGCGTCTCTCTGCACGAGCAAGTGACAAAAAAGGTAGGAGGACCTAGCTGTCTTATCATCGCGAAGATTTTTTATTTTATTTTTTGTTTATAATCTGGAGAAGTTCTTAAAGTTTCGTAATCTCTGTAACCTATCTTTGATCGAATAATTCTATCGACGTTTGTATCGTGCAACATAAAGAATGGTCCCTTCGAGTTTAACCTTTCTTAGACGAACCCATATAGAGGAAATAATTTCTTGGGTCATTATTTTCACTGCTTTAAAGAACAAGTTTTCTATATCCAATGCAAATTGTCTATCCCCATGAAGTAATTCCCATTTTGCAATTTTATGGTAGTTTTTAACTGCTAGATCGTGATACTTACATGATTCACCGAAGAATATCTTTGAAAAACCTAGTTCTTCACAGAACGTGTCTTTCAATCAACCAAGTGGATGATTTCCTTCACTAGGTGCAACGTGTAGGATCTTATCATTGTAATCAATGATTTGTTGTGCCGATGTGAACTGATGAATGAGAATATCGTGATAAATCTCATCGTCTTCGTCGTTATCATTGCACGCTACGAGACAAATTGAATGTGCCTTTTGCAAGGGGTAATATGTCGTAACCAATTCTCATTTAAACTTATGTTCTCTTTTGCGTAAAGATCAGAATGTAGAAGCTCTTTTAGCGCTTCAAGAGTGAGTAGTGGACGCACTAGTCCGCTCAAATAACAATGGTTGTATTCTAGTTTTCTCTTTAAACCTACGAGAATCGAGTTTTCTTCATTGATGAATCGAGAGAAGCTTACCTGTGTTTTGGTAATTGTTAGTACATTCACAATGCTTCCACGTAAACCGTATTGTTCATCATATGTTAACTCTCGTATTTTCGAGAACAGTATTCAAGGTGCGATCAGTCTTTCTTCTAACTTGTTTAGTTTTTGTACAGTTTCGTTCTTGTCGTTCAACCCAATTTTTTGTAAAGATTTATAACTTATTGCTGATTTTCTTCTCTTTCTTTTGCAAGCTTCACAAATTTGTGTGAAGGTGTCGCTAGCTTTCTTTTTTTTTCGTCAACGTTATTTGGTAACAAAAAAACATTCTATTGCAATACTCGCATAAGCTTGAAGAAGTATCCTGTATTTCTTTTAAATATATTTCTGTAGGTGTATCACTGAAACGTAATCTCTTGTTCAAGTATGGTTTGTGTTCTTCGGGAGAAATATTTTGATGTGACTTTCTTAAGCGTTTTACTTTTGTTATTATCGTTGTTTTTGTACGAAGTGTATTGGTTTCTTGAGACAAATACTCTTCGGCGACAAATTTGTTACTGTCATTAGGATACAAAACCAGCAATCTCTGAAGTTTTGAAACTTCAGAAGGTGTCCAAATTTCAGACCTTTTCAAGTCTGATGCAGATTCGCGCATGGGATACACGTATAAAGTTCCATCAAAGTTCCATCAATGTCTGTGACCAATATTCGATGTTTCATACCATCATTGTTGCATGCACCGATGATAAATTTCTTTTGCTTCTTACGCTGTCCACTTTGTAAAACCACCTCAATGCACAAGTGATTCGCTTCACTAAAGAAAAATCTTATCTTCGTTTCCGGATAAAAGCTCAAGTGAATTGGAAATGAAGCAATACAAGTGACGATCGAGGTAGCATCCAAGTAAAGATAGAAAGGCGATGTCCCACCGTCTGCCTTGTTCTTTGTTTTGATTGCAGAACCCTCTATCCGCACAAAACTACTAACACTCAAAAAGGAAGCAAACTGACTTATCAAAGATGAACCGACGACGACAATGATTGTGTTGGAGTTTTGCGAATCCACAAGATCAGCCTTGAAGAACTTCACAATTTTCGGATCGAAAAGCTTGTAAGTACCATAATTGTTTAGCACATAGCCCTCAATTGCAAATCTAAGAGTGATGTCAGAGAGGTCCGTTATATACAAAAAAAGGCCCATTATGTTCTTCAATAGAAGGTTCTTGTTGCGAAAAAGGGTTGACTTTCACTTCATCTTCTTCAATGTCAATTAAAGCATCTACAAAACAATACAGAAGAACATGACAACCGATTCATATTAAAAAACTAGAGGTAAATAGTCAATATTTTTGCTTTTATATATGCCATGTCTCAATCTTAACGACAGCCATCTTTGCTTTTTGCGCTTTCGAGCATCCAACTTATGCACCTATTGAAAAAGAATGGGACATTGTAAAATGCAAAAGATAAACCAGTCTCGTATATACTTTCTTCAGAAGAAGGTAGAAATTAACGCACTGCAAGCTTGCGCTTTGCCTTTCAAGAGAGATGGTTGGATAGCAAAGTTTGGTTCACTATATACACTATGCTTGCGAGAAGTTGTCGAAGTGCTTGCAGATGACTCACTTGCATCAATGCGTACACATTCACGTTTGAAAGTTCCACTTTTTGGATGAACAGTACGTGCAAAGACAACATTTTTTTTTGCTCTACAAAACGAATATGTTCAAGTAAGAACACCAAAAGCACAAAGAACACCACAAGACCCATATTCCATACCGTCAATCTCCATGCTTTGCACACCACCACAGCTATAGGCCATATTTCAACACGCTTATTCATTTTGTGTACATGACACAAACAAATAAAAAAAGATTGAGAACACTTTGGAACTATAATTCTATCACCAATTATCCAAACTAAAACTACAAAAAAGAGGGAGTCAGAAAAGGGGGGAGGGGATTGCATCTTTCTAATAGCACATATCACAAATAAACCATTGTCTTTTAAAGGGGCACAAAAAGGAGGAAAGGTGGCATCCACACCCAATAAACAGAGGTGAAGAGAGTAGGGAAAAGGAGCAATGGCATTTTGAAGCAGTGAGAAACTTTATTATATCGATCCAATATAGAGCAGTGCCACTTGAGACAAACAATAATGGAAAGAGCAGAAAAAGTGAATGTCCTTTTTCTTTAGCAATGACAAGCTATATTGCACCACCAACCCATCGTAAAGCATGACACTATAAAGAAAACCAACGGCACACAAATTGCATTCTTTCAAGCTCGAACGGAGTTAACAGGGACAAAGAGAGGGAGGGAGAGGGAGAGAGAGAGAGAGGGGGGGGGGGAGAAAAAGAGAGAGGACAGGGAAGACCTAGCCGAGAGAAGATTTCACTTAACACACACACACACACACACACACACACACACACACACACACACACACACAGAGAGGAGGAAGGGGAGGGGGGGGGGATCGACACTAAGGTTGCGTCAATAGGCTCATGACACGAGATAGAGTCCACATTTCGAATCTCGTGAAATTTTTTTAGACAGAGGAGGAGAAAAGAAGAGGGACAAGTAGAGAGAGAAAGGGGGAAGGGAATGCTCGATGTGAGCTCAGCATGTTTACACAGCATACATTATAAAGCCCCACCTTCAAAATCCCTTACACAGCAAACACCAAGCATTACACACGTAAAAGATCACACAGAACTGAAAAGACACAAACTAAGGAAACACACACGGTAGACAGCATCCTGCAAAAGAAAACAACTGATCAGAAGACCTTCAATCCACGGTTGCTGCATATCTCGACTGCCCCGCCTTTAGATTCCTTTCCCTCTCAACTGTCAATGGTCACAGGCAACACAGGCAAGTGATAACGCGAGAATAAAATCTAGTGATGTTACCATCAGCAACAAGAAACCATTCCAAACAGTTTCATGCATTTACACAAACAAATGCACCCAATCGACAGCAAACGAACACGTTCCTACCATCTAGAAATCTATAAACATACTCGGGAAAAAAAACATCAGAACATAGTGAACAAGACGATTCAGAACGCAGTCAACAGCATGGAATTACATTGAAGCCTTCAACAAACCTTTTGCCATGTGATGCACCTGACCACCAGCAGAAGAAATCTTTAAACATGCTCGAGAAAAAATACCAGAAGACAATGAACAATACTATCCAGAACACAATCAACAACATGGAATCCAACCAAGGCCTTAAGCAATCCTTTCACCTAGCAATGCACCCAACCAGCAGCAAAAGAACAACAGCAAATGCAAGAGATTGTCCCAATGGAGAAATCAGAGGCATGGGATTACCATTCATACTGCACACGAAGCATAATCTATAAAGAAAACCCAATCGTCGTGCCAATAAGCCAACACTCCCAACCACAGCTTCATGAAATTCCTTTAGAGTTTCCTTGGTGTACTTTACTCCATTCTTATCATTTAGATTAAGCACCGGCACATTAGCAACCGTCAAGCTCAACCACAATGGCACAGAATTGTCACCATGCTCGCCAACCATGTATCCATGGATGTTGCGAGCATTCACATCAATCTTGTCCGCGATGAGGAAGTGGAGACGTGATGAGTCGAGGTTTGTGCCAGTGCCAATAACACGATTTGGTGGCAGACCAGAAAGCTTCCACGAGAGGTAGGTGAGGATATCCACAGGATTGGACACAGTCAGAAGGATGGTGTCAGGGCTTTGTCGCACAAGCTCAGGAATTATCGATTTGAACAAAGGGAGATTGCGGTCAAGAAGAGAAAGCCGAGTCTCACCCTCACGTTGCCTGGCACCAATAGTCACAATGCAGATGTCAGAGCCAGCAGAGACTATATAGCTAGAGTCGACCACAATTTTCACTCGGGGCAAACCTGTCAGCGAATGTGGGGCACCTCTATAGCTCAGCCTCCCTTGCAGTTTGAGAACACACTACCTATCTCTCATAACACCTGCAACCTGCATGCAACAACACCAAGAGATCCAAAGCCTAGCACCAAACTCTCGCCAGCTGTATAGCTACCCGGCTCAACACATAAACAAGATAACAAACTCCATATATACATAGTCAGCCATAGCAACACCACAATCAAGGCCGATCTGTAGTCCTACAAAGCATGAGTTCTCGGACCAAAATCCTTGCTCAAAGCTTGCCTACTTAACAGCTTCAAAGAGCAGCCCAATTAACGAAATTTCCCACCTGTATAAGCTATGCATGCAAGAGCTGAACATGATCTATAAACTGATCCTGTGTATGCAAATGAGCTCATGCTCTGCTCACAAGCACTCACGCCCCAAGAACAAACACTGCTTTCTGAATACCTGAATATCCTGCTGAAATTCACGCTCAAAGAGCATGCCTTAAGCCCAACACAAGCTGATTTATCACCTTTTGGTTGTTAGCGCAGTTGCCCCCTTTGATTCAAATGACTCCTGAGTTGAGCATGGCGACCTCACTTGCTTGGAGATCAACACCCTCCTGTAGCTTGGCAACCTGATTAGCCCCGAACCTCTTTCCTGCAGCAAGCCACTCTCTCGCTCTCAGCTCCACTTGCCTTGCATGCCTGCCTAGTATGGCTCACCTGCATGCACCAGCTTGTGATCTTGCTGCAGAGCTCCTGCTTCTAATTGGAAATCAGCCAGTACCCCCCTCTGAGCTCGGCCTCTCCCTCTGCCAGTTTCGGTGAACGGTCCCCTCCTGAAATTGGCCCTGCTCGGTACAGCCCTTTGATGATTTTGCGACTATGCCTTGGTGGGTCCTTCGATACGTCCTCAATACCCCTCATGTTGCATTGTAGCTTTTGTCACGACATGCTACAATTCTTTACTTTTAGACACAACCTAGAAGCAGTCACACGGTTTGTTGAGTAGCTAGAAAGCACCACCACCATTCTCACTGGTCCATTAATTAGCCTTCATCGAATGTACCAAAATATCGACATCAATGCAGATAGAGTGGGTTAAGACCCCACTGTGATGGAGAGAGTGGACAAACAAGAAGAAGGCAGAGCACACAGAAGCCCATAAACATCTTCAACCACCTTAGATAAATTCCATATGGATTAATGTGCAACACACCTTTGCGATCTCCACTTACACTATTTTAAATAATTCATCGCTATCTCAATGAATAAGCCAAGCACCCTGACCTGCGAGCCTCCCAGCATAGACAACTCACCACACATTATCAAAGAGAGATGGGGCGTCAGACAGTAAACGCAGGAGAATAGAGCACCACCACCACATCAGGCGATCACTTGATCACAACACAATATCACATGACAATCCATGGAAGGATCAAAACATAACAGAGGACATGCTCAAGAAAGAGAGCAGTACCTTACACGCAAGCCTCAGAAACACTTGACAATTACAACCTCAAAAATAATGCATTTAAACCCCTTGCAGTCCATAGCCAGAATTGGGAACCACATGTAAAGCCATCACGCAATGATGAGCCAACTCGGAAGCGATCTGAGGAGGATTGGCACAACATGGCACCGTCACACACAGTGTAGAGACCAAACCTTCCATCGCAAACGAACATCAGCACACATGCAAGCAAGCACGAGGCCGTCGACTTCACTCCCTGTACCAACGCCAGCAAGGAATCTCCACGAGCGAGAAACGGTAGAAGACCAGGTCCACAGCCCCCCTGAATCCGGACGCGGACACGCGCGAAGTAGAAGAGCACAGAAGGGGCGCAAGGGCCACCTTCACGCACCTCATGCGCCAGAGAAAGGGCAAATGGAGTAACCCGTAACCACGTGGATTCCCAAATAGGGTTAAAAGTAGGCCTACACTCAAACCACTAGGCAAGCGACACGTGTGTGCCCCAAGTTCCAGGCAAACGCTAAGGCTGCCAGTATGGTAGCCCAAAAAAGCTGAGTCGATCAGAATCTCAATGAGATTCTAGATTCTTGAATCTTGAATTTTTATGATTTTATCTGCTTGAGAGAAGTTTGCGAGTCTCTCCATCTCTATCTCTGCATTACGCGTGGATGGCATGCCGACTCTCTCTCTCTCTCTCTCTCTCTCTCTCTCTCTCTCTCTCTCTTTGTGTGTGTGTGTGGATAGTTTCCTATGACGTTAAAATTCTCTTCTTCTTCTTCTCTCTACGTTGAAAACCTCAGAGCTTGTTGTGTGTTTGCAAGGATGGTTGTCGTGAGCTTCGCGGAGGGGGGAAGGCAGGGCCGATGGAGGGATGCGACGATAGGGCGGGTTGCATGGGGAGGGACACGTTTTTTTTTTTTTTTTTTTGGGGGGGGGGGGGGGGGGGGGGGGGGGGGGGCTCAGGACTAAGTGGCATGGGCACCTCAGGGTGGGATCAAAGGCAGTGCTTGATTGGGGGTGGGATGGAGGGCGGATAGTCGTTGATTTCTCCGGGCGCCATAAAAGTAAACTAGGGAACAAAAGTAAACTAGGGAAACCTGGTTTACTTTTTGGCAAAAAGTGCACACCCAAATATTTTTGATTAAGCATTAAATATGGGGGCTTTTGGGACCCATAAAGTACTCAGTGAAGCATATTACTGACAGATTTTTATGCTCTTATTAAAAGCCTATGGACGAATGTCATTAAGCATGGCGGCTACCCGACTGTAAACTAGGGAACCCTAGTTTACTTTTGTGTAAAAAGTAAACTAGGGTTTCCTAGTTTACATTTGTGTAAAAAGGGAGCTGGTGGGGTTTTCAACAGTATGCTCATTTCTCTAATTAATGTCTCCACAAATTGGAGCTATGAATTATCTTTGCTCCATTTCTTGAGGATCACTGATTAGTCTACAATGGATTGGGTGATGACAAGTGAAGATAGTGCCAGTGTTACAAGCAATTCAGAATTGAGCTTCGACAACGATGAAGAGGATGAAGTAGATGCTCAAGGATTACATGTTCGGCGACCAAATCCTCTTGATTTTACATCCTCCATGTACTTCATCTTTGATAGGGAAACTTACAATGTAATGGTTTTGTCTCTACAAGATGCGATGCCGACAACCCTTGAGGATTTGAAAGGTTGCAAGAGAAGCAATGTACATGATCTCAAGAAGTGGAGACGATTCAGAGACCGGCTTTGCTTGGTGGTAGAGGGTGAGAAATTAGCACTTTGCTTGAAACAGGAACCCAAGTTAAAGATTGCTTGTATTGAGGATTGGGAGGGCCGAGTATTAGCCGCTCATTGCAATGAAGGAAGGGGGGATCATAAAGGTCTTAATGCTACCATGGACACCTTGAAGTTACAATGGTGTATTGATTTGCAAAATTTTGGAATACCACGTTCTTATATCAAGGCACTCATTGCATCGTGTGAATGTCAATGTGTCAAGAGTAGGGTTGAATCTTCTTCCCACCAAGGTTTGGATCTCAATAGAGTACAATTGCTTGAAATTTTCACAAACAAAAATGATGTGGACAAGGTTCTAGCAGATCTCATGGTAAAGTACAAGGTTAGGTTAAGAATGGCACGCTCTTCAAAAAAGTGCACATCTTCCAAAGTCAAGGTGTGTAAGACCGCAGGGACTGGACCATGCAACTCTCCACCCAACCGTGCCATATATAGACTCCTAGCCCCTAAATATAGCGCCCCTTGACCGCATGTCCGTCCTGGCCCTTGGCCCTGCCCTTGGCCTGACATTACTTCCC
Source organism: Adiantum capillus-veneris (assembly GCF_014529385.1). NCBI lineage: Eukaryota > Viridiplantae > Streptophyta > Polypodiopsida > Polypodiales > Pteridaceae > Adiantum > Adiantum capillus-veneris. The sequence goes on along the minus strand of NC_140943.1, from coordinate 54,900,841 downwards.
CCTTGGAGAAACGTTTTCGTCCTCGAAAACACAAGTGGTAGTATCTTCGTAAGAACACTGATGTTTTCCTTATTGGCATCCTCTACATGGGCCAATTGTCCATATGACCGATACCTGGTGCAGTGAGGAGGTTCAATGAAACCAAGAGCAACATCTTGATTTTCAACATTGTTGTCCTTTTTCAACCACCCGTATCTAAATGGTAACTCATGATAACTCATGTGAGTATCTTGAAAAGTTCATAGCTACTGAAAGATAGAATAGGGAGTGTCCTCATGTCAGACTTCTGAACATTTTGGAACACACAGAACCACATGTTCACCCCTAACAAAGGTTACATGCCAACATACTCTGTCAGCACACCTACTAAGTCCTTGACTTATGAAACTATCGGTATCCAACCCCACCACAACAGGTGTTCAAAGTTGAAAACCTAACCTAAGCAAATTCTAGAATAAGGAGAGAATCACCTATTCAGAATGCATTGTGCTAACGTATGCTCTTAGCAGATCCTTTAGCACGATTTACTAACGTATGCGCTTAGCATATCCTTTAGTACTAAATAGAATACTTGTCAGCTGCCTATCCAACGTGGGATGAATAACAGCAGTAAGAGTGAGGTACTTTCCCCAACCACTTACAGACAGTCTTCCACGACTGACGACAAACTATGACTCAATCATTGAGTATCCAGCCATATACTCGATATGGAATGGAGACAACCAACTAGGTTGAAGGTAGATTGGAGGTTCCAGCAACCAATCACTAACATCCATACTCAGCCATCACCTTGTATGGCAGGGTGTAAACTCATACAAAATCTGCAAGAGAGATTGCACTAGCAATGCAAAAGGGTGCAGAAAGAATAAAGTCTATGGATTTGCATGCCGCTCCAAATAAATTTGTGTTAAACACTAGGGCCCATAACACCTAGTGTGCATGCATTTAACACAAGCATATCCAAGCCGCAATTCCATGTCGAGACTTTCCACGATACTTACGTGAAAATCTTGCAACAAAGTTGGACCATAATGGAATGTGACAACCTGGTCACACCTAGGAACCAACCATGAGACCTTCTCATGAACGTAGCATACTTTGCAGCAAAAGTTGGACCATAATAGAATGTGACAACCCAGTCACACCTAGGAACCAACCATGAGACATTCTCATGAACGTAGCATACTTTGCTATATGTAGAAACGACCCTCCGTTAAGGTGGTTTCACAGCACTTGTAATCACAACAAGTCTGTACTTAGTACCCGACAATTTTTGGCCACTGAAATTGTTCCTAATACTGTGTGCGTCAATTGGTCTAATGAACGGATGCGACCAGCACCTAGGGACTTCGTCGCGACACATCATTTCGAATTGGGCGCGAGTGTCAGTCCCAGAGACTCATATTCTCCACACGTGGAATATGTCTCAAGTAAGGATGCCAGGAAAAGTGACATCCATCAAGTACGAGCTGTACTTGTGTGTGGAGGTAACTACGAACACTCTGCGATGCGAGTGAGAGGGACCCTCATTATCATGCTCCACACTGGCTAAACCAAACTCCTTGAGTTCCTAGACCATGTTGTATCCCATGTGACAACATGTGCCAAATCGAGCCCTACAAGTAGGTTCGTAACAGCATAAGGCAAAAAGGTAGATTGGACACTTGGCCCAAAGTACTTTGTGTCGACATGCCCTTGGCATGGCTCTGTAACATTCAAGCGTACTTATACGTCTTGAAAAAAAAAAACAAGCAAAGTATACAAAAAATGGAATAACACCAAATTAATAGATGCGTACCTGGAGGTTTGAACGGAATGTTCACTTACCAGTATTCAAACGGAGAGGAGCACATCTCCTACCTGAAAAACAAACAACATTGCACTGGGAACCGTGGGTGTTGCCTTCGCAATCCAACCCCTTTGGTTAAAATCTACGTAGTCAAACCCCTTGGTAAGACCCTTTGTAGAAACTGCTCAATTAGCAGGTAACGGAAACCAACATAGGTAACCGTGTACATAATAAATCAACTTGAAAAGTTGAGTTTGTCCGCTACCGCGTGGTAGATTGTGGAATTCTTTCCTTGAAAGTCTAACTGAGAGAGATCAAACAGTGGGAATCCTCAATGCAGAGCAACTGTGATCCTCAATGCAGATCATCTATGATCCTCAATGCCTATGGGGTGATGTAGCAGTCACCCGTCGGGTCGTACCCCAAAATAGTATGTCCATAGACACTCCGTAGGGCTATAGAGAGAGCAGGAAATCCACACAAGTGAACTGCCTAGCTCATGTGGACAGCCATGCTGTCACCACTGATTCTTGCATCTATACTTCCTTATAGAGATCAACTGCTGTGAGTTGAAGATTATCAAAAACTCAGCTTGAGTGTCGCACTGAAAACATGTAGTGCAAAAATGACACCCTAAACATCCGTAATGACAAGACTCTTGCTTGTGCATTAACGTCGATGTATACTTCCCTGGGTAGATCTGTTCAATCTTGAAAACAATCACCCCAAAGAATGCCAATAGTTGGGTCTTACCCTTGGCCTGGTAATGGCTCTTAGCCGGTGTGGCTCATAGCCCTTATGCAAATTAGTGTTTAATGGACGAACCGATGAAGACTAATTTGAGTAGCATCTTAGCCACGTGCTAGTTGAGAGTTAGAGCACCTTGGCTCAGGCTGACTCACGAGCAAAGCACGTATCAAAAGCGTCTTAGAAGATTTTTCATTTTTCCCTTAAAGAGAAGGAGAGAGAAGAAGAAGAACATGCTGGGCTGAGGAATTTTTCTTAAATTTCTAGAGTGTGTGCCCAATCTGTGTGCTTTTACACATCTTATGCCTGACTTGTAGCTTATCCTATAAGCATTCCACATTTTTTAGGTGTGACTCTCTCAATGAGAGAGGTAATAGAAAAACACAACCACATTTTGACCTACCTGCCTTGCAGGGTCATGATTGTATGAAAATGACTTAGCATTGGCACTTTGCCTGTGAAATAAGTTCTAGTTTTAGGTTCGTTTTAGTGTTGTTGGGTGTTGATAGCAACCAGCCATCATGTTCAACAACCATCACTTAGTCTGTCCTTGACAGAGTTGCGAGTGTGACAGCGGAAGCGTAATCCCGGAAGTGGTGGACTCCATGCCACCTGCTTAGCATGCCTTGCATGCAAAAGCGTAAGCCCTTGGCTACTAGGACAGTCTCAAGCGTGAGAACCCAAACCAAAAGTGCCTTGCACATAATAAACCGGTAGGGATTCTGTGAGGTGACATTCCCTATTTGTTCAGTTCCCCAAACTTGGGTGCCAATGCCCTTGATTCCAAATCCATGGGCAGTATCTCGGCACAAGGGAGAAGCCTTGCTTCGTATAAAATTTTCAAAGCACTCGTCGTTGTTGCTGCAACCAGTTCTCATGAAATTTGGAAGGAAAAACTTTTTACAAAATTTTCAAAGCACTGGTCGTTGTTGCTGCAACCAGTTCTCATGAAATTTGGAAGGAAAAACTTTTTCCAAAACGGCTCATAGCCATATGTGCACAGACGCCCTCGTATAGCGTATACACCTGTCTGGTACATAATGAAATAACCTGCAGTAGGAAATAACCTGCAAACACATTGCCTATTCCTTCCCAATTGTGTATGCTCATAGCATATGCCAACAGTGGGAATCTTCAATGGCAGATGCCCAAATTGAAGCCGTGCTTCACATAATTACTTTTCTTCTCATAGCCAACAGATGCTTCTGCTAGGTGTTAGTGCCATTACCCGTGACAAGGTACATGATGTGTGCGATGATGCATAGGTATAAACTCCATGGTTCACCATTTAGGATTGTCTCCATCGACTGACGTGCAAAAGTAATTTGCCGAAGAGCCATGCCCTAGCAAATTTAGAACCGCAAACTCAAAGATGGAGAAAGAAAGACTCCTGTCAATTGTGTGAGAACTGCAATGCTCAGAAACCATGCCGAGAACCAGAATTGGCTGGCGCCAATAACAGCCTTGCTGTAAAAACCTTCAATCCATGCTTGGAAAACCAATACACCCCTTGGGCAGCTATCACGGCACAAATTGACGTTCACAAACCCAGCAAAGTGCAGATGATTACATAACCAAATCAAAAAATTACTGCATACCATACGACTTGCCTATTTGTCGATGACACATGAGCATGCATGCCAACCATGTCAAATCACGTAGTGAACCGTGCTCAACAATCAAACGTCACCTTGGAGGCTAAGCGAGCCTTGCTTGAACATAACAATGTACAACTTATGCACCATCTGTTATGGATACCACCTCCCAAAACTGTGCGATTTCAATCGCGTAGAACCTGCATGACAATAGCAGAAGAGCATGCTTCGAGGGCCTTCCCAAAGTGCTTCCTTGAATTGACAAGCCATGCATAAGGCCGTATGGCTGATATTTTCAAGCTTCATGCGACCTTGACTGTCTTCACCCTTCCCGAAGTGCTTCCTTGAATTGACAAGCCGTGCATAAGGCCGTATGGCTGGTGTTTTCAAGCTTCATGCGACCTTGATTGTCTTCACCCCTCTTCCTTGAACTTGAATGGTTGCTCGTAACAATGATTGACAACCCTCAAGCATTAGGCATACAATACCCGAAAGCTGCAAGACTGCAGAAACGTGTACTGCACTCGATGTGTAGGTCAAAATTGTCATGGCTTTGTCGTACAGGACGAATAGGGTTGGAGGGGGTTCATCGTAGGCACCTCCCCTTAACTAGAAGGGCCCTAATCCCCTTGGGCGGCGAACATGAGGACAAACTTTTTAAAAAAAAACAAAAAAACAAAAACTCCCTCTGCAGCGATGGTGGAACTTGCGCCCTGCAAGAAGTGCTCATCATATGAGTTATGGGCCAAATCACAGTGGGCTACAGGGTCAAAAAGTGTTCCTCTCCCTGCTACGAGCCCAAAGACACCGAGGACACTCAATTCGGCTCAGGTCCGGTCCTGGCTCTCCTTGTGCGCAGGCAGCCGCTCCCACGGCCTTGCATGTCGAGCTGTCCAAGGGGCGTTGCCCGCCTTGTGGGATCCATAACCGGAGCTTTCCGAAGGGCTTTGCATGAAAAACTGAAGCATCATGCAAAGCTTCCACGAGCAGCATGCAGCCCCTTCGACCTGCAGCCCCTCCATCTCCCATGCTATGCTAATTCCATGGCGAAAGAAAGACGAGAATTGATTCGCCTACGCTTCTCCATGCTTCGAGAAAGATAGAGAGAGAGAGAGAGAGAGAGAGAGAGAGAGAGAGAGAGAGAGAGAGAGAGAGAGAGAGATCGAGAGAGAGAGAGAGAGAGAGAGAGAGAGAGGGGACGAGAGAGAAGGCCCTGCCTCTTCCCCTCCTCCATGGCTGCTCCCTCCCCTGAGCTCTGATACCAATGTAAGACCGCGGGGGACTGGACCATGCAACTCTCCACCCAACCGTGCCATATATAGACTCCTAGCCCCTAAATATAGCGCCCCTTGACCGCATGTCCGTCCTGGCCCTTGGCCCTGCCCTTGGCCTGACACAAGGTGGACTACATATGTCATCGTGGAGGCTTTAGTAAGCGAAGAGGCAAGATGAAGAGGTTGCGCACAACAAGAAGGTGTGGGTGTCCATTCAAACTGCAAGTGGAAATACATGAAGGATTAGATGATGTTACAATAACCGTCTATCCTCAACATGAAAATCATGTACCCGGATCAAGAAGCGACTAATTTCATTTACCAGTGCATCCATCGGTTATAGAGTGCTGCATTGAAGACTTGTTTGATGCTGGAAGCTCGCGTCATGTTTCTCCAATGTCAATGTCAAAGGAGAAATTACAAATGGAAAAGGCCTCATCGTTGGACCTCACTATCTATAGGTTCTTTATGATACCCAAAGAGATCAGAATGCTATCATATCGAATGCGGATTAAAGGTATGCTTCAATTCATTATTGCGATTCTAGTAAACAAATGCATTTTATGTCACAACCGGTGTATTTTTTGGGTGTAGACCGAGTTAGTGATGATGATTGGACGGCGATGTATATGGAAGCACTATCCCTACAAAAACAACATAAGGTGCCTTTTGTTACATGTGCATATGTTATCCACCTTCATATTAGCATCTTCACTATTTTATGGCTTCATTGAATCATAAAAAATTGTGTGTGTAGGTTGTCCATGTCCAACCATATAATCCCCAAGCAAAGGAAGCCAAAGATAGACCATTTATTTTGATTATACAAGATGATTGGATGCCAGACATTTGTGTCCGTTTCTCACAAACAATGCTTGGGCCATTGATAGTACCTTCAAGACAAATACATATGGTTTGCCTTTATTTGCAACAGTGTTACCAAATCAATTGGGAGTTGGCATTCCCATTTGGTTCATCCTATGCACCTCGGACTTGCAACACGAAGTTATAGCCTTAAATCTCACGATGCGTTTGATTTTCTCAAGAATGGGAAACATCCGACCATCTGCATTGGTGATCGATAAATCTCGACAAGAATTAGAAGCCTTGCTTGATGCCATCGACAAAGATCCACATTGGTGGAGGATAGATGAGCATGGGAATTACACTCAAGTTTCTTGTCATGTCCTATTGTGTTGGTTTCATATAAAGAAGGCATGGGTTGAAAATCTTCTTCCTCAGGTATAACACACTTCTTTGATTTTGTGTGTGGGTCTTTTTGTGGTTAATGTGCTTATAAATTGTCCTTATCGTCAGGTTCCCAAGGACCAACGTGGGGATATATACATAGGGTTGTGCAATCTTATGCAAAGCGTAACTGAAGGTGAATTTGATGGGCGGTATGAGATGTTATGTCAAAAGTACGACAACCACCTAAACATAATTCGATATCTACGAAATGGTTGGTGCGCTCCAAATTGCATTTGGAGGAAGCGATGGCCAAAGTTTGGGAGATTGTTTATGCATGGTAGTGTAGACACCACAAATTTGGTGGAGCGATTGTGGCAATACGTAAAATATACACTTTTGGAGGCATGCATTAACCAATCGGTCTTGGAGTTGGTACATGCTCTAGTTGGAGATTCCAAGACAGGAAATAGGATGGGTGGTACTTTGCTAAGGTTTTTAAAGCAAAAACAAGAAATCGGTACTATTTCATGTGTTGTTTTTAAAATTCCTACTTTTACATGCTTCTCTCAATGTCTCATTTGCTGGTGTATTGATTTTATACACTTTACATGCAGCTGATGCAGGGCGATATGGAGTTACTGGATCCTCAAAGAAGCACACAACAAAGTTAAAAGAAGGAGAATTGCTTATGAAGAGGTTTCAAGATGACCCAACAAGCCTACAAGTAATTGGTGAATTGACGTTGCCATTTAGAATAAAGAGCTCAAATAGTGCCAACCAGTGGTATTATGTTAATTTGCAAGGAAATTATTGTGATTGTCCAAACTGGAGCTCGGAATGTAAGCATCTATATGGAACCCGCTTGATAGTTATGAATCACTTTCCCCATTTGACTGACATAATCCCAATAGTAGACAATGCCCATGACATGACGAGGGATTTCAACGAAGATGCAGCATGCGACACTCCACAACCATTGGAAGAGGTGTTAACCATGATGGAAGAAATAAGAACTTCTATGGTGTCCATCCAAGAAGACCTCCCGAAGAAAAGCAACAAAGAGATGGATATTATTTTGTACAAACTTCAATCCATCAGGGACACTCTGGGATCATTGGCATGCCCAAAGAAAATCAAAATGCCAGAACGAGGCCATGTTCATCAAATTCAAGCGCATGTGATGCATATTCGACTTGGCCATGGCACAAAAGTTGTTCATGACCACAATCATTTCATGACACCCCCAAATCCTCGGCACCAAACAGGCATTTTACGAAGAAAACATCAACGTGGTCGTCATCGCGTGCGCTTCAATGGGAGCCCAAGAATTTGGTGTCCCCATTGTTGTTCAAAAACTCTGTTGGTTAGCCCCTCGGTGATTACTTGTCACACATGCCATGCATTATTGCCATTGACAAAAAGGCATTGTCACAACCTCGCTGAATCATGTATTTTGGGAAAAGAGGCCCACGTTTGTGATGGACCCTTTAGTTTTTTTTGTACTATTGTTTCATGTATTTATCCAGATGAAGAAGATGATGATCGTACCTTAGCTCTATGCAAGAGAGAAACAGAGGAGACAATCAGAGTATGTGCCTCTAGCACAAGGATCTTGCTTGTATTCATGGATCATATACCTTCACAAAGGTCGTTTATTTAGCCATACAAATGTTACATTGAAACTTAACTTGAATTTTGATGTGTCTCTTATATTTAGTACTCTTTAAGTTATTTAGCGTGGAAAGTGCACACAGGTAATCTAGGGTACCCTAGATTACTTCACTAACCAGAGAGCAATCTTTTGATGTGTGGAAAGTGCACACAGGTAATCTAGGGTACCCTAGATTACTTCCTTTAGGTAATCTAGGGTACCCTAAATTACTTCACTAACCAGAGAGCAACCTTTTCATGTGTGGAAAGTGCCCACAGGTAAACTAGGGTACCCTAGATTACTTCCCATAAGTAATCTAGGGTACACTATATTACTTGACTAACCAGAGAGCAAGTCCTTTTGGTGTGGGGAGTAAGTACCCTAGATTACTTCCCACTAGTAATCTAGGATACCCTTGATTACATCACTACCCCTTTTGGGTGCCATAGATAGTGTTAGGTTGCATGTCAAAAGAAATACTTGGTGCCCTGTATTACTTTCTACAGGTAATCTAGGGTACCCTAGATTACTTCACTAACCAGAGAGCAACCTTTTTATGTGTGGAAAGTGCACACAAGTAATCTAGGGTACCCTAGATTACTTCACTCACCAGAGAGTAACATTTTCATGTGTGGAAAGTGCCCACAGGTAAACTAGGTACCCTAGTTTACTTCCAATAAGTAATCTAGGGTATCCTAGTTTACCCGTGGAAAGTGCCCACAGGTAAACTAGGGTACCCTAGATTACTTCACTAACCACAGAGTAACCTTTTCATGTGTGGAAAGTGCCCACAGGTATACTAGGGTTCCCTAGATTACTTCCCATAAGTAATATAGGGTACACTATATTACTTGACTAACCATAGAGCAAGTCCCTTTGGTGTGGGGAGTACCCTAGATTACTTTCCACTAGTAATCTAGGATACCCAAGATTACTTCACTAACCCTTTTGGGTGCCTTAGATAATGTTAGATTGCTTATCAAAAGAAATCCTTGGCGCCTTAGATTACCTCCCACCAATACCCTAGATTACTTTAAATAAGTAATCTACGGTACCCTAGTTTACTTCCAATAAGTAATCTAGGGTACACTAGATTACTTATCAAAACAACAATCAACCTCTTTTTTGTGTTTTTGGTCTCAACAGGTAATCTAGGGTACCCTAGATTACTTCTCATAAGTAATCTAGGATACCCTAGATTACTTCAAGAACCAGAAAGCATACCCTTTTTTGTGATTGGTACCTACGACTAATTTAAGGTACCCTTGGTCACTTCAAAAACCAAGAAAGCAACCATATTTTGTGCCTTTAGTACCAATAGGTAGCCTAAATTACTTCTCTAACAAGATAACAAATTATATGTCAAGTAGATTAGGGTGTCAAATAGATTTGGATGTCAAAGATTGTGGTCATGGATTAGTATTTTCCGCGTGCAATTTTAGTTAGTGTTTCTTCACTCCAATTTTAGTGTATAGAAGCTCCAATACTTTGTGAGAGTGCGAGGTAATTATGTGAGGTAAATTGTGATGGGAGCTTTGCTACATTTAGAGCCACTTGGAGTGTGAGCCACTCAAGCATACTTTGCTACGTACACATGACAACAAGAGTAGTCTTCGTATCTATTAACTTTTTTTGCGCTCACAAAGCAACATTAACACCAAGAGCCATATCAAGCATCAACCCCAAAGTAATTGCATTTGACACTAATGCAACATTAACACCAAAGCAAGCAAAATTTGCCAAACAATGCTTAAGCAATCGACACGTATTGGTATACCTTAACAACAAAGCTTTACTACCTTAACGAACTTGCCTCCAATGCTTGGGCAAATACCAAGAATTAATTCAAATTAAACCCATATGTCCTTACATATACCGAATCAAAACTGAGCAAAACTACCACCGTCATTTGTGGCAAAGAAGTTTTCTTGGTGTACACATGACAAACTTGCACAAAAAATAGATATCCCGGATCTTGGCAAAGTCAGTCTCCCTTTGCTACTCCATGCACGAGACACTTTATCCATTCACCAGACGTTCCTTTAGACTTTCCACATCACCATGAGAGAACCAATCTTTGGATATCTATTCAATTGCAACATGCCAAAAGAGGAAAACAAGTTACGACTCAAAACACACCAACATTGCAATTTGCAATATATGTAAATGGTTTAAAAACACATACCCATTTTCGTGGTTTCTTTTGCATAAGTGCGCCTTCGATAATTGACATCACAATCATTGTGTAATACCCACAATCTGTACCATTAGGTTGTTTTGGCATCTAAGACCAAAAGTACACTTCAATATTTAAGCCAAACCCAATCATCGTCGAAATCTTTGATAATTTAACTCAAACTAACATGGTGCATATCTCGATGGAATCATAGTAGCAAAGATGCTTCGGATCTTCTAGCTTCGCCTTGAGATCAGGATGGGAACAAAATCGAGAGAAATGTTGCAAAACCTTAACAATCAATACATAAACAAGCTTCACTAAAGTATATCAAAAAAGTTATAAAACGTCTCACTACAAAAGCACACTACCTCAAAAACTCCTGGAAGAACTTTGTCATTAGGCCCATACTCATGGAATCAAAAAAGAGAATCGATGATTGGTTTGAACTTAACTCACTCAGACGTCGGATATGTGCATTGTAAAACACAAAGAGAGTCCAATGGGATCTACAAAAGATCCAATTAGCACTTGTAGTCCAAAACATACTCATGAGATAAAAATGGTACTCCCTAGTTGATAAGAATTGTACTCCCTAGTGCTGAAATAAAATACATACTCATGAACAATGGGAAAGAAGGAGAGCATAGTAGTTCCAAGATTCTTCCTTCCAAAATAATTAGTGAATCTCTTGGCATTGGCCTTTGAATTTTTCAATGCAAAGGCATACCACAAACTATCAACAAAGTGAATCTGCTCCAAGATTTCAGGTGCAAGAGTATTCTCCTTCCACCTTGCATACATTCACGAATTGCAAACCTTAATATAGAACTACAAACACTTGCATAATACACAATTGCACAACGAATTTATACTCACATTAAATATAGATTCATTAAATTGCTAGAAGCTTCACTTTGCAAGAGATCACCCATATTCTCCATGGGGTAGTCCACATTAAGACCGAACCTTTTTGAATGAATGTGACAAACTAACCCCTCTTGTAAGCTACACAAAAAAATTTACTCTTATTCATGACTTGTCTTTTTGAGCAAGAACACAAAATCTATGCATGAAAGATGTACCTGTCAACGACCGCATCAACACGTTCATCGCTTGATCTTTTATAGTTGATCTTTTGGGTACCCACATCGATGAAGATTGCTCTTGAGGTGCTACTATCCGGAGACGTGATGTTTATGGGAGAGTGTATCACATTTGACGCTCCTAACTTAAGCTTCATTACAAAAAGTCATTAGATCATAGCTCTCTAATAGAAGTCGACTTCAACAAGAGCAAAAAAATTAAACTAACCTGACGCATTTGATCAGTACCCTTAGGAGTAGAGGACCCCCTCCTAGTTCTCAACTTACGAGGAGCGTTTGGGTCTCCAACCTCTCCACTCTCATGATTTGGGTCCTAAGATGGAAGACCATATTACGCATATGGTCACAAAATATAACACCACGCATGCAATAATGCAAAAAGCGAAAGACTCACAGGAGTTTCATTCTCATGCATATCTTTGTTTTTTTCGACAATCTCATTGGCATGCCCTTCGCTCGGCGCTCTCATCTATGACACGCACATGGAGTTATCTATTGCCTAACCATAGAAATATTTACAGTAAAAACAATGCAAGCGTACATACCGAAGCCTTGTAGCACTGCTTCATCTTGTCTCTCATCAAAGAAACGCGGTGTGGCATGCCATCTTCCCATCGCTTCATCTCAGCTTCCATGTAGCCCTGGAACCATGTGTCATAAGAGAGGTCCTCTTTGTCCTGCACTTTGTCCTAGCAAAGGGAAGCTCTTTCCTCAAGATCCTTTCTGTGTTTTTTGCGAGCATTCTTCACTCTAACCTCAATATCGTTGAAACGCTTCTCACATTGTCGTAAGACCCATTGAGGGGCATTGCTTGGCCTACATAAAACCTTAGGCCGCCCCCCTAAACCTTTTGGAATGTCCACATGGATACCATGTACAAATTGAAGGTGCCGCACCATATCCATTCGCTTTTCAAAGGCTCGCTTCCTGTTTGGACATATCTATGAAGTGCGACAGTAACGTATAACCTTGCTATCTCGATCGCGCTTCACCTCAATGTATGGCTCATTCACCTGCAAGAGCGATGAGAGATAGCTAAGTAGCAAGATAAGAGAGATAACTAGAGAAGCCCTATCCGTTGCCCTCAATCCATTGGCTGTACCTGTTGCGGATGGTGTGCCTCAATCGACCAATCGGATTGTCACTTTCCAACCTCAGCACCATCCTCTTGCCCGGCTAAGTTTTCAGCTTCATACGGCTTCCCTCACTCACACCCCTTCCTGGGCTCGACACCCTGATGCTGCTCCTCTTGTTCGACTAAAAAACCCGCCTCATCGAGCTTTACTTGCTTGGCGGCCTCAGCCTGCTCCACTTGCTCGACATCCTCAGGTTGCTCCGGAACCTCCCTATCCCCACTCACATGGGAATCCCCCATTCGATGGCCTTTGAGGCCCTTCCCTGTGCTCGCGGAAATCCTTGTTGCATGCAAAAAACTTTTCCTACGCGGACCAACAGAAAGCGACAGCCTCGTTTACAGAGACCCGATTTTGGATTTTTTAAGCCTTTGAAAATCCTCAAACGCTGTTCCCTAGTTTACTTGCTTTGCCTAGTTTACATTTATAGCGCCCGGTGAAATCAACGGCCCTCCGCCCTTCCTGAAGGGGGGGGGGGGGAGAGGGTGCATCTCTCACAGAAATGGGGTTTTCTTTTAGGTGTGCCAGGTGGTATAAGTACGGCAGAAATGCAACCAAAAATTATTCAGCTTTTGAAATACCAAAATTATTTTTAGTTAGCAAAACAGAGCATTGGCACATACGCGTTCAACGGGCGGAAATGACGAGAGCACTGCAAGCTCAACAACCAGGCGCGGCGCTCCTGAGCTGCTACGGGCACGCACGCACCTTTTGTGCCTCTAGCTATGCGGCCTGCTCAAGAGTGATGCCTGTTTTCTCCTGTCTTACCTCGCCATCGTCTGGAGACGATTTTAAAGAAGCAGCTCCCTCCCTATTGAAGGAGAGGTACTTTCTTCACATCTCTCTGTTGAACTGGAATTGGAAACAATGTCCACCTCGATGATGACGAGTCAGTCCTTGTTACTTGCAATGCAGCTACACACAAGTTTCTGCCAAGTATGAGAGAAGTCCTCGTGAATTGAACTGACTATTCTGCTTGATCTTCGGTGTATGTGTGTTTGCGTGAGTGTGCATTGGGCATCCTTGTCTTGAGTGTCTGCAGGACCCTTACCTCTTCCACATTGTGCAAGATGGAATTTTATTGAAGTCTAGATATTTCTGGGGATGCAACCTTTAGTGACTCACCAACAGTAGACCTTTAGGGCTGCGAAATACAGGCCTCATGATCATGACGAGTTCATGCCATCTATTCTCACTGCGAACTAAACATGGATTGATAAAAGAGATTTCAATGTGAACTATGAACTCAATGTGAACTAAGCAATGGGAGAGTGTTCTGCCTAGTGTTCAAAAGCCTACCTCTTGTACAAAGCAAAGCTCAGTCGCAGTAGTTAGATACACTTCATCATTACATCCTCAAATCCTTGTTTTAATGTTTTCACTTTTCTCTAAAATTTCCAACACTTAATTTTTAGAACATGACAACTTTTGTTTCAATGTAGTTACTTTTCAAGAAAATTTCCGACTTTCCATTTCTGTTCCGTGGTGCTCACAAATATGGGCATCTTTGTACACCGATTTGCCTCATAGACCAATTTTCTCTCTAAAAAGTATTGCCATGTCCACTTTAGATTTGAACTGAAAGAAAACCAATTCTTTAGGTATGACGTCAATTTCAGTTTAGTAGATGTTGGATTTGAAGCCCCTACATCCTATCCTACCTCAACCACAAGGTGTTTCTTTGGAAAATTGTAGCCAATCTTCTATCAGGCGGATCATCATTGAAGTAGAAGTTGTATTTGAAGCCCTACATTCGCTCCTTGCTTGGTCCATGAGGTGTTTCTTTAAAGAAGTGATTTGTAGCCAAGTCATCTATTAATAGCTAGATTATCATAGGGACATTTTTTGCACGAGCATTCTAGCACGATTTCTTGTATTCTCACTTGTGAAATGATGAAAAAGACATCACTTTGCTAACTGGTGAGGGTCCTTGAGAGCATAATAACATGGGATGGGAAATAAGAAATGGGGTTGAAGAGGGAAAAAGTTAGTGAGGACGGTGCAAAAGTTGGCAAAAGAAAGTCCCTTCAAATATATATCTTTAAAACTATTTGTATCTTACATAGAGAGAACAACAGTGTGATCACAAATTTACTCCAAGTAAATAAGTAAGTTGAGTCATGCGAGCAAAATACACCAGCGAAGCATGGATAGCGCAATGATGGGCCTAATAGAATAAGTACACGTTTGAGGGCTCCAAAAGACAAGTTACTAAAACTGAAGTTAAGTAGAGGGACAAGTCATCATGCGTGCTTGCCCCATGAGGAAGAAGATGAACATCTTTAACTCATAGTTGTCAAGGCTATCACCAAGCTCCTCCCAAGTTCTTCTAATGCTAATTGCATGTGCTGGGATCCTCTTTACGCCATCTCACATGTAGGGAAGGATCTGTTCTCTTTGTGAGGCTCTTGCAAAGAATACGTGATGAATGTGACGGGAGAATGCTCTCTAAGAAGTCTCTATGCTTCTTTTGAGTCCCGACTCAAGAAAAGCTAGTATGGATCCATCTCATGCTCTAACCTGGCTCTCGTCTCACAGCACTCATCGTCGTACAGGTCATTTTGAGGCATGGTGTGTCACAAGTTTGTGACGTGGTATATTTAAAGGGTCAGGGGAAGATTCAAACAAACGACGACCACCTTCTGTCGACTTGGAAGGAGAGTACGAGCCACCTCCACCCATAGAGTATGAATGAATGAAGATGCAACGTCAACGGCAGGTTGATGCCTGTGCCCAACAGATGCTCCAGTATTCAAAAGATTCTTAGTATGCGAAATTTTTGATCAAGCACCTGATTGACGAAATACATTCCCGATGGCGTACAACCATTAATTCACCTCTAAAGCCAGCTCTGTAAACACCTACGTTGGTCGCACCTACTCAGAGGGTGTACTCGGAGGATGTATTTGATGAAGCAGTCGAAAGGTGAGGGAAGACCAAGAAGCATCCGAGGAGACAGAGTCGAGCAACAGACTATCCTAGCTACCTGGGTGGGAAATCTACTTTTGAGAATGCATGAAAGACAAAGAAGCGTGTGCGCTTTCAGGGTGTTTCCAGTTCATCCTCATCCTCTTTTGACAGTTCAGACAGTTCTTCTTCTTCTGACCCTAATGACGAGGACAAAAAGAGCAAGAAAAGGAGAAAGACTCAAAGGCGCAACAAGAGCAAGAAAAGGAGAAAGACTCAAAGGCACAGCAAGAGCAAGAAGAAGGCAAAGGAGAGCAGATCCCACTGGAGATCTCGGAAGTATTCTAACAGTTCGGATGATGACTCATCTTCCTTTGTAAGTTCGAATTCCGATGAGCAGACGTTTTATACCAGAGGAAGCATTTTTACAAACTAACCAATATGATTTTCTCGAGGATAAGGGCAAGAAGATGAAAGATTTCAAGGAGGGTGGACAAGCCTTAAAATTTGATACTTTTTCAGGTTTTCGAGATACCCATAAGGCCCTCGCTTTCATCCAACAGTTTGACCTAGCCTACTCTTGAGGACGCTACTCAGAGCACTCCAAGGTCAGGAGGGTAGCATCTTATCTGAAGGGAAACGCGCAAACATGGTGAAACTGTCTTGTAGGGCGGTATGTGTCACGAGGACGTGGCAGTTATTAACCATGTCACAAGGATGTGGCTACTGCTAACCTTGGTTGTTGGTTTCTTTCCAATGGGGTTTATTTTATTTGTTTTGAGACCCTCTTTTTGAAGTAGCAAACGGTCGGACATTGTATGGCCAATGTGAACGGTAGATTCACCCGCAAACGGGAAGTGGTCGGCACTGGAATTCGTATGGTAAGAGGATGTCTAGGCTCAGAGCAAGATCATATAGGTTCCCTTAGTCGCACTTAGCAAGTTGGTGGATACTAGGAAGTGAACTCAATTAAGGCGTAAAGTCAAGGTGGGACTACCAACAAAAAGTATCCGACAGTTGGGCCACATTGCACTTTTGGATGCGGTCCCAATGAGGATAGATGGTCAGAAGACCAGTGGGAGCCCAACGGAAGCATCTCCTAAAATTTAGGGAACTGCTATTTTGGGCCGTGAAATGTGTTCGCGTCATTACCTCTGGTATGACTAGGGGAACATTTTATAACTCTGCGGCGAAGTCAAATGACGCGTCGGTTGGGGTATTTTTAAGCGGCGAACCCGAAACGGGAAAATGCTTGTAAATGCGCCAAGTGTCACATTTTCATGCACTTGCCTCTTCCAAAAAAATGGGCGCTGAATTTTTAAGCTGGGAAGGCCTCATTATGCAATCTGTCAAACAGGTTAAGAGCTATGGAGTGCTTCCTTTCCCTCTCATGTACAGTGTGGTGCTAGGAGCATAGTAACAGGGAATGGCCGTTTTTAGGTCTCCGTTCCGCGTTCCCATTCTAAGTTTCCGTTCCGAATCCCTGTTTCGTGTTTCAAACATGAGTACTCGTAACAGGGAATGGCATTTTGTGGCAGTTGCCGTTCCGCGTTCCCCGTTCCGACTTCCTGTTCCTGGTAACTATGGCTAGGAGTGATGCCCTGCACACTATACACTGCTCTCTCTCTCCCCTACGTGCTGTTATGTGATGCCCCACAAGAGGGCTACTCATTTGACTGATGTACAGTTGTGTGGGTTCATGCTTTTGTGCTGAGGCAAGAGCCTCCTTGAGCATGAACAGGGGTATCTAGCTGTTGCTCCAAAGCAGGCACTGGTGAGGGTCATAACCTCACCGTACAAGTGCAAAATCAGCGCTGTGTATGTGCTGTAATTTTACTGTTTTTCAGCCATACGGACGCCAGGACCATTGGGAATCGTGTCCCACTGGCAGAGGACAGTTCGGGGACTGTTTTGGGCTGAAAACAGGGCAAAAACCAGTAAATACAGCGTGCTGAATTTACTGTTTTTGGGCAGGAATCAGAGGGTATTTGCCAGTGCAAGTGAGTTCTAGCAAGGGAATTGGTTTCGCGCAAGTTTTGGGGCTGTGATGCTGCCAAAATTTGGCCAAATCAAATGGTATCTAGGTGGATACACGTGAAGGATTCCCAGGACCTTACCTTGTAATTTACCCTCCTAAAGAATAAAGAAATACGGAAAGGGGCGCCAATTTTGGGGCCTACAGGTTGTCGGTGTCTGCTCGGAGCATTCTAGCTTCCGAGTTGTGTGTGTTCAAGTGTTAATTCCCGTCGCAGGTTTCCTTTGCAAGGTGCTCTGTGTGTGTGTTTAAAGTAAAGAATTTCGGGTGAAAGCCAACGCCTACCGCCCTACGGGCCGGTTTCATGGTTCCATTGCCAGGACATCAATCACTTTTTCCTTAAAGAGTGAGCCTGGATTGTTTAGGGTAGACACAGAGTGCAGGAACGCGGGGATTACACTATGGCCGACAAGGGGAAGGGAATTATGGAAGAGGGTTCCTCTTCAAAGGACAGGCAGGAGATTCCTATGGTTTTTGAGATTGGCGAGAGCTCACGGCCACGTCAGTCTGTACCTCCTATCAACGTGAATGTCCCTCTAGTAGTTCAGGGCTTTATGACAGGGCAACTTGAGGATGATGCGTTCAAGACTCAGTTAGTTGCCGCGGTGAATGTCTTTTCACAGCTGGTGCAGAATCCGAGGTTTATGGAATTCTTGCAAGCGCCACCAATGCAACAGCAAAATAGGCAACCTACACCGCGACGGAGCTTGTTGATGCTCAAGCTTAGGTACTTCATGTGACGCAGGAGGAAAGGGAACACTTGCATGTTGCGGAGTCGGGGGCTCCAAAGCAGGTTCCTCCCGTGCTTGAACAGGTGGCTAGAACGCCTATTCCACAGGTTATGCCAGTTCAGCCCACCACCTTTCAGAGCCAGCATGCTGTCTTGAATGGACAGGGAGCTGGATACCAGGCTATGCACTCAGTTTTTCCACCACCCAGGGTACATCCTGGGTATTTCAGGGGTGGATCAGTGTTCCAAAGTATGGCTGGTTATGCGCCTGGAAGTCAGCCGTACATGCTAGGAACAGTGTTCGGGGGTATGCAAGGCATCATGCCAAACCCCATGTATGGTAGTATCGGCATGCAACAAGGTTTCCACTGCAACCAGGGCCAATTTGGGGTGCCACAGGGTCATTTTGGCATGGCTGGTTTTTCTGGACAGCAGCCAGATATTGCACCTCTGACACAAAATGTGAATGGCCAACACGTGTCGATCATGCCTACTACAGTGTCCATGTTGCAGACCATTCCGTATGACAATTTGGGGGCACTAGAGAAGCCGAAGGCTTACAAAGAAGGTGGTGCAGCGGTAAAGTTCAGTACCTTCAGTGGTTTCGAGGACAAGACAAAGGCACTCACTTTCCTCCAGCAGTTTGATACAGCTTATGCGGGAGGGAATTTTACAGAGGCCTCGAAGCCTGAAGGTCAGGAAAGCTGCCACTTTCTTAAAGGATAATGCGCTTACATGGTGGACGACATTGTTAATGCAAGGACAGGCACCAGTCACTTGGGTTTACTTCAAGCAAATGTTTGCATCTGCTTGGCTGTCAAATGAATTTGAAGCCGACGTCATGACAGATTGGCACCAGCTTACTCCAGCTTCGTGCAAGAGCTTGCTGGAGTACAATAGGAGGTTTTGTAAAGCGTTACTCTCAGTGACCTACATATTTGTGCCATTGACAGAGCAGATAGAGAAGTACTGTTGTGGGCTGCCTAAAGGGCTTCGCGATTACTGTACAAAGAACAGAGTGGCTACCCTTACTCAGCTTATGGAAGTTGCGAACACTGGTCTTGCCTTGTTGAAAGGAGAGGACAATGGATTTCCTAGCAATGACAAAGGAGGGCAGCAAAAGAAAAATTCAGTGAAGAAGCCCTTTGTGAAAACGGCTCCTGATGCGTCACAGGGGTCAGAAAAGGCCACCAAAGACAAGGATTCAGCCGGGACTTCTAGAGCGCAGGCAAAGAAACAAAAAAGGAAGCCTTTTGTGCGCAAGTCGCTCGAGGAAAAGAAGGTCCTAATGGCTGAAAACAAATGTTTTATATGCGAGCAGCCTGGTCACTTTTCTATCAATTGTCCGCAAAGGAAAAGGCCAGCTGACTTAGAGGATAAAGAAGATCAGAAAGGCAAGAAGCCAAAACCCACGGCAGGTGTAGTGCCAGACATGGTGGGTGACAGGCCCAACATAGATGCCAGTGGGTTATGCAGGGCATGGGGTAAAGTTAGGGATCAGGCAACACTCATCTTCTTTGATCCAGGTGCCAAAGCCAACTTTATCTCACCAGAGTTAGCTATGAAGCTGGGCATCAGAGCTGAAGAGATGGGGTACACAGCAGAGGCAGGGTTGGCATGTCCTGGCCACTCAGAGTGTGTTACTCCCATCATTGGAAAACTGCGTCTGCATATTCAGTCGTATGTGGACACTGAAGAGTTTTACATCATGCCGCTGGAAGGTTGTGACGCCTTATTGGGGATCCCGTGGATGTTCCGAGTGCATGGAGTCTTGGATGCCTACAACAAAAAGATCACTGTACAGCATAGGGGCAAAACTCACATCTTGGATGTAAAGCTTAAAGGAGAGTCAGTCCCTATTGTATCTGCTTCTGCTATCACTTCTGTAATAAAGAATCATCTTTCTGTGTACTTGATTTTTGCACGTGATGTCTCGGATAGTGATCAGTCAAATTTATCTGTGTTAGATAAAGAAAGGTCAGCATTTTTGCAAAAGTTTAGTGACTCTTTTTCTGATTCATTACCGTCGCAATTGCCGCAAGAGAGACGTGAGGACCATCGGATAGATTTGGTGCCAGGGTGTAGCCCACCAAATAGACCTCCCTACAGGGTTAGTGCGGCACAGCAGAAAGAGATTATGGGCCAGGTTGAGGAGTTATTAGAGAAGGGGCTGATTCAGCCTAGTTCTTCACCCTTTTGCTCCCCAGTGCTCCTAGTGCAGAAGAAGGATGGCTCATGGCGCATGTGTATTGATTACCGTGCGTTGAATAAGAATACCATCAAGAATAGGTTTCCTATTCCTCGCATTGATGATATTCTCGATCGTTTAGAGGGTGCTGCAATTTTCAACAGGATAGATCTTAAGAGTGGGTACCATCAGATTCGTATAAGGCCAGAGGATGTGCACAAGACTGCGTTTAGAACGACATTTGGTCTTTATGAGTTTCTAGTGATGCCGTTTGGGCTAACAAATGCTCCTGCCACGTTCAACAGAATGATGGACCGGATTTTCCGCTCGCATCAACAATTTGTTGGAACGTTCTTCGATGACATGATAGTGTATTCGAAGAATGAAGAGGAGCATAGGCATCACTTGACCATTGTGTTTGAAGAGTGGCGCAATCACAGGTTACTTGTCAATCCTAAGAAAAGTGAATTTTTCCTCGAAGAGATCCACTTTCTGGGCCACATAGTCTCAAAGGATGGTGTTAGAATGGATCCCGCAAAGGTCGAAGCTATCAAGACATGGCCAAACTTGAAGACTGTGCACGATGTCAGAAGCGTCTTGGGATTGGGTTCCTACTATAGAAGGTTTATCAGAAATTTTGCAGAGATAGCATCGCCTCTTCACGCATTGCAAAAGAAAGAGGTCACTTTCAGATGGACCCAAAAAGAGATTTCAGCTTTTAGTCTCTTAAAGGAAAAGTTGACTTCAGATCCAGTTATTGTTTTGCCAGATCTCAGGAAGTCATTTGTGGTCCAGTGTGACGCATGTGGCAGTAGCATCGGAGCAGTGCTAATGCAAGATGGACGGGTAGTAGCTTATGAAAGCCGAATTTTGCAAGGGCCAGAGAGGACTATGCAAGTCTATGAAAAAGAGCTCTTGGCCGTGATTCATGCGCTTTCTAGCTGGAAGCACTACCTCTTAGGTGCTGATTTTGTTGTCCAAACAGATCACCAGACCTTGCGATACTTCTTGACACAGTCAAAGTTATCCGAAAAGCATATGCGATGGGCAAACATTCTTTCCATGTTCCACTTCCAGATTATGCATGTGGAAGGCAAGAAGAATGTTGTGGCTGATGCGTTATCAAGAAAGCCACAAATTTCAGCTGTGTCAATTCCTTATCATCATGAGTTAGATGACATGAAGGAACAATATACTGCTGATGAAGATTTTGCAAGGATCTTTGAACAGTTACAAGAGGGGCAACATCACGAGCACTACCTCCTCAGAGATGGTTTTATGATGATGCATGGCAGACTTTGTGTCACTAGGCCACTGCGACATAAGGTCATGGAAGAGAGTCATGTCCCACCGTATGCAGGGCATCGTGGCATTGATGCAACAGTTAAAGCGGTAGAGACATTCTTCTATTGGCCTACCTTGAGGAGAGATGTGGATGCCTTTGTGCGAGCATGCATAGTTTGCCAAAAGGTCAAGTTTGACAGGCAAAAGGCACCAGGGTTGTTACAACCACTGCCGATTCCGGATAAGCCATGGGAAAGCATTGCTATGGACTTTGATCTTTCGGATGTCAACAGGGAATGATGGTATATGGACCATTATCTACAGGTTCAGTAAGCAGGCCCATTTTATCCCTGTCAGGAAGAAGATAAAATCTGATCAGATGGCACGCTTGTTCATGTACAATGTGTTTAAGTACCATGGTATGCCACAATCGATTATCAGTGATCGTGATCCTCGCATGACCAGTTTGTTCTGGAGAGGATTGTTTGAGAACATGGGTACTACGCTCAAGTTCTCGTCTTCGTTTCATCCACAAACTGATGGACAGTCAGAAGAGGCTAATTCTACTGTCTTAGATCTGCTGAAATGCTATGTGTCAGATAATAAGGGCAAGTGGGAACAGTATTTGCCTATGCTTGAGTATGCGTACAATAATACGGTGCATTCGTCTACTGGCAAAGCACCTTTTGAGATTGTTGAAGGCGGCAAAAAGGTTCCTTCCATTTTGCATACAAAGGACAAGATCTTTGAGGCAGATCGATATGTTGAGAACATGGATGAGATGTATAAGAAAATTAAAGTTGCCTTGGAGAAGACTCAGGCAAAGCAGAAAAAGGTTGCTGATCGTCACCGTTGTGAATTGCTGTTATCACCTGGTGATTGGGTTCTGTTAAGGTTCGAAAAGGCAAGGTTAAAGAAGATGAAGGGCAAGGAACGGCTGTTTGCTAAGCTCAGCATGCGTTACTATGGGCCTTTTCAAGTGCTTGACAAGATCAGCGATGTGGCTTACAGGCTGAAATTGCCTGATGCATGGAAGATTCATAATGCGTTTCACGTGAGTCTTCTAAGACCCTTCGTGGGTGATGTGCCAGAAGATATGCCAGTTGAGGATCAGCCAGAAGTTGAGGAACTTGATGAGATCCTGGTACCTGAGCAAGTTTTGGCACATAAGGACAGAAAAGTTAAGGACAAGTTGCAAGACGCTATTTGGTGAAGTTCAAGAACTATCCGCCTATGGATGCAAAGTGGATGGAAGAGCATGAACTGTCAGAGTCACCAAATGTATTGCAGCTTTACCTTGAAGCCTTTGGGTTACAGCCTACTTATGCTCCAACCCAACGTGTGCAAAGGAGGGGTAATGATAGAGCTAGTACATCAAATGTACATATGAATTCAGTGCCATAGATGGAAATGGCAAAAGTATGAAGGTCTCATTAAGTCATTTGT
Organism: Adiantum capillus-veneris; assembly: GCF_014529385.1. Taxonomy (NCBI): domain Eukaryota; kingdom Viridiplantae; phylum Streptophyta; class Polypodiopsida; order Polypodiales; family Pteridaceae; genus Adiantum; species Adiantum capillus-veneris. The sequence continues at coordinate 54,877,589 of NC_140943.1, read as the reverse complement.
ATCTATGTATGTTACGACCTTTCTTGCGGATACATGCGATGATAAAAGAGTGTTAATAGCACAAGATCATCAATGGCGTGTATTTATGGTATGCAATCGAGGACGTTTGCGATTTCAAGAGGGGGGTATGTCACGAGGACGTGGCAGTATGTCACAAGGATGTGGCTACTGCTAACCTTGGTTGTTGGTTTCTTTCCAATGGGGTTTATTTTATTTGTTTTGAGACCCTCTTTTTGAAGTAGCAAACGGTCGGACATTGTATGGCCAATGTGAACGGTAGATTCACCCGCAGACGGGAAGTGGTCGGCACTGGAATTCGTATGGTAAGAGGATGTCTAGGCTCAGAGCAAGATCATATAGGTTCCCCCGTCGCACTTAGCAAGTTGGTGGATACTAGGAAGTGAACTCAATTAAGGCGTAAAGTCAAGGTGGGACTACCAACAAAAAGTATCCGACAGTTGGGCCACATTGCACTTTTGGATGCGGTCCCAATGAGGATAGATGGTCAGAAGACCAGTGCCCAGCGGAAGCATCTCCTAAAATTTAGGGAACTGCTATTTTGGGCCGTGAAATGTGTTCGCGTCATTACCTCCGGTATGACTAGGGGAACATTTTATAACTCTTCCGCGAAGTCAACTGACGCGTCGGTTGGGATATTTTTAAGCGGCGAATCCGAAACGGGAAAATGCTTGTAAATGCGCCAAGTGTCACATTTTCATGCACTTGCCTCTTCCAGAAAAATGGGCGCTGAATTTTTAAGCTGGGAAGGCCTCATTATGCAATCTGTCAAACAGGTTAAGAGCTATGGAGTGCTTCCTTTCCCTCTCATGTACAGTGTGGTGCTAGGAGTGATGCCCTGTACACTACACACTGCTCTCTCTCTCCTCTACGTGCAGTTATGTGATGCCCCACAAGAGGGCTACTCATTTGACTGATGTACAGTTGTGTGGGTTCATGCTTTTGTGCTGAGGCAAGAGCCTCCTTGAGCAGGAACAGGGGTAGCTAGCTGCCTCTCCAAAGGAGGCACTGGTGAGGGTCATAACCTCACCGTACAGGTGCAAAATCAACGCTGTGTATGTGCTGTAATTTTACTGTTTTTCAGCCATACGGACGCCAGGACCATTGGGAATCGTGCCCCACGGCAGAGGACAGTTCGGGGACTGTTTGGGGCTGAAAACAGGGCAAAAACCAGTAAATACAGCGTGCTGAATTTACTGTTTTTGGGCAGGAATCAGAGGGTATTCGCCAGTGCAAGTGAATTCTAGCAAGGGAATTGGTTTCGCGCAAGTTTTGGGGCTATTATGCTGCCAAAATTTGGCCAAATCAAATGGTATCTAGGTGGATACACGTGAAGGATTCCCAGGACCTTACCTTGTAATTTACCCTCCTAAAGAATAAAGAAATACCGAAAGGGGCGCCAATTTTGGGGCCTACATGTTGTCGGTGTCTGCTCAGAGCATTCTAGCTTCCGAGCTGTGTGTGTTCAAGTGTTAATTCCCCTCGCAGGTTTCCTTTGCAAGGTGCTTTGTGTGTGTGTTTAAAGTAAAGAATTTCGGGTGAAAGCCAATGCCTATCGCCCTACGGGCCGGTTTCAGTATGTCACAAAATGATGACGTGGCAATACTGCTCGGACACATACACATTGTACGGATGCTGACGTGGTAGGGACTGTACGGAGTGTCCGTGAAACGTGTTGACATGCTGGCAGTACGGACGTCCGCAAATTGCACCGATAGGTTGATGAGGTGGTAACTCCGCAAAAAGCGCCGATAGAATGTACAGAATTCCGTAATTCACGCGGATGCTTTTTTGGGCCAAATTTTGGTACCAATAGCTTTTGGAACTGTTTGCTTTTGAGTTTATAAGTTTTTGGGGCTCTGCTTTTGGCATCCCTTGTAAGAATAAAAGGAGCTTCTGGACGTTGAGTTTGAGAGCAGAGGACCCTCGGGAATTGTACTTTGCTTAAGCATTAAAATACCGAAAGGGGTGCCAAGTTTTGAGGCCAATACCTCTGGGCACGAAACTACGCCAGGCCGTTTTGACTCAAGTTTTAAAGTTGACTTATTTTTAGTGATTCTCTCATGTGTCGTGTCGGATTCTCTGCTTGGGGTGCCCAAGCCTGTGACAGTGGTATCAGAGCATTAGGCGTGTGCTTTTCTCAAAGCATACCGGTCCTATCAAAGAGCAAACAGGGCACTTGGGCACAATTTTGGAAATGGTTATTGATGAATCTTTGTGTCCCGACCCCGGACTTATTAGCCACTCCCACCCTTACTTCATCGCGCATCGGGCGCGCTCTCGTCTTCATCGCTCTGTCTTACAGGGCATAAGCCATAAAGAATTTCAGATTACACATGGGCTCTCGTGGAGAATCTGACAGAGATAACACCTCTCAAACGAGATATTACAGGGCGAGGAGATGCTCCAGAACAGATCTTGTTGTTTGTGTGCAGATAACTAGTAGGAGCGAGGAACATGCATATAATGAATGATGATGATTCTAGTGCATCAAGATTCCCATATGAATGAGATGACTAGATACTGTTGTGAGCGCATCAAGAGTTCTTGCGGGATGAAATGGCTACACAGGGATCTAGGTGCATCAAGACTTCTGGACGGATGAGATGATTAGATGATTGAAACACCGTGTTTAGTACGAACTAAGTGTGTGAATGAAGAACTTTGAAATAGGAATTTCCGAAGTGATTCTGATGTATGTATGAGATCAATGTTCTCTGGAAGAACTTGCTAGATGTGTGTAGATAACATGTGAAATCGATGATAATGGATGACGAATTCGGAGCAATGTCAGCGTCAGAATGAACCCGATAAGTATCATGAATTTTGAATGAAACTAATGGAAGAACTTGCTATTTGTGAATAGATATCAGGATTAAGTATGAGATGATGATCTGGAGCAATGACAACTCTCGAATGAACCTGATAACGAATCATGAATATTGAATCACGACTGATTCAATGGAACTGTCGTGAGCGCATCAAGAGTTCCTGCGGGATGAGATGGCCAGCCACCACACAGCTAGAACTAAATAATTGGACCACTCTGTTCAATATGAACTTAGTGATGGATTGAGATCCCTGGAAATGATTACTTGCACACGACAATGCTTGAGTGCAGAAATCTATGGACATGGTCGCAATATGGGATTAGTCAATCCGACATTAGTGAGATCTGGGATAGATCTAGATGCGATTACTAAGTATGTTGCCAGGAATCATGGTCCTGGATTAGAACAAAATCCATGGATGTGATCGCGATATGGGATTAGTTAATGGACATCACTGAGGGCCGGTGCGGATCTAGATACGATTGCTAAATACGTCGCTAGGAATCATGGTCCTAGATTCTATGTGATGTGATGTGACTGTCGTCTTTGTACAAGTGCTAGATTTGTGTCGTCGAGTGCATTGGTACTTAGAGTCAATGTCTATTGTATTGGTTTATGGCTTATGACTGATTTTGCAGGTGTAATCGAGGGCGATTACAATCCTTTCAAGAAGATGTGGATGGCAATTTGTTGTTTGTTGATTAGGGTGGGCATCCGTGATGGATTTTTGACGTGGGGGGCAGTTGCATGGCTTTTGCAATTTCCGGGGTCACACATCTTTTTTCAGGGCTTGCCGACAGATCCGGTTTTCCTGCTTACTCCCTTAGGATATAGATTGGGTACTCTACAGATGATACCAGATACAGGTCATGAGTTGGAGTTCTGCCACTGAGACAATTTTCACCATGATGTGTAGCGCGGATAATGTGTCGTGCTCTCTACAGTGGGTGCTCCTCAGTGCAATGTGCGTGACAATCTCACTCAAAACAGACTGAAAACAAAGGAAGAATAGACAACAATTGAGCTCACAGAGACACAACAGCAGATCAGAACATATGACTCGACTATCTCAAAGAACTTATACAGACTCTGGCATGGCAGCACACTCAGCTCCAGCCCAGGACTCACAGGTACAATGGGGGTGTCGAGGCTCAGATGTGCAAGGATGGTGAAGACGTGCTGTGTATAGACTCGCTGCTCAAAAACGACGACGCTGGACCCAACAGCTACTACTCATATGTACCACCATAAAGAGCCACCAACGGCTCATAAATGTCAACCATCTAATCTATCTCCAAACTAAATGGTGGTGACCTGACCACGATGTCCACTAGACCAGTCCGTATCTCACACTGCCACGTGTCACTGCCCAACCCGGAGAGTCCGTGTAGTGTGAACCAGCCTAGAACAACTGTACTAACTGTGTGTCCTGTGAAAGTGACTGTAGCCTGCTACAGGTTGCCCGCCACAAGACCGCTCATCGTCTCGGTGAGAGGAATACTGAAAAAACTGTGAAAGAAAACCACTAGGTACTGCATCCGTACATCTTTCCTGAAGTAGGTGCTAGGCCCATGACCTTACAAGCTCAAAAGTGGAGTTAAAAACACTGCACTGCTTGCAAACGCCTTAAGCCTTTAAATAGGCAGGAACCCAGTATGTATGATTGCATAGTCCAAGAATTTCAATTGGCAAAAGAGAATGAGGCTCTACAGCAAAGAGATAAGCTCAGTTTGATCCCAATGCATCTTTATCCTCCATAACCATATTGAGAGGAAAATGACCTGGTCCATGCTTGCAGTTGCAGACGAACCTTGCCACATTTTTTGCAACATCACTTTTCTCGAAAAGAGGGATGACCATAAGCCCGAGTAACACCGCAAATAAGGTTGAGCTCCATCATGATGGCAGAATGAAAAGCCTTCACAACAACAGGATGGCAACCAGGTGAATGCTTGAGAGCCACAAGGAAACGATTATGCTGATTATGCAGTATGCTAATGGGCTGATCATGCAGGGTGGGGGAAAAACTGGCTGAGGTTGAGAGGGGTGGGAAGGGCTAGATAAGGGCAAGGGGGACTAGATAGGGGGCGAGAGGGGGAAAGGGTAGAGGCGAGGGGTGGAAGGGGGTGGGTAGGGGTGAGGGCAAGGGAGGGGGTGGTTAGGGGCGAGGGGTGAGTAGGGGGTAGGGGCGAGAGCTAGGTAGGTAGGGGCGAGGGGGAAAAGGGTAGGGGCGAGGGCTAGGTAGGTAGGGGCGAGGGGTGGGTAGGGGGGCGAGAGCAGTGGAGGGGGAGGGGCGAGGGCAGGATAGGGGGTGAGGGTGAGTGAGTGTGAGGGGGAGGGTAGGGTCCAGGGGGTAGGAGACAACAAACATTCATCTTCAATGCAAGGTATAGCCGGAAGAGAGGGAATAGGAGACAACAAACATTCATCTTCAATGCAAGGTATAGCCGGAAGAGCTCGTGTTCCACTGTAGATGTAGATGAATTCCGTGGCCCATTGGCTGAAAGAGGAGATGCTACAGAGCGCAACAACTGATGGAGAGCATGAGGAGGTATCATGAGCAAAACAACTATCATGAGCAGGGAATTCATAAAACTTGAAAGCAACATCCTTTTGGTTGTATCCTGTCTTGAGGAAGCTAGACACAGAGGAGAGCTTTGTTCTGGTCAGAGAAGCAGGCACAGGGGCTGATGGTGAAGGGGGGTGAACTCCTGTAGAGGGGATTTCTTTCCGCTTCTATGATTCTTCATAGGCTCACCAAATTCAAAGGCTTCCACCAAGGGCGCATCAGGAGTATTCTCTGTGACCTGCAACCTTTGAGCTGGCTCAAGTGGCTCACTAGGTTTAGTTACTGTGGAAACATTGGAAGAGGATGTAACTTCAGGCCAAGAGTGAACAAAGACTCCATAACAAGGCATAGATTTGGTAGCATCCAACCACTCGAACAGATCCTCATGTGACCCGTCGGGTGGGTAGGCTGTTCCAATTCGAGGCTGGTTGCTAGGGACAAAGAACTATGTTGCACGACGGGATCCATGCCTCCTTCTAGGCGAATTGGTTGCATCGGGGAGCAAGAGTATGTATCCACATGGCATCGTTTCCCCAATCATGAAGTGCTTTAGTGTGTCGCAGCCATGGTCTGCCGATGAGCAAGGGAAATCTGCCGTCTACCTGTGGAAGACGAACCACAACAAAATCCAAACTAAAAGTGAAATCTTGTACCTGCAGAGGCACCTTTTCCACTATGCCCACAGGTTATACTGTCCTCTGGTCGGCCAATGTTACTGTGAACGGACAGGTTGAGTAGGCTGCATGCCTAAAGCCATCATAGTGAACTCATGCATCATATTGATGCGAGATCCACCATCCACAATTACTCCTGTAAATTGCTGCCCCAAGACGGACACACTCAGGCGAGGGCTTCTATACTCAGTGAGGGGAGCAGCGGGATTGGATATCATACTCTGATGGTCGCACTGGGAGGTGCCTGCCACTAGGACTTGCTCCGGGGTAAAGTGACTGAATAACAGCAAGGGTGTCATTACTAAAACTCGCATCTATTCTTAGCATGTCATAGAGGGACACTTGTTGGAAGGTGTTCTTCAAGACTGTCTCTGCTGTAAGCTTTTCCTGTTCTACCAGTGGTTTCTCGGGTACCTTGATCTTCTGTAGATCGGAAACTGCTTCCAAGAAAGCTTCATCAAGATCGGAGAGCAAAGATTTGGATTCTTGCTTGCCGCTAGGTGATGGCTTGTCAGTAGCTGAAGGCAGGGTATTCACTGTTGGAAGAATGTGTGGGGGAGTTGAACGTGTTGGAATACTAAGACCAAGAGCAGCTCTCTAGGTCCGAGTGAGGACACCCGATGGCTCCTCTACCAACTGCAGCTTATTTTGAGGGGTAACCACGTGGGTAGAAGGGGGCGGCTGAGGAATGGTGCTAACTGCTATCAGATTGAGCTTGGGAAAGGTAAACTCATTCTGGCTTTGACTTGGGGTTCGAAGCCGTGGATGCATGAAGTTTAGGGCAATCCTTAATATAGTGATCCTTCATTTTAGGGCAATGATGACAGAGAGGGGACCCTTCGGGCAGAGGGCATTTGCTTTGGTAATGACGATATTCCCCGCATCTGCAACACAAAATGGGCCGATTCAATGGGCGAGTGGAAGGACGAGGTGGTCCTTGCTCCTGGTGCATGGAGTTGGAGGTGGAGGCATAGAAGCTGTGAGGTGGGGAGGGAGCATCGGTGTGATAAAAGCTCTGAGAGGGAAAAGTGCTCTGCATACCTTGCATAGGAGGGGCTGACAATAAAGGTGGCATGTGGTATGGATGGCCATAGGGAGAAACCAAATTGGATGTAGGTGCTGGCCCTTGTTGAAGAGTAGGACCAAGACTTTGCTGTATTTGTCACAATCCCTTGAGGTAGTAGCAGTCCTTGTCCTCGTGTCCAGACTTTTCATAGAAGTGTGGCAGTAAACCCGAAGGGGGCATTCCTGTGGAGGGTGCCCTGGAGAGCGGCACGAGCTGCACCAAACCATAGCCTTAGTCTCCTGCTGAGATTTGAGCTCTTCTAGCTCGTGCTTGATTTGTTCCAATGCCTCGTGATGTGGAGGCTTCTCCTGTCTAAGAGAGAAGGACCTCTCCTCTTGAAGAGCTCACTGTAACTTTAGGGCTTCCAGTTCCCCGCGTAAAGAAGTTAAAGGATCAGAAGGACTTTCCAAAAACACTGAAGGGGTCTCTACCTGAGGAGAGTTGGTGAACAGCTTCCTAGCTCCCTCTATCCTAGTAGCAGCCGCGACAAACTCCTCTAGAGTGGCATTGGGTCGGAGACTCTCTCGGAGTTTTTGCTGAGAAGTTTTCGGAAGAGCCTTCTCCACCCACTTCTTAACCATAAATTCACTGGGTTGCTAGGGGAGCTTGGCAACCAGAGACTTGGTTTTAGTCATAAGTTCTACAAAAGTCTCCTCTGGCTGGAGCACCATGTTGGCCAACTCATCCAAAACCTTCTCCTGGTAGTCACCTGGCCTGAATGCTGCACAGAATTGTTGTCTTAAAGCTGCCCAGGTTGCAAAATGGTTCTCTGCAAACTGATTGTACCATTTGTCTGCTAAGCCATCCAAGGTAGATGGAAAGAGTACCAAATAAGCATCTTCTCTGTTAAGACCACGACCCTACAGAGAGATACAAACCTTCTTGCATGGTCGTCTACATCTTCTGAAGAGAGTCCCTCGAAGGTAGAAAATTTGATGTTTACCTTGGCCAAAACACTGGCCAACGCCTCCATGGCCTCTTGCTCAGGAGCCTGTTGCTCAATAGCTTGCTGTAACAAAATGGGGGAGAGCTTCACTGGGGAAGGTGATCTGGAAGATGTCGAACTTGATGGAGGAATGGACGAGGCTGTATGTGGAGGTATGGGTGATGAGGTTGGTGGACTTCTACCAGGTACAAAGGGTTGACGCCTTCTGTTGTAGTACTTCAGAGGACTTAGTAGTGCGCTTTGACGCTCAAATGACCGCCTTCTATGTGTCATGCAATGACCACAAACCCGACCAAACTTTGGGCAAGAAGACCTTTAACTGCTTTTACTGGATGAAGACAGGTCTAAACTCTACTAGACCAGGCAAGTGGCTAGACCCCGTCTAGACTAGGGACGAGGAGGGCTGGACGAGGGACGAGGAGGGACTAGACCAAGGACGAGGAAGGCCTAGACCAGGACGAGAGAGGACCAGACAGGACCAGACCAGCAGGCTGCACAGTGCAAGGCAAAGTAGGCGGAACCAACTAGCTTCACGATTTGTATCTCAACAGAGTGAGACTTCAGTTGAGGTCCCACCGTGATTGCAAAAAATGAGAGCACCTTTAGCACGGATAATGTGCCGTGCTCTTTACAGTGGGTGCTCCTCAGTGCAGTGTGCGTGACAATCTCACTCAAAACAGACTGAAAACAAAGGAACAATAGAAAATAGACTGAAAACAAAGGAACAATAGACAACAACTGAGCTCACAGAGACAAAATAACAGACCAGAACATATGACTCGACTATCTCAAAGAACTGATACAGACTCTGGCATGGGAGCACACTCAGCTCCAGCCCAGGACTCACAAGTACAATGGGGGTGTCGAGGCTCAGATGTGCAGGGATGGTGAAGACGTGCTGTGTGTATAGACTCGCTACTCAAAAACGACGACGCTGGACCCAACAGCTACTACTTATATGTACCACCATAAAGAGCCACCAACGGCTCATAAATGTCAGCCATCTAATCTATCTCCAAACTGAATGGTGGTGACCTGGCTACGATGTTCACTAGACCAGTCCGTATCTCACACTGCCACGTGTCACTGCCCAGCCCAGAGAGTCCGTCCAGTGTGAACCAGCCTAGACCAACTGTACTAACTGTGTGTCCTATGAAAGTGACACTGTAGCGTGCTACAATATGCAGCATCACGCTTTGGACCATGTGGAAGGCTCCTTGTGCCCACATTCTGGGCTCTCAGTCCTCCCCTACGTTCACTGTTTTGACAACCATTTAGATAGAGCTGCTGTATACTCTTCGCAGTGAGTGGGATTCTTCAGCCGGCTCCTCTAGGGCAACGGAGCAGCATTAATGCGTCTTTCTTCAGAGACGAGCGAGATCGTCACATTGAGATCATGGCCACATCACATGGCATTATGCACCTCCACAGTGGTTCCTTTTACATTCATCATATAGGCCACCTTGATGTATATATGGTTCACACCTTGTTAGCCCACTTTTGTACTTTCTTGGGGTGGTAGGCCATTGTGCATCTCGAGAGGGCTCTCATGTACACACACACACACACACACACACACACACACACACACACACACAGAGAGAGAGAGAGAGAGAGAGAGAGAGAGAGAGAGAGAGAGAGATGAAAATGAAATGAAATGCTATAGGCCAAAATGACCTATGAGATCACAAATTTACAACATGATGTAAATTAATACAATGTCTGGGTACCAAAAATAAAGAAAAGTTACTGAAAAGTATACTATAAAAAACCCTAACTATTGAATGTAGGGGGCATGAGTGGGGGCTATGAGTAGGGAGGTGGATGTGGTGAGTGAGGACTGATATAATAGCTGATACAAAAGCTGGTACAAGGCTAATGTTGATACAAGAGCTGATATAGGAGTGATACAAGGGTTGATACAAGAGTGGGAAGGGTATACAATCCTCATCTGGATCACATGAGGTCCATCGTCGATCGCTGGCGGATCTCATCAATCTTGTGAGGATTAGTGGTGTTAATCCTATAAGTAAGACTTGAGACTTCATACTTAAGATCAAACTGAGACTCAAGAGATTGAATGTGTGTTTGATTGATTGAATGAATTGTTGAAAACTGAGTACAATAGGCTCCTTATATAGGAGACGAAGAGACACAAATGAAAAGACGTCGTCGAAGGAGTGTGGCTTTTGGCGAAGAGGCATGTCTCTTGAGCGAAGGTTCGTGACCATCCAAGCGTAGGGGTTCTCCTTGGCATGGCACTTTGCATATTTGCAACTAGGAGTAGATGTAATATTGCATCATAGTCACAACTGTGACATTTCCTCCCATTTAAAATGAGAGCTCATGTCAAAGAAATGACTTTTGATGTTGATAGAACTCGGGAAAAGCATTGAATCTCCAAAAATCTTCAATCTTTGAGTTATCTGAAACCTTTGTCTTGAACCTTTGCTTCTTGCGAAACCTTTTTGCTTTGACTGCTAAATCCCGTGTCATTGCATTATTCAAAGACTTTTTAGAGGAATCTGGCATAATCAGGTTGACTGCAACAAGAGATTGATCTTCAAAATTCTTCATGTGATGCATAGTAGTCTCGTACGGTCCCGTACGTTTTGTACGCGTACGATGATGTGCGGTACTAAACGAACTAAAAAAATTTATGATGTACGATGACGTTATGTACGTTCAAATTTAAAAAAACAAATAATTCTCAAGTCTAAGGGCCTAAGGCTTAGACCTTAATACTTACTTATAGAAACTTGACATTTGTATAGATTACAAGTTAGTAGTTACAATACTACAATGTAAACAGTCAAGACTCAAAGATTAAAGAGAATGAGCATTACATAAACCAAAATGATCATTGAAATTTGATAAGTAGAGACCAAGTGGCAAGGGCTACAAAGTACTCAAAAAGTGGCAAGGGATACAAAAAAGTGGGGGGACCAAGTGGCAAGGGCTAGTAGCTACAAAGTACTCAAAAAGTGGCACACCAAAATAGAGAGACTAAATAGTAAAGTCACTAGTTACTAGTGCTCTCATCATCTTCCTCATCTTCCTCTTCTCAGCCTTGCTCATCAACATCATCCTCTTCCTCACAAGAGTCGAAGGATGACGGCTCATAATCTCCATCACTAATGAGGTTGCCTTCATCATCATACTCTGGCTCTCGAGGCTCTCTATCCTCCATAGTGATGGCCGACGCACAAGAGCGGCTTCCGGAGCCTCGTCGCACATAGGTCCTAGGAGCCTCCATGGGTGTTGTTGATGCTTTGCCTCTACCTCTTGTAGCCCTGGCCCCTCTGCCTCTTGTAGCCGATGTAACTCCATGGATGACGACCTTCTTGCGTGATCGTGTGCGAGAAACCCGGCGATCAATCTCCTCAAGCTCCAAGTAGAGCTCACGAAAAATCATTTGCTCCTCAGGGTCTTGCTCTTTATTGACACTCTTTAGAGTGTCAATCGTAAGTGTGAGCTCATCCACGTTGACCTATTTGACATTTACAACATTGGACAATGAAAACATAATTAGTATATTCAAACTAATTAAAGACTAGAGTATAGAAAATGGAGTGAGTCGTGATTATAATTTATAATTTATACCTGTCGAGCCATAGACATCTCATGCATAGAGCGCAACATACGTAAATTGGAGCAACAATAGATAAGTCGCTCTAATTGCTTCGTTGAGAGCTTGTTTCAGATTTTGGTGTGGATGAGGGAGTATGCGGACCAATTACGCTCACATGCTCCCGATGAGCAATCCTAAAACACATCAAGAGAGGCGTAAGCTATAAGAGACTATAGTTGAAGAGATTAAGCACAAAATGTAAAAGTTTGAGGCTTGTCGCTTACTTGGCCAAGAACCCTCAAAGCAAGTCGTTTGAAAGTAGGCAATTGATAGCCAAAGCTCTCCCACCAAAATAAAGGCTTCACCAAGGATTGCCGCTTCCAACATAAGTTGGAAGTAAATGCGGTGCCTCGTTGGTCGCTATAGTTGATTAGCTCTTGGAGAAATGCTCCAATGTCCTCTTCTTTTAGCACCTTAAAGAGGTAATTGTTGCGCTCCTCAATAAGCTCTTGATTTGCAAAGAGTTCGGGCTTCTTGTAAGCCGGATGCAAGAGAGCTGCAAAGTAATGGATAGGTCTCTTCATCCAATCCCACCGCTCTGTGATTAGGAGGAGAATGTCGTCTCTCTTGGGAGAGTCCTCGAGGTAATCACTACAAGAAGAGAGAGGAAATGTACTAAGTAGAGAAACAAGCATGTAGAATTTAGATATATAGAGAATGTATCATGTAATATATTTATGTAATAATAAATATGTAGTTATAACCGTGTTCCATCGGGAGCCCCATCTAGGATTGTAGACTTCTCAATCTCCTTGTAAGCTTCCTCCATGAAGTGCCATAGAAGCCCAATAGTTGCCCCTTCCATGTCGGTCATGCGGAGAGCCTTGTACAAGGGCAAGATCGCAACGACAAGACCCTTAATTTCTTGCCAAAACTCCTCCCGCAAGCAAAGCCGTTGGATGGCTTTTGCATCTTGTTGTGAAGCGGCGGACTCTCCATTCATCCACTCCTTAAACTCATCGGAGACCATGGTCTTTTGTATTTTGTTTTGCACATCATAGAGCCGCTCTAGAAGTAGCCACATGGCGGCAAAGCGAGTGGCCGATGGCTTCTTCAACTCAAGGTCGGAGTATGTGCGGTAAATGGCAAGCACCCTCACTTTGCCATTGATGAAATTGATGATGGAGAGTGCTTAGTTGAGGATATCTTTCACCCAACCTAGCTCCCCTATGTCTTTAAAGAGAAGGTCAAGGCAATGAGAGGCACATGGAGTCCATACTATGGATGGAAATTCCTTCTCTAGCCTCTTACTCATTGCCTTGCAATTTGAAGCATTGTCGGTAATCACTTGCACGACATGCTCCGCACCAACCTACACAAGAGGCATTTGTGACAAGAAGAGTTAAAACTTAAAAATTAAAACATAGGACTCATTGGCAATTGCTCAAGACATAAAGGCTCGATTTACGGTTTTACCTCAAGAATGGCTTGGCGGATGTGCTTCCAAATGAATGCCCCGGTCACTTTCTTCCCTCTTGAACCCGCATCCACCGCCCGCAAGAAGTACGTGCCAAGAGGACAAGAAACAAGAATGTTGATGATGCCCCTCTTTTTGCGGTCGCTCCATCCGTCGGAGAGGATAGAGCATCCATACTTTGCCCAACCCGCACGTACGGGCTCAAGTGACTTGTCAATCCTTGCCCTCTCTTCATCAAGCTTCTTTGTTCTCATGTCGTGGTATGACACACCCGTCCACCCTTCGCGTGGACCAACCGCCGCAATTGCTATGATCATCCTCTTCCATCGCTCCAACCGAAGAATGTTGAAGGAGAGATTGCATTCAATCACCGTGCGGGCAATCTCTATTTCCGCGATTCTTTGTCTCTCCTTGAGGAAAGACAAGGGGCTGGAGCATCCACCCACCGATTTCGCAAGAGAAGTTTGCTTTGCAATCTTTGGAGGCCGGCCACCATCACTTGAAGACCCCTTGGACTTCTTGGACTTCTTGGAGGAGGCACTACCATCACATGAGGCCGCGGTGGCACCGGTAGCCATGGACATAGTTGGAGAGGCCTCTTCCTCCGAATCGGAGCTATCAACATCCGGCGACACGAACTCATCCGAGGTGACTCTACCCTTGCGTGTCTTCAATGGAAGATACTTTCTCTTGCATTCCGCAAGGATATCTTCGGGGATATTAGGACATGGCCCCGCTTGTCCTCCCATCTTTGTCAAGTGGATGATGAGACGGGTGACGGAAGAGGTCATACCTTTTGGGCAATATTTGCACCACCACTTGCAAGAGTTTTGCTTGCCCCCCAGCCGCTCAAAATATCGGCAATGCTTCTCAAAGGCTTCATGAAGAGGAGGCGGTATTATGTAGTATGTAGCTAGTAGCTACTAGCATGATGTATGATGTATCATTGAAGGAGATGGACGGTAGACCCAATGGAGACTCGAGAGCTTGAGCCCACTTGAGAGCTTCAATGGAAGCACATGGATGATGAGAGGCTAGAGCATTGAGAGGCTTAGGGCTAGAGCTTGTACAATGTAGCTTGTAGTTGTAGGTTGTGTTGGATAACAAAGGGGAAGGGTTGCTTAAATAGGAAGAGCCTAGAGGAAGAGCATGTGAGCAATGGGCATTGGGCAATAAGCATGGCAATGGCCCATGGGCAATGGGCATTGCATTTGGCTTCAAAACTGCTCGTAAACGGCTCCAAAAGGCCTACACAGTGGACGTTGCAAACGGTCAAAAAACTGCCGAAAAAAATGGCCGGACGGAACGAATGGAACGAACGGGACGGGACGGGTCCGGTTGGACGGAACGATAGGTTCCATTCGACGTACGAAAACTACCCTGATGTGATGTAAGATTTCTGGTCCAAAATCTTCCAATAATTGTAAAATATTTGGTGAAGAGGAAATCTTCTCAAGGCACTCTTCAAATGGGGTAACTTCAACTTTAGTAATCACTGGAGAGGATTTTGGCTTGAGAGTGTAATCATCGTTCAATAACGAATCTCAAAATTCTTCAGAAACTGCCACTTCATGACTTGCAATTGGCATATCATCATCCAACAAAGAATCAAAGAAAGCATATTCGTCTTCAGACTCAAAATCTGCAACCATGTCCTTATCTCTGTCTGATAACAAAGTATCACTTGGAAAAACTTATCAATAATAATTTTTGGATCTGCATCGGAGATCATATTTGCTTCATAATCCATTGTATCATGTTGTTTGACTTGTACACGTGAGGCTTGAATCACTCGTTCCGCATGATAAAGCCCGTGTATAGTCAGTTCACGTTCATCTTTGAACAAATTAATAGTATGTCCTTGAAAGCTAATTGCTGGATCGTACTGGAAGAACCAATGCTGACCAAGAATCATGTCGTAGTAAGATAAAGGCATGACTTCGAAATCTAGTTGATCTGCATAGTTTTGTATATCGAACTGAAAACGTCGAATTGTCTCATCACAAGTCAAAATTGATCCATCTGCTAATTTCACATCATATAAATGAGATGTCTTCTGAGTTGGCAACCCAAGCTATCGAACTATCTGAGTGCTCACGAAATTATTCGAGCATCCGTTGTCTGTCAAAATATTGATGGAACGACCTTTGAGAGTTCCAAGAAGGCTCAGAACTCGCTTTGAGAGAGGCTCCAAAACTGAAGAATTGCACTGAGCATGCTTCATAAGAATAGTCGTATCCTCTGAGGCATGAATTGTGTTGACCACAGATTTTCCTTTATCTTGAGCAGAAGCTGATTGTTCAACATTCGATGATGTTTTCGCGTTGGAATTTCTTTTCAAATTAAATGGATTTGGTCTCTTTGGACATTGATACCATCTATGGTCACCACTGCAAATTGTACATAACCCTTCCTTCTTTGAAGTCGAAGATGCATTTGAGGAAGAGCCTTGCTGAGAATTGGAACGCCAATCTTGAGAAAAATCACGTCCTTTACCATGATCAAGTGGAGCATTTGAAGGAGATCTGCTTTGAGATTGTCTATCTTGAGAGTACAACCTTGAAGTTGACTAAGGTGCTGTGGCTTGCTGTCTGAACGGAGATTGTTGCTGTTGACTTTGGCTATAACTTTCTCTGCGATCGTGTTGTGAAAAGCGAGCGCTATTTGAAGATCTGTCACAAGGGAGAAAATTCCATGCACGGCGCCGATTATCGCCAAGATGCTCCACATAGGCAATTGCAGCATCCAAGATGGTAGGGTTGTATTTGTGCACATCGTCCTTCAGGTTGGGTTCGAGTCCGTCGATAAAATTGTGACGTTTATCAGAGGGACTAAGAGTCTCTATCTCTAGAGTTAGCCTTTGGAACTTTGTGATGTACGCGGCCAAGGAACCTGTCTGGCTCAGGCGGCGAAGAGAGGACCGGGCATGAAAATCCGCATTGGCAGGCTTGAACGCTTTGTGAATAGCATGCCGGAATTTATCCCAAGAAGGTGTGTGTTTACCATCAGCAACCTGTCGTTGCCACCAAAGAAATATTGCGTCTTTGAGCAGAGAACTAGCAAGTGCAAATTTTTTACTCTCGACCAAGTTCTTGTTGGACAAGTAGACCTCCATTTTGAATAGCCATTGGTCCAGCACGCGCTTGTCGCGGCGACTATTATAAGGCTCGGCCAGTTTAACATCAAGCTTCTTCTTCTGTGCAGCATTAAAAGTTTTATAAAGTAATTGAAGTTCACGATTGTCTACCTCTTCAGTTGGATCTGGTTTGTTTGGTTCGTCCACTGAAGCTTCGGAAGAAGGTGTTGAATCAGCATGTGTAGTCCGAGAAGTTGTAGGACGATTTCGGGAATCGTTTTGCGTCTGCATCTGATCCAAACGAGTGTGTAGTGATGTGAGACTTGTGGAAAGTGTGGCCATCTGCTCTTTGATGAGAGTAAGGGCATCGTCAGATTGACCACCTCCGTCCTAAGAATTCGGCATGGTTATGCCTCAAAGGGAATAACGAACAGGTGCAGGAGCATGTGCTTGGACGGGTACTTCGGGAGCAGAAAACTATGTTCGGAACGAGTTCTGGCTCTGGAGTATCCGGGATTATGATCTCTTCACGTTCCTACAGAACCTCTTCGGGAATCTCGTTCATGTATGAGAGGTAGAGAGTAGGTGCAGGCAGTCCGTCGTCAGCCATCATGCGCACACAAGGAGGTTGCCAGAAACTTCAGCGCTGAAAAAATGCAGAAGATCATTCGAAGTGGTTGCCAAGAGCATCCACGCTGCAGATCGTTAAAAGGGGCGATTGCTTTGAAGTTGTTGGGTTATTTATTTATTTTTTAACTTTCACCAATGGGTGCCCATTGAGTTAATAAGTTGGGCGGCCGGCCAAATGAACTTACAGGTTGGCCACTTAATAACAAGATCACTGGCTGATAAGTGGGTTAAAAAAAAACTATACGTTGCTGCTTAAATGTCATGCGTAGACTTTTACGAAGAGCCAGCGTTGGGCTGCATCGATCGATGAAGAGGCGCAAGGCTGAAGGGCACGCTAGGAGAAGGGGCATACTCCAGGGCCGGGAATCTCAAGGGGGTGTGACCCTTCATCTGCAAGAGGTGCAACCCTTCGGAGAGGTGCATGCCAGGATTGGCACCTATTCATGTGAAGAGGTGTTGTTCTCCTGTGAAGTGTCCAAAGATTCGAAAGGGTGCCAGTCGATGAAGAGGTGCTACCCTTGTACGCGAAGAGACACCACTCGATGAAGAGGCATACGTCGAGAATTTCAGCAGATATGGTGCATACACACATCTCCTTCTCTTTAGTTATTAATGTATTTAAAAGAGAGGGTTTCGGATTACCTCATACTTGTCTGTGTGTATTCCATCTTTTTGCTGCTTCCATGCAACTCCGGGAGAGGGTAGAGTGTAGCGGCAAGGGTGAGAGGCTCACAACCTTCGAGTCCCGGATTTTTTTTTTCTCTGATACCACTGTGAGGATTAGTGGTGCTAATCCTATAATTAAGACTTAAGACTTCATACTTAAGATCAAACCGAGACTCAAGAGATTGAACGTGTGTTTGATTGATTGAAGGAATTGTTGAAAACTGAGTACAATAGGCTCCATTATATAGGAGACGAAGAGACACAAATGAAAAGACACGTCTCATGGTGAAGAGACGCGATTTCAGACGTAAAGAACACATCCTTTCGGTGAAGAGCTGCAACCATTGGACGAAGAGTCGCACCCATAGAGCGAAGGGGTGTGACCAGTCGTCGAAGGAGTGTGGCTTTTGGCGAAGAGGGATGTCTCTTGAGCGAAGGGTCGTGACCATCCAAGCGTCCGGGTTCTCCTTGGCATGGCACTTTGCGTACCTGCAACTAGGAGTAGATGTAATATTGCAACATAGTCACAATCGTGACAAATCTCCTTCATGGTCAGTAATTTGACCGGGCGTCGTGCATGTCGGGCCAGGGTGATCGGAATCCACTGATGTAGCCTCCGACGATGTTGTGTAGGCCTCCTCAGCCGTGGGCGTTTGGATCTCCCTAGCTCGGTCGCTCGATCAATCAACGTGCCTCTCATGTGAGGAGAATGTGAGCTCTACTGAGGCGGCTACTCCTCTGGCTGTCCAGTGTCCTTTCTAAAGCAGTCTGTGATCCGTCTCTGAGACTGGCTAGCCTCTCCTCTCATCAACTTCTCTTGGTGTTTGTGTAGCATAGCGAGAACAGTCCCAGACATCTCTGGTCCTCATATCCCATGACTCTAGAAAGCGGTCCAAAGCCCTTTCTAAACATGCAATGGAAGCGGCCTCGTATCTCATAGTAAACTGGGCAATGGCATATGTAGTGCAACTTTGTCTCAGACTCCATGTGACATAGGGGACATGTCCTGGCCTCTGCTGATACTCCGCTGTATCTTCCAGTCTCAACCCGAAGTTGGTGTAAGGGAGTGTGTATCTGGCCAATAGCACACCGTATCCAATGAGATAAGTTGGTGTCCATGTATCTGGGCCTCGTCACAAAATCATCCTCAGTGAGCTGGAGAAGATGCTCTCTATAGAAAGCCATCTTTGTGCCTTTGCTGATACTCCGCTATATCTGCGAATCTCGACCCGAAGGTGGTGTGAGGATGTGCATATCTGGCCAATAGCACACCGTATCCCATGAGATAAGTGGGTGTCCATGTATCTGGGCCTCGTCACAAAACCATCCTCAGTGAGCTGGAGAAGATGCTCTCTATAGAAAGACATCTTTTGCCTAACTCTTGTGTTGGTTGTATCCAAGTCCTCCTAGTATCCAGCTGAATCAGGTCCTGGCGGATGAGCCTGGTGATCTCGGAATGTGTAAGAGTCAAAGAGGGGGCATCCAATGAGTACTGGAAGGGGGGCAATGTGTCCATGCTGAATCCATGCAACTCAAACCATGATGTCATCTCCCCATACTAGCATGTCGTATCTTCCTGCATAGCTAACTGTCAAGAGGACTCAAGTGCTAAGTGGGCATATCTATCTTTGGGGAGGTCCCACAGACGGTGTATAAAGGAGACTGATCTGGTACGTGCCTCAACCACTAGTGGGGGGGCAGCTAGCTCTGCTCGAATAATGTCATGTGCTGCTGAAGCCTTGGCTCTAATAAGCCGTGCGATCATAGAGACCAAAGGCTTCTCCATGCCTCCATATCCATCAGTGAGGGCCTTCCTCCCATGATGGTCCATAGAAGGTCCCCATATCTGAACTCCATAGAGCAATGCGGAAGCCACCAGAGTGTCAAAACGCTAGAGCTTCGTTCGAGGCTCCTGAAACTGAATTTGTGAACACATCCTCTCCCATCCTCCCAATGCTACATAGGCTCTGGTTAATCTAGTCTCTGCTGCTCTCCTCAATGAAAATATAGGCCCACTAAAGATCACCCCAAGGTAAGTGTAAGCATCCGTATACTCCACTGTCTCATGACCGTATGTGAATGCTAGTGCTGATCTCCTAATCCACTGTCGGGTGGTGCTAAACACCATAACCTTGGTTGTACCAAGGTTGATAGATAAACCACTGTCGTGGGCAAACCTGTGCAATGCATCCAAGTGACGCTACATCCCCTCTAGAGAGTCAGATCAACACAATATCATCAACATATAATAGTAGTGGGATCCATGTCCCTGCCAACTGTGCACCTCTGTCGCCATCTCTCTCAATGTAATGAGAACCTCATCCACATACATACCAAATAATGTAGGAGAGAGCAGGCATCCCTGTTTTACCCCGATAGTGGAGAACTAAAGTAGATAACCCCTCTGTAGTGTGTACATGTCCCACTACTGACCTGTATAGTGCCATGATCCGCCAAATCAGCTCTATGGGCACTACCATCTCCTGCAGTCTGCGCATCAAGCTAGCTCTGCGCACTGTGTCAAATGCTTTGCGGACGTTCAAAAAGCTGCAATTGATCCATCTCCCATGTAACCTGCCCTCCTCAATAATGGCTGTAAGTGTCAGGATGTGGTCAAGAGTAGAAAACCCTCTCTTGAACCCTGCGTGCCCTGCAGCTCGTACACCCTCCCCCTCTGCCCATCTACTCAGCTGCTGCTGTTCAAGAATGGATGCATACGATTGTGCCAATGTGTGTCCAATCACGATAGTGCAATAATTCCCAAGCTCCATAGGTGCTCTTGACTTGAAGATAGGCACAATAGTGGATAAGCTCCGAGTATCAGGCAGGCCCTTGCACATGGCACGATTGGCTGTCCAAGCATTGTGCAATTGATCCATCTCCCATGTAACCTGTCCTCCTCAATAATGGCTCTTTAAGTGTCAGGATGTGGTCAAGAGTAGAAAACCCTCTCTTGAACCCTGCGTGCCCTGCAACTCGTACACCCTCCCGCTCTGCCCATCTACTCAGCTGCTGTTCAAGAATGGATGCATACAATTGTGCCAATGTGTGTCCAATCACGATAGTGCGATAATTCCCAAGCTCCATAGGTGCTCTTGACTTGAAGATAGGCACAATAGTGGATAAGCTCCGAGTATCAGCAGGCAGGCCCTTGCACATGGCACGATTGGCTATCCAGGCATTGTGTACAAAGATGATGCATACTGGCCCAAGGCCTTTGTAGAAGTGATGGTAGGAGAGCGGGAGTGCTCATGGAAGAGTCGCCATGCCTCACCTGTGTAAGGTGCAACGGATGTGAATGTTTAACTTTGCTAAAGATGAGTGCTCCGAATTGTGCTCAAGGGTTCCTTTTACTTACGGAAGGGAGAGCCTTCCGTTCCTTTAGTGAGAGAGTCCAATGATCACAAACAAAATGGGTAAACACTGTGCATGAAGGTACTGAGACTGAGAGAGAGAGAGAGAAGAATACGACACCAGAATGTTGTCAAACCCTCCTCCAAAGGCCCCACTTTCTTGTTACCATATACATGTGGTAGTGATGTGTGTGAACACACTAGGACCGTCGGGGCATTTTTTCCCTCTTTAGGAGGTTTTTTCCCCCGTGCATTGTATATACGCCCATCACTCTAGGGCTATCTATCTTTCCATTGCACACTAAGTAACACACTCTCTATTGTGTGCCTTGAGCTTCCTTCGTCTTCTCCAAGCTGTGTGTGTTTCTCTACAACCCTAATTCCAACAATTGGTATCAGAGCAGGTCACGTCCTCCCGGGCTTAGTCGCGAGCTGCTCCAGCACACGCCTGCTCACCTTCTCCGATTTCAGTGAGCTTTGGCGAGCGTTCTGATTTGGGCTCATTTCGGCATCCGTTTCCACTACAGGCAGTACTGCACAGGCTATTTCGTCATTTTGTGCAGAATTTCTGTCAGTGCCGTTTTCTGCATAACAGGTGCCTTACAGTCTTCTACGGTTTGTGCTATATAGCACAGGTTGTTCCCGCTCCGTTTCTCCTATTTTCGGGCAGTTTTCACATCAGGTGCAACATTTATCATGGCTGACAACAACACAGATGTGTTCAAGATGTTTGCTGCTGAGGACAGGTTGGATGGGGACAACTACCCTATGTGGGCTTATATGATGCAACATGTTCTTGTGTCAAAGGGTGTCTGGAACATTGTGCAGGGCATTGATGTACGCCCTGGTTCTGAGGATGTAGGCGATGTTGAGGATGTTGCAGGTCTTGCTGCAAGGATTGCAGCTGTTAGAGTTGTTTTGCCTACGGCAGAACAAGCTCGTTGGGATGTTAAGGATGCACAGGCTCATGCATTGATTGCGTTGTCTGTGAAGCGCACCATTGTTCCTCACATCCGTTCTGCAAAATCTGCAAAACAGGCTTGGGATATTCTAGCAGGTCTTTATGCAAGCCGCAATGAGGCTAAAATTGCTTTGCTGCGTAAAGAGCTGGAGTCGAAGATTATGCATGAGGAAGATGATATGGACACTTTCCTTGCTAGTGTCAAGGATATCAATGAGCAGCTTATTTCTGCAGGTGAAGTCATTTCAGACAGTTCCCTTGTGCAGACGGTTCTTGATGCCTTACCAGATTCCTACCAGACATTTGCTAGTACTTGGAGACTGATGACCCAAGGAAATCCTGAAGTTGTCAAGTTTGATGCATTATGCACATTGCTGTTGCAAGAGTCACTTTCTAGAAAAAACAGGACTAGGCAGCGTGCAGTTGAACAGGCCTTTATTGCTTCTCAAAGAAAGGGTGGTAACAGTAATGCAGCCACTTCTTATGGTTCTGCTGCGAGTGGCAAAAATTATGTTCCTAATGCTTCTGCTAGCAGCAATTCGTCTGGAAATTCTGGTGATAAGGGCAAAAAGAAGATGCGTTGCCATTATTGTAAAGCCAATGATCACTTGATCAAGTCGTGTTCTAAGTTGAAGGCCAAAGAGGCTAAGAAGAAAGAGGGTGGTTCCACTGCAAATGCTGGTTCCACTACAAATGCAGCCATTGTTGAGTCTTCTGTGAAAGGAGACTGTGTTGCTGATGTTGATGCAGAATGGGCTTTCAGCGCAGAGTGCACTTACAATCCTGCTGTCCATGATGCATGCTTGTCAGATGCTGCAGATTTACATGTGTGGTATATCGACAGTGGTGCTACAAAGCACATTACCTCACATCGTGAATTGTTTACCTCTCTCGAGTCTGTCCCTCATGGGAATTCAGTTACTTGTGCCAACAACGCCTCTTATCCAGTTCAGGGAGTTGGAAAGATTGTGCTCACTGCTGCTAATGGCAGTTCCTTCACACTTGTTGATGTACTTTATGTACCTGGGATCAAGAAGAATCTCTTGTCTGTATCCGCACTTGCTAGACGTGGACTTGTAGTCAAATTTGTGGATGACAGATGTACAGTTCATGATCTCAGTTTTGGTGATGAAATTGTTGCATCTGGGCTTTTGTGCCGTGGGCTGTATAAGCTCACTTTGTATGACAAGTGTGGACAAAATTTTGCAAATGCTGTTGCAGATTCAAGGGCTATTTCAGATGCAAAACTTTGACATGCACGTTTTGGTCATCTGAAGTTTGCCAGTTTGCTGCGTTTGCAAAAATCTGATATGGTTGCTTCTTTGCCACCTCTTGAAGCACCTGTCAAACATGTTTGTGAGGGCTGTATTTTGGGTAAGATGTAGCGCTCTAAATTTCCAAAGGATGGTTCAGTTTGGGCCACATGCAGGTTGCAGCTTGTGCATAGTGATGTTTGTGGGCCCATGCAAACTCCGTCCTTGGGCAATTACCTGTACTTCGTGACTTTCATTGATGATTACTCCAGGCATGCACGGGTATTTCCGCTTAAAGCGAAGTCCGAAGTTTTTATGTGCTTCAAACAATTTCTGGCTATGGCTGAAAATGTCTCGAAATGTACTATGGGCACCCTCCGTTCCGATCGAGGGGGGGAGTATATGTCTCATGAATTTAATGCATTTCTGGCTAGTCGTGGGATAAAACACCAATGTACAGTGCCTTATACGCCTCAGCAAAATGGTGTTGCTGAGAGGAAAAACAGGTCACTGACGGAAATGGCACGATGTATGGTCAAAAGTCAAGCTTTACCGCATTCTTTTTGGCTTGAGGCCATCATGTGTGCCACTTATGTACTTAACAGGTGTCCTACGAAAGCTTTGCAGTCTATTACTCCATATGAAGCATGGCATGATAGAAAGCCTTCTATTGAGCACATGCGTGTTTTTGGCTGTTTGGCATACGCTTTGGTGCCACAAGTGCAGCGCAGAAAATTGGATGATAAGGTTGTCAAATGTATTTTTGTTGGTTATAGTGCTGAAAGCAAAGGTTACAGGTTGTATCATCCGCAAACAAAACGTATTCTGGTTTCTCGGGATGTAGTGTTTGTGGAAGATTCTGTTCAGCCCTTGCTGTCATGTACTAGAGACAGTAATGTAAGCTAACAGGACATTTATGACACTTTGTTGCCTCTTTTTAGTGGTGGAAATACGAATGTAAGTTCCAATGAGGCAAATGTACAGCCTATGGGGGTTTCTGAAAATGTTTTAGATCAGCCTATTACTGATGCAGATGTACATGATGTACTTGATGAGGAAAGGGCTGAAAATGAGCAGGCTAGAGGTATGCCAAAATGGCCGGTGCACACTTTGCGTGACAGTAAATTGGATGCACCTTTGTCTAGTCGTACTCGTTCAGGCTCTCGCCATGCATCTTATGCATCAGATTGTTATGCTTTGGCTGTGTCTAGTTTACATGATGTTGAGGAGCCTCTGTCTTTTGATGAAGCACAGAATTCAAAAAATTGGATGGCTGCCATGCAATCAGAATATGATGCACTTATAGAAAATGACACATGGACTTTATGTGATTTGCCTCCTGGCAAAAAGGCCATTGGTACAAAGTGGGTTTACAAGTTGAAACGCAAACCGGATGGTGAGATCGATCGCCATAAGGCTCGACTTGTTGCAAAGGGTTATGCACAGCAAAAAGGCATAGATTATGAAGAGACTTTTGCTCCCACTTGTCGTATGCCTACTGTGCGTTTTCTATGTGCATTGGCAGCTCATTTTGGTTGGGATGTACATCAATCAGACATTGTTACTGCTTTCTTGAATGGTGACATATTTGAGGAAGTTTATGTAACGCAGCCTCGCGGTTTTGTCATAAAAGGACAAGAGGACAAAGTGTGCAAATGTAACAAGGCTTTGTATGGGTTGAAGCAATCTCCTCGTGCTTGGTATGAGAAAGCTGACACTCATTTGGTCAAACAAGGCTTTCGTAATAGTCCAACAGAAAGCACATTGTATGTAAAGCGTGAGGGTGATGTATTTCTCATCGTGGTTCTTTATGTTGATGATTTGCTGATCACTGGACCAAATGAGAGACATATTGCTGAATTTAAGGCTGATTTGAATGCTACTTTCAAGATGAAAGATTTGGGGCTGTTGCATCATTACTTGGGTATACAGTTTAAGCAGTGTGATGGTGGTATTGCCTTGTGTCAGAAAAGTTACATAGAGACATTGCTATGTAAGTTTGGACTTGAGGATTGCAAACCTATTGCCGCTCCCATGGAAACAGGTTTGAAGTTGAGTCTACATGATGCTGGTGATCCTGCTGATGTCACTCTTTACCAAACTGCTGTTGGTTGCCTCATTTATGTATGCAACACGAGGCCGGATATTCAGTTTGCAATCTCACAGGTCAGCAGATTTATGCATAGCCCAGGGTCTAAGCATTGGCAGGCTGTCAAGAGGATTTTCCGCTACCTTAGTGGCACTTTACATCTTGGCTTGTTTTATCCCAAGGGGGGATCATTGCCGCCAGACTTACATGCTTTTTCGGACTCAGATTGGGCTGGTTGTTTTGACATGAGAGTGTCCACAAGTGGTTTTTGTTTCATGCTTGGCAGTTCATGTATATCATGGTTGAGCAAGAAGCAACCTACTGTGGCCACTTCGAGTTGTGAGGCTGAGTACAGGGCAGTCTTCACAGCTACGGTTGAGTGTGTATGGCTCAGACGCCTTATGGCTGATTTGGGTGTTGGACAGGACATTGCCAACACTATCTACACTGACAGTCAGAGCGCATTGGCAGTTGCGAGGAACCCAGTTTTTCATGCTCGCACAAAGCACATTGAGGTGCATTACCACTATGTCAGGGAGAGGCTCTCAGCAGGAGAGATCAGCTTGGCTTATGTGTCAACACAGGACAACCTTTGCATATCTTTTCACAAAGGCATTGTCTCGTGAGAAGCTTGAAGCTTTCCGCAAAGCTTTGGGCTTACTCCCCTTTGTGGACTGATCCTGTCCTCAGGGCATGGCACTTCCCTTTACTCATGTGCCAGCTCTCGTTCACCGCATCACTCCAGGGGGGATTTGTTACCATATACATGTGGTAGTGATGTGTGTGAACACACTAGGACCACCGGGGCATTTTTTCCCTCTTTAGGAGGTTTTTTCCCCCATGCATTGTATATACGCCCATCACTCTAGGGCTATCTATCTTTCCATTGCACACTAAGTAACACACTCTCTATTGTGTGCCTTGAGCTTCCTTCGTCTTCTCCAAGCTGTGTGTGTTTCTCTGCAACCCTAATTCCAACATTTCTATGGCGAGAGCGGTCTACTATTGATTGCACAAATCTCTACAATGCAATGGACTTGCCGACGATGTCGACGACGAGACGACGGGCTAAAAACTGAAAACGCTAAGGGCTGAAATCTGCATATCTTGTATATGCTGAATTCTGACTCTATGTCGGTGACGACGGCTATGATGACGTGCTGAAAACGCAGATGCTGAAATCTGCGAATAGCGGGCTGAATTTGCAAACGCTAGCTGATCTGACCGTGCGGCGAGGATCTGCTGCGGGAAGGTGAGATCTGCATGGTTTGGGGGTTGCGGTACGGAGGCTAACTACTGAAAATGCAAAACGCTGGTGCTAATCTACTGAATTGTCGTCGGAAATTGCAAAATGCTAAGGCTGGTCTGTTGTTCCCAAAACGCTAGGCTGAAAATGGTATCTGCTGCAAAAACGCTAGGGGATCTGCAAACGCCAAGCGGATCTGCAACTTGCAAAAATGCTGAGGCTGATCTGCAGTTGAGAAAAACGCTAGGCTGTTCTTTATGGCTGAAAACGCTAGGTGTTCTGCCGAGGGGGGTCTTGCTGAGAAGGTGCATTGTCAGACTTGTGGTCTCTGCTGCCTCTTCTGCCAGAAAGTGCTAGCGCTAGCTTTTCTTATATACTGACTTGGCCAAATTGCCCTACCCAGTTTCCCAACAAAGTCACTTATTAATAATAAGTGAAAAATGGCTAAAATAGGGAAAATAGGTTCTGTGCATTGTAAAATGCTCTTGATGGATTCTGATGGTAATGCTGATGATCATGCTGTTTGCAACCAGAGGATATGCATCTACTCTAAGTGCCTGGACATGCACGGCTTGCGAACAGACTCACAAAGGTGCCAGAACATTCCTAAGCTAATTGAACTCTTGTCACGAAGTAGCTTGTCCACATGCACATAGGGTTAGATGTGCACGTGACATCCCCTCCTTTTTAAAGTGAGGTACTAGTACCGAACTGTATGGCGTCGAGGGAGATCGCCAACAACATCTGGAATCCTGGAAAGGACTCTTTGCCGGTCCACTCTGATGCGTGGGTCATGCGATACTTGAACTTCATAAAGGTCTGCAACGTGCCGAAAGCGACACAAAGTCATCTGTGGCTGTCTCCAAGCTCCAGCTTTGGCTATAGTTGTGGATCTACCTTCTTGAAGAATCTCCGAGGATGAAAATTCCTGAAACCACTTTCAACACAATAACATGAACATACCCATTCCATGTAAAGTGACTGGAAAAATTCTAGTCTTCTTTAAAGATTGTGTGTGCAATGTAGATGAACATATAGATGGAGTGCCAAACCGTTCATCAAACACACGCAAATGGAATTGAAACTCGTCTTTCTGATCTAAATCTATCAACTGTGGCAAATCCCAATGGAAATGCCGATGCTTGATGCTCAATCCTTCTTGTGCTCTTTCGGATAGTGTGTCATGCCAAGGAAGAGACATGGAATGTGAATTCCTTGGGTGCAAACATTTCATCTTTTCATGAGTAATCCGCATACATCTGTGCTCATTCATGAGTGAATCGTGTTTATCGTACCATATGGCATGCCTATGAAAAGGGATCACATAAGGACGGTGATTACAATACAGGAAACCATCATGAATGAAACACTCAAACAATGCGTGCTGACTAATCATACACACATAATACTTCCCGTGGGGGTTCTTGGGACCTCGACTCGAGAGCCAAGATCGGTTCTTTGTGATTGATCGAATTTGCAATGAGGTTAGCTTCACTAGACAAAGTATCAACTAAACCATCATCCTTGTGAACAATCACATCTTTATCATGCAAATCATCATGTTGGTGAATAATCACATCTTTATCAGGCAAATCATGTGTGTCATGCTTTGGAGAAGACAAGATTGAGAGAGTCTCCTTCTCCTGATTCTTTTCAATCTTCACCTGTACATTAGAAATGAGAGATGAAGAATGAACAACTTTCTCCCCACGAATGACAATGGGAGAGTCACTCTTGGCATTGAAGTGAAAGTATTAGCTACCCAATCAATGAGAGGCTTATGCTCACGAAACCATCGAATGCCTAAAAGCATATCACATCCTGAAAGAGGAGAGACTACAAATTTTCTGCGGAAGGATGCTTGTTGAACAGTGAACAAAACATCAAGGCACTCTTGCGTGATGAGAGAGTCCATACTGGGAGCGAAGCCCGACACCTCGAAAGGAGATGTCTTGCTAACCTCCAAGCAGGCTCTTTCGACAAAAGAGTCACTAATCACATTATGCATACTGCTTGGGTCAAACAATATGTCAAACGTTGACCCGTCACATGACCATAACACTTAATGAGAGACTCATCAATGGGAGAATCATGAGAAACTTGGGTCACACTCGTGTTCTCATTTATTGCATTGACAGAGGATGTGGGGTCTTTAGATTCGCTAGATTCAATCTTAGGACATGTTCTTTTTATGTGACCCTTGATGTGACAATGATAACATCGACCTTCCTTAGAATAAATGCTTTGTTCTTCTGACGTTATGTATCCTCCTAAAATTCCTTGTGCTACTTTTTCATATAGGGTGAGCTTAGGTTTAGCAATTGTGTTAGCTTTACCCTTAGATTCATTTTGTGAGTTCTTTCCTGAGACACTAGATGAAGATTGGTTAGAAGAGTTACCATTCTTACCGTTCTAAGGGTTCTGAGAAGTTTGAGAGGTACTTTGCGAAGTCTTGTTCTCCTTAGGCTTTCCTTTATTGTGCTTCATCTCTTGTGCGAGAGCAATCGCTACCGCCTTGTTGAGATCGATTGGATCGAGGACCTCTACATCAAACTTGATATACTCGTCTAATCCATAAAAAAATGCCTCCTTGCGCTCAGCATCCGATTTTCGTAATTGGGTGCCGAGCTGCAAAACACGATTAGAGAAAGACATAACGGACGTACTATTTTGCTTGAGACCGCGCCAATCGTCCTTCAATCGTGCTAGGTACTGGGGTGGCATAAACCGCGCCTTAGCTTGTCTTGAAAGTCGGCCCAATTGAAGGAAAGGGACGCGTCTTTGTCGGCGGCCTCTAGGTGGGCGGCCAACTGTGCCTCTTGCCATGCGTGGCTCTTCTCTTTCCCGCGGGCGCACCCCTTGGCGGCCTTGCGCTCACACTAAGGTTGCTTTTTCCCACCTCACGTCGATTGGCCGGCCGCTAAGTGCACAGTCCGCTCTCAATGAGTGAAAAGAGAAACAAGGGGAGGTTGGACAAGACCTTCTTTCTTGAGTTTCGTGTCACTCTTCAAAACACGATTAGGAATCGACATGCCAAGTGGACTTTGGTTACGTGCGACCGCAACAAGCATTTTTTTTTTTTGTGGTTCTTTCCTTGAGTGATACATAACAGTGCCAAAGCTCTGATACCAATGTAAGGTGCAGCAGATGTGAATGTTGAACTTTGCTCCAGATGAGTGCTCCGAACTGTGCTCAAGGGTTCCTTTTACTTACGGAAGGGAGAACCTTCCATTCCTTTAGTGAGAGAGTGTAATGATCACAAACAAAGTGGGTAAACACTGTGCATGAAGGTACTAAGACTGAGAGATAGAGAGAGAAGAATACGACACCAGAATGTTCCTCCAAAGGCCCACTCTCTATGGCGAGAGCGGTCTACTATTGATTGCACAAATCTCTACAATGCAATGGACTTGCCGACGATGTCGACGACGATGAGGACTCTTATATATTGACTTGGCCAAATTGCCCTACCCAGTTTCCCAACAAAGTCACTTATTAATAATAAGTGAAAAATGGCTAAAATAGGGAAAATAGGTTCTGTGCACTGTAAAATGCTCTTGATGGATTCTGATGGTAACGCTGATGATCATGCTGTGTGCAACCAGAGGATATGCATGTACTCACAAAGGTGCCATAACACTTCCTAAGCTAACTGAACTCTTGTCATGAAGCAGCTTGTCCACATGCACATAGGGTTAGACGTGCACGTGACAACCTGAGTCCTGACTCAAGAATAGCTGATGTAGATCTTGCTCTAGTCGAGCAAGAAATGCCCTCTTCTTTTGCCGCACTAGGCGTCGGAAGGCAATGTGTGACTGTCTGTGGGTGATGTCTCCCAAAAGTACCTCTCTCTCAAGTCTGGCTCTTGTCTCGTGGCACTCTCCTCATTATGCCAACTATTCTGGGGCATGCTCCCAAAACGTCGTCTTTGCTCAGGGTGTGTGTGTGGATATGCCTTTGATGTTGCATCATGCAATGTCTGTGTCAGTATAGAAGTGAGCTCCTCTAGAGGTCGACCTGGCTCCTCAGCACACAAGCGTCTGTAGATCCCATCTATGTAGATAGAGTCTGTTGTTGGGTTAAAGGCCCAAATGGCCCCCTTTACTGTACATTTTAAAGGTTACTAACCTTTGGCCAAGTTCACATTGAACTTGGCCACTAACTTATTAAATTGGTCCTTATACAATAATAAAGGGATAGTGAGTTTTTACAAACTCACTCACTTATCCCCTTTGAAGATAGCGTGCCCTCTCTCTCTCTCCAATGATCTGCTAGCGCTTCCAATCCTACAGGCTTTCGCCACTTCTCTCTGCACACACTCTGCACTTCCTCACGTGCTCTTTCACTTGCACACACCGCCGCGTGCTCATCAACTCGTATCAGAGCCCGATTAGGGTTTTGTCCCCAAATCTGCAAACGCTGAATTTCAGCCAAGAAGGTCAACTTTCACGCGAGATTTTGCAATTTCGTCGCCAAAGGACTCGTCCCTGGACACTAGAGGGCTCCCAGCAACCAAAATTGACCTAAAACAGGCTGAAATTAGGTCAAAAACAGGAAATTACAGGTTATGACAGAAAAATACAGGTCTTGCAAATGATTTATTAAGGTGTGGGAATACTTTTGCTAAGTCCCCGCTCCCGAAAACCCTGAAATTGGCGAAAAACAAGCCCTAAAACAGGTGTTTTAAGCAAATTTCAGATTTACGCAAGTTTTTGCAAGTGTTTTTATGGTGCGATTACATTTGGAAAAGTGCAAATAGATGCAATCCACGCACATTTGACAAATTTTGTCGATGTATGACCATTTGTGGCTTAATTTCATGCAATTTTGATGCTACAAATTAGGGCTTTTGTGCTTACATGCTTCTAAAGGCTGTGTATTAGCCTTATGTATGTCTTTTGAAGCTAAAAACAACTAAATTTATTGTTTTCGAGCACAAATTCGCTTGCTGAAATTTCCTGCGCATAAATTTCAGAAATTGAATTTTGTGCCCAAATCGTCCTATTTTGCCCCAAATTGCTCCTGTGACCATTTGGAGTTGTAGTGCACATCTCTGTGAGGCTATACTCCGATTTTTGCGCATTTTGCCCAAAAGTTCAACGTATTATCCCTCTTATTTCGTGCAACTATGGCCTCATCTTCTTTGGATGTGAAGAACCTCTTCGAGATTAGGAGGTTCGATGGAACAGGTTTTGATCTTTGGAAAGACAGGATTCAAGGAATCCTATTTCTGAAGGCTTGTGAAGGGGCACTTGAACAAGTGAAGCCACAGAATATGACAGATGAAGCATGGGTTAGCATGAACAGGAAAGCTGTTACATACATTAAAATGGCCATGACAGATCAGACCGTCATTGATGTGAAAGGTCTTACGACCGCTTTTGATGTGTGGGAGAAGTTAAAGGAAATGTATGAAAATACAACGCTTGTCAACCAGGTGCACTTAATGCGAAAACTTGTTGGCATGCAACTAGATAGTCCAAGAGCGTGGCAGAGCACTTGTCATTGTTCGCAGGTACTTTGTCGCAGTTACAGGATTTTGGCTTGCCCCCTTTTGATGATAAGCTGAAAGCTATCTTCTTGCTTATGACCTTACCTGAGTTATGTGAAACTTTGGTGGTTTTGTTGTCCAATAACCCCAATTTGACCTTTGATGGTGTTAAGGGTTCTATCTTGAATGAAGAAATCAGGAGGAAAGCAAGTGGAGAGGGAGGCAGCTCTGCCAACATGGTTAGAGGCAGGATAGAAAAGAAGAATGCTTATGCACAAAGGAGTAAGAGTAAAGAGTAAAGAAAGGGGAAATGCAAGCAAAGGGAAGGGTGATGTGACTTGCTATCAATGTGGCAGGAAAGGTCACAAGAAACCCGATTGTAGGTACTATAAAGCTGAGTTAGAAAGGAAAAAGAATGGCAGAGACAAAAAGAAAGAGAAGAAGGAAGTCAAGGCAGATACACAGTATAGCTCAAAGGACAAAGAGAAGGCCAATGTGGCTTCTAGTGTCGTGATTGAGAAGCTGTCAGATGTAGAGGACATCTTGTGTGCCACTTTGTCAGATAATGATGCTTATGACTTTGATGCCTCTCTAAATGTTCATTCACAGGACATGCAGATCACCAAGAGTGATCTTATTGATGCTTTGTTGACTGTCAATGATGCATTGTCCCAGACTTGGATTGTTGATTCCGGTTCTTCATTTCATGTGACTCCTATCAAGGAGTGTTTCTCTACTTTTGATGCAGGCAAGCGTGGCCATGTATACCTTGGAAACAATCATGCATGTTCCATTGAGGGTATTGGCACTGTGCATCTCTCCATAGATGGCACAAATGAGCTTGTTTTGCATGATGTTAGATATGTGCCGGGAATCAAGAAGAGTCTGCTTTCTGTTGGTCAGATGGATATGCATGGTTACAGCATCTTGTTTGAGAGAGGGTCATGGAAAATGACTAAAGGCTCAAGGCTGATTGTGAAGGGCACAAAGAAAGGGACACTTTACTGCATGCATGGAAAGGCTGTGTTGGGCAAGTTTATTGCATTGGCTGAAATTAACTCTCACATGGAGTTGTGGCACAAGAGGCTTGGCCATATGAGCCAAAAGGGCCTTTCTAAGCTTTGTACTTTGAACAAGCTTGATGCTAAAGGCACAAAGCTTGACTTTTGTAATGAATGTCAATATGGCAAGCAAGTAAAGCGTTCTTATTACTCTGGTGTCTCTCGTAAATCTTGTGTGTTTGATCTTGTACATTCTGATGTATGTAGCATGCCTACTAAGTCTATGGGTGGTGCATGTTATTTTGTCTCCTTTGTTGATGATCATTCTAGGAAAATTTGGGTTTATTTGCTTAAGTCTAAGGATCAAGCCTTTGCTGCGTTTAAGAGATTTCATGCATTTGTGACCACCCAAACGGGTAGAAAGCTAAAATACTTGCGTACAGACAATGGGGGGGGAGTACACAAGTGCTGAATTTAACAAGTTTTGTGAAAGTTTGGGCATTAAGAGGGAGCTTACTGTGCCATACAGTCCCTCTTCTAATGGTGTGGCTGAAAGATTCAATAGGACACTTTGTGAGAGGGTGAGATGCACGCTGTCCACAGCTAATCTCTCTCATGGATTTTGGGGAGAAGCTTTGAAAACTGCAGTGCATATATGCAATCGATCCCCTCACGTGTCTTTGAAAGGTGACATCCCTGAAGAGGTTTGGTCTGGGCAGCCTGCTTCATATGATCACTTACGTATTTTTGGTTGCGAAGCTTTTGTGCATGTTAGACCTGAGTTGAGGAGTAAACTAGATGCGAAGTCCATTAAAGGCCTCTTCATGGGATATGGTGAAGAAGGCGAAATGGGTTACAGGATTTGGTTACCTCAGCTCAAAAGGGTTGTACGCAGCCGGGATGTTGTTTTTAATGAGGCAATTGCTTCAAAACAATTGTGCCTCAAAGCATGACCATAAAAGGGTGAAATTTCAGCATGACCAGCCACCTGTTAGGCCTAATTTTGACCCTCAGGATGCACCACGAATGGCTGAAAATGTAGATGATCTAGTGGTGTTTGAGCCAGATGATGTTGGACAGTAAATTGAGGTTCTTGAAGGGCATTTGCAGCCAAGAAACAATGCTGAAAATGGTACTGAAAATGATGTACAGCAGTCCATTGTTGATGATTTTGTAGTGCCACCTGATGTAAACGCATTGCCGGATAATGTGGATCATTGGGTGAGGCGGTCTACTCGTCAAAGACGGCCTGTGAGTCGATATGACCCCTCTTTGCATTACATTATGTTGACAGATGAGGGAGAGCCTCTTACGTATAAAGAGGCAAAGACATGTGAGCACAGCGACAAGTGGGAGCTTGCTATGCAGGAAGAGATAAAAGATTTGCATGCTAATCATACTTGGGATTTCGTTGAATTGCCCAAAGGAAGGAAGGCTATTCCTAACAAATGGGTGTAAAAAATCAAGACTGTTGATGCAAAACCCAAGTATAAGGCAAGGCTTGTGGCAAAGGGATATGTTCAAACCAAGGGCATAGACTTTCAGGAAGTGTTCTCTCCTGTTGTGAAGATGACCACTTTGCGTGTACAATTTGCCATAGTGGTTGCTCTTGACTTGGAAATGGACCAAATGGATGTACATACCGCTTTCTTGCATGGTGATGTGGAAGAAGAGCTTTACATGAAGCAACCCGAGGGTTTTGTTATCCCTGGCAAGGAACATTTGGTATGTATGCTCAATAGAAGCTTGTATGGGCTGAAACAATCATGTAGACAGTGGTACAAGAAGTTTGATTGCTTCATGCTTAAACATGGTTACAAAAGAAGTTATGCAGACCATTGTTTGTACACCAAACGTGATGAGGATGGCAGCCCTATCATTCTTGTGCTCTATGTAGACGATATGTTGATAGCTGCAAAGAAAAGAAGCATTGTTGATGCTCTTAAAGGGCAGCTGAAATCTGCGTTTTCAATGAAAGATCTTGGGGCAGCTGAACATATACTTGGAGTGTGTGTTACACGGCAAAGAGACAAGCGCCTATTGTATTTGTCGCAAGAAAAGTACATTGAAAAGGTGCTGGACAGATTTAACATGGCTGAAGCAAAGCCTCTTGGTGTGCCATTACAGCCATATGTTAAAATCTCCAAGGATGATTGTCCCAAGTCAAAGGAAGAAGCCAATGACATGCAAAGTGTGCCTTATGCTTCAGCTTGTGGCTCACTTATGTATGCTATGGTTGCTACTAGGCCTGACATAGCCCATGCAGTGGGAGTTGTTAGCCAGTTTATGGCTAATCCAGGCAGGTTACATTGGGATGCAGTGAAGTCCATTATGAGGTACTTGAAAGGGACTAAAAACAAATGCCTCTGCTATGGTAAAGGAACAATGGACTTGAAGGGATTTTGTGACTTTGACATGGCTGGTGATGTGGATACACGGAAATCCACAAGTGGCTATGTATTTACTCTTGTGGGAGGTGCTGTTACATGGTGTTCTAGATTGCAAAAGATTGTTGCATTGTCTACGACAGATGCTGAATATATTTCAGCCACTGAGGCTTCGAAAGAAGCTATTTGGTTAGCACGTCTATGCAGTGAGTTTGGTTTGCCTGCCAAGGCACCTATGCTTGGTTGTGATAGCCAGAGTGCCATATGTCTGGCAAAGAACGCCATGTTTCATGCATGCACAAAGTATATTGGTGTGCGGTATCACTTCATACTTGAAGTGCTTGAGGATGGCCTTATTACATTGGTTAAGGTCCATACATCACAAAATCGAGCCGATGCTTTCACTAAGTGCTTACCCAAAGCACAACACCATCTATGCATACAGATGGTGGGAGTCACATAGCTTAAAGGCGCCATTTATGCCTTTAAGTGGGAGGTTGTTGGGTTAAAGGCCCAAATGGCCCCCTTTATTGTATATTTTAAAGTTTACTAACCTTTGGCCAAGTTCACATTGAACTTGGCCACTAACTTATTAAATTGGTCCTTATATACAATAATAAAGGGAAAGTGAGTTTTTACAAACTCACTCACTTATCCCCTTTGAAGATAGCGTGCCCTCTCTCTCTCTCCAACGATCTGCTAGCGCTTCCACTCCTACAGGCTTTCGCCACTTCTCTCTGCACACACTCTGCACTTCCTCGCGTGCTCTTTCACTTGCACACACCGCCGCGCACTCATCATCCGTTTCCCGAGTAAAGGTGTAGCAGGTGGGGGCTGCTACCCTGGCCTGTGTGCTACAATAAACTGGAAAGAGATGGTCATTGACAGAAGGGCATGATCTACTGCCACACCAACATGTCTGGGTCCTGGATACTAGAGATAAAGCTGGGCTGTGCCATGACATAATCCACTGTGCTGGCTCCATGTCTGTGTGGGAAGCATGTAAAACTGCCTGCCGCGGGGAATCTTTGTAGGCCATTCAAAATGGCCAACAATGTGCAGTCCCCATGTCTATCAAGTGCCGTCCATACTCAATATGCTCCACATCCTTTGACAATCTAGATAGACCTATCTCTGCAACATCGAACTCCCTCAGCATCTCCTTTGAAGTATCATAAAATACTATCTGGTGATGGATAGTCCGGGCATTGAAGTCCCGAGGATGATAATGTCACCATCCCTAGAGAACTCCCATATGTCATCATCCAAAATAGAAAAGGGGGACTGTCCACTAGGTGGTGCGTAAACAGGCATACTAGGAGGAAAGTAGCAAATAGCAATGTAGAGGTATCTGCCCGTCTTTGCTCTCAATCTCACCCACATCTCTGCGGGCTATCTGTATCAATGGCTGCAACTCCTCGGTGAATAAAACTGCCACTCGCTGTGAGCCCCGTCCTCTGTGCTTTGATCGGGTCTTCTGTCTGCATGCTTTCTCCCATCTGTATCCGCTAACATGTGGCATAGATTGCCCCGGGGCCTGATGTGTCTTAGAGTAGAACATGATGTCCCTCCTGGTGAAACTATTCTCAAAAGCACCCACATTGAGGCGTAGAGATCCATTACAATTCCAGGTAGCAAGTTGGGTCCCATAGGTCTAACGCCTTCATGTGGAATGTCTCTCCATAATAAGCACTTGTCCATCTCTATTAAATGCTACC
Source organism: Adiantum capillus-veneris (assembly GCF_014529385.1). Classification (NCBI taxonomy): domain Eukaryota; kingdom Viridiplantae; phylum Streptophyta; class Polypodiopsida; order Polypodiales; family Pteridaceae; genus Adiantum; species Adiantum capillus-veneris. Next base: position 54,840,566 of record NC_140943.1, on the reverse strand, counting down.
TTTCCTTTCTCTCGGGCTGTCCTTATCTCCGGCATAACTTCTTTCATATGAGCAAGTTGTGAGAGTGTGAGGTCATCGCCAAGGAATACCCCCGTTTTCTTTAGTGTAGGACGCCTCTTAAAGAAGTCCTTTGCTTCCATGGAGGGGAAGCGAATGATCAATGCCCTCTCCTTTGAAGTTTCCCCATTTCCTTCTCTTTTCTTCCCTACTCTCCATGCCTTAATGTGCGTGGCCTCACCACCCATCATATGTTTGACTTTCCCTTCCACATCATCATGGTCTGTTAGACCGGTCACACGTATATGTAAGGCTTCTAGCCTTCCTTCTTTGCTCTTCCTCTAAGGTCATGTTGATGATTGTGGGAATAGGAATGGCTGTTGGTTCTTTCCCTTTCGCTTTCTTGGGGACTTCTATCCACTTTTCAGCTTCATCTACCTTCTTTTGTGTTTTCGTGATTGCATCCACCCATGATGACGTTGTTGCCTCAAGTTGTTTCTCTTCCTCCTCGATTTTCCGCACTTGTTCTTTGATGTCCTTGAGTTCCTCTATCACTGAGGGCTGGATTTCTCCTTCAAGTTCACTCCCCGCTCTAGCTTCCGCAAGCTCTCGTTTGAGGGTTGAGACCTCTCGGAGCGCTTGGACTTCAGCCCGTAGGTCTTCTTTCTCTTTCTTCCATTGTGTGCCTTTGTTGAAGACCTTTTGGATGAGGTTGGCCTTCTCTTTCCACCATCCTTCCATCTTCGTTTTCCATTCTTTCATCTCTTTTTCCACGTGTTATTCTCTTGTTGGTGACCATGAATGTTGCCTTTGTCACAATAGGGGGAGACTTGCGCATAGGTGAGCTGTTGTTGGTTTCCATTGCCTAATTTGCTGAATTTTAGAAGCTCTTGTTTGCACTCTCCCCTAGTTCAGGCCACAACTACAAGCAGCCAAGGCAGCAAGTAGGGACACCATGAGAGCTGCGTGCTACCTGCTACTCTCTGATTGAGAAGAGCTGCGTGCTGCTTGAGAAGACAGAGGAGGGGAGGGCAGCGTGGGCCTGTGGGAGGGCAGCGTGGACTTTGGGGAGGACAGCGTGGGTTGTGGAGGGAACGTGGGCTGTGGGGAGGACAGCGTGGGCAGTGGGGGAGGCAGCGTGGGCTTGAGAGAGAGAGAGAGAGAGAGAGAGAGAGAGAGAGAGAGAGAGAGGGGGGAGAGGAAGAGAATTTTAACGTCGTAGGAAACTGTTGAGAGAGAGAGAGAAATGAAATTAAATTAAATGTTATATTAAACGTCTTCAAAAGGCCAGCCAAAAAGTTACAACGTGGTGGATTTGATACAAAGTCTGAGTAACAAAATAAAAATGCTATGGAATATTAAGCTGCTAGATGTGAACTAAGCAGCTTGCTGGGATTGTGCAGGATATGAATGGAGGGTGGAATGAATGGGGTCTTAAAACAACACAATGTGGGTGTATCCTCAAAAAGAGCTAAATCACAGGATATCCAACATCGGTCGTTGGCGGATCTCATCAATCTCCTCCATGGTCAATAGTGATCTGAATCCTCTAATGCAGCCTCTGTCGATGCTTTTCTACAATCGTGGGTGTCTGGATCTCCCCAGCTCGATCGCTTGATCGATCAGCGTGCCTCTCGTGCGAGGAGAATGTGGGTTCTGTTGCTGTAGTAGCTCCTCGGTGTGTCTAGTGTCTGCCATAAAGAAGTCTTTGATCCCTCTCTGGGACTGGCTAGCCTCTCCTCTCATTAGTCTCTCTTTGTGTTTGTGCAATTGGGACAAAAACAAACCCAGGCATCTCTGGTCCTTGTACCCCATGACTTTGGATATTGGTCCAAAGCCCTCTCTGAACAAACAATGGAAGCGGTCTCGTATCTCATAGTAGACGAGAGTTAGTCAGATGCTATTCATACTTTTTCATGCAGTCTATGGATTTACATGTAGTTTCTTGGAATGCTAATGGTTTACAGACTTCTCGGGTAAAAGGTTACCGTAAGCTTTTACTTCGTAGAGATTTACACTCTCATGTAGTGGGCACTGTGGATATATTGCTAGTACAGGAGCATAAGATTGCGAGTCCCTTTGGCAATCTCATGCCCTCGGGCACCCGTACTTTTTGGGAGCCTGCTCTGGGCCTTCATGGACAGAGTTGCGGTGTATGCATCTCAGTGGGACCACGTTACTTGGCCTCAGTTCAGCAGCATGGCACCCTTGTCGTTGGCAGAGCAGTTTATGTTTCTATTCGGATTTAGGAATCTATCATTGGTTTTATGTCGGTCTACGCACCCACTACTCCTCGGGAGAGGGCTACATTTTGGTCCTCTTTGTCTGCTGTTCTACCTGCTGTAGACTCTTGGGTTGTTGGAGGCGACTTCAACAACATTGAGAGCGATTCTGATTGGCGAGCCACCACACCTCCAGTTCTATCATCCATCTCTCCCGATGAGCAGCCAGCTTGGGATCGATTTCTTCTAGCTATTCAGGGCGTTGACGCCTGGCATATACCCTCTTTTGGTCACCACCCTGCTACACTTCATTACTCTTGGGGGTTTCAGAGATAGCAGGGGAGATTATTAGAGCGTCTTGATCGCTTTTACATTGGCCCTTGGGCAGCAGCTCTAAGCGGATTCACTACTATATGGAGAAGGACTAGCCTCTCAGATCATTTACCCATCTCATTGTTTATCTCCTTCACTAGATCCTCTGCACAGAGGAGAGGCTGCCGCATCCCTGACAGTGTTCTCACCACTCTGGTATTGCAGCAGCAGATTCATGACTTATGGTCTACGGACGCTTCTTATTGTGGACCCCCTGGAGAGTTTCGTGCTCATTGCATTACTCAGTCTAGTATTTACTGCCGTGCTCAGACCACTATTATTCATCGTCAGTTGAGGGTATGCGAGTCTGATCTTTACATCCCTCTTGGTTCCACTCAGTGCTTACTGGAGGAGTGGCCTCAGGATGCTTATCTTTCTGGTAGACAGACAGAGCTCACAGAGGAGATTCGTCGCGTACAGGAGGCTAGGTCTGAGTTTACTCATCATGCTTCAATATCTCATTGGATAGCTAAAGCTGATCAGATGAATAAAGACTTCTTTGCTGCGCATAAAGAGCGCCCTCCTGGCACCACCCTTCGGACTCTGTGCGATGCTCAGGGGACACTTCATATGCATCCTGATGTTATACTTGATATGACTGCAGATTATTTTGAGACATTGTTCACTGTTGACGTATGCACTACTGAGGTTTTACATGCACGTGAGCAGATCTGGCATCACACGCGACACCGTTGTACAGACACTATGGCAGAGATCTTGTTGGCACCCTTCACACTTGCAGAGCTCCATGCTGCTATAGAGAGTCTTGATCCATCCTCCTGTCCAGGAGAGGATGGTCTCACTAGAGCTTTCTTTTTGACATATTGGGATGTATTGCATATACCACTGCTTCGCGGTTGTCAGGACATCTTTGCATCAGGATATATGCATCCGGATCTTTGTTCAGGTCTCATATCTCTTATTCCGAAGGGGGGTGACACCACTCAGCTCTGACAGTGGAGACCTATTACCCTACTCCCTTCGGTCTATAAGATATTAGCGTTGATGATCAGCCATCGCTTGCGGCCGTTCTTACCCGATATTATTCATACTTCTCAGACAGGCTTTGTCATGGATCGATGCATCCTGGATAATACCTTCACTTTTTATGAGGCAATGGAGTGGGCCAGATCATCTTCTGAGCCTCTCGCTTTTTTCATCCTTGACTTCGAGAAAGCCTACGATCGTGTTGAGTGGGACTTTCTCGAAGGAACGTTACCTAGGATTGGTTTCCCTTCGAGATGGATCTCAGGCATTTCCGCTCTCTTCAAGACTGCCAGCAGTGCTATTACTATTGGTGGTCGAGTCAGTCGCAGTTTTGAGCTTTCTCGATCTGTCCGTCAAGGATGTCCTCTAGCAGCATATCTGTATCTGTTTGTAGGAGAGACTATGTCTGACTTTCTTCGTGCTCAGAGTCATGCATTTTGTGGCTTGACCATGCCAGTACCTACAGCTCCAGACCTTATCGATCAGGAGTTTGCTGATGATACTATGCTCATGTTACGCTATTTGCTAGCTGCTCTTGATGCCATGAAGGAGGCCCTAGAGGTTTTTTGCATTGCCAGTGGTGCACACATTAACTAGCATAAATCCTATGGGTTACTGGTTGGCAGTGATGACATACCTACTTGGGGGGTAGCTGATGGTTTCACATGGCTGAGAGCGGGTCAGACATGCAGATATCTGGGCTTTCATGTTGGATTAGATGTTACCTCACAACAGCAGTTTGCACCCGTGCTACAGTCTTTTCCAGGAAGCTATGCCATTGGTCTTCACGTCATCTGTTGTTGGCTGGCCGTGCATTGGTCGCCAACTAGGTCATTCTGGCTACAGTATGGTATACGGCTTCTTGTTGGATGTTACATTATGGTGTGATGGCTCCGCTCCGCCGCCTAGTGCAGAACTTTTTATGGAGTGGCATAGATGGGACTATTGATACCCGTGCTCGAGTCCGCTGGCCCACGATCATTCGTCCTAGGTCAGAGGGAGGCCTTGGCATTATTGATCCAGAGTTACAGAGCCGCGCCCTTCTTACCAAGCTTATTGTTCGGGGTCTTTTTCCCGGACAAAAACCTTGGAAGATGTTGCTTCAGGCCGCTCTTTGCGCAGTGACTCCACGACTCGGCACTAGAGATGGTCATACTTGGCAGACAGGGTATCGTTTTCTCTTTATTGATGCCCCCTTGTCCACCACCTCCCTCTCCCCCTTTATCTGATCACTCCTTCAGATTTGGGTTTCCATGCGACGGGCTATCATACGCTCACCTCCCTCATGTCATGAGGAGATTGAGCGCCAGCCTCTCATTTGGAATGCTGCAGTTCTTGATTCTTCGGTTGATCCACCCCGTCAGCTTGGAGAGTGGACTCACATTGATTGGGCTGCCTGGGACGCTGGCCCTGCTGCCTCTATGCGGTTGTTTCATGAGACACGGATGCTAGATGCTGATTTTGTGGCAGAGCATTATGACATTGGTCGCGGGGTGGCAGACAGATTGCTTGAGATTGATTCCGCCCTTCCTTCACAGTGGGATGCAGTCATGAGAGGCACGGTTCAGATGCCTCCCCATTGCGGCTGGGAAGGACTCTTTGCTCAGAGCACGCTCTTATTAGTTCGTTTAGACACCATGCTGTTCACAGTTGATATTGACCAGTCTGAGGGGATTCATGCTAGATTGACATATGATGCCACCTTTCCACATCCTATCCTTCCCGGAGCTCGATGGGCGGCAATCAGAGTAGTTGGCTCTCGCGGGAAGCGTCGTGTTGACCCTCGTTTCGCTTCCGCTGATGCTGCACTTTGGAGGCTTTGGGTGTGGGAGGGTCGTGCCCTATCTCAGCTATATTGGGACACAGGAGAGTGGCATTGGCCTCACTCTGACCCTACATGTGCACCTGTATCCTTCTTTGAGTACACTGTCAAGATTGGACGGTTAGCATTGATGAGACAACAGCCAGAGCAGCCCACTTGTATGCGTTTCTGGTTACACTCCGGTCTCTCTCATGCCTATTTGCAGCAGTTTTGGTCCGCCATCTGGGATTTACATGCGGCTCGTCGTATTTCTTTTTTCATGTGGATGATTGTGCATGCGGGACTTCCAGTTGGGACTTGGCTAGCTACTATGGGTCATGATCCGTTATGTACTCGCTGTCCTTTGCGACTCCCTGAGTCACCTGCACACTATGTTTGGTCATGCTCAGCTTTCCATGTAGTGTGGCTTGCAGTTTGCTTTCTACTTAGGAGAGCAGGTGTTCAGCATGGATTTCTTACTTGGGGATCTGTCTCATGGTTGATGCCGATGCCCGGCCCCCATCTTTTTTACGAGGGCTCAGACACAGATCCAACCTTTATGCTTACCTCGGCTGGTCACCAGCGAGGGACTTTGGCTATGCTACCTCAGATTGCTTGGCAGGGGGATTCTGAGACACGTGATGAGGTTTTTTCAGTCATCACTAGTATTACACTATGGAATGTTTGGAGAGCTCGTTGTCTCCACATTCTCAGTGCGGCTCCATAGCTCCTTCAGGATACCCTCACTACCATTTGGCTGGATATCATTCACACCCTGATTTGGCAGTGGGATTCTTCCTCAGGTGCATCTCGAGCAGCCGAGGCTCGCCGTTTTGCCTTCCTTCGGCGTTGGGCACGATCCCCACTCTTTTTCACTCTTACAGGTGGACAGATTACGTGACATTATGCCCCTCCTTGGTGGTTTTTCCTCCACTCGTCACACCGACCACCATGAGATTGTTTTAGTTGTCACTATAGTGGCTCTCCTCCTTACATTCAGCTTTTACACCCCACGTGATAGGCTATTTTGGCATCTGCTGGGGATTATATTGTACTCAGTAAAATACAGCCCTGACTTTTTCCCAAAAAGAGAGAGAGAGAGAGAGAGAGAGAGAGAGAGAGAGAGAGAGAGAGAGAGAGAGAGAGAGAGAGAGAAATGTTATATTAATGTCTTCAAAAGGCCAAAATGACCTATGAGACTAGAGCGTTACAATGTGGTGAATCTGATACAGAGTCAGAGTAACAAAATGAAATGACAAAATGATAAAATAAAAGTACTAAACTGGTAGGTGTGAACTAAGGAGCTAGCTGGGATAGCTAAATCACAAGTCACAAGAGATCCAACATCTGTCGCTGGTGGATCTCATCAATCTCCTCCATGGTCAGCAATCCTGACGGGGCTCGTGCATGTCAGGCCAAAATGATCCGAATCCTCTGATGTAGCCTCCGTCGATGCTGTGTAATCCTCCGCAGTCGTGGGCGTGTGGATCTCCCTAGCTCAGTCGCTCGATCGATCAGTGTGCCTCTGGTGTGACGCGACAAGATCTGCTGTGGTAGTAGCTCCTCCGGGTGTCCAGTGTCTGCTCTAAAGAAGTTTGTGATGTGTCTTTGAGACTGGCTAGCCTCTCCTCTCATCAAGCTCTCTTTGTGTTTGCTCAGCTCGAGCAGAAACAAACCTAGGCATCTCTGATCCTCGTACCTCATGACTTTGGAGAGTGGTCCAAAGCCCTCTTTGAACAAGCAGTGGAAGCGGCCTCGTATCTCGTAGTAGACAGGGCAGTGGCATGTGTAGTGTAACTTTGTCTCAGGCTCCATGTCACACAAAGGGCATGTCCTGGCCTTTGTTGGTACTCCGCTGTATCTCCCAGTCTCGATTTGCAGCTGGTGTGAAGATGTGTGTATCTGGCCAATAGCACACCGTATCCCATGAGACAAGTGGGTGTCCATGTATCTGGGCCTCGTCACAAAACCATCCACCGTAAGCTGGAGAAGATGCTCTCTGTAGAAAGCCATCTTCGTGCCCAGCTCCTGTGCTGGCTGTATCCATGTTCTCCTGGTGTCTAGCTGAGTCAGGTCCTGGCAGATGAGCCTGGTGGTCTCGGACTGAGTAAGAGTCAGAGAGGGTGCATCTTGTGAGTACTGGAAGGGGGACAATCTGTCTATACTGAACCCATGTGCTTGGAACCATGACGTCATCTCCCCATACCAACATGCTGTGTCTCCCTGCATGGCTAACTGTCGAGAGGAATCAAGTGCAAGGTGTGCGTATCTGTCTCTGGGAGTTCCCACATGCGTTGTATGAAGGAAACAGATCTCGTGAGCGCCTCAACTACTAGTGGGGCGGCAGCTAGCTGTGCTCGGATAATGGCACGTGGTACTGAAGCCTTGGCTCTAATGAGCCGTGAGATCATAGAGACCAGAGGCTTCTCCATGTCCATGAGTGCGACTTGTTCTCTCGTGATGTTCCAATGAAGGCCCCCATATCTCAGCTCCAGAGAGCAATGTAGAAGCCACCAAAGTGTCAAAGAGCTAGAGCTTCGTCCGAGGCCCTTGAAATTGAACCTGTGAACATCCTCTCTAATCTCCCCAATGTCGAATGGGCTCTGGTCAATCTAGTCTTTGCTGCTCTCCTCAAAGAAAATGCTGGTCCACTAAAAACCACTCCAAGGTAAGTGTAAGCATCTGTATATTCCTCTGTCTCCTTGCCATATGTGAACGCGGGCGTTGACCTCCTGATCCACTGTGGGGTGGTATTAAATACCATGACCTTGGTTCTACCAAGGTTAACAGACAAGCCACTTTCATGAGCAAACCTATGCAAAGCATCCAAGTGACGGTGCATCCCCTCCGGAGAGTTGGAGATCAACACAATGTCATCAGCATATAACAATAGTGGAATCCATGTCCTTGCGAGCGGTGCACCTCTATCACCATCTCTCTCAATGTAGTCAGAAACCTCATCCACATACATACCAAATAGAGTAGGAGAGAGCGGGCAGCCCTGCTTCACTCCAATAGTGGAGTGAACCGGTGTAGATAGACCCTCTGAAGTGCGTACATGCCCTACTACTGATCTATATAATGCCATGATCCCCCAAACGAGCTCTGTGGTGGGTAGTCCCTTCTCCTGTAATCTGCGCATCAACCTAGCTCTGGGTACTATGTCAAATGCTTTGTTGAAGTCCAGAAAGCTACAATAAATCCGTCTCCCACGAGATCTGCCCTCCTCAATAATGGCCATGAGTGTCAAGATATGGTCAAGAGTAGAAAAACCTCTCCTGAACCCTGCCTGCAGAGTTGCACGCATTCCCTCTCTCTCTGCCCATCTACTCAGCTGCTGCTCAAGAATGGATGCGTACAACCATGATAGTGTGATAATTCCCAGGCTCCATAGGGTCTCTTGATTTGAAGATACGTACAATCGTAGATAGGCTCTAGGTATCAGGTAAGCCCTGACACATGGCACGGTTAAACATAACTGCTAGAAGCTTTGCTAGTAGATCTTTGGCATGCATGAAATGCTCAGCCACTAAGCCATCATGATCATATGCTCTCCCAGTCCTCATCCTGTCAATGTCCTTCTTCACCATCTCAGCGGTGAAAACAACACATGTGTGTGGGCATGGATCGGGGGGGGGGGGGGGGGGGGGGGGGGGGGGGGGGTGGTGGTTCGGGAAGGGGCTGCTGTCTAGAAACTGTGTACAAAGATGATGCGTACTGACCCCAGGTCTTTGTAGAGGTAATGGCGGGGGGGGGGGGGGGGGGGGGGGGGGACAACTCATGAAAGAGCCGCCATGCCTCACGCGAGTCGTGACTCAAGAATAGCTGGTATAGATCCTGCTCTAGTCGAGCCAAAAATACCCTCTTCTTCCGTTGCACTAGGCGTTGAAAGTCAATTTGTGATTGTCTGTGAGTGATGTCCTCAAAAAATACTTCCCTTTGAAGTTTAGCGCTAGTCTGACGGCATTCCTCATCATACCAGCTGTTCAGAGGCATGCTCCCAGAATGACGTCTTGCTCAGGCTGTGTGTGTGGGTATGCCTCTGCTGTTGCATCATGTAATGTCTGTGTCAGTATAGTAGTAAGCTCCTCTAGAGGTCGCCCTGGCTTCTCAGTGGATAGGCTTTTGTAGATCCCGTCTATGTATACAAAATCCGTCTCCCGCATGAAGGTGTAGCAGGTAGGGGCCGCTACCCGTGGAATATGTGCTACACTGAATTGGAAAGAGATGGTTAGCGACACAATAGCATGATCCACTGTCACCCCCAACAGGTCTGGGCCCAACTATGAGATCCAGGATACTAGAGATGAGGCTCGGCTGTGCCATGACATAATCTATTGTGCTTGCTCCATGTTTGTGTGGAAAGCATGTGAAGCCTCCCGCAACGGGAAATCTCTGTAGGCCATTCAAGATGGCCAATCCATGTGCAGTCCCCATGTCTATCAAGTGCCGTCCATACTCAGTATGTTCCCCGTCCTGTGATATTCTGGATAGGCCCTCTCTGCAACATCCAGCTCTCTCAGCATCTCCTTTGAAGTATCATAAAATACCGTCTGATGATGGGCAGTCCTAGCATTGAAGTCCCCTAAAATGATAATGTCACCATCTCTAGAGAATTCCCATCTGTCATCATCCAAAATAGAGAAGGGGGACTGTCCTCTGGGTGGTGCATATACTGACTTACTCGGGGGAAAGTAGCAAATAGCAATGTAAAGATATCTGCCAATCTCTGCTCTCAATCTCACCCACTGTACCTAGCTTGCTCATCCCTACGAGCTATATGTATCAATGGCTGCAACTCCTCCCTCAATAACATTGCCACTCCTCCTAAGCCCCGCCCTCTGTGCTCTGATCGTGTCTCCTGTCTACAGACTGTCTCCCATTTGTATCCACTAATGTGAGGCATAGACTTCCTAGGGGCCTGATGTGTCTCAGAGTAGAAGATGATGTCTCTCCCGGTAAAACTCTCCTCAAAAGCACCCACATCAAGACGCATAGATCCATTACAATTACAGGTAGCAACTTTGAGTGTGGTTCCATAGGCCTCACATCGTCATGTGGAGCGTGGCTCCAATATCACCACTCTTCCATCTCGGTAAAAGGCAATCTTACCTTTTTCCCTTACCGCTCTAATCTTTGGCATTATCTCCTGTATATGGGCGACATGTGAGAGGGTAAGGTCATCCCCGAGAAAGAGTTGGTCTCTTCTTCAAAAAGTCCTTTTCTTCCATGGAGGGAAAACGAAGGATGAGTGCCCTTTCTTTCGAGGTTTCCCCCTGCTCCCATTTTTCTTGTTGCCCACTCTCCAAGCTCTTGAGTGCATCGGCTCATGAATCCCCGTCAAAGCCATGAGTTCTTTTACCTCTTCTTCGATATTATCTGTCTTTAAGGCTGCAAATTCTCACATGTAGAGAGCGTACACGTCTTCTTTGCTCCTCTTCTAGTGTCAGGTTGATAATGGTGGGTGTGGATGTTGTTTCCTTGCTTTTCCCTTTCTTGGCAACCTCAATCCATTTCTCAACCTCATCTGCTTTCTGTTGAGTCTTTATAATAACGTCCACCCAAGAAGTCCTCATTTCTTTATGCTGCTCTTCCCCCTCTTTGATGGCTCGCACTTTCCCTTTGATTGTGTTGAGTTCTTCTTTTACAGAGGGTTGCAATTCTCCCTCTTCAAGTGTGTTTCGTGATCGTGCCTCAGCGAGCTTGTTAGGTGCAGCGGAATGAATGTTTGCGCTTTGCTCAAGATGAGTGCTCCGAACTGTGCTCAAGGTTCCTTTTGTTCTTATGGAAGGTAGAGCCTTCTGTTCTTAATGAGAGATGTGCTATGATCACAAACAAGTGAACGGACACTGTGCGTGCAAGTGCATGAGACTGAGAGATAGAGAGAGAAGAGAGATACGACACCAGAGACGTTGTAAAACCCTCCTCCGAAGGCTCCACTCTCGTCGGAGAGAGTGGTCTACTTATGATTGCACAATTTGGTACAAAGTGAATGCATGTGATTGATGGAAGTTTAGGCTATGTCGATGTCGACGACGGTGATGGCGAGACCGACCTAAGGGCTGAAATCTGCAGTCTTTTATCTGCTGTCCAAAAAACGCTACGAGCTGAAATCTGCGGCAAGTCCAAAACCGCTGATTTTGGAATTGTTTCTGTAGGTCTTTGTCGCTGAAAATCTGCAAGTTTTAGGGCTGAAAACTGAGGTTCTTAAGGGCTGAAACTGCTGGTCTTTCCGGGCTGAATCTGCTACTCTCTTAGGGCTGAATTTGCAGTTTCTTTATGGCTGAAAAACGCTGCATGCTGAGGTTGTACCTGTTGAAAACGCTAGGCCAGAACTGGATGGCGATGTTGGCTTTTACTAACGCTAGGGATGAGACATTCTTGCGGTGAAGATCTGATGCAAAAACGCCAAGGACTTGGGCTTGTTGGCGATGATGCAAATGCTGAAAACGCTAGGGATGAAGCTAGGCGATGATGTCTTTGCTTGGAGGGGAGAACCGCCAAGGTCTTGCTTGAGAAGTTGCCTGCTGAGCTTGGCTCTTGTTGCCTCTTCTACCAATTAGTGCTAGTTTAGATTTGCTTATATACAAACTTACTCAATTTGCCCTACCTACTTTCCAACAAAAGTCACTTAAAAATAATAAGTAAAAAATGTCAAAAATAGGGAAAATAGGCTAAATGGACTGGAAAATTCCCCTCATGGATTCTGATGAATTCTGATGGGAATGCTTATGATCATGCTGTGTGCAACCAGATGATATGCATCTACACTAAGTGACTGGGCATACACGGTCTACGAATAGACCCAGAAAAGTGCCAGATCACTTCTAATCTAGACTGACTGGACTGACTGAACCTTGATCATGCCGTAGCTTGTCCACGGACATATAGGGTTGGATGTGTCACGTGACATCCCCTCCTTTTCAAAGTGAGATACTGGTACCGAACTGTATGGCGTCGAGGGAGATCGCCAATAGCATCCGGAATCCTGGAAGAGACTCTTTGCCGGCCCACTCTGATGTGTGGGTCGTGCGGTACTTGAACTTCATAAAGGTCTACAATGCTTGCTTCTTTGGGCCGCGCCGAAAGCGACACTGTCTTGTGTGGCTCCTTCAATGCTTCAACTTCATTGAGTGTCATGCTTCTTTCTTCTTCAAGAATCTCCATGGCTGAAAATTTCTGAAATCATTTTCAACACAAAACCATGAACATACCTATTCCATGTAAAGTGAGTGGAAAAAATCTTGTCTTCCTCAAAGACTGTGCATGCAATGTAGATGAACAAAGAGACGGAGTGCTAACCCGTTCACCGCACACACGCAAACAATGAGATCGAATCTTGTCGTGCTGATCTAAATCAATCAACTGTGGCAACTCACAGTGGAAATGCCCATGCTTGGTGCTCATACTTTCATGTGCTCTTTCTACGAATGTGTCATGCCAAGGAAGACACATGGAATGTGACTTCCTTGAATGCATACTTTTCAGCTTTCCATGAATAATCCGTATACATCCGTGCTTATCCATGAGTGAAGCGTGCTCAACGTACAATATGTCATGCCTAGGAAAAGGGATCACATAAAGACGTTGACTAAAATACAGGAAACGATCACGAATGAACCACTCGTACAATGCATGTGTACTAATCATGCGAACAAATAATACTTCCTGTGAGGGTTCTTTGGACCTAGGCTCGACAACCAAGATCGGTTCTTCCTGAAGGGGTTCTTGGGACCTAGGCTTGAGAGCCAAGATCGATCTTTCATGATTGATCGAATCTGCAACTAGGTTAGCTTCGCTAGAAAAAGCATCCACTAACTCATCATCCTTGTGAACAATCACATCATCTTCATGCAAATCATCATACTTGTGAGAAATCACATCTTGATCATCATGGAATTCATCATGCTTGTCATTGTCAACCAAACCATCATGCAAATCATTGGCATTCAAATCATCATGCTTCTCATAATCATGCAAATCTTGTGTGTTATGCTTTGGAGAGAGTCTCCTTTTCCCGAATCTCTTGCATCTGTGCCTGAACTTGAGAAAAGAGTCGCAAGAATTCTTTCATGTGTTGGTCGCTCTTTTCTTTGATGGCTTTATTCTCGCGATCAAATTTGGCTTGACTTTCTTTTTCTTCCAAGTACGAACTTGAGAAAAGAGTCGCAAGAATTCTTTCATGTGTTGGTCGCTCTTTTCTTTGATGGCTTTATTCTCGCGATCAAGTTTGGCTTGACTTTCTTTTTCTTCCAAGTCGTACTGACGCTCTATGGTTGCCATTTCTTCTGCGTAGGCCTTTTTGTCTGCTTCTCTTTCTGCTTTTTGTGCTTCGCGGTCTAACTTCATGTCCATCACCATCTTGTCGAAAGCCTCCATAGGAGTTAGTGCAATCCTTGATGTAGATGGGGAAGGGGGAGGGTCGGAAAAACCTCCTGGTGGGGAAAATTCTTCTTTGCCTCTCTCATGCTCATCACCTCCAAGCGAAGTATCCATTCCGCTTCGAGTGATGACCATTCTGAAGTCGTGGGTTCTTGTGGGTTCTTGTGGTCTTGGGTTCTTAAGTTCACGAGGAACTTGGGTTCTTGTGGGTCTTGGTTCTTGGGAGTCTTGAGTTCTTGAGGTTCTTCTTTAGCTTGCAATCTGTGTTAGAGAAGGATCTTCTCTTCACCCGAGTTCTGCTCTTTTCCGCTGGCGCACCCCTTGGCGGCCTTGCGCTCACACCAAGGTTGCTTTCTCCCACCTCACGTCGATTGGCCGGCCGCTAAGTGCACGGTCCGCTCTTAATGAGTGAAAAGAGGCACAAGGGGAGGCTGGACAAGCCCTTCTTTCTTGGGATTCCTGTCACTCTTCAAAAAACACGATTAGGAATCGACACGCCCAAGTGAACTTGGGTTCGTGCGACCTCAACAAGCAATTTTTTTTTTGTGGTTCTTGTGGTTCTTTCCTTGAGTGATACAGAACACTGCCAAAGCTCTGATACCAATGTTAGGTGCAGCGGAATGAATGTTTGCGCTTTGCTCAAGATGAGTGCTCCGAATTGTGCTCAAGGTTCCTTTTGTTCTTATGGAAGGTAGAGCCTTCCGTTCTTAATGAGAGACGTGCTATGATCACAAACAAGTGAATGGACACTCTGCGTGCAAGTGTATGAGACTGAGAGAGAGAGAGAGAGAGAGAGAGAGAGAGAGAGAGAGAGAGAGAGAGAGAGAGAAGAGAGATATATACCAGAGACGTTGTAAAACCCTTCTCCGAAGGCCCCACTCTCGTCGGCGAGAGTGGTCTACTTATGATTGGTACAAAGTGAATGCATGTGACCGATGCAAGTCTAGGCTATGTCGATGTCAACGACGGTGATGGCGAGATTGACCTAAGGGCTGAAATCTGCAATCTTTTATCTGCTGTCCAAAAAACGCTATGGGCTGAAATCTGCGGCAAGTCCTAAAACGCTGATTTTGGGACTGTTTCTGTAGGTCTTTGTCGCTGAAAATCTGCAAGTTTTAGGGCTGAAAACTGAGGTTCTTAAGGGCTGAACCTGCTGGTCTTTTTGGGCTGAATCTGCTACTCTCTTAGGGCTGAATTTGCAGGTTCTTCATGGCCGAAAAACGCTGCATGCTGAGGTTGTACCAGTTGAAAACGCTAGGCCAGAATTGGATGGCGATGATGGCTTTTACTAACGCTAGGGTTGAGACATTCTTGCGGTGAAGATCTGATGCAAAAACGCCAAGGAGTGGGGCTTGTTGGCGATGGTGAAAATGCTGAAAACGCTAGGGATGTGAAGCTAGGCGATGATGTCTTTGCTTGGAGGGGAGAACCGCCAAGGTTTTGCTTGAGAAGTTGCCTGCTGAGCTTGGCTCCTGTTGTCTCTTCTGCCAATTAGTGCTAGTCTAGGTTTGCTTATATACAAACTTACTCAATTTGCCCTACCTACTTTCCAACAAAAGTCACTTAAAAATAATAAGTGAAAAATGTCAAAAATAGGAAAAATAGGCTAAATGCATTGGAAAATTCCCCTCATGGATTCTGATGAATTCTGATGGGAATGCTTATGATCATGTTGTGTGCAATCAGAGGATATGCATCTACACTAAGTGATTGGGCATGCACGGTCTATGAATAGACTCACAAAAGTGCCAGATCACTTCTAATCTAGACTGATTGGACTGATTGAACCCTGATCATGCTGTAGCTTGTCCACGGACACATAGGGTTGGATGTGTCACGTGACAGAGCTCCTTCTTGAGTGACGCAATCTCTTCATCTTGGGCCGTCATCCGATCTTCCATTGTCGTGATCTTGCTTTCTTGGGCCGAAACGTGATCTTCAAACATTTTTGTTGTCCCTAATAGGTGGCGGTTGATCTTGTTAATGGTTTCGGCCATTTCTTCTTTGCACTTTTGAACTACATCTTCTAAGGGGTCGGCCTTATCATTCTGCTTCCTCATGTTTGATCGGTGCCAAAAACGAGAAAAAATCGACCTACACGCACAAGTTATTCCACATAATGCATACATGTTCTCCCACACTAAGCACACATGGTGTGCATTTCTTGTAATTTCTGCAAAATACGACCAAAATGACAAAAAACCTGCGTTATGCAATTGCCAATTCTGCAATTTTTGAAATTCTGCAATTTCTGCAGTTTCTGAATTCTGCAATTTCCTGTAAATTCCCTGAAAATCTTGCAAATGTCCAAAAAACAACAATATTCTGAACATCTACAATTTTCTGAAAAGAATTGCAATTTTTGGCGGATTGAGTGCTGTTGCTGTACCTGCAGGTGGGAAGAGGGGGGGGGGGGGGGGGGGGGGGGGGCGGGGGGGCTACGTAGGAAGCAGCAGAGCACGAAAGGGGGCGGGGCCGTAGGGGGGGGGGGGGGTCTATAGGGGCAGCGCGGGGGAGGGGGTGTGTAACCGGCCTGTTCAATCCAAAAAGGGCTGTAGACTTTACCTTAAACCTTGATTTAGCTTTCACCCATTATCAGTCGTCTATTTTACCTGTACTTTCAAGACACAACAAAGGGGAGAGGGATACAGGCTGCTAGATTGCACCTGTATGAGTAGACCGACACTAGATTGGCCCCTAACTTAGGCGTCCCTTTCGGTATTTCTTTATTGTTCAAAAGAGGGAATAAATGCTGTGGTTCCCTACAAGCTGCCCCGCACAAACTTGGCTGAATTTCAACTGTTCCGACCCGATTTCGGTAGCATAACTGTACTAGGACCTTTCACAGTCAGTATTCCCACGCATTGAATGTCTTTCCCGACGCATACTTGCACTTTGCAAGACCTGGCAAGAATCTGCAGCACGCTGAATTCTCTGTTTTCCCCGAAAATGCCCCAGATCACCTGTACAGCGGTCCCCTTACGTCCCCGAACCTCCTGGGGGTATTAGGGACCGTTTAGGGCCAAAACCCTAAACCTGCAAAAATACACAGCAGGCTCTAATTTACTGTTTCGGGCTCCGTTTCGCGTGCCGGTCGTATCCGTAGCAAGTCGTCGAGCTCCCGCACCTATAGGGCTACTTGCCCTTTGAATCGGACGAGATTTCTGGCGTGAAACCTCTCCGAATTCACCTGTACCTGTGGGGGGATTAGCCGCTAGCTAATCGAGTACCTGTGCAAGAGGCTCTTGCCTCGGCAATCGCGCATGAACCCACACAACTGTGCATTGGTCAAATGAAGAGCCAACTAGTGGGGCATAACATACTGCCAAAGGGGAGAGAGAGGGCAGTGCGTAGCGTGCAGGGCATCACTCCTGGCACCACACTGTGCATAAGAGGGAAAGCAAGCACTCCATAGCTCTTAACCTGTGACAAAAGCTGAAAATGAGCCTCTCCCAGCTTAAAAATCAGCGCCCATTTTTCTGCATGAGGAAAGTGCACCAGAATGTGCCACTTGGCGCATTTACAAGCATTTTCCCGTTTCAGGGTTGCCGCCTAAAAATCTCCCAACCGGTTGCCCAGTTGACCTAACGGCAGAGTAAGAAAATGTTCTCCTTGTCATTCCAGAGGTAATGACGCAAACACATTTTCAAGTCCCAAAATAGCAGTTCCCTAAATTTTAGGAGATGTTGCCATTGTATCTTTCTAGGTCATCCAACCCCCTTTGTACACTGTAGCCACACCCAGAACTGAAATGTAGCCTCTGTAGCAAAGGATTCACTTTGGCTAGTCAATGACCCCACTTTGGCTAACCATAGTCTTTGTCCAACCTTAGTGCTCTCTTGCCCTCAGGCCTGGGCTCCCTCTGGACAGTTCCACACTAGCTATGCAATGCAGGGCAGTTAGATTTCCCGAGGGGTGTTTCCAAAAAGTGAAAGTAAATAGATAATAAGAAAGAAATCAACAAAAAGGATAGATATTAGTCACACGCTGGTGACAGGGTGCGGATGGGGTGGTTGCAACGCGAGGGGGGGTAGCGACTGTTTATTAAAAACACAGGACGCTTTGTAGTTATGTTTAGAATTATCATAAGAAAACATGTTTGGATGTTTCTAATGTTTTGTGGGGGTTAGCATAAAGGTGAATTACCAAGGCGTATTATATACAAGTAAATATCGGTGTAGTCATGCAAACATTGATGATAGGTATGCATAATACAAAAAATGTAAATTTTTTGTACTTAATTGTATACATAATATATTGTTTTGGGACTATAGCAACCTTATGCTTACATTAGGAACTCATTGAAGTTAATAGGAAAAATAGACTGGTTGCGTGAAAATTCTCTATGTGGTGTAGCATGGGCTTAATCGGGAAAATATGATGTTTTTAGTCAAATGAAGCACTACATTGGATATGGAAGCTTGTCATGACCTAAGAATCAAGAAATATGCACGATACTTATTTTTCCATGTAGAATGGGTTCTTGAAACTTCACACATATGAGGCTGTAGTAGCAGGTTGAGAGAGAGAGAGAGAGAGAGAGAGAGAGAGAGAGAGAGAGAGAGAGAGAGAGAGAGAGAGAGAGAGAAATGAAATGAAATGTTATATTAACGTCTTCAGAAGGCCAGAATGACCTATGAGACCAAAGAGTTACAATGTGGTGGATCTGATACAAAGTCAGAGTAACAAAAATGACAATGACTGAATAAAATGCTATGGAATCTGAAACAGCTAGGTGTGATCTGAGCAGATAGGTGGGATAGCTAAATCACAGATCACAAAAGATCCAGCTAGGTGGGATAGCTAAATCAGAGAGAGAGAGAGAGAGAGAGAGAGAGAGAGAGAGAGAGAGAGAGAGAGAGAGAGAGAGAGAGAGAGAGAGAGAAATGAAATGTTATATTAACGTCTTCAGAAGGCCAGAATGACCTATGAGACGAGAAAGTTACAATGTGGTGGATCTGATACAAAGAGTAACAAAAATGACAAAATAAAATGACATAATAAAATGACATAATAAAATGCTATGGAATCTGAAACAGCTAGGTGTGATCTAAGCAGATAGGTGGGATAGCTAAATCACAGATCACAAAAGATCCAGCATCGGTGTTGGTGGATCTCATCAATCTCCTCCATGGTCAATAGCCTGACCGGGCGTCGTGCATGTTGGGCCAAAGTGATCCGAATCCTCTGATGCAACCTCCGTCGATGCTGTGTAATCCTCTGCAGTCGTGGGCGTCTGGATCTCCCCAGCTCAGTCGCTCGATCGATCAGTGTGCCTCTCGTGTGACGCGACAAGATTTGCTGTGGTAGTAGCTTCTCTGGGTGTCCAGTGTCTGCTCTAAAGAAGTCTGTGATGTGTCTTTGAGACTGGCTAGCCTCTCCTCTCATCAAGCTCTCTCTGTGTCTGCGCAGCTCGAGCAGAAACAGACCCAAGCATCTCTGATCCTCGTACCGCATGACTCTGGAGAGTGGTCCGAAGCCCTCTCTGAACAAGCAGTGGAAGCGGCCGCGTATCTCGTAGTAGACGGGGCAATGGCATGTGTAGTGCAACTCTGTCTCAAGCTCCAGGTCACATAGGAGGCATGTCCTGGCCTCTGCTGGTACTCTGCTGTATTTCCCAGTCTTGATCAGCAGTTGGTGTGAAGATGTGCGTATCTGGCCAATAGCACATCGTATCCCATGCCCAGCTCCTGTGATGGCTGTATCCATGTCCTCGTGATGTCTAGCTAAGTCAGGTCCTGGAGGATGAGCCTGGTAATCTCGGACTGTGTGAGAGTCAGAGAGGGTGCATCCAGTGAGTACCAGCGTAACCGCGAAACGTTTCACCCTGAAATGCGGGGTTTCACCACGAAAGGTTTTAGTCCAAAATGAGAGCACAGTGAAACGTGAGACTGAAACGTGCGTTTAGCGACTTTGAAACTAAAACTATTGTAACTTGTTGTTAGTGAAACGGCTTGTGTTTCACTTGGTGAGCGTAATGTTTCAAGGCCCGAAACATTTCACCTGTCCTGACCTGCCGAAACGCGTTTCATGGTGACGATGGTGAGTACTGGAAGGGGGGCAGTTTGTCTATGCTGAACCCATGCGCCTGAAACGATGATGTCATCTCCCCATACCAGCATGCTGTATCTCCCTGCATGGCTAACTGTCGAGAGGACTCAAGTGCAAGGCGGGCATATCTGTTTCTGGGAAGTTCCCAGATGCGGTGTATGAAGGAGAAAGATCTGGTGAGCGCCTCAACCACTAGTGGGGGGGCAGCTAGCTCTGCTCGTATAATGCCACGTGGTACTGAAGCCTTGGCTCTATGAGCCGTGAGATCATAGAGACTAGTGGCTTCTCCATGTCCCCCCATCCATCAACGCGACCTGTCCTCCCATGATGGTCCAATGAAGGTCCCCAAATCTCAGCTCCATAGAGCAATGCAGAAGCCACCAGGGTGTCAAAGAGCCAGAGCTTCGTCCGAGGCCCCTGAAACTGAACATGTGAACACATCCTCTCCAACCTACCCAATGCTGCATGGGCTCTGGTCAATCTTGTCTCTGCTGCTCTTCTCAATGAAAATGCTGGTCTACTAAAAACCACTCCAAGGTAGGTGTAAGCATTTGTATACTCCACTGTCTCTTGGCCGTATGTGAATGCGGGCGCTGACCTCCTGATCCACTGTGGGGTCGTATTAAAGTCAAGCCTAAGTAACTGATCCAAGTTTCCACGCAGCTGAGCCCGTGCCATTCTAGCTGAGAGCGCCTTCTCTCTCACTCACGCACACCCTTATCTAGACAGTTATTACTCTCACACACATTGGACGCACGCATGCACAGTCTCACGTTGCAGCACAACCAGCCCTACAACCAGTGTTGTTTTGAAAGGCGTTTCCTACCCATTCGAAACTTACGAAAGGTTTCAAAACATTTCTTATGTATGGAACCCATTTCTTATCATGCTGACCTAAAGTTTGTGAAATTGTTGCTTCTTATCAACACCGTAAAATAGTGTGCGATTGGTTTCATACGATTCTATTGCAGCGAACTCCACGTGCAAGTATGCTTCTCTCTTTGTGTGCAATTTACATGATTGTTTTTGAAATAGGTTTGTGCTGATTGTAGAATCGACTCTCTCTGTTGCTCTAAATCAGCAGTCCCCCCCCACCCAAACACACACACACACAACAATTGAATGCCGGTTGATTGAGTTGTTTGGTTCCAGATTCTGATAAGTTGCTATTGTTGTGGAGAATCCTACTGAGTCACCATTCATTGACTCTTCGCGGGTTGCATCTGGTCTTGCACCATTCTGAGCATTGAGAGTACTCTTTATCATGGATTCTGATGATTCGCCCGGGTCCGAATTTCAGCAGATACTCTTTCCTCCCTTCACCGTTTAGTGGTTTCATTGGACTGTTGCTTGGTATGCAAGGTGGTGGCATAGAAGCTGTCTGGTAGACAGCTGAGCGATTATCTCCAGGCTTCTTATATTGACAGGCCATCTCCAAGGATTGTGACAGTTGACTATCTTTCCATTGGGAACCAGGCTAGCGAAGCTCTTGCATGGAATTCTGTTGTTTTCATTGGAGGACTGTTGCTTGGTATGCAAGGTGGTGGTGGTAGACAGCCGAAGGATTATCTCCAAGCTGCTTATGTTGACAGGCCATCTCCAAGGATTGTGACTGTCTCTCGGCTGGGAATCCCTTTGACTTTGGCAGAGCTTATTGTTATATGTATGGAGGAGATAGGGGATGAATATTGCTATGTTGAGTGAGGGTCTCGCTGCTAGTGTTAGATCGCTAGGCATATTAGAGATCGGTAGTAGTCTAGGTGTGGTGGCGAGTTGAGTGCGGATCACGGTCCAATGGTGTATACACTTCACCGCCTGTTCATGAAAAATCCTCCTTGATTTGTCTCTCTCACAATAATATATGGTCGCAATATGTGGCACTTTGACCTATATGATATATATGGCATTTTGGATGTTTCGTGGAAAAAGTTTGTTTTACATTATGCAAAAGCTCATTTTTGCTATTCCATATATTTGAAGAGTAATACATTTACACACATTCTTTCGCTAAAAAAGAAAAGTCTCTTTGCAAGTGTTTTCTTGAGTGTTCATCATGGGGTTCTGATCATGAAGACATTATTCTTTTAAATGTGTGCCAAGGCCAAGTGTAACTATCATCTGGTTTGATTGTTGAGACAATGCCCTTGGATATTGTAGGCTTTCTTTTATTCATGAAACGGGGTTCTGGAACACGACAGATCCGAATCATCAAAGTGCAATGCTTTCAAATATCGAAAGAGACATTGACAAATTGGAGCATGTGCTCATTGGAAGCGAAGAGGTCAGATACACTGTGCCAACATGGCTGATTATTTCTTTACCTTTTTCAACAATCAAAATTTCTTGTTTTCATAAGTTCTCAAGAAGGAAGACTTGGATACAAGCATTTTTTTTTAAAAAAATGACACTTTTAGGTAGGTTGTGCATGCAAAATTTTCTTCAATGTGCGATTATTCAAATACATGAAGCTGTTAGTTTAGTGACTCACACTTACTGACAAAGCACTTGACTGTCGGTTGTGAAGTGTTTGTTGGCGATGCATATTGGGGAAATCACTGCAAGTTTGTTGCTCATTGAAGTTGGATGCATAGGTGTCAAGGGTTTTTACAGGCATTGAATGAGACTGGTAGCATTGCTTAGCCTTCCATTTGGAGCTTGGCAGGACCATTCTTTTGTTGCATCAAAGGACTGAGTAGGTGAACTGAGGCTATATATATTGAGCCTGTTGCTGGGTATCTCAAAGTAGTTTCTGCAGATGATACCTTAGAGGAGTTTCGGAAAGCTTGAATGAGATTGTTGCTCTCTTGAAACTTTGAAAGCCTTGGAGGAGGATACTTTTGATGAGAATTGCCCATCATGGCTTTTGAGACTTCAAAGTTTCTGCTCCATTCAAAATGATCCATTGGCAAGTTGTTTGTATTTTGATTGATAGAGAGAATGGCTTGGGGACAAGGCTGGATTGAGGCAGTGATACATTAGAGTCTTGGGTTTTTTTTTTGTGTGTGTGTCGGGGGGGGGGGGGGGGATTGTTGTTGCAGCATTACAATATCCAATGAGTTCAGCCTAGTCCTTTTTTTTCATTAGAGAAGAAACTGGATAAGTGATGGTACAGCTTTGTACTTTTTGGATCAAGTCAGAAACATAATATCCATTGTTAGGTGAAATCAGGGAATGATTAAAATAAACAGAGATGGAGAAGAAATAATAAAGAAGTGAGACAGTACAAGACCAATACAGGTACTAGAATAGCCAAAGTGAATACCTCCTTCCCTCACCAAAAAACAAAAAAGCATTGGAATTACTTGGAATAAGCTTCATACAATATCCTTTTATCTGAAATACCTAGCACTTGTGTGTAACTGTTCGCTCAAACACTCTTGCTCCAAATTGCAAATGTTAACTGGATAAGTATGATACTTATTCACACCTTCCCACAAACTGTCATAAGCTCAGCCCCTCCTTCGCTGTAACAAGGACTAATCTCAAAGGTAATAGGAGCCTTAAAAAATTTGGCTAGTGTTACTTCCTCAAGCAAAGTAAGATTTGCCTAATCTTTGCTACTTGGTCTTAAATTTCCTTTCTATGTAAAACCGCACAGCCCCTTTGGAGTTCTTAGGTTGAAGATGCTGAGGCACTGTATCAACTCATCAAGAAGATACAGCAGATTGAGAGAAGGGTCCATATTTGAACCTGTGGAAATTATTTCCGCTTCCCCACCATAACCGGGCGGATGGCTGCATCTATCATCTTTATCGGTACATATCTAACGGAAACCGCATCATGATTCGGCTCTATGCTAGGCATGGCTAGTAGCATTCTCATAAGCTCTTTCATGACAGCCCTGACAAGCATATGTGCCTCTGCCTCTCTCACATGTTTGAAGGACTGTACCCTCTTGGAGCTCACCAGGACACAAATGTGTCTCATCAGCCTCTGGCGTGAGTTGGGTGAGAAGAAGGTTATGTCTGTATAATCATAGACAGAGGCGACGGTAGCAGCAAGGTGAGGCCAGCCAGCAAACACCTGATCATGTATTTGGAGGATGAGGTGGGTGGCTTGCTGCGTGGAGGCAACAATGACGGGGATCGATCCAAATCGAAGCCACATGACAAGATGCCCAACCAGAGTACTGACCATGGAGGAGGTCGATGAGATCCGACAACGATCGATGAGAGATTTCATCTGAACCCACAAACAACACCCCCCCCCCCAACCCTATTTCCTTTCCCCTTAGTGTTTTAGTGTTAGTTCTTTGTAACTTTGTAATTTCCGTACTCAGACATGGTATCAGATTCACCAATTGTAACTTTTTGGTCTCATAGGTCTTTTTGGCCTCTTGAAGACGTCAATATAACATTTCTTTTCATTTCATTTCATTTCTGTGTGTGTGTGGTGGTTGAGGCGCTCACCAGATAAGTCTCCTTCATACACCGCTTGTGGGAACTTCCCAGAGAGAGATATGCCCGCCTTGCACTTGAGTCCTCTCGACAGTTAGCCATGCAGGGAGATACAACATGCTGGTATAAGGAGATGACATCATGGTTTCAGGCGCATGGGTTCAACATAGACAGATTGCTCCCCTTCTAGTACTCACTAGATGCACCATCTCTGTCACGAGGACGTGGCAACTGCTAACCTTAGTTGTTGGTTTCTTTCCAATGATTTTTGTTTAATTTTTGAGACCCTCTTTTTGAAGTTGCAAATGGTCGGACATTGTATGGCCAATGTGAACGGTAGTTTCACCCGCAGACGGGAAGTTAGTCGGCACTGGAACTCGTAAAGTAAAAGGATGTCTAGGCTTAGTTCAAGATCATGTAGGTCCCCCCGTCGCACTTAGCAAGCTGGTGGATACTAGGAAGTGAACTCAATAAAGGCCTACAGTCAAGGTGGGATCACCAACAGAAAGTATCCGACAGTTGGGCCACATTGCTCTTTTGGATGTGGTCCCAATGAGGATAGATGGTCAACATCTCCTAAAAATTAGGGAACTGCTATTTTGGGCCGTGAAATGTGTTCGCGTCATTACCTTTGGTATGACCAGGGGAACATTTTATTATTCTGCTGCAAAGTCACCTGATGCACCAGTTGAGAGATTTTTAAGCAGGAAGCCCAATGCGGGGAAATTGCATGTATGAGCGTCAAGTGGCACTTTTTGGTCAATTTACCAAGTTTGGGAGAAGAGAACTCGTAATTGACTCTTTAGAGCAGTTTTGGAGGCTGATAACTGTGATTTTCAGTCATTTCTCTCCATTTTTGAGCTTCCCATAACTTTGCCTAGGTCAAAGGAGCTCATTTTCAGCATGGGAAGGCACTAGATGCGTGTTTACAGGGCTGTTTTGCTGCGTTTTCAGCGATAGGCAGGTTTTGGCAGCCATGGAAATCTTCCCCTTTTTGCATCTATTTGTTCACAGATGCATTACAGGTCAAGCGCAACAGAGGGGTCGCTCGATTTATGCTGGGGGGATGCTTCATTGAGAACCTGTCACAGGTTAAGAGCTATGGGGTGCTTGCTTTCCTCTCTACAGTGTGGTGCTAGGAGTGATGACCTGCACACTACATACTGCTCTCTCTCTCCCCTACGTACAGTTATGTGATGCCCCACAAGAGGGCTCTTCATTTGACTGTTGTACAACTGTGTGGGTTCATGCTTTTGTGCTGAGGCAAGAGCCTCCTTGAGCAGGAACAGGGGTAGCTAACTGCTACTCCAAAGCAGGCACCGGTGAGGGTCATAAACTCACCGTATAGGTGCATTTTCAGCGCTGTGTATGCGCTGTAAATTGACTGTTTTTCAGCCATACGGACGCCAGAACCATTGGGAATAGTGCCCCACTGGCAGAGGACAGTTAGGGGACTGTTTGGGGCTGAAAACAGGGCAAAAACCAGTAAATACAGCGTGCTGAATTTACTGTTTTCGGGCAAGAATCAAAGGGTTTATGCGAGTGCAAGTGAGTTCCAGCAAGGGAATTGGTTTTGCGCAAGTTTTGGGGTGGTTATGGTACTGAAATTTGGCCAAATCAAGTGGTATCTAATTAGATATAGACAAAGGATTCCTAGGACTCTACTTTGTAAATTTACCCTCTCAAAGTACAAAGAAATACCGAAAGGGGTGCCAATTTTGCGGCCTACAGGTTGTCGGCGTCTGCTCGGAGCATTCTAGCTTCTGAGCCGTGTGTGTGCTTAAGTGTTAATTCCCGTCGCAGGTTCCCTTTGCAAAGTGCTCTGTGTGTGTCTCTAAAGTAAAGTAAAGAATTTCGGGTGAAAGCCAACGCCTACCGCCCCACGGGCCGGTTTCAAGGTTCCACCGCCGAGATTTGAATCACTCTTTCCTTAAAGAGTGAGCCTCGGTTGTTTTGGGTAAAGACACAGAGTACAGGAACGCGGGGTTACACTATGGCCGACAAAGGGAAGGGCATTATGGAAGAGGGTTACTCTTCACAGGACAGACAGGAAATTCCGCATGTACGCCTTGCTAAAAAGCGGTCAAATTAGGGCTGATTTTCTGCTGTGTTTTTAGGGTTTGCAAGTATGAACCAAGATGAGATAGGGAGAGGTCTCACGGTGGTAGATTGGCCACTAGATCTCCTGCGGGAGTGATGTAGGTCTGCCAGGTGATACGCTGCTTGCCGATTCTTTGAGGCGATTACTTGGATTCTATGATGCATTGGTAAATCATCTTGAAATAGAAGTGAAGATCCTTGCCGTTTTGACCTAGTTTAGTATGCGTTTTGAAACGTAGTCAAGAGAAGTCCCGCCACAAGCAATATATTTTTTAACAGCTAGTAGCTCCATGCATTTCTTGCATGGCGTTTTAAAACACTACCACAGGTGGAAAATTTTTTGTTAAGGAGAAGCAATAGGGTACGATAGCGACAAAGTTATGGGATGCTATAAGCGGGAAGCACCGACAACTCCTTTGGCCTCCCGGTTTGTAGTGTACCAGAATGCTAGCAAAAAAGGCAACGGGCAGCGATAGCTTCCTTGAAACGCTAATCCATCCAAGTCCTTGGAAGCAGCTCTTGAGGCAGGTGGTGGTGGGCTTCCCCTTAGCGTATGGAGATGCCTTGGCTAGGCGATTTGGAGTGCACAGAGGAGCTCCACAGCTTGCCAAGGCTAGAACCGACAAGATGGCACCCCTTACTCAAGTACCACCGACAAACACCCCTATAGGCTATGGAAAGTGAATCAACCAACACCCAGTTAACGGCCTATGCTCGACCTAAGTTCTCAAGGAAGTCGTCAATTTGTTTGGCTTGAGATCATGAAGCCAAAGGAAATTGCATGAGCTCGCTTAGGGGACCAAACAAAAACAGAAACTCACAAAAGGACAAAGGCAAAGGCAAGCTAGATAGAATAATGGTGATACAGATTTGACGGAGAAGGTCGGCATGGCAGACGTGGTGGTGGCCACAATGGCCAACATGCCAGATTTCTAGTCAAGTGGTGGTTGCGGCAACTAGCTTCAGCCAGGGAGAGGCTTGTGAGCCGCAAAGAGGGGCAAGAGAAGCTCTCTACAAATGATTGGGACCCGTGCATTGGAGTTCAAGTTATTGGTGTTTGAACCCTTGGGTTGGAGTTCGATGCACATGCATCTAGCAAGGAACCAATGTGATTATAAAAACATTATGGATGAGTGCACCAATCCATTGTTGTTAGCCGGATTATGGACAGGACGAGTTCCAAAGTTAATTGTCTAGGAATGTTTGGACGTGATGTTTTCAAAGTTCATGAATGGGGATTCTTGGATGCAGCGTGGTCTACAAATTAATTTTCTATGAGACAAACAGTGCTCAAGATGGTATTCTTCTAAGGTCAAAAGATTGATGGTTGTATAAACGACGTGTATCTGATAGTAGACGTACTACTCGGGTGTCCATGGTAGCTTCTTCATCGAGTGGTCTTCCTACATATGTCCACTATGAGATGCAGAGAGGGTATTAAAGCTATAGCATTTCAAGTGAATAGCCCAATGTAATTCCAATATTTATTTTGGCTTTAGGTATTTATTTTACTTATTTGTCAAATCTTGGGTAGGGCAATTTGCTTAAGGGGGTGCTTAAGGGATTCCAGATTAGTATATACTATATAAGCATCACCTTGTTCTCATTGTATAATCACTAATTTATTGCCGAGTTGGTTGGTTCAATAGTCTCTCTCTCTCTCTCTCTCTCTCTCCATTGCTCTACGCTTATGCATCGTGGACCTTGAGAGAACGAAGTCTACTCAGAGGCGACCATCATAAGATTTTTTAGGCTCAAATAATACTTTATTTAGCCAACTTTATGGGTATAGAAGACCTACGAATGAAGTGGTAAACATGAAAGTTTTAGCTCGTAAGCTCAACTTTTTGCTCAAATTTTTCAATTTTTTTAGAATTATTAATAGTGGATCCCAATTTGCTCACATAATGCTGACACAGGCCATTTTTAGTGGTTCACTCTACTAGGAGCGTGGTGTTACAAGTCTTCATACATGATTGGAAGAAGACACGGCCTTTTTACAGTGGTCTTGGCTAATACATGGAGATGCTACCACCATCTTTGGCGGATTCAACCTCACCTGCAACTCTCACCTCCGATAACTCCTCTTGTAAATGCTTTTTTTTTTCTCTCTCTTCTATTCCTACTAATCTTACCACATCCAAGATTAAGTCATCGTAAATCACCCTTTTTTCTAAATCCTACACACCCTCTCTCTTCTTCTCTCTCCCTCAACTATGAGAATTTAAATAAGCACGAGACAAGATGGGGGCCAGAGTCAGATACACCTCATTTTCCTAGTCACCAATATTTTTCATATTTTGAAAAAATTGTTGACTCTCTCTCTCTCTCTCTTGCCCTATATAAGCAGGCCATGAGCACACAAAAAAATACACACTTAGAGAGGATGCAACACACATGCAATACACTAAAGGGACACAAGGCAACACACATAGTGAATGAAGCACAAATGATGCATACACATAGGGAGAACTATGCAACACATAATACCTAGTCTACACTCTACCCCTTTGTTATCATCAACACACACTCTTGTGCTACATGCTAATAGCATGAACACATCACACATGCATAATCTAAGCACCAGATCCTTGCGCACTTGTGATGGGGGACTCAACATGCGATGTGGACAAGAAGAATGAAAGCTGCTCTCACATTATCCTTCGCCACCACCTCCCTCCATCAATGATGCACCCCATGGTCTTCTTTCCTTCTTGCCGTTTTTTATCCTTGTATTCTCTTCTTGCAAATAATCTACTCTCTTCCTTGTGCCATTGCTCGTCTCTTTGACTAATGATTTTTTGTGAGTATGTTTTATGATTGTCCTTTTCTTTTGCTTTGCATGTTGAGATGTGCGGGCTCGTTACCTCTTGTATGAATAGCAAGTCATACAGCTACACTCACACGTCCTCTCCCGCTCATTCTCTCTCCTATCTTGTTTCCTCACCACCAGATCCCACATGTGGTGTGAGCTGGTGTATCATTGCATAGCATGCTTGGTTGCGTGACATGATATGTAGTATACCATATGATCTTGTCTTTGCGTCCTGGCTGTGTTTCTCGCTAGGTGGTATCTCTCTCCCCCTCCCTTCGTATGTGATAGCTTCTATTCCTAAACATGATTCATGGAGTCTAGCCTTGGAGGTGCATCATATCACTCGCGTCCCCACTGAGGTGGGCTCGTATAACCTTCAATTTATAGAACTGACATGTGTACATTTTATCATGGATGAGTTGCTTCTTGAATTTGCCAATTAAAACCACCGAGGAGGAGGAGGTTCAAAAAACCTGACACAACTCATTAAAATGCTCTTGCTTAGGGTGCTTTGTCGTGAATATAGAAGAGTTGTAAGACCCTCTTTTCCTACTCATACTGTGTACATCCCTCCCGATCCTCGCAAGTGTAAAAGCAAGGCGCAAGCAACCTTATGCTCACACTACTGTCAACAATCAAACGTGCCAAATAAGTGCAATCTGAAGTGAATGAGGGGCTATCATTTTCTCACTTGACAGTTGCACGGGCATTGTTACCTCGACAGATTTTCAAGTTGCATCGGGGTTCCCTACAGTGACACCCCCATCTTTGTCAGGTATCCCACCTACATCCACAACTAGCCTTTGCGACTTGAAGAAGCTAGTGCAAACATGTGGTCCCTCGTGTCAAGAGAATCAAGAGTGTTTTGTCTTTGACAGTCATGGTGTCTTCAAAACAAAATAGTAAATTATTTATAATCTTTTACCATTTTGTTTTGAAGACGCGGTGACCGTCGAAGGTGAAACACTCTTGATTCTCTTGAGAGCCTCTTGGCGTGAGGGAGAGGGTGGGACCACGTGGTTTGAGTAGCTTCTTCACGTTGCGGATGCTAGTTGTGGACGTAGGTGGGATAGCTGACAAAGATGGAAGTGTCAGTGTAGGGAGCCTTGATAGAACTTGAAAACGTGCCGAGGTAAGAACGCTCGTGCTAATGTAAAGGGAGAAAATGATAGCCCCTCATTCACTTCGGGCTGCACTTATTTGACGTGTGATTGTTGACAGTATTGTGAGCATAAAGTTACTTACGCCTTGCTTTTATGCATGCGAGGATGGTGAGGATGTACACAGTTTGAGTAAGAAAAGATGGTCTCACCAACTCTTCTATAATGACAACGGAGCACCCTTTCAAGAGTGTTTTGATGAGCTGCATTATGTTTTCTTGAAGCTCTCACTTCTCGGTGGTCTTATTGGCGAATTCAAGGAGTGACTCGTCCATGATAAAGTATGCACACGTCAGTCTGGTAAACTAAAAGGCTACAAGAGTCCTTTTCAGTGGGGACGCAAGTGATATGATACGGGGAAATTGCAGCCTGAGAGGGTGGCATCTACACCTGCAGGGCTAGAGACCTTGTGAATCGTCTCTGGAGAAAGGAACACTCTTATCACATATGAGGGGGGGAGGGGGAGGAGGAGGCACCACCTAGCGAGAAACGCAGCTAGGAGGTGAGTAATATGAGAGCGGCCTTCATTCTTCTTGTCGATGTCGCATGTTGAGTCCTCGATCACAAGTGCTTATATTATTCATGGTGGAGTGTGACGTGTTCATACTATTAACATATAGCACAAGGATTGTGTTGATGGTGATGGAGCAGTAGGGTATACACTAGGTATTATGTGTTACATATTTCTCCCTATGTGTATGAATCGTGTGTGTTTTGTTCTGTATGTGTGTTTCCTTGTGTCCACAAGTGTGTTGCATTCTCTCTATGGTTGTATTCGTGTGTGTACTCATGGCCTCTTATATAGGGAGGGAGGGGGAGGATTCAATAGTTTTCTCAAACTATGAAAATATATTGGTAACTAGGAAAATGGGGTGTATGTAATTGTGGCCGCCATCTTGTCTTCTGCTTATTTAAAATCTTATATTGAAGGGAGAGAGAAGAAGAGAAAGGGTATGTAGGATCTTTATATTGTAGAGGATCTTCTTACCTTTTGTCTAAGGCATCTTAAGCAAACCTGTGCCCAGTCTTGCTTTGCCCTCATTTCCATGAGCCATGGTCTCCCTAAGATGATTGAATAACCCTCCCCCTTAGTAGGCATCACAAACACATCCACACCTACCTCTGTATCAAAGGCCTTAACTCTAACAACATTTGTTGTTCCCACGCACCGTACCTTAAGATTATTAGCCATCTTTGCTTTGCATGGAGCAGGCCTATTTACCTTTAGGCCAAGACGATGCATCATTTTCTCACTCATAACGTAAATCTGGGCTCCCTCATCTATGTAGACATTGGAGACGATTTGCCCCTCGATGCGAGCATGCATGATCGGTAAGATATCTTCTAGATGCCTCCCTTAAATAGCTTTGATGGCCTTGGATTTGGATTACCTGATGTTGACCATCTTAGTCCATTGTCTCCTCACCTTAAATGCGAGGTGAAGTAGGTGAGGCCGAGTGATTTTGGGCCTTGCACATATGCATCATGGACTAAATCATATGGTTTAGCAGACTCACCCAATGTGAAGTTTGAAATGCCAATCTTTCATCGTGGCTTGAACTGCTTATTTGCTTGACTCCCCTCCAGTTTTCTCTCTCTCCTCAACCTCTATCTTTGTTCCTCTCCTTACTGCAGTCGCCCACCTTAGACTTAATTGGGTCATCCAAACTTATGACATTTACCATTTGAATACTAGCTGATTCAACTTGCAAAGGAGAGATAGGAATGAAGGTGGTGGTGGTGGTTGCTATTGCTGCATAGGTTGTAAGATCGGGACGGGTGGTACCGGTTGTGGTTACCTAGGTGGTGGTGGTCTTGTTCTTGGTGGTGAGAGTTGATTTTGCCTCGCTTCTTTATTAAAATTTTGTCTCCTAAAGTGTGGACAATAATACATGCTATAGCGATCCTCCCGGCAATTATGGCAGTAGTATTCGTGGTTTTGCCTTCGTTATCCTCTTCCTTGCTCTGAATTGAGGTTGGGTGTGTGCCCTTGCCACACCAAATGCACAGATAGATTCTCTAGCTGAGTAGTGATGTGATCAACGACTCGCTGGCTTTTGCTTGCATGCACAACTTCTTGTCTTTAAGGCGGGCTATCTCTGTTGTAAACTCATATATTGTAGGGAATCTCCCCTCTACGTTCTCTTTAAGTGGCTACCATAGGCCAACAATAAAACGGTCCCCTTTTATCAGGTTACCCTTTACCTTCCTCCAGCTTTGGTAACCTACCGATAGATCTACAAACTTGAATTCATAAGTGGCATACTGTAGTAGAAAATCCGATTTTGGATTGAAACCATGGCGCCACTATCGGAAATGAGCTCTGATCGCTCAAATGACCAACGGGCTCACCGAGATGACCTTGCCAGCCATCTCGGAAGTCTCAAACTCTCCATCCAATAGTATCCTCACTCGAGAAGCTCGATGTCAATGATCTTCCCCACCTCTGCTAGAAGGCGGGCCTGAAGAAGGTCGCGGACCTTTCCTCGACGGAGACGATTGCCAATGATCTTGCAAATAAGAGAGGTGGCTTGGAGAGGCTCCACCTCTGTTGCAAGGCCCTGCTTGCTCTGCTGGCGATAGAGCAAGTCGGATGGTGGGCTCGGCGGGGTCCGACGAGGGGGCTTCCTTGGAGTCCCTCTGTGGTGAAGCTCGAGCCTGCATCTGTCTGTTACTGCGAAGAGTGAGGCGTCGACACTTAGCTTACTGCTGAGAGTCCTTTCGTTGAAGGATTGCCGAGCAACCGAGATCAGTCATGGATTCTCTTATAAAGATCCTCGGCCATCAAATGGAGTTTACATGAAAAGCATGAACTCTAAAAGCATTTGGTCCAAAAACCCAGCGCTCATGGTTGCCAATGTGATTTGCGGAAATTCATACAGCTGCCATGCCATCAATCAACAAAAAATGCGAGCGTCCCTACAATTGCCACATCATTAGTTTTTGTGTAAGATTTGTGTGTGCATAGTGTCCAACTTTATTTAGGGTTTAGGTCCCTCAACCATTGCTTTGTAAGTTCATCGGGTTAGGGTTTTTAATCCTAGCCCCTATTTATCTTTAGGCCTGTTGGCAAGAATCTGTACGTTGGTGAGGACTTCTTCTTCTTTTGCTTCTGCTAGGGTTTAGGCCCCTCGCCCAAGATTTGCAGGTTGGCTAGGGTGTCCAACTGACACGTCAACAATTTGTGACATTCCCCCCTTCTTGAAAGAACAGTAATCGTTCGCGATTATATCTGCAAAACAACTCAAGTTCGGAAGATATTATCCGAGGGTCATTCAGTTTTCTCATTCCAAGTTCTTGATATTCCGGCATAGCAGAATTAGCCATCACATCCAGATCAGTGATCTGTAACGGGTGTCTCGATGCACTTAAATTACATACCCAAGCAATCTCACTCAAGTCGGATGGCACATCACGATGCAACACAAATGCTTACATATGCATGTTAGAGACACAGTCTGCTCTCGATAGGACCGGTATGCTTTCAGAAAAGCATACGACTGGAGCTCTGGTACCATTGTAACAGGGGGGCACCATGTGCCAACAGAAAAGAACAGACCGAATAAACTTTAGACGCTTAAAAACAAGGGAACTAAAAGAGATACATTGCAAACGAGACACGGAGTGGTAGAGTGCTATGCCAAGAGGGCACTGGCCCCAAATTGTGGTTCCGTGTCCCTTCCGGTATTTCTTTATATTGCTTCAACTCAGTGCAACACCGGCAACACCACTTTGCATCTCCCACGGGAAGGATGATCAGAGAGTGAGCCTTGGGTTCTCTTATTAAGGCGCTTGGCCATCAAAAGGAGTTTACATGAAAAGCATCAACTCTAAAAGCATCTGGTCTCAAAAGCTAGCGCTCAAGGCTGCGAGTGCGATTTGCGAAAATCTATGTAGCTGCTATGCCATTAGTTAGTGGAAAACGCGGACATGCGTACAACTGCCACATCATCAATTTTTATGCAAGATTTGTGTGTGTAGTCTCCTGCTTTATTTTAGACCCCATTGGACAGGTTCATATAAGTTGTTGGGGGTTAGGATTTTAAGCCTAACCCTATAGGTCACTCGACGAGGATTTGTAAGTTGGTGAGAACTTTGTCTTCTTTTTTTCTTCTAGGGTTTAGGCCCCTCGGCCGGGATCAACAGTTTGGCTAGGGTTGGGCTCAAG
Source organism: Adiantum capillus-veneris (assembly GCF_014529385.1). Taxonomy (NCBI): domain Eukaryota; kingdom Viridiplantae; phylum Streptophyta; class Polypodiopsida; order Polypodiales; family Pteridaceae; genus Adiantum; species Adiantum capillus-veneris. The sequence goes on along the minus strand of NC_140943.1, from coordinate 54,806,114 downwards.
GAGCCCTAACCCTCTTAGCCAAGGTTGCATGTATTCAACGTATCGATCCATACTATACCAAACAACATGCAGAACACGATATGTACGTACACATTGATCTGTACGCAACTTATTTATGCATGGGCAATTTGGTTTGGTGAGCTTTTTGGGATACGTGGGTGTCCAACCTTGAGTTTTTAAAACTTTTTCCTCTATACTTGAATGTCACAAAAAGAATCTTTTGATGCAAAGTGCTGAAGCTTCTTTCCTTTGTACATTTTAAATCATACCATATCAAAGGGCTCGAGTAAATTGGATGTTTTAGGCACTATGATGAGCCTTTTTGAGGTGACGGAATGTGGTACTTTCATTTTTAGCTTTTAGTAGTGTTGTGATATTGGTAGCTCTCATTTGTAGATGAGGTGATAGGTGTTTGATGTGTTGTGCAATAGTAAGGCTTTTGGGATCTACTTGATTTGTTTGATGTTCTAACTGTCTTGAAATTGTGTTAGAATGCCCAGCATAGTTAGGTTTTTGTCGAAAATGGTACGTATTTTTGTGTACATAAGAATTTTTTCAGGACGGAACAATGTATAGTATGTACGGATCTGTACAATACACATCATACACATAGACTACCTGGCCAGAAGTGTGCCCTGAGTTACCAGAAAATGACACTTATTCGGGTTGATCTTTAGATGAGCCTCCTTGCATTTCCAAATTATAATGGGCAGCTGGGACAAGTGCTCATCAAAGCTTTCCAATGGATTGGAACTCTTAAGACTGGAATAATTTTTAGAAATCATCCATGAAGATCCAAAGGTTCTTTGGGAACAGAGGGCTGAAGATAATGTAGATACGCTGTTAGAGGATGTGAGTGCATTCTTGAGCCCAAGAGCCACTTTTGTATAGATAAAGATTTCTGGTGTTACAAAAGTTTTCTTCATCTGATCATCAGGGTGGATGGCTACTTAGCTGTAGCCACTAAGCCCATCCATGTCACCAGAGCCGCCAGCTCACTGGGTTGGACCATTGGCGAGGTCAGAGACTTTCTACTTCTTTTCTCTCTTAGTTCTGGGCTTTCATATGATCACCCCGTATTAGCAGTACAATCATCTTCTTCATGTGGATGTTGGCACATGCAGGATTGCCAATGGGCACATGGGCATGTAATCTACTTGCATTTGATGCTACCTCCATGTTTCCGAGAGTCTCCGGCATTGCTTATGGATCTGCCCTTATGCTCATATGGTTTGAGGAGTGTCGTAGCCTCGAAGTTGTGTGAGCCTCCATCAATGCTTTGTGAATTTAGGGAGCAGTTTCATGGCCTTTGCAGTGTCTTGCTTCTCATCCTATTTATGAAAGGGCAATTGATTTTCATGCTTACAGAGCTCAGAGGTTTTCATCCAACGGCTCTTTCAGGGCAGCAGAAGGCATGATCATCCTTTTCTCAACGTTCACACTTAAGTCTTCTTCTAACTCATGCAGGGGCGGATTTCCTTGCACTATTTCCCTTACCCACCTCGGGCCGTAATTAATCATGCACTCTTGTCACGCGCCATCCTTATCCAATTTTGAAACTATGATTATTTTCAAGCGCTCTGACTTGTGTGTTTGGAATGGTGCCTTCGTTGCGTTCGTTGCTCTGCTTCCGAAGAATCTGTTCAGCACTTGCTATGGTATTGTCGCTGTACTCGAGTCTTTATTGCTTGGGTTTCTACACTCATGCGTCTCCGTTTTCCCGCAGCGGTCTTTGGGAAGAAATTCTGGCTTTTTGGATTCGTATCGCTGGCGTTAAAGCCTTTCGCTACTTTCTTCGTATGGGTCAGATATTGGGCCTACTGGAGTATTTGGCGCCAACGCAACTCCCGCATGTTTGACCACATTGATCTGGACCCTTTCCCCTACTTTAAGATGAATATAATCATACACTCATCAGTGAGCATTTTGCTCGCTCAGTATACACAGTTATTGTTACATTAGCAAACCAGGGCACAGTATTGCATGCATGATAATATGAGTTTCTGTAGCTTTCTAGGGAAAGTATTGACTGCTGAAGTAGTAGGAGTTTATCTGACTAGACAGCATGTAATTTGTGTTGGAGCTTTTTGTTTCAGGGAATCTATGGAAGTGATTCGTATACAGATGCCATGTGGGAGACACACAGAAAATTTGATACGTTGCAGGAAGAAATACACCGGTTGCAAACATTGCTGGACTCTAAAGAAAGTAGCTTAAAATTTTCTCTTCATGAAGCAACAGTTCTCAGAAATGTAAGATACATTCATCACAGAAGTGAATCAGAACTTTGTAGTAGTAGAAAAGGTTCCCCAACACAGATAATGCATGTTGTAGCTACTATGTTATTCTGATTCTCTATTTATTTTAATCAACAGCATTTGCAAGTTGCAGAAGCACAAGCTAGTTCTTTACGTTTGTTCAAGGAGTCTCATGATTCCAAGCACATAGAGGAGTTGTCAAGCCTAGAAAGGTTGCCTTCGCAAAGTTTGGAGATTATATACAACCACTTGACTGTCAATGAGGTTATTCTTTCTGTTTTGCAATTTGTGACAATCAAGTTGTATTGCTCTCTTGCGTGATAGTAATTTTTGGTCGAGGATGACACATAACAATTTGGAAGTAAAAGCTCTGAACACTAATTTTTACAATGGGGTTTCGCATTCTTTAAACCTGTGTATTTCAGTTTTGGTGTTACAATTTACAAGGGATATTCTGGAAAAAATTATTTTGAGGGTCTGCCTTGCTGTACATGTACAGGCTATGAATAAATCAATGGAAAAGGTAGGAAAGGCTTGGGAAAGCATTGCAAGGCTGTACACTTCTTCTGTTGCTTCAAAGCTGATTGAAATCCTACAAAGGGAAGCTTCACTATACTTTCAGTCCATCATCATCTTTACAGAAGTAAGTTCTGGTGCAACTGACCTTCTGGATTGGGAAATGCTTTGTTTCAGATAATAATGTGTCATAGTAAGATGGTTAAGAAGAAAGACAGAGATGTAAACATATTTCATCAAGAGCTTCCAAGAGTTTTCTGAAATTAATTAGCTGTGTCATAGCAGTAGCGAGACGAGGGATGATGACGTCTTCTTGTCTTGATTCTGAATGGGTTCCCTTCTTTGCACAAAAAGTTCTATTAGTTTAAAAACTGCCCAACTGGTCACATCAACCGCTACCGAGAGGGAACATGTACAAAGAGGAAGGTAGAACCAGAATATAAAATGAGTGCATCACAAAAGATGGCCTGTACTGCCAGTGGAGGTGTGTTTCTCTGTAAAGAAAGGTCCTGACCGTTAGGTGCTAATGAAGGCTTGGAGCCTTCTCTCAACCCAATCTAAGCTGCCTGGATGTGATTGTGGTGTTGTTTGTATGGATCAATTGAAGACACAAGGCACGAATGGTCACTGAGGGTGGCTCGGACGGCTCTCAAATACTCGGGAAGCATTGTGCTCTGCAGATAAACTAGAGGGTGAGTCTGCTGATCAACTTCCATCATATATCCCTCTGTTGTGTCCTTGTCGATGAAGAAAACTCTTGTATGGGGCACTGACAAGGGCGCCTCTCTTGTGGCTGAATGACCAGTAGCCAATTGCTTGCCAAGAAAGATCTGACCAAGCCATTGCATGCCAAGTGTAAGTCATGTCTGGAAGGCTAGATACTGTTATGCAAAGAATCCTGAGCTAGACCTCTTGTGCATGAGAGTAGCCCCCATAGGCGAAGCTGCTAGGTGCCTAAACCCGGAGCAAACCTGCAAGTGGCCATCCTGAAGAAGTCAAATGCCAACTGCCACGCCCTTATGAGCGACCAGCCATTGGAAGATAGTTGCCCTACAAGATTTGTGATTGGCCCATACATGTGTCCAAAGTTGAAGCCCTCTAAGCCTCTCATCACGCCATCCACCTGTGAATGCTGAAACATTGTCTGTGATAACATGTAAAGGCTGGAGAGCTGCTAGGCTTCGTAACCACAGTTTTCATGAAATATTGATCTTTGTACTGCTGACTTTTTTGTCATGCACAGGCCACTGGCACTTTTGCTTAGGTTAACATTTGGCATCAGATCACTGCTAGCTTTGTTTTTAAAAGACTCATTGCATTTTGGATAAATTGCATTTACCTTGGCTTTCTTCTGCTTTGATGTCCTTTGTAACAACAATTCTGCACACTCCTGAATTATGATCAGTTCTGTCTATTTGTGTAAGCTATTATCGATGAGTTTGTACTTGCATTTGTTTGCAACTTTTTTACTCTTACATGAGAGTATGTGAAACTTTCAGGAGCTAGCAAAGGCTGAGGCCCAAGTTTCATCCTTGCATCAAAAATTGATAAATACAGAAGGATCGTTGGAAAAGGAAAGGAAATCTTTAAGGGCAGCACGAGACGGACTTGACGAGTTGGATTGTGCCCTTGGTAACGAAGAGTCTAAAGTTGACGATCTTTTCAAGGAGGTTTCTTCATTGAAGGTTTGATGTGCTACTCTTAATGACTCAGTCTTGCGGGTCAGCCTATGTCTGCTGAGGTTTGTTCAAATCTCTTCAATTTCATCTCTCCAGGCACAGCTGGAACAAAAGGAGACCACAGTACAAAGTTTGAAGAATGAAGCTTTGAAAAACAAGGGGCTACAGGAGACTGCAAGAAAACATCTAACTGTATGAGGCCTTGTTTTGCAAATGCCAAATCAAGAACAATATCTTGGGAGTTTCCACATCATTTCTTGTACATTGATGACAAAATTTAGTCTGGATCACTTTTTGCAGGCCTTTCATCAATCTGAAGAAAAGGTTGAGCAGTTAACTGCACAATGCAATGCTTTGGTAAACCAGATAAAATCCAAAAATTCTCTTTTAGAAGACATAAGAAAAGAGGCTTTTGACAAAACTGAAGCTTTACGGCTTGCAACCCAAATCAAGCAGGTATCTTTGGTCTTTGCATCTATCAAATAGCGGACAATGATAGTGAATGCTGCGTTTCTGGCGTGTTGGAGTCATTTGTATCAAGCAAAAAACATTTACCATATTCTCTGTCTAGTGGACTTTGATGTTCAGTTGAAAAGCTTTTTCCATGTTCGGGTCTTTGATACAAGCGGTGATTCACATCACTTTTTTCATCACATCGTAGTCATGGACACTTATATCTTGTCACATCTATTGCAGACCAGCAAGCTTTGTGTATGGCAAGCCATGGCTTGCCTGCCAGTAAAATTTTCCAAGTTAGAAATTGACTTGCCCATAGAACAAATGGACAAGCAAAATGGTTTGGCTGTTAGCATATACGACACAGTAATACTTTCTATCTGTCCATGCGGCCTACCGCCATGCCTTAAAGACATGCTGGTTTCTTCCAAGCTTAATCCACATTAAGAACTATGTCATCTGAATATAAACGAATTGAAGATATTCTCATCCAGCACGGCACTGCCACCCTCTGGATCGATATATTTTGAAATTCTAGTATTCTACAATCAAAATAGTGTTGATCTTAGGGTGGGGAGGAAAAGAAAGAAAATTGCTTTTACAAGTACAACATGGCCAATAAGACACAATCAGAAAGTACATACCTCTGTATTGCAACAAAGGAAAAATTTTCCAACGTAAACACATCGATTATAGCTGTGTGTGCCTATGTGAGGTGGTTGATAATACTGCCACTGATTAACTCCGCGTCAATGGAGTCTATCTGTACCTGCTATAGGTATACAATAAGCATGCTCCAAAGATGTCCGTAAGCATCCTACAGCAAGATGTGCATGGGCATGGTAATATGAAACCCCTCAATGCTGCTGGTAGTTAGATGTGGTGACAAGTTGCTGCGAATTTCCTCTGATGCCTGGTTGGCATCTTGTGGGGGTGGCAGTCTGTGTATAGATAGCCTTGAAAACAGTTCTATTCTAGCTCTGATGGCCATCTTCAAAGTGAAACCTCTCATAGCCATGTGTCACATGTGGAAAAAGCTATCTCCATATTAAGGCCTTGTTGTGAACCTTGGGAAAACCAAGGTCATGATCTTCCACACCTCTCCACTAGTCAGAGTTAGGGCTGTTTTCACTCTAGCAGGCGAGAGAGTCGTGATTGTTAACTCTATATACGCATCAGTGTCACATTCACTAACACCACAGGGCGCTCGCCATGCTCCTGAGGTGGCTTGTATATTCTTGACTCTCTGTATTTATGGATTTCTAGAACGAGTCACATGGTAATAAACATGGGCTTAAATCTGTCATGAAAGAGGTTGTGAGACCTCCCTGTATTTTGCAGATGGATAGAACATGTGCATATAAGGTGCATTTTGGTCACATAACTGACACTTTGGATACACTAGAGGCACAGACAGGGTACACAGGTCATATTCACTCGTTTTGAACACATGTAACCATGACAAAACATTTTCTTGGCTTGGGTAAAACAAATAGTTTGAAAGTGGCTCCCAAGGTAGAAATATGAGGTGAACCTCTCTAACTTTTTGCAAAGAAGGGGAAGTTTGTGGGTGGGCTGCTGATGCGTCTAAAAGTTGTTGTATTGATCACAACCTTGGTCTTTTGAGGCTGATCACAGCAAGTCCCAAAGTAGGGAGTTCTTTTTTCGGTGAAAGGATGAAGGTGCTATGATGTTTCTATAGAGCTTCACGTCATTCAATTGATGTATAATGGCAACACTTACTTTAAACATGCCACCTGATGTGCAGGAGTTGAATTTATGTAGGCATCGAGAAGTGCAATTGGCACAAGAGCTGGAAAGAGAAAGATTACAAAAAAATGAGTTAAGCCACGAGTTGATGGAGAATAGCCGTGCTGTGAAAGCAGAGCAGGTATAACTTTGTTATCTATGTTTGTATTCTGCATTGTTTACCTGTATTATAAGGTTAAAGGTAGCACCACAAGAATCTATTGTGCAATCACAGGTAGCATGCTTATGTAAGCTATTAAATTAGCGATGTATCTGCAGGCACTTCGACAAGCTGAAAAAGATATAATGGACTTGAATAGAGAGTTGGCCTTTCTTCGAAATGGAATCAAATCAAAGGATGATGCTATCAGAATGATGCAACAAAAGATTGATGGAAACATTCAGATTCTTCAAAGTGCTTCAAATGATAGAGAGGTATGTACTAATTAGTTTGCTGTTGATTTGTCTTTTAAATGCATCTCTACATCCAAAGTGACAAGTAGTGATGGTGAACTTCTCCAGGGTAATGTCATACTGCAAAACCACTTGAAGTATTAGTAGAAGTGTGAAAGACCAGTGTCCATGAAAATGCTTTTAATGTAGTCAAAATACTACCTTCGTTGAGAAGTGGGTAAAAGGACAAAATTAAAAGCAAGCGAGTGAAGTACTTGTATCAAGTGGAGGAGAGGTTGGGAGGAAGAGCAGAGAGAGGGCAATTTCAAGCTCATAGCCCTTGAGGAAGTGCCATGGCGCTAAGATTGATACTCTTAAGCTTCAGCTTTTAAGGAGAAAAGAACTATGGAGTAAGTCGAAGGTGTTTGATCTTTGAATACAGATTAACGTCTACAGAATACAGCCATCAATGTTGCAGTTCTGTGCAAGAACTGCAATTGTAGAGCATGCATTTTCTTTTCTTTTTTCGAGGAGAGAGGGAGAGGGGGGGGGGGGGGGGGGGGGGGAGGAAGATCCCTATGTTAGTTTGAAACCTGCCCGATGGTCTACGTCAAACACCTACCATGTCAGCATATGTACAAACAAGTGAGACTCTCCCACAATGGAATCCACATGTACAATGGCTACACGACAAAGTGGGAGAGGGGGTAAGCCAAACAGGTGGCTTGAAATGCGAATGAAGACTGCACCCAACTGTGACAAACCAAAGGCTAAGAAAGGGCGGGCAATTCCTCTGAGCTCCATCTGAGCTTTCTTGAATGCAATCGTAGTGTCTTTGAGTGGATGATTCGGTTTGAGCTAGATCACTGCAGGTGGCTCGGGCCACCCCTCCAAGACTTTGAAGCACCTATAAACCTGATGCCCTATTCAACTCCCACTGAAGATCCCTCTCTTCATTCCATGCAGAAAATTCTGGCATGGGGCATTGAGTGGGCCGTCCCATGTGGAGTCTAGTACCCAAACTGCAAGCTCCGTTGTACTAACAATTGCTGGGCTGGATAAGGCTGACCAAGCCGCTGCTCCCTAAGGTAGATCATGGTCTGTTAGGGCTGTCTTAGTAAGAGCCGGGTCCGGGATCGCCCTGTCTATTTAACATATATATTAATGATATTTTAGACACAGATGGGGAAACATGGGGCCTGGAAGTACCTAACCTCCTCAAGAGAATTAAAGGACTCCTTTTTGCCGACGACCTGGTTCTGCTTGCTGACTCTCTTGAAAGCCTAGAGACGAGCCTTGACAAGGTAAGTGAATGGGCAAAGACCTTGGGCATGAACTTTGGAATTGAAATATGCATGGTCACGGTGTTCCACGGGGACCTGCAAGATCTCTCTATAAGGATCTTTCTTCTGGGTGGTGAGATGGTTGCAGTAGGTGAAACTTACAAGTACCTTTCCATCGACATAGACTCGACCTTTTCCATTGAACGCATCGTCAAGGAACGAGCGGACAAGGCTAGGAAAAGCCTATTCGCATGTCAACACCTACTGGCAAACCGAGCCATCCCAATCTGGTCTTGATTGATTGTTTTTAAGGCGTGCGTGTATCCAGTGATTTGTTATGGCGTGTAAATAATGGGGGCCTACGATAAGCGTGTCCTTCACTCTCTGGAGCGCCTCGTCGCCACCGGGACGCGAATGTTACTCGGGAAGGGAGCAAGGTCGACCTCTGTAGGGACGGCAACTCTCCACCACGAGTTTAACATCCCACCCGTACCTGCCTTTTGTGGGGGACAACGAGCAAGGGCTTTTGACAAGAACTGCTCGGTTTCATCCACCTGGATAGGCTCCTTGGTAAACAAGAAGCCTAAGAACCAGCCGTTCAAGAAGTGGACTTGGACGACAAGAACTCAGAACTGGATGAATAAATATATCCCAGCGGCTGACTTTAGCTCAGCTCGCTACCACGCATGGGACAAGTGGGACGAGAGGCATTCGTGCCTGGCGTGGTCCATTAGACAGCCTGGCTGCTTGTAGCACTTGAATATTGTGGGGACTGAACTCCAAGACCAACAAACACTTGCAACAGACACACAAAAAGAACCCTTGGTTAGTTTAACAACTGCCCAATGGGTTACATGGAAAACCTTCCAGGACAATATATGTACAAACAAGGGAGGCGGAATTGGCATGTACAATGGCTACATGACAAAATGGGGAGGGGGGAAAGTCAAATAGGTGGTTTGAAATGCCAATGAAGTCTCCTCTCGACTGTGAAAAAGGGTTCTGGTCATCAAAGGCCAATAAAAGCCTGGTGATGCCTCTCTGCTCGATCTGAGCTTCTCTTGATGGAATCATATTGTCCTCCGAGTGTGATTCAGTTCGAGCTAGATAACTGCAAGTGGCTCAGGCCACCCCTTGAGGACTTTGAAGCATCAATCCCTCCATATAAATGAGATGCGCTGTTCAATTCCCATTGAAAATCTCTCTCTTCAATCCATGTCATTGCCTAAAAGTCTGGCATGGGGCATCGAATGGGCCATCCCACATGAAGTCGAGTAGCCAAACAACCAAGCTCCGTCTCATTGGCAAGTGCTGGGCTTGATAAGGACGAATAGTCTCTGCTCCCCAGGTGTAGACCGTGGTCTCTTAGGGGCTGGGTTCATTAGACAATCAGAGAGCCACTTCTAGCACTCGAATCCTCAGGGAAGTGCACTCCAAGTCTCCGGTGGGAGTTGAACAGGGCATCTGGTTTGAAGTAGAGGAGGGGAAGCTTCACGCCCCCGTCTACGCAGGGGATGAAGCTCAAAGGGAGTGTGTCGATTCCCTCTTTCTTCACCTGTATATCGTGCCACATGGTAACCCACACCCCTTATAAAGCTCACCTATCTGCTAGTACGTCCTCGAGCATTTCACAAAACCGGATTGGATCCCCAAAACTGAGCTGGATCCACAGCCAAGGGAAGCTAGATGCTGCAGATTTCCATGCGTTATTGTAACAAGATAGGCACCACATGCCAAGTGAAAGAACAGATCGAGAGTGATGTTTAGCACTTCAAACAATTGATCAGAAAGACAAAGAGAATCCACACAAGATGTGGAGAATCCACATAAGACGTGGAGTGGCAGAACTCCAATCCTGGACTGCAATGGCCCCAAACGATGGCTCCCCTTTCAGTATTTCTTTATATTGCTTTAACATGGTACAACTGTGTGGCTTTGCTCTGCTTCTCTACGTTGTAGATACTAGAATGCTTCTCTACGTACGGAACCGATCGGTACGTACGTTTTGATTCAACCTTGCTTGGTGGGCTGTTCGTTTAGGATTGCCATGTCATTAGTAGCCAGCGCAATTCGCGGAACATCCATACAATTGCCACGTCATCAATTTTTAATGCAATTGTGGGTATCTGCTTTATTTTTAAGGGTTTAGGCCCCTTGGCCGGTTCCATAAGTTTTTTTTTTTCCGAGAAAAAGATCCTTCTATTAGTTAATGAAAACTGCCCATAGGGCTACATCCACCTCTGCGAGAGAGGGCTACAACAAGCATGATGGGGAGACTCTCCCAATGAAAAAACAGCTATTGGGGGTTAGGATTTTTGATCCAAACCCAATTTATTATTTGGGCCACTCGGCGATGATTTGCAAGTTGGTAAATTCTTCTTCTTCTTTCGCTTCTACTAGGGTTAGGCCCCTCGGCCGAGATCTGCAGGCTAGGCTCAAGGAGCTCTAACCCTCTGGGTTTTTAGTGGCTTGACACGTCAACAATTTGTGACATCCCCCCTTCTTGAAAGAAGATTAATCGTCCTCGATTATATCTACAAAACAACTCAAGTTAGATCACAAATATCTGAGGGTCAATTCCGAGGGTCTTAGTTTTCTTATTCCATATCAGAGCTCTTGATATTCTAGCGTAACAAAATTAGCTATCACACCCAGACCGTGCTGATCTTTAGAGGGGTGTTTTGATGCACTCGAGTCATATACCCAAGCAATCTCACCCAATTAGGAATGTTCAGTGGTTGGGACATCACGATGCAACACATATGCTTACATATACACGGTACAAGACATTAAAACAAACAGCGCCACTGAGCACTCCTTTGAGACAGACGGTCTTAGAGATGAAGATACTCAACGACCCCCCACCCCGGCACATAACCTTAAAAGGTCCGGGCCATGCTTAGAGGACTAATACAACCAAACGCTCCCCATACCACAGCTTGCATCGCTTGGAGACTCCCCAGACCATCGACCTATGTTGTTCAGAGGTTTTCCAGGATACAACTAAACGCTCCCTAGACCATGATGGGCTTGCATCGTTCAAAGGTTTCACATCGAACTTGAATACTCCTTTCAGGAAAGCCCGAGCCGAAGATATTTAGAAGACAACATCAAAAACCAAGCATGTCACGGATGCGAGCTCTAAGAAGAGTTCTAGAAAAATCTAGAAGGTTCTAGAAAGTTCTAGAAGCTTGAAGAAAAATCTAGAAGGTCCTAGAAAGTTCTAGAAGCTTGGAGAAGAACCTGGAAGGTTCGTAACCTCCTTAAGCTTGAGGAAGAACCTAGAAGGTTCTTAACCTCCTTAAGCTTGAGGAAGAACCGAGAAGGTTCCTAACCTCCTTAAGCTCTAGTATAAATAGAGGTCTTTGGCTACAAGCCCCTCAGTCTTGTCAACACCAGTTGTGAGGCTCCTACAAGATAAGTTGTCTTCATGTTCTTGTCTTGTTCTTGTAATCAAGTCTTGTCTTGTACTCTAGCATTGTAATCCAAGTCTTGTAATCAAGGTCTCTTAATTAAGTATTAAGTGTTGTAATCAAGTTTCAAGCTCTTGTATATTGTGAGCGCCTCCTCTCTCTCTCTTCTAGTTCAAGACGCGCTCATAACAGTTTGGCAAGACTCCACTTATTGATTTTGCCTAGCCATGGAGTTTGTTTTGGAAGGTGTTATGTCTTGCTTGCACAATTTGTAGCAACAAATTCAAGATCTAAATACATGATGGAAAACAGAGCAACCACATTTTCCAAGTCCAGTGGTGCAAGACCTTCAATGCCGAGTCCAAGAACTACATAAAGCCACTATGTGCCAAAATCCACCCACGAATTTGGCTAGTTCAGTGGGGCAAGTAGAGCAACCACACTTGCTAGGTCCAATGATGGAAGAGCTTCAACCCCCAGTGCAAGAATTACATAAAGCCAATATGTGCCAAAAGCCACCCATGATTTTTAGCTAGTCTAATGGGGCAAGTAGAGCAACCACGTTTGCCAAGTCTCGTGGTGCAAGAGCCTCAACGCCCAGTCCAAGAATCATGTGAAGCCAATACGTGCAAAAATCCACTCGTGGTTTCAGCAGCTAGTCCACCACAACAAAGGTGTGGTATTTCTTTTTGTATTAATCTTTGAGCAAAGTACAACTCCCGCGGGTCCTCAACTCTCAGATTCTGCGTCTAGATGCTCTGCAAAGTGAGGCCTTTGGGTTCCTTTTATTCTTACAAAGGGATGCCAAAAGCAGAGCCCCCAAAGGTAGTAACTCAAAAGCATAAGGCCCAAAAGCAGCCAGTGTTGTTTGCGGAAATCCGTATAGTTGTGCCACGTCAGCGCTATCAGCGTAAATCACGAAAATCCGTACGCTCTGCCACGTCAGCAGCCAACGCGATTTGCGGCATCCGTATAGTTGGGCAGTCCATTGGATTTAATCCTATGTGTCCCTTGGCCCCGCCTCATCTAATACCCATAAGTTGGAACAATTTATAGGGTGAAAAAGCCTTACAATTTATATCCTGGGTCATGCCACGTCATCAATTTGTGATAGAGGGAGCCCAAAGTGAACCCACCTGAAAAGGATGATGGGACAAGATCAAAGTTTAGAGGCTTCTTTCAACAAGTGGATTTGTTTATATGCATGCAACCAAAGCTTAGCGGGATGGTGATTCTCAAGTTGGTCAAATTGGTGCACTTCTCTCAACACGCTTTGGAGAAGTAGTTGTTAAAACCAAGCTTGGCATGCTACGACAAGGCTATCACCCTTTTTCATTCATTGGGGAAGGAATGGGAAAACTTTTTGAGTATTTACCGCTATCATGAGCTTCCGTAAAACATTGTTTCAAATCAAGGACCACAGTTCATATCAAGCACTGAATTGGCTATCTCAGATTGCCCATCTGTCTGCGGGTGGAATGATGATGAGAATTGCAACCGCGTGCCAATGTTCTCCCAAATAGCCTTCCAAAACAAACTTGTGAATCGGGGATCTCTATCGGAGACTATGGTCTCAGGCATGCCATGTAACCGAAATATTTGAGTAATGAACAGTCTTGTTAAATGGTCCGGTTTGATTGTTTTCTTGATTGGAAGGAAGTGAGTGAGCTTGCTTGCTAAATCTGTTAATGACAGTCCAAATGTCATCGTGCCCACTGTGTCTTTAGGAGATCAAAGATGAAATCCATTGCAATACTTTCTGAGGGGTGGGTGAAAATGGGTAAAGGCTGTAGTAATCCCTGTGCCTTATGCCTGTCAAAATTGACCTTTTGGCATACTAAACAACTGCGAACAAAGTCGTCTACATCCTTTTTGAGTCTCAGCCAATAGAAGTAACGTTCCATACCCTTCAAGGTGGTATCGATGCCACGGTGACCTGTAAAAGGTGGACAATGGCACTCTGTCAAGACCTTTTCCCTCAAAGGATGTGTAACACACAACATCGTTTTCTTCATCAAGTAGCCATCTTGTATGGAATACCCTGGAAGTGTCTTCCCATTCTGTATCTGAGTAAAAATGTCCGCAAAGTCAGGATGTGTGGCGTACTCGTCAACCATATCCTCGAAGCTTCTGTGATGAATCACAGAAATAGCCAAGACTAGGGGCTTTCGAGACAATGCATTTGCCACTAAATTTTTCTGTCCCTGAACATGGACAATCTCGAAGTGAAACTGTGACAAGATGTTAGCCCACCGCGTCTGCTTTTCTGAAAGCTGCTTGTGTGACAAGAAGTAGCGTAGACTCTAACGATCTGTAAAAACGGTGAAGTCGGCTCCGAGTAAATAGTGTCGCCACTGTGTAAGAGCATGGATCACTGCCAATAGCTCTTGCCATAGATCTGAGCTACTAATTCTGGCCTTGAAAACATTCTGCTTTCATAAGCAATCACATGGCCTTCTTGTATCAAGACCGCTCCCAGACTACGACCACAAGCATCACAATAAACTTCACATGGCTTTTGCAAATCTAGCAAAGCCAATACTTATCCAGTAGTCAATTTTTCCTTAAGTGTCTGAAAAGCAGTCACCTCTGCCAATCCCCACGAGTAAGGGACTCCTTTCTGAGTCAATAAGTGTAAAGGTGAAGCTATCTGTGCAAACTTCCGAATGAACCGCCGATAATAAGAGCACAAGCCCAAAAAGCTTTGAACTTCATGAACATTCTTCAAGTCAGGCCAATCGCGAATAGTGTCAATTTTGGCCGGGTCCATCTGCACTCATGCTCCTGCTGAGACGATCTGTCCCAAGAATGTATCTCCGGCAAGAAAAACTCGCTCTTTTTGGCATTAATAACCAATCTATGATCGCGCAATGCATGTAGCAGACGGTGCTCTGCTCATTCTTGGAGAAAACTATAATGTCATCAAAGACAGTGCCTACAAACAATCGATGCTCTCGAAAAATCCTATCCATCATTCGGTTGAAAGTTGCTGGAGCATTTGTAAGTCCAAAGGGCATCACCAAAAATTCGTACAAACCAAAACTTGTGCGAAAGGCTGCCTTGTAGACATCTCCCGGAGCAATTCTAATCTGATGATATCTGCTTTCCAAATCAATCTTGTTGAAACAAGAGGATCCCTGAGGCAAGGCCCGCTACTGCTGCTCCCCCCCCCCCCCCCCCCCCCCCTTGGCTGTTGCGCCATCGCTCTCCTCCCCCCCCCTCCCTCCCCTCGCTGCCCCTTCGTTGCCCCCCCACCCCCTTCAGCCCCTGCGCACTGCCTCTCAACCCACCCGCTGCCCCCCCCTATCTGCGCGCACTGCCCCATTAGCTGCCGCAGCCCGCTGCCCCCCCCTGTCTGCGCGCTGCCCCTTAGCTGCCGCAGCCCGCTGCCCTCCTCTCGCTCTGCCTTCCCCGCTCGTTGCTGCTTGTGCACCCGCACATTGCACGGCTGCCCTCTTCGCCCTCGCTGTCTCCTCATCACCCCCCCCCCCCTCCCCCCCCCATCCTCTTCGCCCCGAAGGCCCTCTGCACTTGGCTCGGCAGCACTTTCTCTTCGGAAAAGTGCCTGGCTGACTTGTTTGCAGGTTTCTTCTTCGCCGCCCGCTTCTTCGACTCAGCAGTAGACACAGATGGAGGCTCGAGCTTCACCTCAGAGGGACTTGCCTGAAGCCCCCTCGCCCGACCCCGCTAAGCCCACCATTCGACTTGCTCTTACGCCGGCCGAGCAAGCGAGCCTTGCCACAGAGGTAGAACGCTTGCAGGCGACTTCTGTCATCTGCAAGGTTCTCGGCACTCGTCCCAGCAGAGGAGAGCTGCGAGACTTTCTCCAGGCCCGCCTCCTCGCAGAGGTGGGCAAGATCTTGGATGTCCAGATTCTCGGACGGGGGGGGGGTACTACCAGATTGAGTTCGAGACTTCCGAGATGGCCTCCAAGGTCATAGCTATGAGTCCATTGGCCATCCGAGCATCACGTGCCCACTTTCGACAGTGGCGACATGGTTTTGACCCGTCTTCGGATGTGCTAGTAGAGGAGGCGGACATCCCCATCTCAGTCTGCTTTCCGGGTTTACGGAGGGAGTACCTTCCACTTCTCTCCAGGATTGGCTCCGCCATCGGAACTGTCCTGGAGACACCTCGTACGGCAGCATCAGTAGCTGCCAAGGCGGCTGGCATCCCTTCAGTTCGAGTTTTGGTCAGAGATACCCACACGCTCCCGAAGGTCATCCTTCTGCCTCGGGTGAGTGGGGGTTGGTTTAGACAGAGTGTGGAGTACTCGGGTCTCCCGAACCAGTGCTTCATTTGCAGACAGATGGGCCACCTAGCGAAGGCCTGCCCACGGAGGAGACCACGACCCGCACCCCAGCCTCAGCCTCAGCCCCAGCCTGCCAAGGCTAGGCCGCAGCCACAGCCAGCGACACAGAGCACAGATTCAGCGCCACCCTCCGAGCCTGGGGCTCCAGCGGAGGAGGGTGGCAGCAGGCCCGTGGCTGTCGACGCCAGGGGCCACAGCGACAGCCTGGCACTCAGAGTGGCCCCCAGGTGCCTACTCAGCAGCAGTAGGTTCCCACGGGGAACCGCTTTGGTCCTCTTGAGCAGGAGGAGCCCCCTACGCCAGCCACCACCTCTGCTTCACCCTCGCCAGCCGCTCCGCCTTCTGATCTCCCCTCCTCCTCCTCATGCCCTCCCCCGCCCTCTGTTACCGCTCACTCCCCACCTCGCCCCCCCCATGTCTCTGCCGCCCCACCCCGCTTCTCCTCTCCCCCGCCCCCCCCAACCCCTTCTCCCCCTCCTCCTGCTTCAGTACCACAGTCGGCTCAAGAGACTGGACCCTCGCCGGCGGCTAGGAGATCTCTTTGCAGCGCCTTCGCCACGAGTCGCCTAGCGAGAGAGGGTCAGCCCTTCATGCGGCCCTCTCTGCAGATTTAGGCATATCCTCTTGCAGCTATCCCTCGTGGTTTAACGAGCATTGACCTCCGACGCCGCTGGGATTTCTTCGATTACGGGTTTACTCGTTTTCTTGGCGATTCCGCAGCAGACCACGAGGCAGCCTGCTTCAGAGTCCACGCTTTGTTCCTCGCCGCTAGGGGGACAGAGGCCTTGGACTCAGCAGTTGGTTTCTCCTTCCCCCTCTGTGGCAGGACTGAGACAGAGTGGTTCCTCGACTCAGTGGTGGGATGGTTGCATACACAGGTTCTCGAGTTCTCTCACCACATGGGAGAACTTGGCGTTACAGATTTGCTGCAGACTTTGTGGCCACTGGCCAAGTTTGCGGTGACACCCCCAGATTTAGCAGGATGTAGACACATTGTGGTGTACTTTTTTGCTGATACGCAGTGTTTGCCTTGCTATGTATTCATTCATGAGGACTCCTGGACAGAGGAGGTTGCTTTACGCACGGCTCGCTCTACTTGGGCTTGGACCAGGCACTCACTGCATAGTTACCAGGAACGGGAAACCGGAACGGGAACGGGGAACGGGAACGTGGAACAAAATGCCATTCCCTGATACGGGTACTCACGTTTGAAACACGAAACGGGGATTCGGAACGGGAACTTGGAATGGGAACGGGGAACGGAGACCTGAAAACGGCCATTCCCTGTTACTATGACTCACTGCAGTCTCGCCTATCTAGAGGACGCTCGGATGCGGATTACTCCCCATCCAAGCCTGCTTCGAAGATAGCTCGTCTTGCTGCTGCGGCAGCATCTGTTCTCTCTCGCTCCCCATGAGGATCGTCTCGTGGAACGTGCAGGGACTAGGTGGGCCCCAGTTTCAGCGACAGCGGGGCCGATTGCGTCAGGAGCTTTAGCGTTGCCTTGTGGGAGGAGAGATTGATCTCCTTATGCTTCAGGAGCACCATTTGTCTGAGAGCTGCATTCGGCGATGTGGTCAGATTTTGCGTGGACGCTATGATACCTTTTGGTCAGCTGCTTTTGGACTTGGAGGCATCCAGGGTGGGGTATGTATGACTATTGCGGACTCATTACAGCAGGCCATTATGGGCAGAGGGATTATTGTACCAGGCAGGGCTCAGTGGATTACTATGCAGGTTCAGGGTAGCCTTGTGGGTTTCCTGAACATCTATGCGCCCAATGTGGCGAGTGCTCGTGCAGAGTTTCGGTCACAGATTGTTGAGTCTTTGCCACAGGTTGACCAGTGGTGTGTAGGAGGGGACTTCAACATGTTGGAGGACCCTTCTGACAGGATCGGAGGCAGCCATGCTACTTTGCATGGAGTCGAGTTAGCAGCTTGGGAGAGGTTATGTATGACGTTGAGGGTCTCGGATACATGGCAGCATTCTGGCTTTGTGAGGCCTCCAGAGAGTCTTGCCTTCTCTAGATCGGACCGCAGAGTGGGAGAAGTGAATCTATCGCGCATAGATCGCTTCTACACTAGTGACCACTTCAGTGACTTGGGGGGTTCAGTGGGCATCCTGGCAGGGACATCCTTCTCGGACCATGCACCAGTGATCCTCACAGTGGCAAACAGGCAGAGGAGTGGGAGCACGATGCTTCGCATCCCAGAGCGGGTCTTGTTGGACTCAACACTCAGAGAGAGGGTCGAGGCTCTATGGACAGAGGGCATGGATAGCCAGGCTCCACCTGCAGACAGAGTGGCCTCAGGCCTAGCTCAGCTTAGCCACTTCTTTCTCGAGGAGTCTCTGGCTGCAGCGAGAGAGGAGGAGCAGCGTCTCAGACGAGGCATTGCTTCACTACAGAGGATGCAGGAGCAGCATCCAGACTGTCCATGGTTGGAGGAGCAGTTACAGCAGGCTCGACAGGAGCTTGCTTGCACAGAGGAGAGGCGCCATGAGTTTGCCTTTCACTGACAGGCATCTCAGTGGACTCAGGTGGGTGACAGAGTGACAGGTGCTTTTTTTGAGACAGTGGGACCTCGGCACTCGCATGCCAAGGTCAATCAGTTGAGGAGACCCGATGGGTCAGTTGTTTGTGAGCCAGAGGATATGCGTGCAGTTGCTACTGACTTTTACCGTGAGCTACTGTCGGCTGAGCCCGAGTCAGAGAGACAGGATGCATGCAGGGAGCATGTTTGGGCACAGATGCCTTGTCTTGTGACTGAGGAGATGCGGCAGAGGCTTGAGTTACCTCTTCAGCTTGAGGAGCTGCACACGGCTCTTAGGGCCCTCCCTCGTGGTAGCTGTCCAGGTGAGGATGCGTTGACTTTCAGCTTCTTCTTGGAGTACTGGGACCTGCTTGGCCCAGATCTTTGTAGTGCCTTTCAGTACATTCTGCACACAGGAGTGATGCCGGATAGCATGAGTGAGGGCCTGATTTACCTCATTCCAAAGGAGGGTGGCTCCTTGGATGAGATTCGACAGCGGCGCCCCATCACCATTCTCAACTCAGCCTACAAAATTCTTGCCAAGGCTCTGAGTTTGAGGATTCAGCCACTTTTGGAGAGCCTTATACATGGGACTCAGACAGGTTTTGTCAAGGAACGCAGTATCCTTGACAACATCTTCACTTTTTGGGAGGCTTCTGCCCTTGCACGGCTCCGTGGGGAGGACCTTGTGATTCTTCTTCTCGATTTTGAGAAGGCATACGACAAAGTTGACTGGGACTTTCTAGAGGGCACGTTACGCAGGATGGGCTTCTCAGAGGCTTGGATCAGAGGGGTGTCAGCTTTGTACAGACAGGCTCACAGTCAGGTACTTTTGGCAGGAGGTAGAGGTGAGCGCTTCATGCTCACACGATCGGTCAGACAGGGTTGTCCTCTTGCCCCCTTTCTCTTTCTATTCTATGCGGAGGCAATGAGCAGATTTTTGGTGTCACAGCAGGTTGGTTTGAGGGGCTTAGCACTCCCTATACGGGGAGATGAGCTTCTGGACGCTGAGTTTGCCGACGACTCAGCCTTGTACTTAGAGGGCCAAGAGGCCAATTTACACAAATGTCGGCAGGCTTTGGAGACCTTCTGCTGTGCATCGGGCGCACTGATCAACTGGAGAAAGACAGTGGCTTTCTCAGTTGGTAGTGCTCCTGTTCCAGATTGGATGCCAGGAGAGGGTTTCAGGTGGATTCCTCCAGGGACTGCAGCTCGGTACTTGGGTTGTCAGGTTGGTTTGGATTTGTCCCCCGAGCAGCAGATTGCTCCTCTTTTCCTGTCCATCAGGAGAAAGCTGTTACATTGGAGCTCAGCACGACTTTCGCTGGCTGGTAGAGTAGTAGTTGCCAACGAGGTGTTGTTGGCGACTATGTGGTACATCACTTCTTGCTGGATCTTCTCGAGTTCTTGCATCAGCCAGGTAGAGAGGCTGATCAGGAACTTCCTTTGGTCAGGTCGCGACACTAAGATTGCCCGAGCCAAGGTGGCTTGGTCGGTCATCACACTTCCTTGTTCTCAGGGAGGGCTTGGGATCATTGTTCCAGCACAGCAGAGCAGAGCCCTTCTTGGGAAGTTCGTCGTCAGAGGACTTCTTTCAGGCGAGGAGCCCTGGAAGGAGTTCTTGTTGCAGAGGCTTCGTGCCAGGGTGCCTCAGTCAGGAGGCCCTTGGCAACCTTCGACCAGATGGATCTTTACAGAGTTGCGCCGAGTTGGTTTGAGCAGGAGACTGGAGGACCGATTCGCTGTGAGTTTGCTTCGTTCTTGGGAGCTATTGCGGCGTGGCCTAGAGCAGCGACAGCCGACGTGCACGGAGGAGCGCCTACGGCAGCCCCTCGTCTGGAACCCCATGGTTAGCACGCAGAGAGGCCACTTGGTTGGGAGTAGGCCTCATGTTTCTTGGGGTCCCATGGTAGTAGGTCCAGCGCTCTCTCTAGGTGACTGGCTAGAGTTCACAGGTTTGTCAGAGGAGGTGCAGGTTGTCCAGCTACAGGGCATGAGAGGGGTTCAGAGCATGTGTCAGGACATCTCAGAGTCAGTTCCAGCTGATTGGCTCACGCCTCTCGAGCCAGTAGCACCCCGGTGGATGGGAGCCTTCACACGACTGGAGGTTCTCATTTCAGTCAGGGCTTGCTCAGAGACTGTCCCAGCCCTGTTCTTCGAGCTTCAGGGTGGGGGACGATTACAGAGAGTTGCAGTAGAGGCCCCGCAGGTAGCAGAGTGTTGTTTCCAGAGGATCCGAGTTGTGGGCATCTGTGGGAGGACTTGCGTCATAGACCTTGACCCAGCAGCTCTTGAGACAGGACACTGGAGGCTATGGGCTTGGGAGTGCTGTCCACTGGCACGAGTACAGTGGGATCCTGGTGAGTGGCTTTGGAGGGACCTATTCTCTTCTGCAGACCGCCCAGGAGTCCCTTTCTTTCAGTACACTGTTCGGCTTGGACGTCATATACTTGCAGCACAGAGAGAGGCCCGCCCCGCTGCAGCACGTCATTGGCAGGAGGAGGGTCTCACAGTTGAGTTCTTGGCAGCTTTTTGGCAGAGGCTGTGGGACTCTAGACAGCCGAGGCGCGTCACCTTGTTCCAGTGGTTGGTTGCACACAGAGCCACAGCAGTAGGGAGCTGGCTTGTACATAGTGGTCTCTCGGCCGCATGTACAGCCTGTGACGAGTTGGTGGAGAGTCAACGACACTGTCTTTGGGACTGTCCCTCGGCCCAGCAGGTGTGGCTACGAGTTCTTCGGCTGATGCCTGCCCTCTCCACGGCTCGACAGTACACTTGGGGGGCGGCGGCTTGGTCCACCCTCATTGGCCCGGCACTTCAGTTTGAGCTATCTTCCACCAGCAGGATGATAGTGATACAGGGGGGTCGACCTACACTCCAGCCTGCTACAGACCTTACTCCACAGGAGTGGAGCAGTGAGAGAGCGGAGTGTTGGGAGCTCATCAGCGGCCTAGCTCTCTGGTTCATATGGTGGGCCCGTTGTTTCCGCATCTTTGAGGCTCGCCTTGTACCACCAGCAGAGACTGTTCGTGACTTTTGGCTAGAGCTGATCCATACTCTCAGAGGACAGCTTGAGGGACTACAGGGCAGCTCCGACCGCATGCGGGAGCGCCGCGAGGCTTTCCTTCGACTCTGGCGCCCTGGGCCGTTTTACTCCATGGTCCAGGGGGTGCTCAGATGGCAGTACTATCCACCTGTGTGGCTTTTCCCTCCTCCCATCTCTTGATTTAGCCCCATTGTATATATGCTGTTTTTTCATTGGGAGAGTCTCCCCATCATGCTTCTTGTAGCCCTCTCTTGCAGAGGTGGATGTAGCCCTATGGGCATCTTTCATTAACTAATAGAAGGATCTTTTTCTCGGAAAAAAAAAAACAAGAGGATCCCTAAAGTCTGTCAAGAATATCATCGATCCTTGGAATCGGGAATTTGTTCTTGATGGTGATTTTATTGAGAGCTCTATAATCAATGCACATCCTCCAAGATCCGTCTTTCTTTGGTACTAGTAAGACCGGAGAACAGTACGGTGATGTACTAGGCTAGATGAGACCCTTTTCAAGTTCTTTCACTTGGTTCATGATTTCTTCATTCTGGGCTTGGCTAACACGGTAAGGTGGCCGGTTTGGTGGTGTGCTTCCAAGAATCAAATCAATGGTGTGGTCCTCAAGACGAGATGGAGGTAACTCGCCTGGTAGGCCTTATGACAAACGGTTAGCATGTGTGTGCAGAAATTCTTGTCGTTCTTTATCCAATTCAGACATGTTGGTTCGTTGTTATCATTCAATCCTTTCAAGTAGATTGAGTAAACAAAAAGACTGGATTTCATTAATTTCGAAATGGCCGAAGCCGATACAATAGGGACTAACTCGCCCTTCAATTTTACATAAGGACAATTTTCTTGCCCTTCTCATTCGTCAAAGTCGCTTTCTTGGCCCGATAGTCGACCACGGCGTTGTTCTTGTGGTACCAAGGGATCCTAGGAGGACATCACACCCTTCCAAAGGCATGATGTAAAAGTCCTCGTGCCCTAAATACCCCTAACAATGCAAACGAAGTTTTCTAATGACAGGTGTAATGGCAACATCCTGTTCGGGTGCCGCTAGAATTGCCTCCACCGGTGACCCCATCCTGTTGGGCGTAATCTCAAGTCGAGCCGCCAATTCAGGTGAAATGAAGTTGGCCTTGACTCTTCTATCAAAGAAAATGAGGGCTTCTTGATCTTTTACTTTGCCCCATGCGTGGCAAAGTTCTGTACTTTCTTTCATATGCTCGGGTCGGTCCCCATGCAATCCGGTACCAGTCCTGCTTTCATCTTGCCTTTTTTGCCACGTTCTTCTACTACCCTGGAACTCTCTGGCCTTTCTTCTGATTGTCCTTACTGTGCCTCTTTGGGGCACTTTGGGGAGATGTGTCCCTGTTCCCCGCAACCAAAATACTTTTCCTCTTTGAGATAGTCAGCTCTCTGTTCTGCAGTCAATCGAGGTCGTGTGTCCTTTTTTTGGAAGTTCTTCTTCTTTTTATTGTCATTTGTCGAGTTTTGTTCATCAGTGGGGTAGGTCAAGGTACATGAATGTATCGAGAATCCCTGCTTAGCATGTCCCATCTGTTGTTGTATGGACTCGGACTTTTGCTCAAGGGAGTAATCGCGGATCTCTTGAGGGAGTCCGCAACAAAACCAGTTAATCTACTCTTTGCAAGTGACCTTCTTAAACGAAGAGGTCGGTAGAAAAGAATCCCAAAATCTTTCACAATATGCATCCAAAGTTTCACCCTTGGTCATCCGAAGATGGTTCCAAGCGGTTCTCACATCTCGTTTGTACTCCTAAGTCAACCAAGAAGAAATAAAGAGCCGATAAAACTTCAACCACTTCGTCGGGGCTTCTCTCCTCAAAAGAAGAGTGGAGTACCATGTTCGTGCATTTCCCTTCAAGAACGATGAGCCCTCTTGATCATGGAGTGCTCTAAGTAGTGCCCTCAAGAGAATTCTATATCAAACTGCTAAATGAAAGCCAAAGCCTTGGGAGCATCCCGGAATCTAAAAAAGGATTCAAATTTCACTGACTGTCCACCCTCTTTAAATTCCTTAGTCTTTTTGTTCTTATTTTCAAGGAACTCATACTGGTTGGCTCTGAAAAAGCGTTTCTTCTTTGCATAATACATGTGATCATCGGAGTCCCAACTATCTGAGGATGACTATTAATCTTTGAGCAAAGTACAACTCCCGCGGGTCCTTAGCTCTCAGACTCTGCATCCGAATGCTATGCAGAGTGAGGCCCTTGGGTCCCTTTTATTCTTACAAAGGGATGCCAAAAGCAATAACTCAAAAGCTTCTAACTCAATTGCATAAGGCCCAAAAGCAACCAATGCTGTTTGCAGAAATCCGTACAGCTGTGCCACGTCAGCACTGTCAGCGTAAATCACGAAAATCCGTACGCTCTACCACGTCGGTAGCCAACGTGATTTGCGGCATCCGTACAGCTGGGTAGTCCGTCCTATGTGTCCCTTGGCCCCACCTCGTCTAATACCCATAAGTTGGAACAACTTATAGGGTGAAAAAGCCTTTACACTTTATATCTTGGGTCATGCCACATCATCAATTTGGGACAGAAGGAGCCCAAAGTCAACCCACCTGAAAAGTATGAGATCAAAGTTTAGAGGCTTCTTTCAACAAGTGGATTTGTTTATATGCATGCAACCAAAGCTTTATCGAGATGGTGCTACTCACACATGGACAGAGCATTCATAAATAATTGACAAGGAACATCGGGAAGGCTCAACAGAGGTATAAGAGTATTGCAAACAAACATCCAATGCAACATCCAGCATGCAAGATTGGGGATCAAGTGTGGCTTCTATACCACGATCTACGTTCCTTTCACCCTTTTCAAAAGTTGGTTTATCAAAGACTTGGACCATTCAAGATAATTGACCAAGTGAATCTAGTCACATATCATCTATTGTTCCCACAGTCTATGCAAATTCATCCAGTCTTCTATGTTTCACTGTTGGAGCGTTGTCATCAATGCCAGATTCCTGGCAGATGCATATAGTCACCACCGCCCTGAGAGATCAATGGTCATGAAGAATATGAAGTCGAGCAAATCTTTTAATCTAGAATCTCTCTTGGAAGACTTCACTACCTTGTACATTGGAAAGGTTATGATGCAAGCGAATGAACATGGGAGCGTGCATCTAATCTCTATCATACACCGGCCAAACTTCATCATTTTCATCAACACTATTTAACGAAGCCTATCCCTACATCAAGAAGGACAACCGTTCCTTGTGGAACTCGTTGCTAGAGGAGGGGGTATTGTCATGGATGCGAGATCTTAGAAGAGTTCTAGAAAGTCCTAGAAGAATCTAGAAGGTTCTAGAAAGTTCTAGAAGCTTGAAGAAAAATCTAGGTGGTCCTAGAAAGTTCTATAAGCTTGAAGAAGAACCTAGAAGGTTCTCAACCTCGTTAAGCTTGTAAAGGAGCCTAGAAGATTCTTAACCTTGTTAACCTTGTGGAAGAACTTAGAAGATTCTCAACCTAGTTAAGCTTGAGAAAGAACCTAGAAGGTTCTTAACCTTCTTAAGCTTGAGGAAGAACCAAGAAGGTTCCTAACCTCCTTAGCTCTAGTATAAATAGAGACCTTGGGCTACAAGCCCCTTAGTCTTGCCAACACCAATTGTGAGGCTCCTGCGAAGTAAGTCCTCTTCCAATTCTTGTCTTGTGTACGAGTCTTGTTCTTGTTATCAAGTCTTGTCTTGTACGCTAGCATTGTAATCCAAGTCTTGTAATCAAGTTCGCTTAATTAAGCAATCAAGTTTCAAGCTCTTGTATATTGTGAGCACCTCCTCTCACTCTCTTCTAGCTTGAGACGCACTCATAACAAAGCATTCTCAAATCGGCACCAAAACAAGTTCAAATAGATAAAATCCAAACAATATTTTCAAACAAAGTTCGAAAAGTGTCTAAGTACAAATCAAACTTAAAAAGCATTCTCAGTTTATCTCGGTCGGTCGAGCTCGAAAATACGAGTGGCTTTCCATCTTGGGACTCGCACCAAAGTTAGGGTTAGTTTCCTTCCATAAGATTGTAGCCGACCACAACATGGTCTAAAAGCTCCTGAATAGTCGAAATTGGCTTGGATAGACAATATTCTAGTAGCAGTGATGGTAGTCCAATGTTATAGCGATTGCACTGGGCCTCCAAGGTTATCAGCCTGAAGGGAGACACGTGAAGGTAAACATCAACGAATTTAGTTGTAGTCTTCCATGGTTTCTGTGGCAAGCATTTTCAAGATTCCCCATTCTGCCAAAATCTGTACCTCGAACAAGGAGGTCATGTAGCTTCGTGCAAAAATATTCTTGAAAGCCTGCCAAGTCCTTGGAGTATGCGGCTCGGTAGCAATTGAACTCCACCAATGCATAGCATTATCTATGAGAAATCTCGAGGCTCGAGAGATCTTTGATTCTTTTGTGTAGTTTCCCAAGGCATAGATGTTGTCAAACTGTTGCAGGAACTGCAAGGTTTTCTGTCTATCTTTTACTCTAGGAAAAGTGGAAATTTTTACTGTAGTTCCCCCATCCTTGAAATCTTGTGGTTGATTTGGCGCAACCCTAGGATGTGGATAATAATAGGGAAACCATACAGTCTCCAACCATTGTATCCGGGTGGATGTGAGGGAGGTGGTCGCAACGGTGGCGGAGGCAGTGGTTGCACTGGGTACACACATTCTTGAAAACTCCCCCGATCAGAATTGAAGGCTGGGCAGGTTGTCAATCTGAAGCACTTGTGCTTTCTGAAGCCGGAGGAGGGGGAACAACTTGAGGCAACATAGGCAGCAACATGTAATTCAAGTATTGTTGAAAGCTCTGCATAATTGGAAGATTTTCTTGAGAGTGCTTTGAAAGAATGTTGCGAAGCTCGTCGAGGAGAAAGTGCAGATACTCTATAGAATCTAGAAACTCTCTATCTGTTCTTGGGAGGACCGGTATGCTTTTAAAAAAGAACACTATTGAAGCTCTGATATAGCTGTAATAGGACAAGCACCACATGCCAACTCAAAGAACAGACTCAGACCTAGGTTTAGCACTTCAAACAACTAAAGAGAAAGAGAGGGAGAGAATCTACATGAGACACGGAGTGGCGAAGCTCCACTCCCAGGCTGCAATGGCCCCAAACGATGGCACCCCTTTCGATATTTCTTTATATTGCTTCAACGGGGTATAACTCTGTGGCTCTCCACGCGGTACAATGCTAGAGAGAGAGAGAGAGAGAGAGAGAGAGAGAGAGAGTACAACACATATTGAAAGGCCCTTGGCCTGTTCAAAAGCAGTTTACATAAAAGCAATAGTACTAAAAGCATCTGGTCCAAAAGCAAGTGCCAAATGGGCTGTCCGTGTAGCGCTGCCACGTCATCAGTAGCCAACGCAATTCGCGGAACGTCCGTACATCATCAGTTTTTATGCAATTGTGGGTGTCTGCTTCCCCTCGGTCAGTTCCAGAACTTGTTGGGGGTTAGGATTTTTAACCTAACCCAATTTATTATTTAGGCCACTCGGCAATGATGTGCAAGTTAGTAAGTCCTTCTTCTTCTTCTGCTTCTGCTAGGGTTTAGGCCCCTCAGCCGGGATCTACAGGTTAGGCTCAGGGAGCCCTAACCCTTTGGATCTTTAGTGGCTTGACACGTCAGAAGTTTGTGACAGTTGTACACAAGAAGGGGTTGAAAACCAAGAGTTGGCTAAGTTTGTCCTCCATGCCAAAGGGCTATCTTTGAATGAGGCGAGAATGGAACTTCTCTCAAGCTCTTGAAATACTCAATGTTAATATTTCCTCCCAACCTTTGTTCGACCCAACTTCCCGCATTGTTGTAAAGATCAGCACGTATTTGGGTGCTAGGGGCTACCTGCTCGGGGAATCTAGCTTATACTTAGGACAAAAGAAGCTCCTGCCAAGGCTGACCACTTGGGTGGAGATTGCAAACAATGAACTTCTTGAGAATCTCCAACTTCATGAGGAAGGTCTCTGAGCCTAAGTGCACCACAAGATGTGGGTAGAGTGACTTAGCAGCCGTGGCATGTATGGACTGGCCTTCCTTACTAGACTAAAGAAAGCTCTTTATAAGCCTTTGAACCTGATCTATACCAAAGCAGCTCGAGAAGATCCAGCAAGAGGTGATGCACTAGAAAATCGTCAAAACTCCTTGGTACCCACCACTATCCTCATAGCCAAAGAGACTAGCTGAGCTCTAGTGAAGAAGCTTCCTCCAAATGCCGATGAGCGATGCATGTGATGCTCAGATGTCAAGTCAAGACCTCAGCGACTCCTAATTATTGCACAAGCGTCCTAGAAGGGATCCTATGAAAACTCTCGTTTAGAGACTACTCAAGGATGGGCAAGCTATCAATCCAAATGTGTACCCGATGCTACACAAAAACTCAAGAACCTACAGGTCTATCTGCAAATTGGCCTATACCCTGAGAACGCTACTCAATATCTTGGAGGAAAAAAAAAAGGGAACGAAAGGGAGTAAGAGGAAATCCTTGGTTGATAGACTTGGATGATGCAAATCAGGGCCCCTGTGCATGTGCCCCATGCATCTGACTGTGAGCCACTGTATACAATGCTGCAACACCGTGAATCTAACACTTCGAAAATACCATCCTCAACATAGTCTCTAGCCGCACTTTACATGATTGAATGTTCCTCCTAGAGTCAAAAAGCAACACCACCAAGTCCTCATTGTGGGTACGAGCTAGAGCAATGGCCTTGGAAAACATGAAGATGTTTTTAAGGATACTACGTTGCTTGACAAATTTTGCTCGTCAAGAAATGGTCAGACTCTCAAACTTAGAGCCTTTGCAAGAATATTGGAAGGTAAGTTGAGGATCACAAAAGGTCGCGACTTGCAGATTTCATCCAACACATCCCAACCGTTGGGGATAAGGTAAATCAAACACTTAGTCAAGCTATGAGGCATTACATTTGAATCCATGACATGTCGAAAATCTGTTGATAGCTTGGGTGAAGAGACCCAAGTACCTTGGAAACTAGAGTGTTTCTATCCTCTGCCACAAGAGAGTCTGCAAAGCATCAAACAACTCAACTTATGGAAAAGGCCTCTCTTAGCTAGCATGACTAGCAAGGAGACCTATGTATCTTTGTGCGCTCCTCTATGAATTCTCCATCTTGTTGTCTTAGTTGGTGAGTCCCAAATCGATAGCGCAAGAGTCCAGTGATCTCATCGCCAATGACTTGATCTCACACTTGAGAAGTCTGTCTGTCAAAAGCAAAATCATATTGCCACTGCGCAAGTTCATTGATCTAGTGTCTTGCTTGGTTGATTTGAGTCTCAATGTAAGAGTTCTTTGGTGGTCTCTCATGCATAATTTGTATTGAAGAAACGCCACACAGCCTTTGCTCACGCTCTTGCATCTCCAAAGCCAAAAGTGTGTGGAAAACCTACTCAACTCTAAGAGCCCATGAGGTATTGTTGCTAAATGGACTATTTTCTTATTTTTCAGAGTAATTTCTTTTTATTGAAATTAGAATATTTATATGTGTATACTTGAACCATAAGATTAGGAACTGTAGATCTATTGGAATTATTAAAAGCCATTAGTAAGGTATTCAACAATCACATCCTGACCTCACCGATCTCTAGCGGATGTCTTGATTCACTAAATCTTGTTACTATCATATCCACATAGCCCCTCAAGTGAACAAGACCGAAATGTTGCAGTCATTTCGTCTTTCAAAGATGCTCTCAATGTAAGGTGCAGCGGAAGTGAATGTTGAACTTTGCTCAAGATGAGTGCTCCGAATTGTGCTCAAGGTTCCTTTTACTTACGGAAGAGAGAGCCTTCCGTTCCTTTAGTGAGAGAGTGCAAATGATCACAAAACAAAGTGGCAAAACTATGAATGAAGGTGCTGAGACTAAGAGATAGAGAGAGAAGAATACGACACCAGAAAGTTGTCAAACCCTCCTCCGAAGGCCCCACTCTCTATGGCGAGAGCGGTCTACTATTGATTGCACAAATCTCTACAATGGAATGGACTTGCCGACGATGTTGACGACGATGAGGACGACGACGAGACGGGCTGAAATCTGAAAACGCTAATGGCTGAAATCTGCCAATCTTTATCTGCTGAATTCTGACCCTATGTCGGTGACGACGGCGATGACGACGATGTGACGGCGACACGCTGAAAATGCAGATGCTGAAATCTGCGTTTTTCGGGCTGAATCTGCAAACGGTGTCTGATCTAACCGTGCGGCGAGGATCTGCTGCGGGAAGGTGAGTGCTGCAAGGTTCGGGACTTCTACTGTGGAATCTGACTGTTGCAAACTGAAAACGCTGATGCTTCTGGGGGTTCTGTCGTGAAGGAACTGCAAAACGGTGGGCTGATGTGTTTTTCCAAAAACGCTAGGCCTCTTGCTGTCCTGATGCAAAAACGCTAGGTGAACTATTGCGCTCTGTTGTCGCCAGGTGTATCTGCAAGTTGCAAAACGCTGGGCTGCTCTGCAATTGCATGAAAACGTTGGTTCTTGGTGATGGCTGAAAACGCTATGTTGACTGCCGGGGATCTTGCTTGAGAAGGTGCACTGTTGGACACAGATCCCTGCTCCCTCTTCTGCCCAAGGTAGGATCCGTACGTACGTACGAATCTGTACGGTACGGTACGTCCGTACCGTACGGATTCGTACTGTACTTTTTTTTTTTTTTTTTTGTGCGGCCGCAGTGCTGTGGGTAATATGTGGAAATAAACCCTATTGTGGCAGGAATTTTTAGTTTGCCCTTCTTTAGCCTTATCCCAACACATAGTTTTGTAGACATTTCGACACAACTTGCATTTATAGAGCACACACGAACGTCATTGCGGTGGTGAATATAGGAGGGCAAGCACGATCAGGAACTCATATGAAAGCTTTGCCTTGGTTTATAGAATAGTGAACTAACATCCTTGGAGTGATACTTATGAATTTTTTATCAAGTATAGACCGTATTGTAGGTTTTTGGAATTTTTAAAAAAAAACCTACGAATTTTACGTACCTAACAACTCTATCCATTCGGTACTACGTACAGGTCGTACCGAATACGTACCATACCTTACGTACCTTACCACCTTGCTTCTGCGAGAAAGTGCTAGCGCTAGGTTTTCTTATATACTTGCTGAGTCAAATTGCCCTACCCAGTTTCCCAACAAAAGTCACTTAAAACTATTAAGTAAAAAATGGCTAAAATAGGGAAAATTGATTTATGCACTGTAAAAATGCTCCTGATGGAATCTGATGATAATCTGATGATCATGCTATGTGCAACCAGAGGATATGCATCTACTCTAAGTGTCTGGACATGCACGGTGTGCGAACAGACTCACAAAATGCTAGAACACTTCCTAAGCAAACTGAACTGAATTGAACCCTTGTCATGAAGTAGCTTGTCCACGTACACATAGGGTTAGATGTGCACGTGACATCCCCTCCTTTTCAAAATGAGGTACTGGTTCCGAACTGTATGGCATCGAGGAAGATCGCCAACAGCGTCTGGAATCCTGGAAAGGACTCTTCGCCGGCCCACTCTGAAGCGTGGGTCATGTGATACTTGAACTTCATAAACGTTTGCAACGCTTGCTTCTTTGGGCTGCACCGAAAGCGACACAAAGTCATCTATGACCCCTCAATGCTTCAACTTCGTCGATAGTCATGTGTCTACCTTCGTCAAGAATCTTCGAGGATGAAAATTCCTGAAACCACTTCCAACACAAAAACATGAACATACCCATTCCACGTAAAGTGACTGAAAAAATTCTAGTCTTCTTGAAAGACTGTGCATGCAATGTAGATGAACATAGAGACGGAGTGCCAAAATGTTCATCAAACACACGCAAACAATGGGGTCGAATCTTGACTTTTTGATCTAAATCAATCAACTGTGGCAAATCGCAATGAAAATGGCGATGCTTGATGCTCAATCCTTCTTGTGCTCTTTCGGATATTGTGTCATGCCAAGGAAGAGACATGGAATGTGAATTCCTTGGGGGCAAATATTTCATCTTTTTATGAGTAGTTCGCATACATCCGTGCTCATTCATGAGTGAATTGTGTTCATCGTACAATATGTCATGCCGATGAAAAGGGATCACATAAAGACGGTGACTAAAATACAGGAAAGCATCACGAATGAAACACTCGAACAAAGCGTGCTGACTAATCATTCGAACACAGAATACTTCCTGTGAAGGTTCTTTGGATATCGACTCGAGAGCCAAGATTGGTTCTTCGTGATTGATCGAATCTGCAATGAGGTTAGCTTCACTAGACAAAGTATCCACGAAACCATCATTCTTGTGAACAATCACATCTTCATCATGCTCGTGAATAATCACATCTTGATCATGCAAATCATCATGCTCGTGAATAATCACATCTTGATCATACAAATAATCATGCTTATCATTATCATGCAAATCATGTGTGTCGTGCTTTGGAAAAGAAGAGACTGAGAGAGTCTCCTTCTCCTGATTCTTTTTAATCTTCGCCTGCACATTAGAAATGAGAGATGAAGAATGAACAACTTGCTCTCCACGAATGACAATGGGAGAGTCACTTTTGGCATTGAAAGTGAACGTATTTTCCGCCCAATCAATGAGAGGGTTATGCTCACGAAACCATCGAATGCCCAAAAGCATATCACATCCTGAAAGAGGAGAGACTACAAATTTTCAACGGAAGGACGCTTGTTGAACAGTGAACAAAACATCAAGGCACTCTTGCGTGATGAGAGAGTCTATATCGGGAGAGAATCCGGACACCTCGAAAGGAGGTGTCTTGCTAACCTCCAAGTGGGCTCTTTCGACAAGAGAGTCACTAATCAAATCATGCATACTGCCTAGGTCAAACAATATGACAAAACGCTGACCCTTCACCTGACCATAACACTTATTGAGAGACTCACCAATGGGAGGATCATGAGAAACTTGGGTTACGCTCGTGTTCTCATTGATTGCATTGACAGAGGAAGTGGGTTCTGTGGATTCTTTAGATTTATTAGAGTCAAGCTTAGAACATGTTCTTTTTATGTGACCCTTGATGTGAGAATGATTACAACGACCTTCCTTAGAATATATGCTTTGTTCTTCCGACGTGATGTATCCTCCTAAAATTCCTTTTTCTCCCTTTTCATTTGGAATGAGCTTAGGTGTCGCAATTGTGCTAGCTACCCTTAGGTTCATTTGGAGAGTTCTTTTATGAGAGACTAGAGGAAGATTGGTTAGAAGAGTTACCATTCTTTCCGTTCTTACCGTTCTTACCGTTTTGAGAAGTCTGAGTGGTACTTGGAGAAGTCTTGTTTTCCTTGGGCTTTCCCTTGTTGTGCTTGATCTTCTGTGCGAGAGCTATCGCTACCGCCTTGTTAAGATCGATTGGGTCGAGGACTTCGACATCAAACGTGATATAGTCGTTCAACCCAAAAATAAAAGCCTCCTTGCGCTCATCATCTGGTTTGCGTAATTGGGTGCCGAGTTGTAAAACACGATTAGAGAAAAACATAACGGGCATACCATCTTGCTTGAGACTGCGCCAATCGTCTTTCAACCGTGCTAGGTACTGTGGTGGCATAAACCGCGCCTTGAGCTTGTCTTGGAAGTCGGCCCAATTGATAGAAAGGGACGCGCCTTCCTCGGCTTCCTCTAAGTGCGTAGTTAACTGTGCTTCTTGCTATGCGTGGTAGCAATTAATGGCATCACCGGCAAGGTACATAGCTGCCGTCAAAACCTTGCTATTTCCTGTCTTCTTAGTTGTCGCAAAATAAGCATTAAATTGATGCAACCAAGAATGAATAATCGTAGCATCTATCTTACCATCATACTTACTGAACGTGATCTTCTCTGTGACGGGGTTGTTGAAGTCCGAATCTCTGCTTGTGCTACTTGATGAACTACCAACTTCTTTGGCCGGCTCGGACTTCGAGGTGAGCACCTGTCGGACCAACTCTTGCATGCGTTGGTCTCTGAGTGCGTCACGCTCTAACTCCAAGGCCGCTCTTCTATCTTCGCGCTCGCGATCCAAGATTGCCTTTCTTTCTTTGCGTGCTTCGCGCTCGCGCTCCAAGGCAACGCGATTCGCTTCTTGTTGTGACAGCATGTCGATCATCGACTTGACCAAAGCCTCCATCAGATTTGATACAATCCTTGGCGTAGATGGGGAAGAGGGAGGGTTGGAAAAACCTCCTGGTGGGGAAAATTCTCCTTCACCTTCTTCATGCTCATCACCTTCATGCAAAGTATCCATTCCGCTTCGGGTGATGACCATACACTAAAGTCTTGGGTTCTTAAGTTCACGAGGAACTTGGGTTCTTGTGGGTCTTGGGTTCTTGGGTTCTTGAGATTCTTGAGTTCTTGAGGTTCTTGAGGTTCTTGAGGTTGCAATCTGTGTTAGAGAAGGATCTTCACTCGAGCTCTTCTCTTTCCCTCAGGCGCACCCCTTTGCGGCCTTGCGCTCACACCAAGGTTGCTTTTCCCACCTCACGTCGATTGGCCGACTGCTAAGTGCACGGTCCGCTCTCAATGAGTGAAAAGAGGCACAAGGGGAGGCTGGACAAGCCCTTCATTCTTGGGTTTCCTATCACTTTTCAAAAACACGATTAGGAATCGACACGCCCAAGTGGACTTGGGTTACGTGCGACCGCAACAAGCAACAAAAAAATTTCTTGTGGTTCTTTCCTTGAGTGATAAAGAACTCTGCCAAAGCTCTGATACCAATGTAAGGTGCAGCGGAAGTGAATGTTGAACTTTGCTCAAGATGAGTGCTCCGAACTGTGCTCAAGGTTCCTTTTACTTATGGAAGGGAGAGCCTTCCGTTCCTTTAGTGAGAGAGTGCAAATGATCACAAAACAAAGTGGCAAACACTGTGAATGACGGTGCTGAGACTGAGAGATAGAGAGAGAAGAACACGACACCAGAAAGTTGTCAAACCCTCCTCCGAAGGCCCCACTCTCTATGGCGAGAGCGGTTTACTATTGATTGCACAAATCTCTACTATGCAATGGACTTGCCGACAATGTCGACAACGATGAGGACGACGACGAGACGGGCTGAAATCTGAAAACGCTAGTGGTTGAAATCTGCAAATCTTTATCTGCTGAATTCTGACTCTATGTCGGTGACGACGGCGATGACAACAACACGCTGAAAACGCAGATGCTGAAATCTGCGTTTTTCGGGCTGAATCTGCAAACGGTGGCTGATCTAACCATGCGGCAAGGATTTGTTGCGGGAAGGTGAGATCTGCAAGGTTCGGGACTTCTGCTGCGAGATCTGACTGCTGCAAACTGAAAAGGCTGATGCTAAGGGGGTTCTGTCGTGAAGGAACTGCAAAACGGTGGGCTGATGTGCTGCTCCAAAAACGCCAGGTGAACTATTGTGCTCTGCTATCGCCAGGTTGATCTACAAGTTGCAAAACGCTGGGCTGCTCTGCAATTGCATGAAAACGTTGGTTCTTGGTGATGGCTGAAAACGCTATGTTGATTGCCGGGTATCTTGCTTGAGAAGGTGCACTTTTGGACACAGGTCCCTGCTGCCTCTTCTGCCAAAAAGTGCTAGCACTAGGTTTTCTTACATGCTTGCTGAGTTAAATTGCCCTACCCAGTTTCCCAACAAAAGTCAGTTAAAAATATTAAGTGAAAAAGGGCTAAAATAGAGAAAATAGGTTTATGTACTGTAAAAATGCTCCTGATGGAATTTGATGAGAAGCTGATGATCATGTTGTGTGCAACCAGAGGATATGCATCTACTCTAAGTGTCTGGACATGCACGGTGTGCGAACAGACTCACAAAATGCTAGAACACTTCCTAAGCTAACTGAACTGAATTGAACCCTTG
Organism: Adiantum capillus-veneris; assembly: GCF_014529385.1. Classification (NCBI taxonomy): domain Eukaryota; kingdom Viridiplantae; phylum Streptophyta; class Polypodiopsida; order Polypodiales; family Pteridaceae; genus Adiantum; species Adiantum capillus-veneris. The sequence continues at coordinate 54,770,653 of NC_140943.1, read as the reverse complement.
TCATGAAGTAGCTTGCCCACGTACACATAGGGTTAGATGTGGACGTGACACTCAAACACTACACACATGACAAAGCACATATAACAGATTTAGTAATTCCCATTTCAAAGTACTTCTTTTCATAAAGTTAGACAGCAAAATACTATCAGCCTATCAATATCCCTAAAATCACAAAAGAAATCAGTGACTTTATTGCATATGGGTAATTTGTGACAAAGGAGCGGAGTAACCCCCCTCTTGTGTAGTCCGCACCACACCAGATTCAACCTGTTGTTCATTGGTAACTCTTGGAATACTCAAAGCTAGACCAAACGCCTCAAGGTAAAGCTCTAAAATCCGAGGAGTATTTGGTAACTCCTCCTCCTCCATCCAATTTGCATCCAATGCCGGATAGTTCTTAAACTTGATTAAATATTGGCGAATCAGCTTACCTTTCACTTTCCTTTCCTTGTGGGCCAGGATCTGTTCTGGAACGAGAATCTCCTCTGTCTCTTCCACTTCCGGTTGCTCCTCTAGCTCCCTGTCCAGTGGCACCTTACCTTTGAAAGGTCTCAATAGACTCACGTGAAATGCATTGTGAATCTTTCAAGTATTTGGTGACTTCACTCTGAAGGAGACATCATTTATCTTTTCTTGAATCTAGAAAGGGCCATACTACTTCATATTCATATTTGGAAAAAGTTGCTCCTTACCCTTTCGTTTCCATAGGCGTGCCTTCTTGAATCGTAAAAGCACCCAATCATCTTCCTTCAACTGCAAGTCACGTCGATGCTTGTCCGCTGCCTTCTTATGCCGTGCTTAGGACTTCTCGAGAGCCTCGCGCACCTTTGCAAAAGCAGCGTCCAGATCTTGAACATACTGATCTGCTTTAAAAAATCCTATCCTTGGTGCTTAAAATAGGTGGAACCTTCTTAGCACCCTCGATAATCTCAAATGGCACCTTTCCCGTAGACGTATGTATCTGTTGTTGTAGGCAAATTGCACCAAAGGCAAATACTTCTCCCACTAAGCCTTCTGATCATTGATGTATTTAACAAGTCCAAAACCATTGAGTTCGCTATCTCCGATTGCCCTTCTGTCTATGGGTGGAAAGAGGACGAGAATTGTAACCGTGTATCAATATTCTCCCAAATTGCCCTCCAAAACAAACTCATAAAACAAGGATCTCTATCTTAAACTATAGTCTCAGGCATTCCATGTAATCGAAATATTTGCGAGACAAACAACTTGGCCAAATGATCGGGCCTAATTGTCCTCTTGATCGGAATAAAATGAGCCTGTTTACTAGACCTGTCGATGATTGTCCAAATGCCATCATGCCCACTCTGAGTCTTGGAGAGATCAAAAATGAAATCCATTGCTATACTTTCCCAAGGTCGGCTAGGTATAGGTAAAGGTTGCAGAAGACCTGGGCCCTTATGCTTGTCAAAATTGACCTTCTGGCATACTAAACAACTGCTAACAAACTTGTCCACATCCTTTTTGAGACTCGACCAATAGAAGAACTGTTCTACACCTCTCAAGGTGGACAGTGGCACTCTGTCAAAACCTTATTCCACAAGGCTTGTGTAACACACAAGAAGTTTTTCCGCTTCAAATAGCCTTCCTGGAGAGAATAGCTTGCAACCACTTCCCCACTCTGTAATCGGTCAACTATGTCTGCAAAATCTGGATTTGTTGCGTACTGATTTACCATATCCTTGAAGCTGTGGTGAATTGTGTTGAACCGCCGAAATAGTTAAAACAGTGCATCTGCTACCACATTTTTTTGTCCCTGAACATGGACATCTGAAAATAGAATTGTAACAAAATGTTCGCCCACTGCTCTTTGTCCGAAAGTTGTTTTCGAGACAAGAAATATTGCAAACTTTGATGATTGGTGAACATTATGAAATCAGCTCCCAGTAAAAAGTGTCGCCACTGAGTAAGAGCATGGATGAATTTCGAGATGTGTTGTTTCAAAGAATAGACCGATATGAGATCTCCTTGTTTGAAAATGTTAGTTAACAGATGAAAGTCAAATAACTATCTCTATTTTCTCTTTTGAGTATAAATGTACGCAATGGCAAATAGCCTTTGCTCATCTAATTATTTAAGGTTTTCTAATCATTCAGATAGTTCATGACCCATCCATTCTAGATCACATGCGACTCAAAGTGTTGGAAGTAAAAACTCCATTGATAGTATCACATTTAAGTCCATAGACTACATTGAAAGGAGTGGCGTTCATAGCTATTTTGTAGGAAACCATATAAGCCCAAAGAGCTGAATGGAGACTCATCTCCCAGTCAGTGCACCTAGATCACACGAACAAAATCCTTTGTGAACACTATGAAATTAGCTCCGAGTAAAAAGTGTCGCCACTGAGTAAGAGCATGGATGAATTTCGAGATGTGTTGTTTCAAAGAATAGACCAATATGAGGTCTCCTTGTTTGAAAATATCAGTTAACAGATGAAAGTCAAATAACTATCTCTGTTTTCTCTTTTGAGTATAAATGTGCGCAATGGCAAATAGCCTTTGCTCATCTAATTATTTAAGGTTTTCTAATCGTTCAGATAGTTCATGACCCATCCATTCTAGATCACATGCGACTCAAAGTGTTGGAAGTAAAAACTCCATTGACAGTATCACATTAAGTCCATAGACTACATTGAAAGGAGTGGCATTCATAGCTATTTTGTAGGAAACCATATAAGCCCAAAGAGCTGAATGGAGATTCATCTCCCAGTCAGTGCACCTAGAGCACACGAACAAAATCCTTGGTGAACACTATGAAATTAGCTCCGAGTAAAAAGTGTCGCCACTGAGTAAGAGCATGGATGAATTTCGAGATGTGTTGTTTCAAAGAATAGACCAATATGAGGTCTCCTTGTTTGAAAATATCAGTTAACAGATGAAAGTCAAATAATTAGTTTTGTTTTCTCTTTTGATTTTAAATGTGCGCAATGGCAAATAGCCTTTGCTCATTTAATTATTTAAGATTTTCTAATCGTTCAGATAGTTCATGACCCATCTATTCTAGATCACGTGCGACTAAAAGTGTTGGAAGTAAAAACTCCATTGACAGTATCACATTAAGTCCATAGACTACATTGAAAGGAGTGGCATTCATAGCTATTTTGTAGGAAACCATGTAAGCCCAAAGAGCTGACTGGAGATTCATCTCCCAGTTAGTACGCGTAAAGCTCACAATCTTTGTAAGCACATACCTAAGGATTTTGTACGTATGCTCTGCTTGGCCATAGTTGCTTTTCTCGCCGTGTAGTCGACCACCACATTGTTCTTATGGAACCAAGGGATTCCCAAAGGGACGTCACACCCCTCCAAGGGCATGATATAGAAGTCATCGTGCCCTATGCCTATGACAGGTATAATGGCAACATCCCGTCGTGTGCCACTAGAACTGCCTTAATAGGTGGTCCCATTTCATCTAGCGTAATTCCAAGTCGAGTTGCCAAGTCTATCGAAATGAAGTTGGCCTTGGCTCCTCCATCGAAGAAGATGAGTGCTTCTTGATCTCGTACTTCTCTCCATGCTCTGCAGAGCTCCGTACTTTCATCCATTTGATCAAGGTTTGTCCCCACAAAGTTTTCCACCAGTCTTGCTCTTGTCTTTACTCCTTGCTCGCTCCTCTACTGCTTTGGAACTCTCTTGCTTGTCCTCTAACTGTTCTTTAGGTGCTCTGTTAGGGCACCTGGCAAATACACGCCTTTGTTCCCCACAACTGTAACATTTGCCCTTTTTAATGTATTCGGCGTATTGCTCTGCTGATAATCTAGGACCGGAAGGCTTCCTTTTCAGTTGTTTTCCCTTCCTCTTATTACCTATATTTGTATCTTGTCCGGTCTGAACTGTGAACAATCTATCTGCAGGGTAGGTAAGAGTGTCCCCATGCATTCCAAACCCTTGCTTTGCGTGTCTATCAGTCGTTGCATGCACTCGGACTTCTGCAACAGACAATAATCCCGTATCTCTTTAGGTAGACCACAACAAAATCGTTCTATCTGTTGTTTGAACGTGATTTTCTTAAAAGAAGAGGCTGGTAAGAAAGTGTCCCAAAATCTCTGATAGTAAGTTTCCAGTGTGTCTTCCTTGGTCATCCTCAGATGATTCCAAGTTGTGATGACATCATGTTCATATTCTTGAGCGAGCCATGAGGAAGTAAAAACTCGCTTGAACTGAAGCCACTTCGTTGGTGCCTCCCTTTGTAGTAGAAGCAGGGTAGACCACTAGGTTTGTGTGTTCCCCTTGAGGTAAGATGCCACCCTCCAGACCTTGGAATGCTTTGAGTAGCGTCCTCTGGGGTATGCGATGTCAAACTATTGGATAAAAGCGAGTGGATAAAAGCGAGGACCTTGTGGGTATCCTTAAAACTAGAAAAAGTTTCGAGCTTTATTGCTTTCCCACCTCCTTGAAATCCTTAGACTTCTTGCCCTTATCCCCAAGAAAATCATACTGGTTGGCTATGTAAATATACTTCGTCCTGGTTGAAAACATCGGCTGGTCAGAATTCGAACTATCTGAGGAGGACGGATCCTCATCCAAATCATCAAAATACTTTCGAGATCTTGTGTGGGATCGGCTCTTCTTTGCCTTCTTCTTGCCTCTGCTGTGTCTCTGAGTCTTTCTCCTCTTCTTGCTCTTTCTATCCTCATCACTGGACTCAGAGGTAGAAGAACTGTCTGAGCTATCGGAAGAGGATGAGGATGAACTGGAAACACCCTTAAATCTCACACGCTTCGTTGCCTTCCTAGCATTCTCAAAAGTAGATTTCGGACTAGAGTAGACTACTAGATAGTTGGTTGCCCAACTCTGTTTCCGTGGCTGCTGCTTGGTCTTCATGAGTCTACTAGATCGCCGTTCTACTGCTTCATCGAATTCATCCTCTGAATACACCCTCGGAGTTCGCATTGGCGGTCCTCTTCAAAGCTGACGTCAAAGGTGAGTAGAGGACGGTACGCCATCGAGAATGCATCTCGTCAAGCGGCTGCTTGGCCAAAAATTCTGCATACTGAGGATCCTTGGAGTAGTAATCATTTGCTGGGCACAAGCATCAACTTGCTGTTGACGCTGCATCTCCATCCTTTCGTACTCAGTAGGTGGAGATGGTCCGCACTCTTCCGAATCATCGTAAGGTGGACGATGTCCATTGGAATCTTCATTATTCTCTCTTGAACCAGAATAATCGGGTGAGTGTGGTACTCTCCGTAGGGTTGGCACTAGTCTGAATGTGGTACCCTCCTCAAGATTGGTACTAGTTGGTTTGAGTCACAGTCTGGAGTCGGCACCTCATTCAAGGCAACCCTTCCTTCGACAAATGTTCCATCTGACAGAAAATAAAGCACTTGTTCAGCATCCTTGAGTACTCAACTTGCTGCTTGATGCATCCACTACTCACCGTTGGAAGGAGACTCCTTCAAGAGAGCTTTGACGTCTCAAACAAGGACTCAAAACAATGGTGATCCCCGCTTGTTGCAATAACACACATATATACATATATATACACACACATATATACATATATATGTCTTTATGTTACTAGTGTGATTGCGTTGAAACTCCTCAATCTTTGTCTCTTCCCTTTTCTCTGCATGCGGCAATGGGCCCTTGCACTACCATAGATCATTGATATTCTGGCAATTTAGCTATTTTATTGTGTTTGCTCTTTAACCCGCTTTGAAACATTTTACTGTTTCCTAGAATAGGAAATGTCTAATTATGCAGTTCAAACCCTTGTCACTATGGATTGGACCTCTAATAATCAGCTCATTGCCTGTTGCAAGGAAAATATTTTCTTTTGTTAGGGATCCTGGCCACTCAATTATCAATGCCTTGTTGAAGTGACTAGCTCTTCAGTAGAAAGAGGTCGTATGGAACTTAGTGGAAGGGTGTATATGTTTATGCTCTCTTTAATTTTCATATGATTAGGGTCATTGAAACTTGTTTTCATGCATTTTTATTTCCAATCATTCCAATTTACAGTTACTGAGGTTTGGTTGTCTCAAGTTTTAAATGGATGGTGATTTGGAGTAAAATTGTATTGTTTGTTTTGTTTTTTATTTCCAATCATTCCAATTTACATAGAATTACTGAGGTTTGATTATTTCAGGATTTCAATGGATGGCTGACTTGGAATAAGTTGTATTGTTTGTTTTAATCATCTAATTTGCGTTTCTATGACAGGCAATGCGAAAAATGAAGGCTTATATTCACAGTCTCGAGTCAAAACTAAGCGAATTCATCTAATCCCTAGTGAAGAGATGAGTTGCCGTGTTCAAATGTGTCTATTGTCTCCAAAGTTTTTAAGGCAAGTTATAATCTACTTCATGGAAGAAAAAAAAAATGCATTTTTAAGTTTATTTGCTGCTCACAAGAAGTCTACAGTTTGTTACGCCTCTTTTGTTGGGGCCACTCACACTTTCAAAGTGTGCCGACCATAGAAGTATCATTCTGACTCCTTTTTGAGGTACGGTATAACCTACTCCACGGAAATATTATTTGCAATTTTCAAGTTAAATAGCTACTTCAATTTTCACGATGGCAAGGGCCGGAAGGGGGGGAGGGGGGGGTTCAGCAAGCCATATTGTGATTACTAAATAAGTTACAATGATCATGATTTGTATCAAAGATCTTGATTTGTATTTGAGATTTTGACGAAAATGTGATGAGAATGTTCAGTGACTATCGTTTTTGTGCACTTCTTGGATATCTGTAGTTTGGTGCATGAATACGTAGAGTCGGTTCTACAAAGCTAGTTTATGTCCTTTGTCTGTTTTGTAGGCGTAATCGAGGGCGATTACTCTTCTTTCAAGAGGGGGGTACGTCACAAGTTGGAAACATGGCAAGGCCTCACAGGGGGGTAGGGTTTAAAAACCAAACTTTGAGCAGTTTGGCCAAGGATCCCAAAACTCTAAACACCCGCAAAATTAGCTAATGTGACAGCCACCCGAAAATCGTCGAACAATTGCTGACATGGCACATTGTACAGACTTTCCATGTTTCACGGGAGACGACATGGCACACTACAGATTTTCCGCATTCAATAGGAGATGATGTGGCACATTGTATGGGCATTGGGCTGTCCACATTTTACGGAGGCAGCTTTCAGGTGCCTATGTAGAGTCAAGGAGCTTTTGGGGACCTAGAGCTTTTGAAGAACAGCTACTTTTGGGGTGCCTAGCTTTTCAGGGCCTCTTGTGTTGTTTGTAAGTGTGCCTAGGGCTCCACTCTTGCGCACAAAATCTGGGAGAGCCTATGGAGAGTTAAACCTTCGGGAGTTGTACCTTTGTGATCAGCAACAAAGAAAGAACTACGGAAAAGGGCGCCAATCTTTGGGGCTAGCGCATCTGGAAGCGGAACTCCACCGCTTTGTGTTGAATCTCTCTCTCTCTCTCTCTCTCTCTCTCTCTCTCTGCTCCACGAGCACTTGAAATGTGGGCGCCCTCCCTTTGACCCCTTTTGGTTCTCCTTATTTAGGCTCCTTTCCCACAATCACAAAAAAGAAAAAGACGTCCCCCCTCTGTCGGGCTTGTCTCCCTCCGCCCTCCTACCCCTGCCGCACTCCCACTCCCCAGTCTCCCTCTCTCTTTGGTGCGTTCTATACAGCAGGTCCATATTCTTTGTGTTGCAGAGTTCAGCGAGCAGAAACAAGGCAAGCAGCAAGAAGAATTTCAGCTGCAAAATTGATTTTCAGCTGACTGCAGGCAAGTTCAGCAATTTCAGAATTTGAGATTGCGGTTTAGAAATACGGGAAAGTGAAGAGATTGTGGATAGATGCGAAGTGCACATGTATGGCTGATGTGGAGAGTGAACAAATGCCATGTATGTATAATGTGGAACCACATAGAAGCTAAGTATGGTGTTGAAATAAAGCTCGCTGCCCGTGTAACAAACTGCTGACGTGTCAAAGCCTAAAGAATGGAGCCAACTTACAAATGCCGGCCGAGGGGCCTAAACCCTAAGAAGCAGTAGAAGAAGTGTCACAGAGTGAGGACGTGGTAACCCTAATTGCTGAAACCCTAATTCTGGAAACCCTAACCCTAAAAACTGCAAACCCTAATTTCTGCCAGAAACCCTAACTGCTGAACCCTAATTCTGGAAACCCTAACCCTAAAACCTGCAAACCCTAATTCTAGAAACCCTAAGAAGAACAAGCAACAGAAGAAGAAGTCCTACCAACTTATGGGGATCCTGTCCGATGGGGTCCCAAGTGGCATAAAGGCATTAAAAATAAAGCAGAACACACTCAAAAGACTTTGCACATCAAAATATGATGATGTGGCACCTGTACGGACGTCCCGGAATTCGCAGCGGATTTTTAGGGAAATCCCGAAATTTTAGGAAAGTGATTTTTTGGGGTCAGCTTTTCATATTTGATGCTTTTAGGCTTTGGGCCTTTAAATATGAGCCTTGGGAGCCCTCTCTGGCACTCTTCAGCGCGCAGATTGCAGAGGAGGTGCTCCCCGGCTGTTGTACTTTGCGAATCAGCAGTAATATAAAGAAATACCGAAAGGGGCGCCAGGGTTTGGGGCCAATACTCTCTGGGGTGGAATTTCGCCACTCCGTGTCGCGTGTCGTCTCTCTCTCTCTCTCTCTCTCTCTCTCTCTCTCTCTCTCTCTCTCTCTCTCTCTCTCTCTCTCTCTCTCTCAGTTCAGTTGTTATTGAACAGTTGTTATTGAAGTGCTAAAAGTCTGTTCAGTCTGTTCTTTTCTATTGGCACGTGGTGCCCGCATTTGTGACAGTGGTATCAGAGCATCAGGCGTGTGCTTTTCTGAAAGCATACCGGTCCTACAAAAGAGCAGACAGAGCTATTGGAATTGAATTATATTTGAGGTATCAGCCACTCCCACCCTTACTTCATCGCGCATCGGGCGCGCTCCCGTCTTCACCGCTCATGTCTTACATGGCATAAGCCATGCAAGAGAAGGATCGAGATTTGTTTCAAGTCATTGTTTTTCTCAGAAGCAGTGCCATGCAGATGTTGATGTCTATAGCTACCAAGCAGCATACTCCAAGTACTTGGCAAGCTTTCAAGAAAATTTTTGCCCGAAGCTATATGGTTTCTGACATCTTCCTTCGGAGTGCAACTTCTAGCAGAGTGGGGTATCCTGAAATGCTTGCCATGGAAACCCTAGCAGATTATAAATTGAAATTTCTCGACATCTCTCAGTAGATGTCTCTTCACGAGCAGATGACCTTGGAGGTTCAGTGTGATTGCTATCTCTTGGGACTACCATCGCCGCCAAAGAAACACTGTCTGTCCAAGAGCTGATGGACCATGTTGTGCTCGGCTACGACCTCATGGAAGGAAGCTAACCCTAATTTTTGGTGCAGGTTTCAAGATGGAAAGTCGGTCGACTTTTCGAGCTCGATTGATGTCGAGATTGCTTTTTAAGTTTAAGTTCTGTTTGATCTTGTTTGGTGATCCTGTTTGGAATTTGTTTGAAATGGATGATATCTGTTTTGAACCTGTTTTGGTGCCGATTTGAATTGTTTGACTCTGGTTTGATACTGGTTTCAATGATTGGTGATTTTACTCCTGGGTGGAGAAGTTAGAAATACTGTTTTGGTATTGTTTGAACCTCGGAACGACGCAGGCCGATGCCTGGGGAGCGTTTCGTTGTATGTTTGAAAACCTCCGAACGACGCAGGCCGATGCCTAGGGAGCGTTTGGTTGTATGCTTGTAAAATAATTGTTGGTGTGACTCCCGGCCCGGACCTGGATGGTTATGCGGGAGGAGTATTAAGAAGTCTGAGCAGTGGTTACTCTCAGCACCTCCAAACGACGCAGGCTGCGGTCTGGGGGGCGTTTGGTTGTAAAATGCCTCTATATCTCCCGGCCCGGACCTTTTTAGGTTATGCAGGAGGAGTGATGAGGGAGTCGTTGAATATCTCCCGGCCCGGACCTTGTTAGGTTATGCAGGAGGAGTGTTCATCGGCGGCTTTATGTTTCTATGTCTTGTAACATGCATATGTGAGCATTTGTGTTGCATTGTGATGTGCCAACCACTGAATATTCCTAATTGGATGAGATTGCCTGGGTATGTAATTTTAGTGCATCAAGACACCCGAGGAAGATCAGTACGGTCTGGGTGTGATGGCTAATTTTACTACGCCGGAATATCAAGAGTTCCGATCTGGACGAAAGGAGAAGCTAACTCCTTGATCAAAACAGCCGATAGGAGCAGCTAACTCCTTGATCAAAAGAGCAGAAAGGAGAAGCTAACTCCTTAATAAAAAGAGCAAATTGATTGTCCCTCGGAATGTCCCTCGGAAATTTTTGAGCTAACTTGAGTTGTTTTGCAGATATGCTGTAATCGCGGACGATTACTCTCTTTCAAGAAGGGGAGATGTAACAAACTGCTGACGTATCAAAGCCTAAAGAATGGAGCCAACTTACAGATGCCGGCCGAGGGGCCTAAACCCTAAGAAGCAATAGAAGAAGTGTCACAGAGTGAGGACGTGGTAACCCTAATTGCTGAAACCCTAATTCTGGAAACCCTAACCCTAAAACCTGCAAACCCTAATTTTTGCCAGAAACCCTAACTGCTGAACCCTAATTCTGGAAACCCTAACCCTAAAACGTGCAAACCCTAATTCTAGAAACCCTAAGAAGAACAAGCAACAGAAGAAGGAGTCCTACCAACTTATGGGGATCCCGTCCGATGGGGTCCCAAGTGGCATAAAGGCATTAAAAATAAAGCAGAACACACTCAAAAGACTTTGCACATCAAAATATGATGATGTGGCACCTGTACGGACGTTCCGGAATTCGCGGCGGATTTTTAGGAAAATCCCGAAATTTTAGGAAAGTGATTTTTTGGGGTCAGCTTTTCATATTTGATGCTTTTAGGCTTTGGGCCTTTAAATATGAGCCTTGGGAGCCCTCTCTGGCACTCTTCAGCGCGCAGATTGCAGAGGAGGTGCTCCCCGACTGTTGTACTTTGCGAATCAGCAGTAATATAAAGAAATACCGAAAGGGACGCCAAGGTTTGGGGCCAATACTCTCTGGGGTGGAATTTCGCCACTCCGTGTCGCGTGTCGTCTCTCTCTCTCTCTCTCTCTCTCTCTCTCTCTCTCTCTCTCTCTCTCTCTCTCTCTCTCTCTCTCTCTCTCTCTCTCTCTCTCTCTCAGTTCAGTTGTTATTGAACAGTTGTTATTGAAGTGCTAAAAGTCTGTTCAGTCTGTTCTTTTCTATTGGCACGTGGTGCCCGCATTTGTGACAGCGCGCCATCGCCCAGCCCCCCTTATCCCCCTCGCGCAGCTTCTGCCTGCCCTCGCCCACCTTGCCCGCTGGCTGCTGCGTGCTGCCCACTGCGTGCTGCTTGCTACCTGCTGCCCCTCGCCTAGCCCCCCTTATCCCCTTCGCGCAGCCTCTCCTTGCCCCCTGCCCACTGGCTGCTGCGTGCTGCTTGCTACCCACTGCCCCTTGCCGCCTCATCCTTTCACCCCTTCCCCCGCTCCATTCGCCCCGCCTTATCTCCCCCCCCAAGTCACGCTTTCGGCTCGCAGGCAGGCTGTACTTTCAGCTTCCTTGTGAGCGCCTCGTCGCCAACGCCCTCCTTGATTCAGCAGCAGACACAAAATGGCGGTTCTACTCCACCTGAGAGAGACTCCACAAAAGCCCCCTCGCCCGACACCGCGGAGCCAACCCTTTGACTTGCTCTTTCGCCAGCAGAGCAAGCGAGCTTGATGGCCGAAGTGGAGCGCTTGCAAGCCACTTCGGTTATCTGCTAGATCATTGGCACTGGGCCGAGTCGGGGCGAGGTTCAGGATTTACTTCATTCCCGTCTCCTCTCCGATGTAGGCAAGATCACTGATGTCCAGATCCTCGGGAGAGGGTACTACCAGGTAGAGTTCGAGTCTGCAGAGATGACAACCAAGGTGATTTCAATGCGCCCGCTCGGCATCCGAGCAGCTCGAGCTTACTTTTGACGATGACATCATGGTTTGGACCCTACTACAGATGTGCTTGAGGAGGAGGCAGGCTTGCCGATCTGGGTCTGTTTCCCGAGCCTGAGGCGAGAGTACCTCCCTCTTCTCCCCAAGATTGGTCCCATGTTCGGGACAGTTCTGGAGTCTCTGCGCACTGCAGCTTCAGTTGTGGCCAAGGCCGCAAGTTGACCTACTGTGTGGGTTCTTGTTCGAGACACACGCTCCCTCCCCAAGGTGGTACTGCGGCCTCTAGTGAGTGGGGGATGGATCACACAGAATGTGGAGTATTCGGGTCTCCCAAATCAGTCTTTCATTTGCAGGCAGATGGGCCATATGGCAAAGGTCTTTCCTCGTAGGAGACCTCGACCCACAGCACATGTGCAGCCTCCCAAGGCTGAGCATGCCAAGCAACCAAATGCACAGGACGCACAGGCTGGTACCTCGACTGAGACGAGTGATCAGACAGCTGACGGTTGGTAGCAGGTGCTTGGCCGCCGTCGACAGGGGCGGGCTCGCCCCACTGCTCCCCCCTGGTGGCTGACCTTCTACAGCTCAACAGCACTGGGTTCCAACTGGGAACCGTTTTGATCCCCCTTTAGCAGGACCGGCCTGAGGAGTCCCTGTCCACTTCAATTCCTCCACCACCACCTCCTCTTCCCTCAGATGCTGCCGCTGTGCCTCCCCGCCTCCTCCCCCTCCTCCACCTCCACCTTCGCCTCCCGCCCCTCCTCTCTCCCCGATGGGGCCCACAGCCTCATCTCCCGACCCCTCCTCCACTCCTCCTCAAATGCAAGGTACTGGACACAATTTTTCCGCGAGGCGTTCTCTTAGTAGTGCTTTCGCTACGAGCCGTGTGGCTCAAGAGGGACAGCCCCACCTGAGGCCGCCTTTTTTGGTGCAGACTGCAGTCCCTAGAGGTTTGACTAGCTTCGACATTCGCAGACGCTAGGACTTCTTCGACTACAGCTTCACTCGGTTTCTGGGTGACTCTTCTCCTGACCTAGAGGAGGCTAGCTTTCGATCCACGTCCTCTTTCTTGCAGCTAGAGGCATTGAGGCTTTGGACACAGCGGTGAATTTCTCCTTTCCGCTATGTGGTAGGGATCTCACAGAGTGGACCCAGCACACAGTCCTTGACCGGCTCCAGATTCAGGCTACTGAGTTCTCACACCACACAAGGGACTTAGGGGTGACAGATCTGGTGCAGACGCTTTGGCCTCTTGCCAAGTTCAGCGTGACGCCTCTGAATGCAGCGGGTTGCTGGCACATTGTGGTGCATTTGTTTGTTGATACTCAAAGCCCTCCTTGCTATGTATTTGTGCATGAGGATGTAGCCCTTCGGGCTGCACGCTCGGCTTGCGTTTGGGCAAGACAGTCACTTCTTTCACGCTTGTCTAGATGTCGTTCGGATGCGGATTACTCCCCATCCAAACCGGCCTCAAAGATAGCGAGGTTGGCTGCTACGGCAACATTTGTTTTCTCTTACTGACTCCATGAGGATCATCTCATGGAATGTGCAGGGATTAGGAGGGCCCCAGTTTCAGCGTCAGAGGGGTCGGCTACGTCAGGAGCTTCAGAGATGCCTTGTAGGTGGTGAGATTGACATTCCTATGGTACAGGAGCATCATCTTTGTGAGAGCCGCATTCAACGGTGTGGTTAGATTTTGCATGGTTGCTATGAGACGTTTTGGTCAGCTGCATTTGGACTTGGAGGCATCAGGGAGGGGTATGTATGACTATTGCGGATTCTTTGCAGCAAGCCATTGTAGGCAGAGGGATTATTGTGTCAGGCAGGGCTCAGTGGATTACTATGTAGGTTCAGGGTTGCCTCATGGGCTTCTTGAACATCTATGCGCCCAATGTGGCGAGTGCACGTGCAGAGTTTCGGTCTCATATTGTTGAGTCTCTGCCGTAGGCAAAGCAATGGCGGGTGACTTCAACATGTTGGGGGACCCCTCTGACAGGATTGGAGGTAGCCATACTACAGTGCATGGAGTTGAGTTGGCAGCTTGGGAGAGGTTATGTATGACTCTACGGGTTACAGATGTGTGGCAGCATTCTAGCTTTGTGAGGCTCCCAGACAACCTGGCCTTCTTCTGTTCGGACCGCAGAGTGGGAGGAGTGAATCTATCTCGGATAGATCGCTTTTGCACGAGCGACTACTTCTGTGACTTGGGTGGGACAGTTTGCATTCTGGCTGGGACTTCTCTTTCGGACCATGCAGGAGTGATCCTCACAGTGACAGATAGACAGAGGAGGGGGAGCACGATGCTAATTATCCCTGAGAGGGTTTTGCTGGACTCTGCGCTCAGAGAGCGAGTGGTGGCTCTTTGGACAGAGGGCTCAGACATGCAGGACTCTCTGGCTTACAGATTGGCCTCTGGACTTGCTCAGCTTAGTCGGCTATTTCTTCAGGAGTCCATGGCCCACCTGGCTGCAGCGAGAGAGGAGCAGCGTCTCCGACGGGGCGTTGCTTCCTTGCAGAGGATGCAGGAGCAGTTGCAGCAGGCTCGACAGGAGCTTGCCAACACAAAGGAGAGGCGCCATGAGTTTGCTTTCTATCGATAGGCATCTCAATGGACCCAGGGGGGTGACAGAGTGACAACAGATTTCTTTGAGACAGTGGGACCCCGACATACGCATGCCAGGGTCAGCCAGTTGAGGAGGCCTATCAATTGCTAGTGACTTTTACCGTGACCTGTTGACAGCAGAGCCTCAATCAGAGCGTCAGGATGCATGCAGAGAGCAGGTTTGGGCATAGATGCCTTGTCTTGTGACTGAGGAGATGTGCTAGAGGCTTGTCTTCAGCTAGAGGAGCTCCACGTGGCCCTCAAAGCACTTCCCCGTGGTAGCTGTCCAGGTGAGGATGGTTTGACTCCTAGCTTTTTCTTAGAGTACTGGGACTTGCTTGACTCAGATCTCTGCAGCGCTTTTCAATACATCCTACACACAGGAGAGATGCCTGACAGCATGAGTGAGGGTCTGATTTACCTCATTCCTAAGGAGGGTGGCTCCTTGGATAAGATTCAACAGTGGTGGCCCATCACCATCCTCAACTCAGCCTACAAAATTCTTGCCAAGGCTTTGAGTTTGAGGATTCAGCCACTTCTAGAGAGAATTATACATGGGACACAGACAGGTTTTGTCAAGGAGCGTAGTATCCTTTACAACATCTTCACGTTTTGGGAGGCTTCTGCCCTCGCCCTCCTCCGTGATGAGAATCTGGTGATACTTCTTCTCGATTTTGAGAAGGCCTACGATAGAGTTGATTGGGACTTTCTGGAGGGCACTCTACGTAGGATGGACTTCTCAAATGCCTGGTTCAGAGGTGTGTCAGCTCTTTACAGACGGGCACACAGTGAGGTACTTTTGGCAGGTGGTAGAGGAGATCGCTTCATGCTTACACGTTCGGTCAGACAGGGCTGTCCTCTTGCCCCCTTCCTCTTTTCTTTTCTATGCTGAGGCGATGAGCAGATTTTTGATTTCACAGCAGGTTGGTCTACATGGCTTAGCGCTCCCTATTCGAGGCGACGAGCTACTGGATGCTGAGTTTGCAGACGACTCATCTTTGTACTTGGAGGGCAGGAGGCCAACCTCCACAGGTGTGAGCAAGCTCTTGAGACCTTTTGTTATGCATCAGGCGCACGGATCAACTGGAGAAAGACAATGGCTTTCTCGGTTGGTAGTGCTCCTACGCTTGATTAGGGTTTCGGATAGATTCTCCCAGGGATTGCAGTTCGATACTTGGGCTGTCAGGTTGGTTTGGATAGATTGCTCCCCTCCTATCCATCAGGAGAAGGCTATTACATTGGATCTCCGCACGACTTTCTCTGGCAGGCAAAGTTGTTGTGGCCAACCAGGTGTTGTTGGCTACTATGTGGTACATCACATCTTGTTGGATCTTTGCAGCGCACGGATCAACTGGAGAAAGACAATGGCTTTCTCGGTTGGTAGTGCTCCTACGCTTGATTAGGGTTTCGGATAGATTCTCCCAGGGATTGCAGTTCGATACTTGGGCTGTCAGGTTGGTTTGGATAGATTGCTCCCCTCCTATCCATCAGGAGAAGGCTGTTACATTGGATCTCCGCACGACTTTCTCTGGCAGGCAAAGTTGTTGTGGCCAACCAGGTGTTGTTGGCTACTATGTGGTACATCACATCTTGTTGGATCTTTGCAGCGCACGGATCAACTGGAGAAAGACAATGGCTTTCTCGGTTGGTAGTGCTCCTACGCTTGATTAGGGTTTCGGATAGATTCTCCCAGGGATTGCAGTTCGATACTTGGGCTGTCAGGTTGGTTTGGATAGATTGCTCCCCTCCTATCCATCAGGAGAAGGCTGTTACATTGGATCTCCGCACGACTTTCTCTGGCAGGCAAAGTTGTTGTGGCCAACCAGGTGTTGTTGGCTACTATGTGGTACATCACATCTTGTTGGATCTTTGCAAGTTTGTGCATCAGCCAGGTAGAGAGGGGTTGATCAGGAATTTCCTTTGGTCAGGGCGCGACACTCAAATAGCCCGGGCCAGAGTGGCCTGGCAGGTCATCACTCTTCCTTGTTCTCAAGGGGGGTTGGGGATCATAGACCCAGCACAGCAGAACACAGCCCTTCTTGGGAAGTTCGTTGTGAGAGGATTGCTTCCAGGGAAGGAGTTTTTGCTTCAACGACTTAGTGCTAGAGTGCCCGAGGTTGAAGGCCCTTGGAGACCTTCGACCAGATGGATTTTCACAGAGATGCGCAGGGTTCGCCTAAGCACGAGACTGGAGGACCATTTTGCTGTGAGTCTCCTCCGCTCCTAGGAGCATTAGAGGAGAGGCCTGGAGAAGCACCAGCCTACTTTCACGGAGGAGCGTCTACGACAGCCCTTGTTTAGAACCCCATGGTTAGCACTCTGAGAGGCCACTTGGTTGGTAGTAGGTCTCATGTTTCTTGGGGTCCCATGGCAGAGGGTCCAACACGCACCTCAGGTGACTGGTTACAGTTCTCAGGCTTGTCAGAGGAGCTTCAAAGCATCCAACTACAGGGCATGGGAGGGATGGAGAGCCTCTGTCAGGACATCACAGAGGCAGTTTCAACTAAGTGGCTCACACCTCTCGAGTGAGCAGTGTCCAGATGGATGGGGGCCTTCACGCGACTGGAGGTCCTCATTGCAATTTGGGCTTGTTCAGAGAGTGTACCTTCCCTGTTTTTCAGGCTACAGAGTGAGGGTCGTTTACGTCGAGTTTCAGTTGAGGCCACACAAGTTGTAGAGTGCTGCTTTCAAAGGATCCGAGTTGTGGGCATCTGTGGGAGGACTTGTGTCATAGATCCTGACCCAGCAGCTAGAGACTGGCCACTGGAGGCTGTGGGCTTGGGAGAGCTACCCACTAGCACGAGTGCAGTGGGATCCCTCGTGCCAGTGGGATCCTTGAGAGCGGGACCCTTTCGCCTCAGCCGAGACCATCCAGGTGTCCCTTTCTTTCAGTACATTGTTCGACTGGGATGTCACATACTGGCAGCACGGAGAGAGGCTCGTCATGCTACAGCACCTCATTGGCAGGAGGAGGGTCTCACAGCTGAGTTCTTGTCAGCTTTTTGGGCAAGGTTGTGGGACACCAGACACCCGCGGCGAGTCACTTTGTTCCAGTGGCTGGTTGCACATAGAGCTACAGCCTTGGGGATCTGGTTGTACATAGTGTTCTCTCAGCAGCATGCGCAGCTTGTGGCCATCCTGTGGAGAGTCAGCGTCATTGTCTTTGGGACTGTCCTATGGCACAACAGGTTTGGCTTCGTGTCCTTCGGCTGATGCGAGCTTTTTCCACAGCACTACAGTACACTTGGGGGGCAGCTGCTTCGTCTACTCTCACGGGCCCGATACTACAGTTTGAGCTATCCTCCACCAGCAGGATGATAGTGATCCAAGGGGGTCGACCTACACTCCAGCATGCTACAGAGCTTACTCCACAAGAGTGGTGCAGTGAGAGAGGAGTGTTGGGAGCTCATTTGCGGCCTGACATTCTGGTTCATCTGGCGGGCCTGTTGCTTCCGCATCTTCGAGACTCGCCCTGTACCAACAGCAGAGACAGTTTGAGATCTTTGGCTAGAGCTGATTCATACTCTTAGGGGATGGTTCGAGAGACTCCAAGGCAGCTTCGGCCGCATGCGGGAGCGTAGAGAGGCTTTCCTTCGACTCTAGCGCCCTGGGCCTTTCTTCACTATGGTCCAGGGTGGGCTCAGATGGCACTACCGTCCACGTGTGTGGCTTTTTCCTCCTCCCATCTCCTGATTTAGCCTCATTGTACATGTGTTGTTCTTTTCATTGGGAGAGTCTCCCCTTATGACGGTAGACCTCTCTAGTAGAGGTGGTTGTAGCCCTATGGGCAGTTTCATTAACTAATAGAAAGATCTTTTTCTCGGGAAAAAAAAATTTGAACAACATGGGACTCGACTAACTCAAACAAAACGAGTACAGACTCTGGCATGGCAGCACACTCAGCTCCAAGCCGAGAACTCACGGTATAATGGGGGTGTCGAGGCTCAAATGTGCAAGGATGGTGCAGACGTGTTGTGCATGAACTCAAGACGCCAGACTCAAGACGCTCGACCATATAAAGTAGATGATAATCTTGATGATGATAGAGTGTCTGACGATTGGAACCAACCACACATATGTATCTCCTAAAGAGCCACCAACGGCTAGCAGATATCCCAATCTAGCTAAGCCTATCTTCAAACTGAGGTGGTCTAGCCACGGTGTCCACTAGACCATCATCCGTATCACTTGCCACGTGTCATTGTCCAAGTGAAAGTCCGTCCAATGTGAACTTCAGCCCAACTGTAACTAACTTTCTATCGGCCCGTGACATTGTAGCCCTACTACAGGTTGCCCGCCACAAAACCTCTCACCGTCTCAGTGAGGGGAAACATTGATTACGGTTATGTGGGCCAAAATAACCAAAGGGAACTGCATATCCGAGAAAACATTGAAATTTGTCAAGATAACGAAGGAAAGGGAAATCCATCATAAATGCCAAGCCAAACTCTTAACCCAGACATAATTTAGAGATCAAACTCCCTCAACTTCTTATGCTAAACTAGTAGAATAGGGGCAAGGAGAGGGGAAGGAGGCTAGATAGAAGAGGGTAAGGAGGCTAAATAGTGCTTAAGGGCGAGAGGGGGTGGGTAGGGACGAGCTAGGGGTGGGTAGGGGCGAGGAGAGAGGGAGGGGGTGGGAACGAGGTGGGGGGTGGTGAGGGGCGAGAGGGGAAGGGGGCAAGGGAGAGGGGTGGGTGGGTGGGTAGGGGCGAGGGGGGGGGTAGGTAGGGACGAGGTGGGGGGTGGTGAGGGTCGAGAGGCGAAGGGGAATGGGTAGGGGCGAGGGGAGAGGGTGGGTGGGTAGGGGCGAGGGAGGAGGGGATGGGGGGAGGTACTTCACAGGATGCACATAGAGCATTTGGTGGAGAAAGGTGAAGCTAACCTTTTCCAGCTTTTGAAAGAAGCACGCCCTTTGTGGTATGCCAATGCCAAACGGGAGGATCAGATAGTCTTACACTCATTGGTCTTTCGAGAAGTTTGACGAACCAGGCTCTTTCAAAACCATGAGTGTTTAACTCTGCTGTAACTTTGAATGAGTCTAATCTTATCTTCTGTGACACAGACCGTAGCAAATCTGATTGTCTGCTCTGCATCTGGTCTAGCAACACCATGTGGGCATCAGAAATGTCGAAGTTTGCTCCCTTTATTGGGTCTGGAGATGGCATTGTTGAAGATTGGACTGTAGGCAAAGCAGTTGCCGCGTCTAGGAGTAGAGAGACGTCATGAGCTAGTGTGTCATCCACCTTGAAATCAACATCTTTTTGCTGTAACCCGCCTTGAAGAATCTTGGTGAAGGGTAGTACACCAGACACAGAGAAGAACTTTTGCTTGGTTGAAGAGTCCGACACAGATGGGGTTGAGGTTGAGGTGTGTGTGAACTCCTGTAGATCCTCAACACTTGCAGCAGCTGGCTCATTGGGCTCAGGTACTGTAGAAAGATTAGAAGAGGGTGTATCCTCAGGCAAAGATTGAATAGAGACTCCATAACAAGGCATAGACTTGGTAGCTTCCAACCACTCTAATAGGTCTTCTTCTGACCCATCAGCTGGAGTGGGCTGCTCCAATTCAAGGTTGGACTCCATTGACAAGGAACTATGTTGCACCACTGGATCTATGCCTCCTTCAAGTCGAATGGGTTCCATTGGGGAGCCAGGAATGTATCCACATTGCATCATTTCCCCAATCATGCAGTGCTTTAATGTGCCGCAGCCATGGTCTACCGATAAGAAAAGGAAATCCTCCCTCAACCTGGGTAAGACGAACAACAAAATCCAAGCTGAAGGTGAAGTCTTGTACCTGCAGAGGCACCTTGTCCACTCTGCCCAATGGGTAGACTGTCCTCTAGTCGGCCAACGTAACTGTGAAGGGAGCAAGTCCAGTAGGCTGCAAACCTAAAGTCAACATAGTGAACTCGGGCATCAGGTTGATGCCACATCCACCATCCACTATCACTCCTAAGAATGGCCGCCCCAAGATGGACACAGTGAGACGAGGGCTTCTATAATCAGTGAAGGGAGCAAAGGGTTAGGATATCATATAGGACTCGAATGGTTGCACTCAGATGTGCCCACCACTAGGCCTGCTCCGGGGTAAAGCGACTGCATAATTGCAAGGGTGTCACTTCAAAAACTCGCATCTAGCCACAGCATGTCATAGAGCGACACTTGTTGGAAGGTGTTCTTCAAGATAGTCTTTGTTGTAAGCGTTTCTTTTTCCACTAGTGGTTTCTTTGGTACCTTGACGATCCTCGCTTGGCACAAGGGGATGGCTTGGCGACAGCTGGAAGCAGGGTACCACTGGTGGGATAATGTGTGGGGGAGTTGAACTTGCTGGAATGCTAAGACCCGAGAGCTGCCTTCTGGGCCCGAGTGATGACACCCGTGGGCTCCTCTACCAACTGCAGCTTGTCTTGAGGGGATGGCTTGTCGACAACTGGAAGCAGGGTATCCACTGGTGGGATAATGTGTGGGGGAGTTGAACTTGTTGGAATGCTAAGACTCAAGAGCTGGGCCCGAGTGATGACACCGGCGGGCTCCTCTACCAACCGCAACTTGTCTTGAGGGGCAACCACATGGGCAGAAGGTGGCAGCTGATGGATGGTGCTAATTGCTATCAGATTGATCTTGGGAAAGGTAAATTCATTTTGGCTTGAGGGGCAACCACATGGGCAGAAGGTGGCAGCTGAGGGATGGTGCTAATTGCTATCAGATTGATCTTGGGAAAGGTAAATTCATTTTGGCTTTGACTTGGGCTCAAAGACATGGATGCACGAAGTTTGGGACAATTCTTACTGTAGTGCTCCTTAGCTTCAGGGCAATGGCGGCAGGGAGGGGATCCTTCTGGTAGGGGGCATTTACTTTGGTAATGTCCATATTCCTTGCATCTGTAGCACAAAATGGGCCAATTCAATGGGCGAGTCGAAGGGCGAGGTGGTCCTTGCTCCTAGTGCATGGAGGTGGAGGTGGAGGTGGAGGCATAGAAGCTTTGAGGGGCTGAGGGAGCATTCGCATGATAAAAGCTCTGAGAGGGAAAAGTGATCTGCATACCTTGCATAGGAGGGGTTGTCAGCAAAGGTGGCATGTGGTTTGGATGGCCATAGGGGGAAACCATGTTGGATGCAGGTGCTAACCCTTGTTGAAGAGTAGGACCAAGACTTCGTTGTATTTGTCGCAATCCCTTGAGGTAGTAGCAATCTTTGTCCTCATTCCAGACTTTTCACAGATGTGGCAAGAAGCCCGAAGGGGGCTTTCATGTGGAGAGTGCCCTGGAGAGCGGCATGAGCTACACTAGACCATAGCCTTAGACTCCGGAGCTCTTCTAGCTCGCGCTTGATCTGGTCCAAAGCCTCTTGATGAGGAGGCTTCTTCTGTCGAAGAGAGAAGGATCTCTCCTCCTGAAGAGCTCATTGTAACTTTAGTGCTTCTAGTTCCCTGCATAGAAGTCAAGGGGTCAGACAGGCTTTCCAAGAATACAGAGGCAGTCTCTACCTAAGGAGAGTCGTTGAATAGCTTCCTTGCCCCCTCTATCCTAGTATTAGCCGCGACAAACTCCTCCAGAGTGGCTTCAGGTTGGAGACTCTCTCGAAGTTTTTGCTGAGAAGTCTTAGGTAGAGCCTTCTCTACCTACTTCTTAACAATAAATTCGCCTGGTTGTTGGGGAAGCTTGGCGACCAAAGACTTTGTTTTGGTCATGAATTCTGCAAAAGTCTCATTTGGCTAGAGCATCAGGTTAACCAACTCATCCAGAACCTTCTCTTGGAAGTCCATTGGCCTGAAAGCTTCACAGAATTGCTTTCGTAATGTGGCCCAAGTTGTAAAGTGGTTCTCTGCAAATTGACTATACCATTTATCTGCTAAGCCATCCAAGGTTGATGGGAAGAGTACTAGGTAGGTGTCTTCTCTGTTGAGACCACGACTCTTGCAAAGGGATACAAATCTCCTAGCATGGTCATCTGCATCCTCTGTGGAGAGACCTTTGAAAGTTGGGAACTTCAAAGCCAGAACGCTTGTTAGCTCCTCCATGGCTATGTGTTCCTGGGCCGATTGCTCAAGAGGTTGTTGTAACACAGTGGGTGAGAACTGAACTGAGGAAGGTGACCTGGGAGGTGCTAGTTGAGGGAGTGGATGAGAGCTTAAACCAGCTAGCTCCTCAACCTGTAGGCTCAACGGAGTGAGACTTCGGTTGAGGTCCCACCAGGCGTGCCAAAAATGAGAGCACCTGTAGCGGGAAAGTGGGTGCTCCTCAATGCAATGTGCGTGAAATCTCACTCCAATAGTATGAAAACACTGTAGACAATGAATAACAGAGCAAACACGGCGACTCAACAATAGAACCTGAACAGCATGGGACTCGACTAACTCAAACGAACCAGTACAGACTGTGGCATGGCAACACAATCAGCTCCAAGCCCAGAACTCACGGTACAATGGGGGTGTCAAGGCTCAAATGTGCAGGGATGGTGCAGATGTGCTGTGCATGAACTCAAGACGCCAGACTCAAGACGCTCGACCATACAAAGTAGATGATGATCCTGATGATGATAGAGTGTCCGAGGACTGGAACCAACCACACATATGTATCTCCTAAAGAGCCACCAACGGCTAGCAAATATCCCAATCCAACTAAGCCTATCTCCAAACTGAGGTGGTGGTGATCTGGCCATGGTGTCCACTAGACCACCATCCGTATCACTTGCCACGTGTCATTGTCCAAGGAAAAGTCTGTCCAGTGTGAACTCCAGCCCAACTAAAACTAATTGTCTGTCCCGTGCCCGTGACACTATAGCCCTGCTACACTCATGCAACAATTGAGACATATCTTGGCTCAGGTGGTAGTTGCTTCTTTTTCTTGAAGCTCTATAATGTTAATGCCAAATTTGAGCATCTCAACACCGTTTAGGCCATATTCAGAAACACTGTTTTGGGTTGGCCGAAGCGGAATTTTTCTTCTTGGCCATTTCTGGCCAAGGTGTGTTTGGAACCTTTTTTTTACCAAGGCCAAAAATAATGCACCCTTCTTATAACATGAAAAAACATTTCGGTTTGTTAGACATGTGCATTTTTTCGAATCTGTGTTTCTAAGCTTGCGTTTTGTGTGCCTATGCTCTCTGTGTCATAAGGTTCACAAGCTGCACCCAAACTGCTTTGCATTTCCTTCTTGTGGCTTTAGTAGGCATTGGTGGCTTTTAAGACATTCTGTATGGCTCTGCCTGTGCATCATGTGCTGGTCAAGTGATTGAATTCTTTGTAGATTTTTTTTAATAGAAAAAAACATCATTTCTTTACCATTTCTGTCTCGGCTGAAATCCCAAAACACAGTTTTTCCGTTTCGATTTTTGCCATAAGTGTGAGGTGAAAACAAACCTCCAGTCAAATTGGCTGGTAGTACAACTGCATGATACAAATTTTGCACTCCATAGAATGGTATAGTATTCACAGGAACCTATGCAGAGAAACTCACATTTTCCATTTGAGTTAAATGTGTGCCACTTATATTGGTACAAGTTAAGAGCTGTTGGCTCAATTTGTTTACACAGAAAGACTTGGGCACCTGTCCAGGACAGCTTTTTTGAATGGACAACGCAGCTCAGCACCTCTGCCAACTCTACCTCGTTTGCGTCATAAGGGATGTGACTTCGTCTTGTACACACTGAATGAAGGCTACAATTTAACACCAAAGAGCCATGTGCACCTGTTGTCTCTGCTCTAAAGTGATAAAAGGTGGTCAGCAGTCTGCAGAGCCCTCTGTTGACTCAAAAAATAAAATATTAATTGTAGTGTATAAAACAAACAAATATTTTTGAATTTTTATATTATATTGATATTTATATAATATTTTTATTTTTATATTTTTTTACTTTTACATTATATTGATATTTTATTTTTGAGTCAACATTGTCTCTGCACTGTTGTCCATGTTTTTTAAGCAGAGACAACAGGTGCTCAAGGAGCTTTTTGTAAATTGTGTTACTGCATTTCAGGTGTGTACAAGACGAAGTCACATCAATTATGACGCAAACGAGGTAGAGTTGGCAGAGGTGCTGAGCTGCGTTGTCTTTCAAACAGCTGGTCTGGACAGGTGCCCAAGTCTTTCTTGTGTAACAAAGTGTAGCCATCAGCTCTTGCTTTGTACCAATATAAGTGGCACACATTTAACTCAAATGGAGAAATGTGGAGTTTCTCTGCATGGTGTCCTGTGAATACTATAACCATTCTATGGAGTGCAAAATTTTGTATCATGCTGTTGTACTAACAGCCAATTTTGACTTGGAGTTTGTGTTCACCTCACACTTATACAGACATTGAGTAGCTTGAAGGGGAGTCCCTCATGGATTTTTGAGCATGGATTTTTCCTCCTAGAGAAAAAATCATTTGCAACACACCTTCACTTTTTAGAAATGTTCAAATGAACACCAATACATTTTGCTTGCACTTACATCGACACTAGTGAATTGAAGGGGGGATGTCCATTTGTTTGCTAATGTTTTTTTATAATGATATTGTACTCCTTAAAGTAGGTATCTTATGGTGATACTGTTTTTTGATAATGATGTTGTAATCCTTATAGTGGCTAGCTAAGGTAAAAAAATTGGAAGTTCCCTACCTTGTTAGGAGCTCAGAAAGTCTCCTTTGGCAACACCTACTAGTCTGATGAAATAGTAGAGAAGGCTATCATCCTATGCCTGACATTTTTTCCTATGCCTGACAAAAATGTAAGCCCATTTATCTTATGTCAGGAGCCATGATGAATCCACGTCAAATAGTTTTGAAGCAACTTTGCCAAATTTTGCTCTAAACAGCTTGGACAAGTCATCCTTGTAACATATGTGAGTATCATGTGAGTTCAATGGACACATTATTTGCATAGGGGTATCATTCAAGTATGTGCCATTCTTGTTTCAGCAAAAGGTTCCATGTGACCAGTTAAATAAATAAGTTGTTCGTTCAATCGTAAAGATCGTAAGTAATTACTTGTTTTCCAAGGGTATGTGCCATGGATGCCCTTGAAGAAGACATTTTAATCCTTTTAATCAGCACAGATTTCAAAATTTTACCTGTTTAGTTTGTATGTATGTCCATGTGAGCAACCAAGACAGTGGTGGTAATTGTTGGCTACATGAAGTTTGCTAGCTAGCAAGTTGGCATCTCTCTCTCTCTCTCTCTCTCACACACACACACACACACACACACGAGATAAGTGCAAGGATTAAACTTTTGCAAGAAGCCATGGCATATCAACAAAGTAAGATGGATGCACATCAAGTCATTGGAAAGAGGAAAGATGATTCATCTAGCCAAAGTAAATTATGGGAAATGTTAAAGTGCCTTCGTGTAGTGTACAACATAGAAAGTTTATGGAATGGTGGAGGAAAGCTACTTAGTAAATAAGCCATGTTCTGTGCTGGTTGGTCAAGAAATTTGGGAGTAAGTCAAATCGAGATCCGCTAGGGGGTCGTACAATTCCATGGAAGCTTGGGGAGATTGATGAAACATAGGTATATCACTAAGGAGAAGCTAAATCTCATCATTTTTTATTTAATACAATAATGTTTATTTTACAGTAATATGGTGTACTGACAGGAGTTATCATTTCCAACGATGCCATGTCAACTTAGCTGAATAGCAAAACATGGAAAATCAGTGGAAAAACTCTCCCCGTTCTAAGCTAGAAGATGAAATATTGGAAGCTTTTGAGAAATTAGTTAAAATTACCCAAGAACACATGGTATCCAAGAAATAGCTTCAAAAAAAAAAAAATGGAGAGAGACCATAGAGCCAAAGGTTTCTCTCTCTCTTGCACACACACAAATGCAGTGAAATTTGTCATTCTTGCCCTTGAAAATACACACAATCGAAATTTGTGTGTGTGTCCCCTCTTCCATCATTGTGTAGATCCAACAATTTGCACATGTTCATTTGTATTATGTGTGTGTTATCTATGTATATGTATGTATGTGTGTCATTTTAGTATAAGATTCATGCATAATATAGATACACAATTATATGTAAATATTACAAGTTGCACACATAGTATACATACATATATTAATATCAAAGATAACTAAAACATTCTAGTATTTGTAAACTTGAATGGATGACTCACTTGTGAACCTAATCTTCAAGAAGGTTTTGTGAATGCATTAGAGGTGAAGATTTACCAACTATGTTTTTAGCACAAAGATTTTTGTGGTTAGGGTTTTGTTTGTCCTAGGATAAATCATTTTCATGAATGTGTATTGCAATGACATGCTTTAGACAATTCATTAAGGAAAAGATTTGACTCTTCCAGAACCTAAAGAGAGAAACATCACTGAAAAAATATTGGGAAGGATGGAATTGATCTAAGAAACCAAAGAGAACTTAGAAATAAAACAAAAAATCCACAAAGGTGTCATCAAGCATAAAAAATCTTAACCCGTTAGGAAAATGTTGCTCTTACAAGTAAAAGACATTTATAGAAAAGAAACATAAGGACTAGAATGCAAGAGTTTACATTAGAGAGAATCTCCTACAGAGGCAAAAAGAAATGAGCCTATGACACAAAACCATATACAGGTCTCTAAATCATCATAAGATATAAAAAAGGCTCAAATTAGGGAAACTTGTGCTCAATGAATCATACATGAAATAGACCTTTGTGAAGGCTTGCATTATCACATTGAGAGATGTCAATCCACCTGTGTCACCTCTCTTAGTAGTCTCATAGTGTCACCGATGTGGTGCCCGCCCCCTCGATCTCTTAATTAGTCCACATGTGTTCGTGCAATGGAAAATAACAAGGAGCTCTCAGTCTCTTGCAAGTTTAAATTTCAATGCTCTATTGAGAGTTATCTTCCAAGATTTTAGGCTCATAAGTATTGATTTGGGGGGTTTTATGTTACTCTACTGCTATCCTCTCCCTCTATTTCTCCCAATTTTCCTTTTGAAACCCTTGAATCTCAAACATAAAGAAATTAAATCTTGTCCCTTCTAGTTCAAGTCTCTCTTAAACCACCCTTATGCATTCAAACTTTACACTTATACATGTCTAAATTAGCTTTTATTCACAATCCTTCCGTACATTGAAAAATATAGATTCCAAATAACAAATAATTTTGATTTATACTTTTGTATTACTTTGTACCCTTGCCCAAGTCACATTTGCTTAAGGACTGCCAAAGAGTCTTGCAAATGTTAAATTGTAATCATGTTGCTTTTGTTTTCCTATGTTTGGTAGAATAAGTATCCCAAGTGGTTTCAATCTCTCTCTCTCTCTCTCTCTCTCTCTCTCTCTCTCTCTCTCTCTCTCTCTCTCTCTCAAACATAACTAACCATTTACGAAACGTCTCTCGCAATCTCTTTAACCCATGGTTGTTGTGATAATGTTGAGAAATCTCAAAGTAATCTCAATTTTTTTAACATTGTACTTATGCTCTTTGGAATTTCTCTAGCACCATCTCTCTCATTAATGGTCACAATAGCAATATCTTTCACTTGAACTTCCATTAACAAATGCAAAACTCTATATAAGCTTCAAACACTTTAATTTGATTTTAAAAGCTCTACAAAAGTCCCAAAAATCTCTAAAGGAGAATGTTTCTTTTTTGTTTTCCATGATCACGTCAACCACCTGAAGTTTTTTTTTAAATCTAGAAGGTGGTAGGATTGTCTCTAAACTCTTAAGCTTGTGCATTTGATGTGAACAAGGGATGATGATTTATAATGTGATAAGTAAAGATGTCCTACAAATTGATGCCAAGAAAATTAGTGCAATTATAGAGGCTCCTCAACCTAAATATGTTAAAGGGCCGTCTAGATTCATAGGGCAATGATGTGGAGTAAAAAGATATAAGGTCTCTAGCCCACATTTTCTACCCTCTAGCCAAACTAACAAGGAAATATAAAAGAATTGTATGAGGATTGGACTAGGAAAAGTTTTTTATTTTTTCAGCTTTCAGCACCCTAAAGACAATATTGGCCATAGCACATGTTCTACAACTACCTAGTTGAAAAATTTAGCCTTTCAAGTTATTGTGGATACTTCATACATTGATATTACAAGAGTACTCATGCAAGAGAAGATAAAAGGTATCGAAAAAGAATTATTAAATCTCAATGAGAGAAAAACTTCGTAAAAGATATGTGCTCAAAAGAGACCGAGCCATTATTTCTACTAGAAATTGAACGGACACTTATATCATCAACCATGAATATATAATATAAAAATTCAACTACCAGAGAAAATGTCTAGATGGGCATAGAAATAGATTATTCACATTATGAAGGAGTCACATGTGTGACAATACTTGAGTAGAATGGAGCAAGGGGAAAACCACTCGAATACAAAAAAGAAGAACTTCCTGATGCCATCTTATTCCAAATTCAAGAATCATATATATAATCCGTATAAGTAACACGATTTATTTTGTTAGCAATTAAATAAAAATCTATTATTTGTAGAACACCTTTGATATCCTTTTGGTGAGTGATAAGATTTATATTTATTTGTGGATAAGTAGAACATTACAGAAATTTGTCCATTTTGGGTTTCCTCCACTTCAACAATAAAGAGGAGCAAACTCAATTCAGCTCTTAGTTCATAGCATACCTCTCTTGAACCATGCAAATTCTATGTTTAAATTAAGCATACACTATTTTTACTTGAACTGGATGTATGCCTTCTATTTTAGCTTACATAAAGAATGCAAAGATATGCACGCACAAGGGAGGAGCTCAATTATTGAAAATTTACTCACTCAATATTTTGCTTCTAAGTGTCTTCTGGACTTTGTTACTTCCCTTCCATGGAGTTTTAGAAACTCCATGTGGTGGCGACCTTTGGTGTAGCTTTAGCATGTACTCCAAAAGTCTCTCCATGGACCATGGCCATAACCTCAATGAGAAGTGACCCCAGCTCAAACAGAAGGAGTTTATAAGGTGAGGAGGAATGTGAAGAAGAAGGAGAAGAGGGTGACCTCTTTTTTGCCCTTTTCTTCCTTTGTTTCCTCTCTTCCCTTTTGGAGTGACAAGGAGAAGGACTGTGGGTTAATCGTTTCCTCTTGGGAGGAGTTAGCGATCGTCTAGACCGCCTTCTTCGTGGAGCCACATCTTCAAAGGAACTTAGGGGTTCATTACTTTCTTGTTCTTTAAATTTCTCCTCTCGTATGGGAGAGAGTCTTCTTTTGGGGGTCTCATCAAGAGGCCTCTTAAGCTCTCTCCTCTTGGAGAGGAAGGGAAATCCCATAAGCACGAAGTTGTTGAGTAACTTCGGCTTGCAAAGCAGGGTTGCCCATAGCTTCCTGCAACCTAGTAACAAGATAATTGACAAACATGGGGGCATCATCATTAGCACCTTCATGTGCAAAATCAAAGTTATCAATGTTCATTCTACTCTCTTGGTTATTCTCAGCCATGCTAATTATACTTATGTAGAGAATTATTTTCTGTGTTTATTTAGTATATTATTTGGCAATTCAAAACCTTAGTTTCTACTTCTGTTAACCTTTGAAAATCAGCACTTAAGCATCTACACCCACGGCTCGAATTGGTTAATTATAGAGAGTAGTGGAGTGGCTCTAATATTGCAGAATTGCAGAGGGATAGCTCCTTTTAGACTTTTTATGGTTCAATAATGGTAACGTCGTAGGCAAGTCTAAAAAGATTCCATTATTAAGACCAAAGGTCCTGAGGTATGCACCATATCCCACATAGTGGGCTCAACAAAATCGATAATAGATCCCAATCCCACTTACCCTAATATAATTAACAAAATTAATCATTAATAGGCTACTTCAGGGCCTCTCTTCTTAAGCAAGAAAAGAGAAACCAAATTCTCAAATACCAATGTAATGGAAATGGCCTATAAACTTTGAGAATAACGGAATTAGGAGTTGAGAGAGCATTTTCGTGAGACTACTTTGAGAACATAGGAGGTGAACTTAATTGATGGTCGCAACATAGACAGAGTACTTAATTAACTTTGCATGAACAATAGTTTTGCAAGAGAGAGAGTTTAGAGAACTTGACAATAGTTGAGGACCGGATTTATGTGTAGCACGGTCCCCCCTCCGATAGGCTTTTGTATTATAGGTTCTCCCACCAAGCGAGACTTGGTAAAATACAATCTTTGTGTTCCTTGTGACCTAGGTGATGCAATGAAGATGGAAAGCTTCATGTATCACGAGCATAACACAGACTTTGCAAAAAGAATTAACTATCCCAAGCCTCGGTCCCAAGGCCTCAAACACCTTCAAAGGTGGAGAGATCTAGTGGGGAATGAGGGTAGGGAAGAGGAAGAAGAAACATTCATAGGAGTAAGAAATAGTTCCTCACTTATCATCACTCTTCTTGCTAGCATACATAATAGCATAGTAATGAAGATGGAGAAGATGGCTAGCTTAATCATTGAAGCATGTCTCTTGGTTGGATTTGCATTCCATAGTCAAGAGCGTTGGTGTAGGCTCTCAACTGCTCTACTAGCTTGGAGAAGGAGATAAAGCTCTTGCACTTTGCACTTCACACAATGAGAGTGTGTGTGAGTGTGTGTGGGAGAGTATACCCCCCAAGCAACCCCCCTTCTTGCTTTGGCTGACCCTCCCTTGTAGCTCATGCTTGAAGCCATTGGACCCCTCCAAGCCTAGCCAATCACATGCAAGAGGCATATCAAGCAACAAGGGTAGGTTTTGGACAAATTTCCTTCTTTCCCCTTTGAGGGAGAGAGGCTTAATAGTTGCTTAGATAATTATTTAATTAACCTAAATGCTCATTGGACCCCTTTTAAGCCAATCCAATAGGATTCAGGCACATCTTGAGGGCAACATGGGTAGGGACTTGACATGTGTCCTTGCTACCTCTTGAGGCTTGGGCTTACCTTGTGTGTGTGTGTGTGTGTGTGTGTGTGTGTGTGTGTGTGTGTGTGTGTGTGTGTGTGTGTGTGTGTGTGTGTGTGTGTGTTCTCTCTCATCCCCCTAGCTTTAGGACTCGCCCCCTCCTTTGTAGGAATTTTTTTGACTTTTGGAACACAAGCACCTTAATCAGCAAGCACGACAAAGCACCTCAAGCTTGGGTAGTGTTCCCAAAAGCACCTCAAGCTCCCTAGTTGGCAAGCACAACAAGCACCTCACGCATCTTAGACAGCAAGCACAACAAGCACCTCAAGCTTGGGCCGGGTTCCCACCTCAAGCACAACCCTAGCTTACCTAAGGACAAAGGACTTTTGACACTAACCTTTGGAAATCTTCAATGAAGCTAACCCTAAGGTATTTAAGCTCCATTGGCTAGCCTTGATCTTTGACAGATCATCTCTCATTTGGACCCCTTTACCATTGGCCTCGTATTCCTGTAATAATTACAAAGAGCAATGAAAGAACATACCTAATACAATTGTTTAGATCTTGGTGAAAGGGAATGGGTTTATGATGGAAATGAGAGTGTATCATTCATGATATGATTAGTGTGTTAACTACAAGATATTAGAGAGAGAGAGGTTGATACTGAGGAAGAAAGCAAACCATAAGTAGATTAATGATAAATTAGAATGCAAGTGGTGGTTACAAAGTGGGTACAAATGATGGGCTAATGAAAGGATACAAAATGTGTAGCTTAAGCTTCTTTTATAGATTTGGGAGAGAGCATCTGATGGCATAAGCATTGATTTCAAACGGGTAGGCTTCTAATGTAGAGGGGGTTTCCACTAGTTGGTGGTGTGGATATGTCACGCACCCCAACAAGCCTCTCTGTGTGTATCATAGTAGCACCCAAAAGTACAAAGGTATCTTATCCTGGAGAATTGAATAGCAGTGTGTAGGAACAAAGTCAAAACATTCTCCCCAAAGATTTTTCAACTGGAAACACCAATTATTTTGAGTTGGCATACATTCTCTCAAGGGGAGGCATTTTGATATCAAAGATCAAAGGTGATGCCTATTGTAAATCTGCAAACCATGTCATTGTTTCCGATGTTGGTTGAAAATTTTCGATGTCATTGATGTTTCTTCTCCATCCAAATGTGTTGCTAAAATCTTCAAAGTAGATGCCGATGTCAGCCTGGCATGTCTACCAAAAGTTTTGTGCAAATGATGTGCTAGTGAGGATGGTATTACCCAAAGCTAGGCAGTGTCTGATCCTTCTACAAACATGACTTTTGTGAAGCCAAAAGTGGTTGTTCTTTGTATGTATGCCAATGTGTGTGCTAAAGATTTTGTGCAAATGCTCTTGATTATGCGTGCACATATGTATAGGTTTGGGGCTACTTGGCCTATAACAATCTTGGGATTCATTTGGCTTACATTGCCTTTGTGCTTGGATTCAAAATCATCCAATAAAGATAAGGGTATTTAGGATACCTTCATAACAGGCCGAGGAGCAATGTTGTCAAAATTGGTGTCCTCAGCTTTGTAGGCTCTAAAAGGTTTGGAATTTTCACTCAAAATACTTACCCTCTTGGAAGGGGTGAGGGGTTGCCTCATTTTATCTACCTTTGCAGGCAGGAAAGGCTCCTAATGCAGTGTAGCACTAGTGCCAAAATGTCAAAGCATGCACGTGGGAATGACTGGTCAAGCTAGGTCAAATAAAGAGGCTATCAGGCGGGTGAAGTTGTTCTTAGTAGGGGTTGAGGCTTGTGTGAACATGGGGTAGCAAAAACTACCTTCGACGTTGAGCTCACCTTGTGGACCCGGCTTTCCATTTGGCAAATAGTTTGATAGAATCAAAATTGAAGTCCCCCGCCCAAGGTCCCCTTAAAAATAGGATGTGGATTTGACCTCGCAATGCCATAGCACCAAGTTTAGAAGTTGTTGTCTTAGACCACAATGCCAACCTCACTAGTTTGTTGAGGAAGGGGAATGTGCAAATCTTAGCCTTGCCACAACAATAAGAGGAGGCCTAGGGTCCTCAAAAGAGCTCCGAATTACACTTGAAAGGGCTCAAACAAAAGATATTTTTCAGGGCCTTGATGCAGGACACCTCTAGTACAATAACTGATACAATATATGAATAGAGTGGGTTAACTCTAATGTACCTAATTTGGCTCAAAAGTTGAGCTTTATCAGTAGGCTTAATTGAGGAAATAAACACACTAAAGAAAATTAGCTACTATTGCTCAATCTATCAGCTTATTAGAGAAAGCTAAATGCAAGAATGCATAACAAAAATGGAAAATGTGATGAAGTTAAAATAAAGTTAGTCAAAAAAATGTGGGACGCCTAATTATCCAAGTAGGAGGTCTAATCTCTTCCTAATTGAACATGGAGAGTAAGTAGTGGCTCATTTGGGGTCACCAAGAATGTGCTCTCACTTGGAGGATTAGGCATCAATTAGTGGAAGATATATTAAACTAGTAAGTTCAAACTAGTAGAGTCTAATTAGTGAGCTAATTGATAATGGCCTAGGAGTAACAATAGGCTATGATACCACATAAAGGGAACAAGGTTATGGATGAAACGAGAGTGTTCTGTTTATGGTGTGATTAGTGTGTTTATACAAGAGATTAGAGAGAGAGAGAGAGAGAGAGAGGTTGACACTACTGGAGATAGAAAATCATAAGTCGATTAATGATAAACTAGAATGCAAATTGTGGTTACAAAGTGGATAAAATTGATGGCTAAATGATAGGATACAAAGTGTGTAGCTTAGGCTTCTTCTATAGAGTTGGGAGAGAGCATCTGATGGCATACCCAGTGCTGCCAAATGTGTAGGCTTCTAATGTAGAGGGGGTTTCCACTAGTTCATGGTGCAGCTGTGTCACACACCCGAACACTAGGCCATGATTGAATAGCTTCAATTTTCTTCAGGTCAACATGAATTCCCTTTTCTAAAACAATATACAAATATGAAATTACAGATTGAAGGAATGAACTTTTCTTGAGGTTCAAATACGAATGGTTTTTATGATCATGTTTAAACTTATTAATTTCCAAAATATTATTACAAGAGACAATAATAAAATCTTGATAATCAATAAAAATCATGTTCATCAAACATGTAAAAGTGGTTGGTGCATTGGTAAAACTAAACGGCATAACAAGAAACTCATAGTGCCCTATTTGTGTCCTAGATGAAGTTTTATAAACATTTTCTTCAACATTTTGACTTGATAGTCTCCAGATTTAAGATTAATTTTATTGAAAATTTTTGTGTCTTTCACTCTGTCGACTCTAGAAATAGGAAACCTAGGTAAACATCTTCTTCAAACATTTAAGATCAAATTTACTGAAGATACTTGTCGCTTTCAATCTATCGACTCTAGGAATAGGAAATCTATTCTTAATTGTGATTTTGTTCAAAGCCTTGTATTTTATACACATATGAAAGGTTCCATTTTTCTTCTGGACAAGAAGAGCTAGAGCCCCATATGGTGAACTACTAGGTCTTATGAGTTCTTATGAGTTCTTGGTCAAGTAAGTCTATGATTTGGTTTTGTATCTCTTTGTGTGCAGTAGGGTTTACTTGATAAGGTGCTCTACAAGGAGGTTCACTACCCAGGATAATGTCAATTTTATGGTCTTCAAGGCATGAAGGTGAAATTTGTGAGAGGAAAACCATGCATAAAAGAGTCCTTAAATTGAGAAAGAAATGCATCATGTGAAAGATGGGGTTGACTTTTGGACTTAGTACATACTTCATTTTACAACCAGCAAATAGGGTTCTCCTTGTTTTCTAATGGTTCTTTTTGCTTGTGTGTGAGAAAGAAGTGGAATTTTTTTATGTTCAAGTGTTGCCTAAATAGAGAAAGTTTTGTGGTTATGGGGGTGAGAGTCAATGAGCTTTCCTTGTAGTCAATCAATAGATTAAATTATGACAAAAAGATATGCACAAAATCATGTCAATGCCATGCAATGGTGCTCCCAAAAACGTGTGTGTGAATTCACTAATTCACACTTCAACTTTCACGTGATTTTTATAATTGAAACTTTGATTATTAAAATAATTTAAAATTTGTGGGGTGAAGACGAAGAGAGAGCTGATGTGCCAATTGTACATAAATTAAATCATGACTACTGCCATCATCTAAGAGAATTCACTAATGCACACTTTAACTTTCACGTGATTTTACAATTGAAACTTTGATTATTAAAAGAATCTAAAATTTGTGCGGTGAAGACAATTCAAGAAGAAGAAGAAGAAGAAGAAGAGAGAGCTGATGCGCCAATTGTACACAAATGAAATCATGACTACTGCCATCATCTAAGAGAATTTTTGATATCTGTATTCATGACCATGTCCTTGACTTTAAGCAAAGCGTGTGGAGATATAAAAATACCCGGAGAAGGGTTTTCATTAGCGTCATAGTCAAGATTGTATCCTTTATTGTAGTTTCATTGTCATTGGGGAAAGCATCTTGAATGAGTTGAATGTTTCCCCATTCGTGCGGTTGTTGTTGAAGGATCTTTGGTTGTGGTTGCGGTTTCCTCCATTGGCTCGCTCATTTCTCTTAGCACCATCATTTGGACTCTTGTCCACATAATGATCAAATTGAAAACATTTAAAACATTTTACCCTTTTACTATTACCATTAAGAATTTGAGCAAGGCATTGGTTTGTTTGTTGGTTCTGGTTTCCATGTTGCAGCATGTTGTTGTTGTTGTTGTTGTTGTTGTTGCCATAGGGTTGAGAGTGTATAGCAAATTTATCAACAAATCCATATCTCTTGAAGAAAATTTGTCTTTGATTCTAGTTCCTATCAAAGGTAGTAGAGAAGGGAAATTTTCTGTTATGGTTAATGTTAGAAGGTTGGTTAGTGTGTGTTTGTTGTCCACTTTTTATCTTCTCCGCATTAAGAGACAAGTTAATAGCTTTAAATAACAAATATAGCTCAAGTATGTCTATGTCTACACCAATCTAAAGTGATAACCGTGATATGTATTTACACTTTAATTTCATGCGGCTAACATGTTCAATGGCTTACAATTGAATGAGACGGTTCTGAAAATGATCAATATAGGCTTGCACATCTTTGTTTTTATCCTAAAAAATTAAACCCAATGACATTGTGGTTTAGCTTTGTATTGTGTGGGTACAATTAATGATAGAACTAACTTTTTGAATGCATGCCAAGGGAGTGGACATCTACCGTGTTGTTTGGTGGCATTCCACCATAGTGCAATGCTACTGGATGAGGTGATTTGATGCACGTTTACCCATTTCACATTCAAGGAAGCCTTCATTATAAAAATAATCATCCAATTGATTGAAGCTAAAATGATGCCAATATCCTTAGTGCCATTAAAATCTTTGAAGTGAAATCCTTTCTGCTAATTTAGTTTCTCTTTACAAGAGGTGTAGATTCAACAGGTAAAATGTGCAATATATGTTCTTCACATATCCAACAAAGATTAACAAATTTTGAATCGAGTGTTTGCCACACCAATTTTTGAATGTTGGTAAGTATGGTTTTGAAGGAAAAGTAGTCGTTGATAATTCACTTAGTCTTGAATGAGTCTCAAATTTTCAAATCCAATCTTTTGTCTTCAAGAACTATGATATGTATTGATTGCCTTGAACCAAGGCTTTGATACCCTGGTGGGAAATCCTAGAGAATGGGTGCCAAAATCTTCAAGCTTTTCACACACACACACATCCCCTCACACCCTTCATACCTCTCACCATCTCTCCCTTTCCAAGTACACACACACACACATGAAGATACACATAAGCATAGTCAAGATGGTAAGAAACAATATTATAGACAAGATTATAACAGACAACATAGCAAAAGAGAAGGGGAGACAAAATCTTGCAAATGAATGGTCTAAAGTGATAGCTCCCAAAATCCATGGCACCTCTTTTGGAGTTTGTTAATTTCTTTATTGAGCTAATTTTGTGCCAAAAATTAGAGGCCCCTCTTTATGCTTGAGTTCATGGGTGGCTCCTTTCGCTTATTGCATGAACCTTTAGAGGGTAGGTTTCTCACTAACTTTGTACCACTGAGCCACATAGGCTTATTGGAAAAATAACTACAACATTTATATTAAAATAAATGGCCAAGAAGCATTATTGGTGTTTTTTTTAATACCTTCTCCTCAATTTCTAGAGTGCCAATCTACACAGCATTAACTCACTTATCATTGAAAAACAAGGACAACACAATAACTAACCATTACACGTCCAACTATCTCAATTTGTAATGCTAACCACATACAATAGATGGGTGCCCAATATCATAAGAAAGGTTGAGCCTGCAATCTACAAAATAATTGTGTTTGACTAAACATATTAGGTGACTATATAGAAAGGATACAAAATCCTTGCAACTCAATTTCTTTGTCACCACATCCTTGTGCTTCTTCATGATTTCCTCATCATTGGCATTGCCTACCTATATGTCTAAAAACTCATTGATCGGGGCATGTATGCACATGTCTGTGTCAATCCCTTTGATGTGCCATGAGTCTTTTTGACCCACATTGATCACAAATTCCAGTCAGACTTTCTTTCAAATGAAACATTGCATCTAGATGCTTTTTGCAAAGCACCGACTCACATAAAGTGATGACTTTTCTAGTACTAGGATGGTTGGCGGCTTTGCATGTAAGAGAGGCTACTTCAAGTCTACATATTAGACACTCACAATCACAACCTACACCATATACTCCATGGTTGCTCTACCCATCATATTTAGTGCATCCTTTAGAAAGTGAACATGATAAATGCAACAATACGTATATCGATCCTTATTTTTGCAGACAAAAAAGGGCTCAAAGCTTTGTAGCGAGATTTTGACTTGTAGATTGTTCTCCTTGAATCTTTTGAAAATCTCTACTTGTATAAAAAATTCCCAACAATCTATTCAATTCACAACAATATGTCACAACAATCAACCTTTCATCACAAGAGCAACATGCACCATCAATGTACCTACATTTAGTTCTAGGATATCTAAATTGACAAACTTGCAAAGCTACTTTAGGCAATTCTAAACTCAAATGCATGTAACAAGTAACTTGACAAATACTTATGAGGTAAACATACTACTGGATCTGCCTAAACCTCTTTATAATGTCTTGAAAGCACATTCATAGTACTTGTTTGAGGTGTCTTGGGTTGCTCTAAATCTAAATCAATCCATGTAGGTGACTTGAGGGTATCTTGGGGTTGGTGGGCCAAGGGTAATTTTCATTGAACAAGTGCCTTTGAAAGAACATAGAGTATGACAAGTACCTTTCGACATGGACATAGTACCTTTACAATACCTTTGAGATTACCTATATGAAGAACTTTGAGCAACAAAAAGGTACTTTCCTCCCACCCTTAAGGTGTCCCACTATGCCAAGAATATCTTAACATTGTGAAGTTCCTTTTACAATATCTTTTCAAGTATCAAT
The DNA here is from genome assembly GCF_014529385.1 of Adiantum capillus-veneris. NCBI lineage: Eukaryota > Viridiplantae > Streptophyta > Polypodiopsida > Polypodiales > Pteridaceae > Adiantum > Adiantum capillus-veneris. The sequence goes on along the minus strand of NC_140943.1, from coordinate 54,731,847 downwards.
AAATACCTTAAACAAGTACCCTCCAACATGTCCCTTTGATACCTTATACTATGTCAGTTACCCTATTGACATAGATATAGTACCTTTACAACCTATAAGTACCTTGAGCTTGGGAAAAGTACTTTCCACAAACCCTTAAGTTGTCTCGCTATGCCAAGTACATCTTAACATTGTAAAGTGCCTTGTCAATATCCTCAAGTGCCTACGATACCTTAAAAGTGGAACAAGTACCTTCTAACATGTCCCTTCGAAATCTTATACTAGGCCAAGTACCTGCTTTTGATGAAGGACCTTTTGAACACCTCTACTAGTACTTGTAGTAGACTACCTTCAAGGTACCTTACAAATCTCAACCTAATTACACATTACCTTGAAAGCATTATGCTTTAGATAAGAAAAGTCAAGTATCTATTGAATACCTTACGCAAAGGCAAGTGTCTCCTACCATTGTTCAAGTCCCTTTTGAAATACCTATAAAAATACCTTAAAATTAGGATGACCACCTTTGAAGTACTCTACTCAAATCAGGTTATGTTTCAAGTACCTAATGGCAAGTCAAATGTACCCAAGATTCCACCTATGGCTCCTCAAAATTCACCCCATGTACTATCAAGATACTTTAGTGCTACCCAAAGAAACTATTGGTGTGCAATGATACCCAAAGAAAACGTATGAAACTATGGAGACATCTTCCAAAGGTACTTTATAGAGTACCTTTGGGGGGACTACAAACTTGAGATAGAAAAGTACCTTTGGTACCTACAAAATATTGATGGCCAAACATAGGCAATTTAGAGAGCTTGTTTGGGAACTTCACAAAGTATAAGAAGTTGAAAAGATACCTATGAAAGTATGTATGTATCACTTACAAAAAACCATTGGCTCCAAAGATGATACCTCCAAAACAATGTAAAAGTGTATTTTATTGTGTTATAGATTAAGTTGCCTAGGACCTTTGAGATGATTGCAGACACGACAACAACTTATCTACTTTCCATTAACCTAAAAATCATTCATAGCACCAATGAAATGTGCTCTTGAAACTATAGACACATAGGTCAAGTTCCTTGAAGTTTTGATGTATGCAGAGGTATACTATTTGGTTTTGTATAAACATATATAATACTGATATTAGGAGACACCAAATGTGCCTCAGAAGCATACATGTGGTTCATCAAAGAGATGGGATGTCTTAAGAAAGATCGAACACCCAAGCACTTTTGATAAACAAATTTCTTGTTGGGAGAAACTTGTGTTTCAGACTGCCAAAATATAAAACAATCTTCTTAATGTCCATGGTAATGATGCTACTTTGTAGGTTCTTTCTCTTGCATAATCTCAAGGAAAATGTCCCGTCCTCACATTGCTTCAAGCGTGTATTTGTAGGTGTAAAATTTTGTTGCTCTATCATTATTAACAATCATCATGCATGCTACTCTTTTAAACTTGGGGTACTTTGTAGATTGGAACAATAAAATTGATTCAACACATATTAAATGTTACTCACAATTGTGTTTATGATGATAGGCACGCTTTAGCATTTCAAAACCAGGGTGTTGAGTATCCTTTTGTGTATCTAAGTCCATCCCCTTGGCCACTTCCTATAAACAATTGATGAGCTTCTTGCAAACCGTCGCTTGGTAATCATCAAAAAACACCATGGCACACTCTCTCTTCCTTCTTTGTTTCTCTCGTTTCTTCAATGCTGTCCAATATTCTTTGATTTTTGAGAAACCTCACGATGAAAACTTGTATCTTGTACTAAATCATCATTAAAATTATCCAATGTTGTGCTCCCTTGCACAAGATGTTGTTGATGTTAATCATCGAAGACATCTAAGTTGCTATGCATCGACGAGTCTTTACAAATACTAGATAGCATGAGTCCAAGGAGGCGAGTTCATCTTTTGTGTGTGTGTGTGTGTGTGTGTGTGTGTGTGTGTGTGTGTGTGTGTGTGTGTGTGTGTGTGTGTGTGTGTTTGTGTGTGTGTGTGTGTGTGTGTGTGTGTGTGTGTGTGTGTGTGTGTGTGTGTGTGTGTGTGTGTGTGTGTGTGTGTGTGAGAGAGAGAGAGAGAGAGAGAGAGAGAGAGGACTATGATTGGAGCTCCAACAAGAGAAGCAAGGTGTCTGCAAATAAAAAGAAAGTTGTACGCTTGCCCCCCCCCCCCCCCCCCCCCCCCCCCGCGGTATTTGGAGAGAGAGAGAGAGAGAGAGAGAGAGAGAGAGAGAGAGAGAGAGAAAGAGGATTTCTAATATCGTAGGAACGATTCTAACAGACCTCAAAGATCTATTCATCAAATCTTGAGCTCAAGGCCTAATATTCAAGAGGGAAACTGAATAACCAAACAACCATACTTGGATGGTCAAATAGTTATTCCATTAACCTTATCTTCTCCTCTCTCTCTCTCTCTCTCTCTCTCTCTCTCTCTCTCTCTCTCTCTCTCTCTCTCTCTCTCTCTCTCTCTCTCTCTCTCTCTCTCTCTCTCTTTGTTTGTTTTTTGAAAACCTTGCAAAGCTTTGTGCTGAGCCTTGGCTACAAAACAATGGCTGATGCCTTGTATGTACATATTTCTCCTTAATGTTTGTGGTTTTCATATTAGGGTGGTACCTCAAACTCCATTGTACATTGTGGTATGGTAGGTTCTTGACTATTAATAAAGGATATATGCCCTTTCAAACATAAGGTAAAATGCACATCTGCTTGAGATTCTCTTCTTGCTCACTCTACTCCAAATCCTCTCCTTCTAACTCCACTTGCCCAAGCTCGTTCTTTCAATGCTTTTCATAATATGGCATGGCCATATTCTGAAAGGTGGTTCTACAACTCTCTTTTTGAGTGGACTTTCACTGCTAGTAAACACACACCTCTGTGTGCACTAATTGAGCTCTCACAAGAACTTCAACCCCATTGGAAGGGTTCTATGACCAAGATTAGCATTGATAAGGAGGATCGGGGAAACAATCTCTTAGAAACCGATGGAAATGAGGACACACACATAAGTTTTGTGCTTTGCAAGGAAGAATCCAAAAACATATGGTCCCTCGAGATGCTTGCCCATCTGTTATTCTTTTAGTAAGTTTTAGATCTGCTATGTACTTCATTCGAGGGACTTTACATGAAGGGCTTGGATTGTGTCCATGTGCATATGACGCGTAAATCCTTCACATGGGTGTTTTCATGCAACTTCTTTGTCTAAGGTGGTGAAAGTAGGGTTTAGTTGGCACTCCATATTGTTTTTAAGCCCTATTGTAACTTTGACCACTTTTTTAAAGATCACAAGGCTGAGTACCATTAATGACATCAATCTTTCCTATATTCTTGAATTAATGACATTCGTTTTGTTCTTCGCTTGTCCATTTTTAGCTATATAATAATTATGCATTTTCAGCTATATAATAATTGTCCATTTTTAGCTATATAATAAAGATATTTTTGGTCTCTCATGTACCCTTCAGGTCACTCATTGAAAACCTTGTTGAGAAAACTAATATAAAAATAACTTTATTCAACAACCACACCTTTACATAAGCTTTCTATAAAGAAAGTGAGCAAGAATATTTGTTGCATTGTCTTTCAAAGCAATGATCTCTACACAATTGGTGTATTCATCAGTATGGTAAAGAACATATAATTTTTTTTATGGTTTTGGTAGGTGCCTTGGTTAGACCCACAAATTGCTTCCCTTATTTTTGGAATGGGTTGGTAGGACATCATCTCTGAGGTAAGAGGTCATCCTTGTGTTTAATGTTGCATAACCTTGAATCATTTAAGATAATTGGCCACCATAGCCCTCCTCAAATTACCTTATTTTTTGTAGTTTCATGAGAGAAATTACCTCCCACTACCCCTCATGTGCTTTTTTCATGATAATGTTTTTCTTAAAGTTGAAAACACCTCTTGATTACGAGATCAATTCCTTATTTTAGAGTGCTCTTGTAATCATCAAAAAATTCCTCTTGTTGAATGCTAGTTTCTTTCCCTTGCCTTTTCTATAATGTCCCAGAGATAATTCATCTATCAATAATGTTGCACACAATCATGTGCAATCATAAAAAATCGATGCACATAGATTGCAAAAGCGTGGAGAGAGAGAGAGATATGTAAGAAGATGATGTACCAAGATTAGGTCCAATCCCTTGATGAAAGCTATGGCTATTCTCCTAGAGAATACAAGAGGGGAGGACAACACAAATCTTACCCTGCATGGCGAAGGTCACAAAAGCTCAAGAAGTTCAAAGAGGGAGGAAAGAGGATCTCTTTTCTCACCTACGATGGCACCTTTGGTGCTACCAACAAAGTATTAGCTTCATCCAACAAATTGATGCGACCTTTGGAGACGAGGGCTTCACGAAGTCCTCCAAGCTATGCCATGTAGCTATGCACTTCCAAAAATCGGCTCGTCAATCGTGGGCTAGCCTTCGTGGCAACGGCAAAGCCCCAAAGACATGGAAAACTCTATGAGTTTCCATCATGAAGCAATTCCCTGCAAGTGATGCAAAGGACAACGTGCTTACCGAACGGTGTAGTTTGAAGCTTCTCTCCCATGAGTCTATCCACAAATACGTAGACAAGTTTTGGGATTTACACATCTCAAGGCTACTATCTTTCAAAAGATAGACTTCACCTAGCAAAAGCAACAATTCTGTGTGGGATTACGTGAAGAGATGGCCGAGCACGTCAACTCCCAACGGCCTAGTTCTATCACCGAAGTAATCCACCACACTATGGTTTCTTCGTGCATCAATTTTCAATAAGGGGCTAGGCGGAATGTCAAGCCCATGGAAAGCAAAGACAAAAGTGATGCAAAGGGGAAAACCAATGCCCAAAATTCTTCCCAAGGCAATTCCAACAATAACAACATTGGTCCAAGGAGAAGGGAGTCTACAAAGCCCCTCTCCCTTTTGTTATCCAGTCCTTTTAGTGAAAAATATAGATGGTACATACTATATGTGTGTGGACTATCGAGCATTATACCATGCCACTATCAAAAACAGATTTCCTATGCCTCGGGTAAAAGATCTGTTTGATATGCTACAAGACTCTACCTACTTTAGTAGGATTGACCTTAAAAGTGGCTATCATCAAATAAGGATAGTGGATGAAGATATCCTAAAGACCGTGTTTTGTACAATGTTTGGTCTTTATGAATATCTAGTCATGCCTTTTGGCTTGACTAATGCACCAGCCACGTTCAATCGTCTAATGGAAAAAATCTTTAGACTTTACCGCAAATTCATTGGTGGATGATATTATCATCTATTCCAAGTCCATGAAGGAACACAAGAAACATCTCCAAGTGATTTTTCAAGCATCGAGGGAAAACAAGCTTTTTCTCAATTAAAAGAAAAGCGAATTTTTCTTTCAAGAGATTCAATACTTAGGTCATAATATCTCTCAAGATGGTATTCAAATGGATCCATCAAAGGTAGAGGTAATAGAAGCATGGCCTAATCCAAGGAATATACATGGGCTAAGAAGCTTTATTGGTATGAGTGTATACTATAAACGCTTCATAGCAAAATTCTCTCAAATCACAGGACCACTACATGAGTTAACAAAGAAGAACGTTAAGTATTCATGGACTGCTAAGGAGAAAAGTGCTTGTGACAAGCTCAAAGAGAAGCTTACCTCCCAACCAATTCTTATGCTTCCCGATCTCTCAAAGCTATTTGATGTCCAATGTGATGCCTGTGGTGATTGCCTTGGAGCAGTCTTGTTTCAAGAAGGGCATGCCATAGCATATGAGAGCCGAAGGCTCAACACGGATGAAGGGGTCGTAGTCATTTATGAGAAAGAGATTTTAGTTTTTCTACATGTCATAGACACATGGAAGCACTATCTATTGGGGACTCCATTTATTCTACGAACCGACCACCAAAGTCTCAGGTACTTCATGACGCAAACCAAGCTTTCCAACAAAAAAATGAGGTGGGAAAAATTTCTTTTGCAATTTTATTTTCATATTGCTCACATTGCTGGTAATCACAATCAAGCATCCGATGCACATTCACAATGACCAAAAGTTAAAGCAGTGTCTATAGCTACTCACAATGATCTATCTTCTATGATAGATGAGTATGCTACTGAACCTGACTTTAAAGACATAATGTCAGCTCTTGCTTTGGGGAAGAAAGAGGAACCATTCACCTTGCAGGATGGTTATCTTCTCCATGGCAATAGGCTATGTGTTACCCACTCCCTTCGTGAGAAAGTCATGTATGAATCCCATGCTCCTCCTATGCGGGGCATAGAGGCATTCAACCTACTCTCCGAGGAGTGGAGACATACTTATATTGGCCTACCATAAAAGTGGGCATACAAGAGTATGTTTCAAAATGTGTAGTATAGCAAAAGACTAAATATGATAGAGGGAAGGAACTTGGATTACTTCAGCCATTGCCCATTCATAATTCACTATGGGAGAGTATATCCAAGGATTTTATCTTTGGATTACCCAAATATATCCATGGGAATATGGGAATATGGACAATAGTCGACAGGTTTAGCAAGCAAGCACGCTTTATTCCTCCCAAAAAGACTATTAAGGCACACCAAATGGCAACTCTCTTCATATCCCAGATTTTCAAACACCATGGATTTCCAACATCCATCGTGTCAGATAGAGATCCTAGAATGACCAGTAATTTTTGAAAAGGTCTCTTTGAAAATCTAGGTACAAGATTGAATTTCTCTTCGGCCTATCACCCACAAACGGATGGCCAAAGTGAGATAGCCAATATTACGATACTTGATCTACTAAAGACTTATGTTACAGAAGTAGATCAACTCTCACAATGGAAAAAGTCTTGTAGAGTATGCTACAATAATATTGTCCATACTTCTACAGGAAAAGCACCTTTTGAAATCATTGAGGGAAGACCTAAAAGTCCCTTGCTACTTAAAGTACATGGGAAGATCTTCGTTGTCAATGAGTATAGCCGTGACCTACAAGAATCTTTTCAAAAGATAAAGGAGGCTATATCCATCTCTCAACAAAGGCAAAAAGCTATTGCTGACAAGCACAGAAGGGACTTAACATTCAAAGAAAATGATTGGGTCTTACTTAAGTTCCCCAAGGCTCGATTGAGGCAAACGACGGGCAAAAATCCTACAGGCCATCAAAATTATTATGCTAAATTAGCAAAATGATACTATGATCCTTTTCAAATCTTGAAGCTAATCAATGAGATGGCTTATCAACTCAAGTTGCCCAACCATTGTCTCATGCACAATGCTTTTCATGTGAGCCTACTTAAGTGAACCAATTATTGAAGACCCTCCCAAAATCAAAGACCAAGAAGAGGTGCTACAACCCGAAGCTATCCTTCGGCATGAAGACAAGATACTACGACATGGTAAGATTATCCGAAGGTACCTTATTAAGTTCAAAAATTCTCCTTTTGAAGATGCTAGATGGATGCAAGGAATACAGCTTAAGGATAGTATGAACCTTGTCAATGCTTACAATGCTACATTAGAGTAAGCAAATGTACAAGTTTCTTTTAAATAACCAATTTTTAATCTTATAAGACTAATTCTCTTTTTATTTGTGCACAAATTTAAGTAGCATGCATACTTAGAATCATGTTTGTGATGACAATGTCTCTCAAACACCAAGTAAAATTTTTCACTCTACTTGGGAGAATGAAATGGACTAAAGAGCAGACATGCTTGCGGCAGCTATGTCTCCCAAGCACCAAATGGATTATTCATCCATCTTGGAAAGATGTTGTAGGGTAAAAAAGGATCCTCTACTCGCTAAGAAACATTGACTAATGACTAAGGCTTTATCTCTTCTACCTCATAGTCAAGGATGACTATGATTTCAAGAGAGAGGTAATGTCATAAAATCTAATACCTAACCAATCCAAATGATTTTCTCATATTAAATTGATCATTTAATGTGGGAGAATAGACGGGAACAAGGCTTAGAATATAGACATGTGCTTACGTGGCTATCTCAACATGGGGCCAATGGTAAAGGGGTCCAAATGAGAGATGGTCTTTCAAAGAGCAAGGCTAGCCAATGGAGATTAAATACCTTAGGGTTAGCTTCATTGAATACCTCCAAAGGTTAGTGTTAAAAGTCCTTTGACCTTGGGTAATCTAGGGTTGTGCTCGAGGTGGGCACCCGGCCCAAGCTTGAGGTGCTTGTCATGCTTGCTGACTAAGATGCTTGAGGTGCTTGGCGTGCTTGATGACTAAGATGCTTGAGGTGCTTGTCATGATTGCTGACTAAGATGCTTAAGGTGCTTGTCATGCTTGCCGACTAGGGAGCTTGAGGTGCTTGTGGGAACACTACCCAAGCTTGAGGTGCTTTATTGTGATTGTTGACTAAGTTGCTTGTGTTCCATAAGTCAACAAAATCCCTACAAAGGAGGGGTGAGCCCTAAAGCTAGGGGGATGAGAAAGAACACACACACATACACACACACACACACAAGGTAATCCCAAGCCTCAAGTGGCAGCAAGGACACATGTCAAGTCCCTACCCATGTTGCCCTCAAGGTGTGCCTGAATCCTAGTAGCATCCAGAGTGGATCTACTGAAAAGTATCATGCAAAGACTTCCATGTTTGGCTTGTGCTATGAGCATACAGACTTGGGACGGACTTGACAATATGCCAGCACGTTATTTCATGAGAAACAAACGGGCGTATATGATACAAGGGACGTATCTGTACATACAACAGACCCCACTCGTGCAGCAAATATGGCTACGCGCCATTTTTAAGTGATCTTTCTTCCACGAAATATCGGGCCAACTGATTATAGCAACGACCAAGTTAGCAAAGTTTTAGTTTTTCCTGTTTTTTCCTGTTTAAACTTTACTTTGCAATTACTCGCATTGTGCAAAGCAAAGTTCTTTGGCACTTTCACATGAGGCAAGGCTTCGGGGAACTGGCAACATAGGGACTATCAGAATCCCTACCAGTCCAAACTGTGCAAGACACTCGCGGTTTTGGTTCTCACGGTTGAGGCCATCACTCTCGGCAAGGGCTTACCATACTAGATGCAAGACATGCTACTTCGGTGGATTCAACTCTACCGCCTCATGAATTACGCTTCCGCTATCACACTTGCAACTCTGTCATCACGGACAAACTAACAAAGGGATTGTTTAATATGATTATTGGTTGTTATCAACGCACAACAACACTAAAAGGAACCTACCTCTAGGACTTACTTTACGGGCAAAGTGCCGATGCTAAGTCGTCCTCATACAATCACGACCCCTGCGTGGTAGGTGGGTCGAAATGAGTTTTCTATTTTTTCTGTTACCTTTCTTGATGAGAGAGTCATACCTGAAAATTGTGGACTGCTTATACGATAAGCTGCAATTTACACATAAGATGCGTAAGAGCACACAACTTGCATACACCCTCTACAACCTTCAAGAAAGTTCCTCAGCCCAGCATGCTCGTGTTCTCTCTCTTTACGGGAATAATGCAAATCGTCTACGAAACTTTTGATACATGTTTTTCTCGTGAGTCAGCCTAAGACAAGGTTCTCTACCTCTCAGCTAACACGTGACTAAGATGCTACTCAAATTAGTATTCATCGGTTTGTCCATTTGAACACTAATTTGCATCATGGCTATGAGCTACATTGGCTAAGAGCCATTGTCAGGCCAAGGGTAGACCTAACTACTTGCATTCTTTGAGTGATTGTTTTTAAGATCGAACAGCTCTACGAGGGAAGTACACATCGATATTGCTAGACAAGTAAGAGTCTTGTCAGTAGGGATTTCTAGGGTGTCATTTTTGCACTATATGCGATGCTCAAGTTGAGTTCTTGATACTCTTGCACTTACATCAGTTGATCTATTCCATGGGGTCTAGAGTCAGTAAACAGTTGAGACAGCATGGCTGTTGATACGAGCTAGGCATCTCACTTGTGTGGATTTCTTGCTCTCTCTATAGCACTACGAGTAACTATGGCATCCCAGGTCTGGGGTACGATCCCGCGGGTGCTTACTAAATCATCCCATGGTCATGGAGGATCACAGTTTGATCTTTGCTCGTTACACTTTCAAGGAAAGAATTCCGCAATCTACCACGCGGTAGCGAAAAACTTCAACTTTTTAAGTTGATTCTCATCATTCTGTACACGATTAACTAGGTTGCGTACCATTACCTCCTAGTTGCATAGTTCTACAAAGGGTCTTACCAAGGCGTTTGACTACGTAGCTTCTACCCAATGGGTTTGGATTGCGAAAGCAACACCCAAGGTTTCTAGTGCAATGTTGCTTGTTTTTTCACACGTTGTCGTGTTGTGACATGTACATAGTGGGAACACATGCTACAAGATCTATCTTGTAACTTTTTAGATACATAATTATCTTTCCTATAATGAACATATGCATATTTAAGTATAATAATAATCCTTCTATCTCATCCTATTATTTTTCTCAAGGGTAACCTATCCTTACTTTACCATCAGAAAATACTATGGGAAAAGCTCAACAGCTCCGCCTCTTTAACTTGGGGCAAAAAGCATTGATTCTTTATTTCTACTATCTCATTATCATCTCACACCCTAGCTAGATCTTATATCTAGGGTAAACTCCAATATATATATATTCTATGTATTTTTTATACTTTTCTTATATTTCTTTTTAAATAGCTACTAGGAGGGAATCAAATCCTAGTGGGACACTAGGTGGCATGATTTCAAAGATACATTTATTTTAATGCATTATTGCAAGCATGATTACAAAAATTTGTCAAGGAGCAATGTCATGCGTTCATATGGCATGAGGTGTCCTTTGGAATTAAATGAAAGTCTAGGCTAAGGGGACCACGGGAAGACTTTTGCTGCCAGAAATGAACCCTATTTTGATGAATTTTTTACACAAGGTTCCAATCCGAATTGGAAAATGATTTTAAAATGAAAATCGTAGATAATGAGCTGAAGTTTCTGTCATATTTTTACTTTTTTATTTGGAGCCACGGTTGAGGAGATATGATCAAAATACTGGACCCCAGTCTACCCACATCATGCAGGGACAGCTCATTTCCAACTTTTCCAATTCCTATTCACACTGGCTCCTCTCTTCTTGTGTAAACCCTTGGGGGTTCCCTTCACCTATAAAAGGGGACCTCTTCTTCCTTGAAAAGGAACTCAAGCATTCAAGCCGTTGATGAGAGGAATTCTTGAGGGAGTGAGTAGTAATACCTAATTGTACTTAGCCATTAACATAAGCCCAAGCCTACACTTTCTCCTAGAGGGAGACTAGCCATTCTTGCAACAAGATAACCTTGGAAGATCAACTCTAATCAAAGAAGGTCTTGCACTTGGTGTATCAATCAAAGTGGAATTATCCACTCTTCTTCTCTCTCCATCAATAATGGTGCCGAAGGGTTTGTCAAGTAAGATGTGTTCTACATTGATGTTTTCTTGATTTCTTGTTGTTTTCTTTTTCATCTCTAATCCAACATATATAAATATGTATCTAATCTCATCTCCTTAAGCAAACCTATCTCTCTCATTCTTAGTAATTCATCCTCTCTGCAAACTCTAGGTTCTCTTTGCTACAGGTACATCTCTCCCCGCAGTATCCTTATTGACTATGGGCAAGAATAGGGCTTGGGAGGGAAACTTCTCATCTCTTCACTTCTCTCATATCTACATTTCTCACATACTATCCTAGATGAATAACCCACATGATGATCATTTCTATCGCTTTCACTCTGTACGATCTATCAGAATTAACGTATGGATTAGCCGTAAAATACACTTTCAACAACGTATAGTGTTTCTCTTTGGCCCAAAAAGGCTTAATGAAATACTTCTATCACCGCATCCCATCATACTACCTCTCATAGACTATAACTTTTCTTTTGATGTAAGCGTAGTTATCTTGCTATGAACCAAGAGGATTTGTACACACAATTAATCCCAATCACTAGACAAAATATATATATTATGGTAAGCACAAAACTACAATTCCAAAGAACAATTCGTAGCCTATTTTGGTCAGCCAAGATTGAATGCCATTAACTCATCTATTAACCCTTTCATATTACCCATGATACGATATGACCATAGCCTTGATGTTTTTCATTTTCGTATTGTTTTGACATTCTCTTTTGTGTTCTTTCTTGAGTGCAAGAGAGAAAGGGTGAGTCTTCTTTGATTGCACTTCTTTCCAAACCCTAGTCTTCGTGGCATCTATGGTTTAACTCCTTCATATAGTTTTTGTTGAGTTCTCTCACAAACTCTCACAGCCATAAGCCCGGTGCTTTCCTGGCAAGACCGCAAATTTCTCGACAACGTGGACGACGTGTTCCTCTGTATTTGAATACAGATAAGTGAACATTCAGTTCAATCTCCAGGTACGCATCTATTGATTTGGTGTTATTCCAGTTTTTAGTATGTATTGATTCATTTTTTCAAGTCATTTAAATAAGCTTGAATATTTCAGGGCCATGCCAAGAGCAGGTCAAAACAAGTATTTTGGGCCGTAGTATCCAAAGTACATTATGCTGTTATGAATCCACTTGTATGATTCGATTTGGCACATGTTGTCACATGGGATACAACATGGTTTAGGGACTCAAGGAGTTCGGTTTAGCCAATGTGGAGCAAAGAATGAGGGTCCCTCTCACTCTTGTCACGAGTGTTTAAATTACCTCCACACACAAGTACATCTTGTACTTGAAGGATGTTCTTGTACATCTTGTACTTGAAGGATGTTCTTTTTTACACATCCTTACATGACACATATTCCACATGTGGAGAATATGAGTCTCTGGACTGACAGTGGCACCATTATTTCAATTATGTATCATGACAAAGTCCTTAGGTACTGGTCACATCTGTTTTATAGACCATTTTCAGCACAACGTATCAGGAGCAATTTCAGTGGCCAAAAATTGTCGGATACTTAGCATGACTTGTTCACGTACAAGTACTACTAAACAACATTACATATGGTTGTTTATACATATAGCAAGGCTATAAGTTGTTGACAAAAAAAATTCATTGTCTACCTAGAAGTGATCAATGTTTCACCTTCTATTGTGATTCATACATTTCAGCTAGATTTGCAAAAGATTGCAACTAAAAGTATTTAGTTCAGAACTATTTACATTCCTTTTAATGTGTGCTAGGCGCATCACATTTTCCATAAGTATTGGCACGGATCACCATGGATATACAGGTTCGGATCTGTTTTTTGCTAAATGCATGCACACTAAGTGTTATGGGCCCTAGTGTTTAGCAAAGGATGATTTGGAACGGCATGTGTATTCATCAAGTCGTTGCTTATGAAGCCTTCTGCACTCGGTGTGCATTCTCTCAATGAGTTTATTTTTCGGTCTACCAATCACCAATCAAGGTCATGGTTCGGTTTGGGTGCTTTTGGATTTTTCAAGTAAACCACGATGGTTATTCATCCAATTGTTGATTCCTCAGCAATGTGGTACGATATTGTTATTCCTGTTTACTTGCCATCTAGAACGACTGCCTGTAAATCATGGGAGGAACACACCTCCGTACTTATACAAGGGGATATACAGATTAAAAAGTGTAATCTTGTGCTAAAGGATATGCAAGTGCATACATTAGCACCAAGCGATCCAATTAGTGAGCATTTATTGCTCTTCTTGGAGTTTACTTACTATCAGTTAATGCATGTTGCGACTTGGTAGTCTCTTCATGTATAAGTCAGGTTCTCAACCTTAACACTCGTTAGGGTGGGGTTGTTTACTGATGAAATTTGAGAACAAGTCAAGGACTTACACTTGGCTAATGATTTAGGTCAGCAAGTTCCTTTCATAGAAAGTGAAAAGCAGTACTCTTTCAGGTATATCTTGGTCGTGATAACTCGTTTAGCATGCTCATGTGTGTTCTAAATGGAGTCTACACACTATGATTGGATAGGAATCGGTAACACAAGATGGTTGCATCTGGACAACAATGTGAAAAATCAAGATGTTACTCTTGGTTTCATTGAACCTCCTGCTGAACCGTGTTCCGGTCAACGAAACAACTAGATCCATGAACGATGCCACTTGGGAAAACATTAGTGTTCTTAAGAAGAAGTTTCCCACTTGTGTTTTCGAGGACGAAAACTCTTCTTAAGGGGGGAGTAATGACAGGACACCGGCAAGGCCGGACTAGACAAAGGCAGGGCCGGGCTAGGCGGTGTGGAATGGGGAGTCCAACTAGGGCAAGGACCAGGGGCTTGCCTATATAATGGGTGGTTGGGTGGTGGACTCTCATACCCTAGTTCCCCTTGTCTTACACTAAGCCTCCCCTTCAAGGGTAATGTCACATGCCGGATGGGGGCCCTACTCTAGTGTAGTGTTCATAGTAGTGTATAACTGGAAAAACCTTTTTGACTAGATACGTGCTTATTTTGCCACAAAGGAGCCAACCACGGGTGAAAAAAATAAGTAACAAACTTGTGTGTGTGTGTGTGTGTGTGTGTGTGTGTGTGTGTGTGTGTGTGTGTGTGTGTGTGCACCCGCCCTTTCTCAGACGCCATACACAATGGGTCGGTAGTAGGCCCATTGTGTATGGGCCTACTGCCTAATTAAAGAGGTAAGGATAGTCCGATTGAGATTTAGATCAGATTAGTATTTGAATGAGATAGCATTAATGACGGTAAAAATTAGGTCATTTCTTTTGAACCCATTAAGGCAAAAATTTTGAATAAGCAGTCTTATGCCTTCCCAAGCAGCAATGAAGCAATTAGAAGAGGAATACAGGATCATATGAAGAAGACTAATACAAGTATTAAGAGCCAATTTGTGTGGCATGTTACTTTTCCTTTTGACAAATACTATAGAAGAAATATTAAGTTGGTCCCTTTTCCAAAAGAACCGATAGTCAAAGTCACCATTACAAGGATTGTATAATATACTGATGTTAAGGAATTGTAAAGAGGTGGTGAAGAAGCATGAGGACATATTAAATCCTTCCCCATACATAGGTTCAATAATCAGGCACTTAGGGTAAATGCATTTAACTCATCAAAGAAGGATTTCTTATTGAGCCTCAAAATATCATCCATATATCTATATGTATGTTTAAACATAGAAATTTTATGATAGTTTTTTTTATCTTTTAAAGTTTCTAGAAACCACTTGTATTAAAAATAGGCTAAGTATAAATTGCACATAAGGGGTGAACACGAAAATCCCATAGGGATACCAAACCTCTGGTTGTAGCATTGGTTGCCAAAGTGGATAGAACGATTATCAAGCAACCAAATAATGTGATCACTTAGTTTCTTTTCATCAAAGTGTAAGTCATGAGAAGAGGTGGCTTTTTTATTCCACCTAGGTTTATTTACCAGAGAGATATAGGTTAAACCTTCTAAACGAGCATTTTCAAACGCAATCCTAATCATTTTCCTCTAAACATTCTTCAATCCTTCATCCCCATTAAGGGGTATGTTCTAAGAACATCGAGTGATGTCTGCAGATCCAAGGGGGAAAGTCCGATTGGGAAAGTCGAGAATGACATAAGTGAAGTTTTTAACTAGTCAAAAGGGGTTACTACATATTTTAAGGAAATTTGAGCAAAGTTTTTGTTTAATAGCACAAACTGTCTCAAACTCTGAAAGGACAAGGTCAAGGCATACCGTGATGTTTTTAGTAATCTAGGTAAATATCCCATTAGAGGCATCAAAAATCTAGTGCAACTTATGTTTGTGATGTTTTTAAGTTGGAAACGAAAGTGGAAGTTTGACAAATTTCAAGGAGTAACCCATATTAATAAGTTGTTTAGTAAGTTTAGTAGTGACCTCCCAAGGAGAGAGGTTAAGCAGAGTACATTTTTCACTAGAAAGGAGAAAGTGAGCCACTTTCCATGCAAGGTTTTTGCAAACAAGAGTGGGAGAGTTGGAGCTTTTATCTAGACCAAGAAAAAACCAATTTAGTGTGAGTTTTTGAAATTTTAATCCCAATTCTGGGTGATCTAGGAGCTCTTTGTAGACATCCAATTTTGAGGTAAGAGAGAGACTTTTTGAAAGAAACAATAATAAACTAAATTGCTTAAGTCCAATAGGACTGTCTTTTCCAGTTCGAGAGCATTGACCAGGTCAATCAGGCAGCTAAGTAAAATTGAAACCACCAAGTATGGGTTCTTAGGGATGTGATTCAATCCTTTTGCCAAAAAGCTTTGAATGGTGCAGTCATTAACCACACTCACATCACAAGTACAGACATGTTTGCCTAACTCACCAAAGTCCTTACAAAAAGTATTGTATTTGGTACAGGCACAATCAAGAATATTACCGTGTCTAAGAAAACCATTGTTGTAGACTAGATTTTTAATCGGTTGTTGATAAGTCCAGCCGACTACAACATTGTCTAGTACTTATGGTTACCAAAAAGTAAGTCAAAACACTCACAAAATATTGCCTTTGGGGAAAACCAATCCAGAAGTTCATTTTGGAATAGACAATGTATGTAGATACGTTTTGATTCCAAGGACTTCTTCGGGAGCTGCTTTCTTCCATAAGGGCCAAAAAGTACCTGCAAAGTATAGAAGGCTACAAGTCAAGGAAGTGGTGGATGGGAGTCACTTTGCCTCTTTCTCTAGTAAAGCTGTGAGACCTTCCTCTATTAAAATTAGAAGAAGAATTAGGTGTAAGGAAGGAAGTGAAAGAGTTATTGGGGATAGGTACAGAGTTTAGTCTTTTCAAAGAGGAAGAATCATCATCCTCAATGCATGGTTGAGTAATGCAGTGATGATTTTGACACCTTTGTAATTAGCATAAGTAGTACGATATGTGCCTAGTTCAGCATATTTGAGTTCTTTAAGAATATCCAGCATGAGACCCCGAAAGATGTTGAAAGCAATTTGAGCTATAGCAAGCTTCTTGGCTTGCCCACCCAACCAAGAGCAAATGAGGGAAAGATGAAACTCAAAAAGTTTCTCCAGAAAGAGCTGTTCTAGATGATTGAGAATATACCAAATAACATGGTCAAACCACATGATACTAGATTCACAGGGGTATTTAGGGTCTAGAAATTTGCATGCACACTTTAGATATGGCTAAAAAACATTTCAAATAGATTCTGCGTAGAAATCTAGTTGCTTTTGGTGAACTCCATATTTCCCTTTGTTTGAATGTATAAGCCAACATTAGAGGAACATTTAGACTAGTCAACAAAGTTGAGGCTAACAGGGGCTTTGATAAGTTCTCCTTTGTCCACTCCTTTGTCCAAGAATAGACCTCCTTTTAAAACCTTGAGCTTCAATCCTCCATTGTGGAAGACGGTAGGTTGGCTAGGTATACCCATGTTTCACTAAGGATAGGTACCAAGAAGGTCTTGTTAGGGAGGACCCAAAGTCGATACTCCACACCAAAAGATTCTACTTCAATCTGTCTAACTGGTAAGAAAGGAAAAACTTTAGAAACTTCAGGCACCATCTCCAAAAGGTTAGCATCATTGAGGGAGCAAAGATCGTTTTGAAACTCTTTGAAAACTTGCAGAGTAGCACTGTCTCTGCAAAAAATACCTCCTGTTTGTGAGATAGCAAGGATAGAAGGAGCACTAATAAAAGTGGGATTGAGGCCACAAAGCTTCTTGAGAAAGTTGGATAGTTCTGAACCTGATGAAGAAAATTGCACTACTTCTTGGTTATATTGTATAGAAAGTATAGGCAATTGAGAAATATATTGGGAGATCAAAGCTACCCCATCTTTGTCTACAGTGTCCAAGATTTTGATCCAATCATTAAAACACAACATATGTAAAATAGAAGACTTTTTATCCGAAGCTGAAACTGAGTCATAGATTAATTGCAATGCTTCCAAAGTGTTAAACATCTTAAGACAAGGGAAGTTGCCACTGAAAGAGGTTCAGAGGAAATCTCTAGGCCTTGAGAAAGGGCCAGGGCCTATAACAAACAACATGTAAGGTTAGAAAGAGATCACTTAGGGTAGGGTGCAACGATTTGCTAAGTATGGAGCCTGATATACCCCTTGTAATTTTTTGTATTATAAATTCACATTTGTAAGGCCCCCGTTATGAGGAGAAGCCATTGTGCGTGAAGAAAAATCACTCGCCAAAAACCAAAAATTTCACGGCGGCCAGTCTCGAGCATCACTCGCCAAAAACCAAAAATTTCATGGCCAGTCTCGAGCTCTCCTCGAGACTGGATTCGTCGGAATATTATGGCCGGACGGTGGTCGGAAAATGGCCGATCGTTTGGTCGGTTGGTCGGTGGTCGATAGTCAATGGCGGTGGCCGGTGGCCGTATTCAATGACCAGTGGTCGATTTCAAAGGCGGACTTGTCTTCTCAAGGGCGGACACACATAGGCGGATTGGAGGGTCCAATTTGGACTTGACAACACAAGGGCATCTACACACGGCTGCCTCTCATGAGAGAGGGAAGCCCTTTTGGCCTATAAAAGCAGGCCTCTTCTACACACAAAAATGAATTGTGAAGCATTGTGGTGCATTGTGAAATTGATGTGAGGTGGTGAGAGTGAAGCAAGGCGGGAGCTCCAAAAGGGCATAATCCCTTTGTACCTTACTTTTTGTTTGAAGTACTAAAGCCATTGAGTGGCTGCTTTCCCGTGGACGCAGTGTAGCAATGATGGAGGCAAGCAAAGAAATTATATGGCTTCACAGATTCTTAGAAGAGCTTGGAGACAATTGTGTCTTGTACAATGATAGCTAAAGTGCTATTCCATCTTGCAAACAACTCAACCTTTCATTCAAGGACAAAGCACATTGAGGTGAGATATCACTTCATACGCACACTTTTGGAAGCGGGACAGCTAAAGCTAGGAAAGGTGCATACAAGTGAAAATCATGTAGACATATTTACAAAGATGGTCAACAAAGAGAAGCTGAGCTTTTGCTCATCTTCAATCCACATTCAAAGATAAGAAGCCATGATGAAAAGCAGTCACAGGTTTGGTTCGAAGATCAGTCTCCAAGTGGGAGATTGTTAAGTATGAAGCCTCATTTACCGCTTGTAATTTTTTGTATTAAAAACACACATTTGTAAGGCCCCCCCTATGAGGAGAAGCCATCATGCGTGAAGAAAAATCACTCGTCGGAAACCAAAATTTTTATGGCCAGTCTCGAACTTTGCTCGAGACTTGCTTCACTGGAATATTATGGCTAGACGGTGGCCGAAAAGTGGTCAAAAAGTAGCCGATCGTTTGTCCGGTTGGCCAGTGGTCGGAAGTCAATGGTCGATGGCCGGTGGTTGAATTCAATGGCCGGTGGTCAATTTCAAAGGAGGACTTGTCTTCTCAAGGACGGCCACACATGGGCGGATTGGAGGGTCCAATCTGGACTTAACAACACAAGGGCGGCTACACACGGCTGCCTCTCATGAGAGAGGGCAGCCCTTTTGGCCTATAAAAGGAGACCACTTCTACACACAAAAACGAATTGTGAAGCATTGTGGTGCATTGTGAAGTTGATGTGAGGTGGTGAGAGTGAAGCAAGGTAGGAGCTCCAAAAGGGTATAATCCCTTTGTAACTTACTTCTTGTTTGAAGTACTAAAGCCATTGAGTGGCTGCTTCTCGTGGACATAGCCCACTTTGGGTGAACCACGTATATCGTGTGATCTCTCTCTCTCTCTCTCTCTCTCTCTCTCTCTCTCTCTCTCTCTCTCTCTCTCTCTCTCTCTCTCTCTCTACTCTATAATCTCTTATGTGTAAAATTATCTCTCTCCATTAAGTAAACTACTCATTCATCTACTTAGCTACGTCCTATTTCCTAACACAATTTCTTTGCCAGAAAGGCCTAGCTCTATGGATAAGGGGTTTCTTTGGGAGGTGTTCCTTTAAGTACAGTTTGATATTTGCTCTAAAAATTTTCCATGCTTCTCCGGGTCCTAGATAACTCTCATACAAGCTGTCAATTTGTAATGTGAGTATTCCTAAAAGAATGTATATACATCAAGGTTAGTAGTTTTGGATATCCATGCAACCTTTAAACTGATTGAGTCCACGGACAATGATAGCCGTGAGCAGAAATCTAGAATTATATTCTAAGAGAGACTACCTAGCACCAGCCAACCTAAAAGCAAGAATTACTGACAACAGGTTCAACTTAGCTGTACAATCCAAATTAGTCCCTAAAGCCAGCGTCCTGGCTTTCCCAAAAACCAAGGAAAGTCTTGTGAGTAGGACATGTGTGTAGTTGTTTTACTTAAATACATAAGCACAAAAGAACCATAAAGTTCAAAAGACACCTGGCTTTAGACATGTTACCAGGGGTAGCACAAAAACAACTCAGTCTTAGAATTATTTTTGTACATTGCAATAAGAACGAGGTCTCATTCTAGTAAAAGAGTAAAAGGAACATTTGTATTGTCTGCTTCAAAAAGTGGGAATAGTTTAATATATGAAGGATAGACGATAGCAAAGCCAAAGAGATTCCAATAAAGGATAGAGTCCTCACCCGCATCCATTCAAACAAAAAAACTTTGTTAGCCTTGAATGTGTATTATAGGTGGAAATGGACTATATTAGTTGTTATCCATGTCCAACTTACAACCTTTTTAACCTAGATCATCGTCCAAAGTAATCAGTTTTGCTAAAAAGGTGTGTTTTGTTCTTTTTAAGTTCATTTTAGGACAAGTCATCCAAAGGTCATCACTCCTTTAGGATAACATCAAATTAATGTAGTTTTTACAGATATGGTTTTTATATAACCCAATATATTAAGACCTTACAAAGCATATTAACATACATATCATTCTTATTAGAAGGCCACCACCTCTTCAGATCCAAGCGTTTTAATCCCAGAATCAGGCCCAAATTTTTAGTCCTTCCCTATTGCAAGATCTTTCAAACAAAATAGCCCAAGACTTTATCAATCCTGACCAAATGATTGTGATTTCCTTATAACCTCCTTTCTTGAACAAAAATCTTTAATAAGACTCACTATGCATGTATGAAAAAAATACAATATCCATCACATTCAGCACTAAACAATAGCCAGTAGGTATTTTGAAAAACAAACCTCACGGTGCTCAAAACCCTTTCTTTTCCCTATCACTTTTTTTAAAAAAACGCTCTTAGTATGTGGTAACAAAAGATAAAATGTTGAATGTGCAGCCTGGTTAGGATAGCGACACCGTTCGTAAATAACTTGTTACAAAATATTTCAATGCAACTAGAGCCCCTTTTGGACAGAGCATATAATGTTCTTAACTCAAAAAATTTGCGTAGAGTCTTCATTGCCTTGCGTGACATCATACGGGGTATCCCCCCCTTTTTCAACCCACAAACACAAGCCATATCTTTTCCAAAAAAGACGAGTATCAACATAACTAAGACAAAGCCCCAAAGTAATCCAAACACGTAGTGGGTACCAATATGAATTCACTAGTGGCTGGTAATCAACAAGGCCAAGCATGAGCAATAGGTGTCAAAACACAAGCCATTATTTGGAGTAAAACCAGTATAGTACCTTATGCAGTATACCATATGCGGGGCAAAATACAAATTTTGCACAAACGAGGGCCACCAAAAAACCTTTACCTTGCTCTGTAGGGTAATCAGTAAAAAAGACCTCAAATGTTCTCTTTTCAATCCACACACTCAAGGGTGGGTGAGGGTATGAATCATCCCTCACCTTGTTTATATACAAATAAGTCTTCATCCAATGCAATGAGTAGAGCCAGTAGGGTGAATCACGTTTAGATCCACTTATCACTAAGGCATATGGTTGCTAGTGGCAGCCACCATGGAATCAATGTAGAGGAGGGGGTGGTGGTAGAGAGTAGACAGCGTGAAGACGACTCAGAACTCCTAGTGCAAAGAGGAAAACTTTCAAGCATGATGAATTAAGGCCCAAAAATGCGCCATAATGTCCTAGGTTAGGAGCCAAAATATCAAATCTCGATCGGAGTTATATTAACTTGACCCAAGAGGCTAAGCCTCCCTTCAAGGGTAATGTCACATGCGAGATGGGGGGCCCTACGCTAGTGTAGTGTTCATAGTGTATAATTGGAAAAAAAAATTCGACTAGGTAACACATTAAGTTTCACAAGAGAAAAATGTAGATCATAATATAAAAAGAGATGTATTTTCAATAAATGTCGATTCACAACTTCTCATAAACTAGCTTCTTGCAAGCACAAGGCTTGCAAGAGTGCCTAAAGGGCTCTACTAGTTCTACGGTTGTACTTCGCCTTGGAGACCTTTGCTTCTCCAAAAAATTCTCAATCGTTGTATTTGCGTCTGCGTTTCTTCTTCATTGGTGTTTGGGCCATCTAATGTAGTGTCTGATCCCTTTTCATCCCTTTCTAAAGATACAAGTTCACTGTTAATGACATAGACACATAAAAGGATATGACTTCCAAATGATCTGACATTAGCAAGGCTAGCATACCATTATTGGACGGCATGGTTTTCTTGATTTCTCTAGCTATAAACCTTGGGGAGGCTCTAGTCACTCTCACTACTCCATTTTTGTCTTGTTATAAACATAATTGAGGTTCAAGACACCAAGAATGGTCAAAGTGCATACAAACCAATGAAGCTCATCATATTATGAATCAACACATATCAAAAAATCTTACCATCTCTAAAGTCGATGCTAGTTGGGTGATTTTTTTTATAGTTGTTTACCCGCCTTGAAAGAAGAGAGAGCCAAATAACACAACCACACAAGGATCACTAAAACATCTCTTAACACTAGTTCTGTAATTGGACACTTAAGTGTCCTGTTTTTCTACCAAGTTTTGGTAATTTATTTGTCAAGCTAGAGAGAAGTTTTTTACACCTTGCTTCTACCATAGATTGGTTACGAGGGAAAGAAAACACTAGATTTTTCTCCATATCAAAATACAATCTGTGTGGAGAGGAGTTCTAAGACATAAATTTTAGTAAAATTTCAAGCTGTTTTGCAAAAAAAAATCATAAAATTATTATATCTTTTTGTAGAGATGGCCTTTTTTATGTTTATAAAAGCCAAGTGTTAGCAGTGAGTGTTACAAAACAATGGAATGCACTTCAAAGATAAGTTTTCAAGTCACATGCAAGCTATAGACATAATTTTATACTTGAGCACATGCTGAATAAGAGCATAATTTTGGTGTTCCAAAGGTCCCCTCATGAAATTGGTACAATTCTAGTGCAATTTGACAACTACAAATGACTTTATATATTTAAACCAAGAAACTACATATTTTTTGGGCTCCCTAACTCAATTAAATCTTGCTTCTTGAACTCTATCTTTAATTTTTTATCGTGCAAAAACTCTTGAAAATCTTGAGTTCTGAAACCAAGGTTTTAGGCACCCCAATTGTGTATGTACCGCGTAGTTTGATACATTTAGTTGATTTACATGGAAAGTTTGATATTGTTTGAGGTTTTGAATGCTTATGTCTCAAGACTGAAAATATGAAAGTTTTCTCTTATGCAGTTTTGAATATTAAAATGATCCAATAATTGTTGCATACCAAAGCCCTTCTACTTGCCACCTTGAGCGCTCAATGAAAAGGGCAAGCAATGTATCACTTTTTAAAACTCACAAATACATCAAAAACATAATTTTCTTAGTATACAACGATATGCTTGAAATGACCATATCAAACACATGAAACTTTCCACTATTTGATATACTCCAAAGTCAATTTTTTTACAAATGAAACTTTCAACTATCTATAGGAAAATTGTGGAAGAGTCACCTAAAATTTTCTACAAGGTCGCTTCACTTTTTATTGAGCTTATAAAGTCAATTTCTTCAAAGTATCAATTGCAGTCTCACGAGGGTCAACTTGATGAGTATAGTTCTTAATCATGATAGATTCTAAAATACAAGGTTATATTTTTAAAAGACCCTCTAGCTAACATATTTAAGTATATCAAGAGGGTTTTCTTGAATAAACCGTCTAATGCAAGTAGCATTTAATTTAAATTTGTTAAAAAAGGACACTTAAAGTGTCCTTTTTTGGTACCAAACTAGTGTTGATTACCATAATGCTAAAAAAAGAGAAAAATTGTCATGAGATTTCACTCCCCATCTCCACTTTGGTGTCACCTCTTAGATGATTTTACCATGTCCTTGAGAAGTCGATCATCATCATCGATTTTCTCAGCAACTGCACTTTTTGTGGTTTGCTACACTTCTTATGCTTGCTTTTGGCCTTCCTCATTTGATGGCTCTTCCTTGACTGATATACATGTTGCTTGCAAACCTAGAGTGAGAGATCTCTGGGTTTTTCAAGGTGATTGGATCACATTGTGTGGAATCTAATAGCTCTTCCTTGTTGGCTGAACCTACTTGTGTGTAAAAGCATGGAGTTAGAGCGGCCTTCTTGCTTGAGTCGAGAGTAGGCCATGCCTACATAGTGGTATGAGTTTTTGAAAGTGTGCTCTACACTTTTAGCATGGCCCCCTTTGCTCTATGTTCCATCAATAGTCACCTTTGCTTTCCCTCCTACATAAGGTATACAATAAATTTTCAACCTAGAACCTACCATAAAAAGAATAAAAGGATGATTAGCCGAGCACTATGACTATTTTCATGTTCAACAATTTTCTATAGTTATCATACACATGCAAGAAAGAAGGATGACCTTAGCATTGATGACATACCAGTGGGGATAGGTAGCAATCGAGATGACCCTACCACAGTCTCCCCACATCCATCATAAGCACATGTCATCTCCGCACTCACCCAATATGCAAACAAAGTGGATGGTAGTGATGGCCGCATACTAACATGTACATGCCACACACAACAGCATTGGAATCAAAACCACAGCCTCTGTATTGTATGAGCCAAGAACCGTTGTTTGCAAGAAAAACTTGCCTCCCTTCTTTACTTGCTACAGCATACTTTCACAAAACAATGATTGCCTACTGACAACTTTTTCTTGAAGTTATAAATTAGATATTTCACTTCATATGTAAAGCTGACAACCATAGTCAGTAGTGG
This sequence comes from Adiantum capillus-veneris, assembly GCF_014529385.1. Taxonomy (NCBI): domain Eukaryota; kingdom Viridiplantae; phylum Streptophyta; class Polypodiopsida; order Polypodiales; family Pteridaceae; genus Adiantum; species Adiantum capillus-veneris. The sequence goes on along the minus strand of NC_140943.1, from coordinate 54,706,964 downwards.
TCAAAATCCATTAGTAAATGCAAGCTGAATTACAACTTTATTCTTATAAATAACGAATCAAGTTGGAACATGTCATTTCCATTTCAGTTATACACTTCACGTTAGCTAGCATGGTGGATTCATAAATTGGCTTAGCTATTTCAAAGACATGTTTTAAACCTTGAAATTGATATCAACATCTTATAAGCCTTTAACTTCATGTCAACAATTATTTAAAACTTGCAATAACAAGAAAATTTCATGAACCCCTTGTAAGCAAGGTTTCTTTCATAGATATAAATAATCTAAGCGAAGAGGGAAAACATAGGTACATTTGAAGTACCTGTGGACATAGTTCCTTTAGAGTATACAAGTACCTATGGATATAATTATTTTAAACTATACAAATACCTATGGACAGTATAGGCACTCTTAGAGTACTTATAAAGATCAACAAAAGTACAAATGGATAGTATAGACTCTCTTGGAGTACCTATGGATATCAACAAAAGTACCTACGGACATTATAGGCACTCCTAGAGTACCTAGGGAGATCAATGACGGCTCCTAATGACACCCTATAAAAGTACCTATGTACCTACAGAGTACCTATGAAAGTAGAAAAGTACCTTTGACACCACGTTGGATTGCAGAAGCTATGGATGTCATATACGCTTATGCACATCATAGGTACCTAAGGAGTTTTTATAAAGTACACAAGTATCTATGAACATTATACGCTCTCATGGAGTATCTATGGAGATAAACAAAAGCTCTTATAAACAATATATGCTCTATTGAAGTACCTATGGGTACCAACAAAATTATATATGAACATTATAGGCACTCTTGGAGTACTTATGGAGATCAACAGAAAGTCATAAGGACACCCTATAAAAGTAGCTATGTACCTAAGGAGTACTCAGGAAGTTAGGAAAGTACCTTTGGCACCACATTATCTACAGTAGTTATGGACATCAATAAAAGGATTACCTAGGAAAGTTCCTTCCATAATACATAAGTACCTCGCAAAACCATAGGTATTCCTAAAATACCTATGGACATAAACAAAAGTTCATATCTTAATGCAGAAGTACCTTCCATATCTTAAGTTCCTTCCATAATACATAAGTACCTCGTGAAACTATAGGTATTCCTAAAATACCTATGGACATAAACAAAAGTTCATATCTTAGTACACAAGTACCTATGAATACCAAAGGTACCTATGGACATAAACAAAAGTTCATATCTTGATACAAAAGTACCTATAAACACCAAAGGTACCTATGGACATAAACAAAAGTTTATATCTTAATACAGAAGTACCTATGAACACCAATGTAGCTTTGGACATCATAGGTACTTCAAGGGACATATGCATATCACAAGACTCCTATAGAAGAAAGTACATATGCGAGCTCAAAAGTACCTATGAAAGATTCTAAGGTCCCTCAAAATGCAACTTTTGTATACTATATTTACTTTAGTTCAGACAAAAAACCTAGGTGAAGTACATTGCACACACGTATGGTACCTAGACAATACCTAATACCCAAACATGCAGTTTTGATAGCTTCATAAAATACCTATGAAAGACCTCAAGAACTACAAAAATAAAGGACCTGCAGAGCCTAAAAAACACCTATTGCCCTACAAAGGCAGTTTAAAACACAATATGCATATAATTTACAACCACCCTATATAATAGACATTCTACCTTTGTAAGTTCTTAGAAGATTTAGACATACAGAGGGACTTACTTATTTAGAAAACCATTCCTGCGCAAGAGCTACAATGACTTCAGTTTATTCATTGTGGCTATGCATCTAATTTACAAACCCCCTATATAATAGAAAAACTATCTTTGCAAGTTCGTAGAAGATTTAGAAATACAAAGGGACTAAATTTTTTAGAAAACCATATCTACACAAGAGCTACAATGACTTCATATTATTCATGTTGGAATCAACCCCAAGACACTCCACTACATTTGAAAGGACAAAAATATGTGCCTCAAGTGCTACAATCAATGGGATATCTTCATCATCCATCCCTTAACTTTATCACAATTCACTTGAGGCTCCTCTATTATCTTTATAAGCATTGAAGTTGTCGATGATTGCCCCTCGATCTTCCACGTGAATTGTAGCGTGCTCTCCGTGCTTCAATTGAATAGCAGATTTTATATCTTGTACTCTAGCCACTGATTGCACCACCAATGTGTTCATGGTCTCCAAGTCAAGCTCTACCCATGATGTATTGCTCAAGTCCTCGCCCCCATAAGCTACCACTTCCTATGCAGATTCTATTCCACCATGTTCATAGCTTTCTCCATCTCTACATGTTGACATGCAAGATGTTGACTCACCAACCATACTATACCCCCCCAATTTTGTACCACCCAATTGTTAGTCTAGTTTTCTATTCCACCATGAAATTTCCTGCAAAGATCCACCAATGGCTCTTCAAAAATTGCCCATGCAACTTTAAGGCAATCGGGGTCTCGGATGGCAGCTTTACAATTCTTACAACCATATAGCATTTCAAACTTGTATGCAATCTCCTTGTTGATTGGGGCTGCTTGATAAACACGATGATAAAGTTTCTTGCACTATTCAAAAAATTGAGGGTGTAGGTGGAGCATAAAATTCTTCTTTCCTCTCTCTTGATGTTGAACACGCTAAGCCAATATGCATTAAAGACATCCTCTACTCCTAGGTATTGGAAAATCTTGCCTTCCATGGATAAACCATATTCAACATGTAAATTTGCTACTATGAAGCAAAAGAATTTTTGCTTTGGATAAAGAAGGTGCTTTCCATTGCCTTTCGACATGTTATAACCACCAAGGTGCAAGCTACCTACATGTGATTGCACCGAGAGGGAGGGGGGGGGGGGGGGGGGGGGGGGGGGGGGGCAGAGAGAGAGAGAGAGAGAGAGATGAAAGAAAATGTTATGTTAAACATCTTCAAAAGGCCAAAATGGCCTATGAGACCAAACTGATACAATCCTGGTGGACCTAATACAATGTCTTGAGTACAAAATAAAATGAAGTAAAATAAAAGCTAAAATGACATCAGTGTCCGAGGATGAGAGAGAGAGAGAGAGAGAGAGATTGCACGATGTGGCAAAGTGAACTCGGGCAACAACAACAAGTGTTAGTATTGAGTGGTTTGAATTCAAAATCAAAAAATTGTTGTACCCTATATATTAGATCTTAAGCGAAAAGTCATACGATGTCAACTTCTTCCCACCAAGCCATTCCCTATAACTTTGTACTTGAAAAGTGAAGATTGAAAATTTTATACCACATTCCCTTGCTTCCACACGTGTGTGTGTGTGTGTGTGTGTGTGTGTGTGTGTGTGTGTGAGGCCACGTGTTTTTGGCAATAGGTATTCTCTCTCGATGTGTGTGGGTGTGTCCTTGTATGAGACCACTTTTTTGGCACAAGGTAATCTCTCTCTCTCTCTCTCTCTCTCTCTCTCTCTCTCTCTCTCTATTTTGCTCAATAAGATTCTCACACCTCATTTCCTTGCATCAATTCAATGTGCAAGAATCCAACTTACAAAACCATCTTAGAGATAGAGGTGATTTTTGGAGGCTATCCAATTGCAAGAGAAGGCCCTCATCTTGAGACATGCTTCCCCCAACAAACAAACACACACACAACACATGCATTAGTGAGCAATGACATGACAAAAAAAAAAAAAAAAATCAAACAGTGGACTCAAGCGAGATTTATGAAAAAATATAGGATATATAATCAGATTTATAATTAAATGCCCAAACTTTGAACTTGAAAATAAAGGTGTGATGAAACATAATTGAGAAATTTTAATTTTAATGGAGGATATGTGAGCATAGAGGAGATTGTGATAATAGAGAAGAATAATAAGATAGCCTCAAACAAACCATGTTCATATGTTATACAATATCTTTTAAACCTAGGGTTTCTAGTGGACAATGTATAGAACTCCTCGAGAACCCTAACATACTATATTTGACATTGCAAGTGTGACATAAATGAGAATCTATCAGGTATTCCATGATTGTTTCTTAATATTGTTACCTATCCTTTGACCTCAATGTGTGCGTGCACTCGTGCCTACGTGTGTGTGTGCGCGTGCGCACACACGAGCCTCAAGTTAACAAAAAATAAAACACACATAGATAAGAGATGTCAGCCTACACATGAGGATGTAGCTTGAAAGGAATAGTAACAAGATAAAGGTATGCGGTGCCTCCCTCACAGAAGCTCATGATGTTATGCATTGTATGAAAAACACTAAGAAAGACTCCATTTTCCTACATAAGAAAATTTCTAAATCTTCTTGTGAGTGGGTGGCCAAGAGACTTTGGAGGTTATGCGGGGCATCCTTTAGATTGTCTTTGTCTTTGATGGGGCTAAGCTTGATGAGTTGAGCTATTGAGTTGGAAATCGAGTCCTGAGTTAAGTGGGTGCTAAGCTTGATGAGTAGCTAAGCTATATTGAGCCTATTGAGATGGAGATTGAGCTGATGACATTGTTTACTCGGGTAGCAAGGTGAGTACATGCATGAAGGATGCTTTGGCATCAAAGGTTGCTTGCTCACTTCACTATGCACCTGTTTTTGAATAACGTTCCCTATGTTGACTTCTTAAGACCTCTCTTACCATTTAATAGATTTCGAAGCATTTGAGATCTTTGCTGATCGAGATCTCTGTCTCCCCCCCCCCCCCCCCCCCCCCCCCCCAAAATCTCTCTCTCTCTCTCTCCCCGAAAACCAAGAAATCCAAAGGCAAAGTGAAAGACAGAGATCCCTCGCGTTAAATATTTGTAGGAAACTTGTACGGGGGCTAGCGTTCACCACCTCAACATGCATAGATTTAGCATGACCAGCTACGTTCCCCACCAACGGTCGAAGAACAAGAGAGAGGACATCCCCACACTATCCATTGTAGGGGGAACAGCTCCGTGCTCCTCTCCATAGCCATAATGAGTCATTGTAAGCTAGAGCAAGAGACATTGCTGCATAGTTAGCCTCAATCAAAGCAATGAGTAAAAATCAATACACTGTATTACTTACACATGAAGGCAAATTTTATGAGATGTCTATTAAGCCTTCTTCAATTCAAAAGGGGCCATAGAAACCCACAACAGAGTAGCATCAAGAGAAGAAGAAGGAACCCAAAGAATACAGGCACCATTAATACAACCTTTATATGGAGGTTTATAATCCAAGCTCAAGAAGCGGTGAGGAAAACTGTGGCGAGGAAAACTATGGCCCAAGGTCTTTTAGGAGAAGAAACGGACAGATGAGGTTACATGCCAGTATCAAGCATAGCCTACAGCCAAACGTAGCTAAGCCTTGAGAGACAATGATCAAGGTAGGTAAAACAGCATGTCTTAACATTGTGTGTGTGTGTGTGTGTGTGTGTGAGAGAGAGAGAGAGAGAGAGAGAGAGAGAGAGCGAAGGGGTGTGTGTGTGTGTGTGTGTGTGTGTGTGTGGGCACGTGTGCGTGCGTTCTTCTGCAGTCCTCTGTCACGAACCCTTCTGCAAACCCTTGTTGCGCACCTTGATGTTGAGGCTTCTGTCGCGCCGTTCTGCCCTGCGCATCCTCTCTGCAAGTGTGCTCTAGTTGTTTGCCCTCGTCTGCACGTGGCCCTCACAGCTGACGGGGATTAGTGCCAGCGTGCGTGCGTGTGTGTGTGTGTGTGAGAGAGGAGAGAGAGAGCATGTGTTTAGCAGGCCTCAAGACTAAGTGACACGGATCATTTAAGACGGGGGGAGGGATCAATGGACGGGAATTCCACGTGCGATCGTAGAGGTGTTTTGGGTCGTAGATGGCTTATTAAAACTAAATCCGACTAAGAACTAAACCCGATCAAGGGCCCCGTCCGGGTTTAGTTCTAAACCATCCAAGTTTATCGTTTATATCATTCTGTAAAACGGCTTTGGTTTCAAATGTGCGCGGGCAGACGTAGTGGTTAGCCCATGCTTCAAAAAGCATTGAGGAGCGACGTCTTGCGTTCAAACCCCCGCCCCCCAACGGCGCCGCCATTTTTTGGGTGGACTTGTCCGCCTCGAGATCCCTGCCATCATCCTTCATCGTCGATCCCCTTACCCGCCTCCACGTCCCATCCTGTGTCACTTAGAGTCGTGGTTCAACAGGCGTTCTAGAGCAGAGATCATTGTTCAGCAAGTGTACAGCAATCTGAAAATTTAAAAAAAGGAAGCTCCAATAGGCATACAGTAGTGTTTTTTTACGAGGATCTGTAGCAGCAGTGTGAACTTGTACAAAAATGTGGAAAGCGTGGTTGATATTTCGCATGGAATCCGATGAACAGTGTATATACAAGCGTTGGAAGTCCATGGAAAGCTTCGTTATGCATGCTTTAACCCTAATCAAGGAATGTTTGCATGACGACTTTGAAGGTGCACCGAGCCAAGGAAGGACCTGCTCCTATCACAAAAGTGTGCATTCTTGTACAGGAGCTTATGGATCTTGTTGCGCAATATGCGCTTCACGCAATGATTCTCTTCTTCGTTGGGAAAATGCCTACGGCTCAGAATGTAGGCCAATGGGTTGATTTCTTGCTCAAACGGAAAGCAGTCCAGGGAGTTTACCTTGGCGCACGAGGCTTTTATGAAGTATTGCTTGCCGACATGGATGCTCGAGATGCTTTGCTCGAAATGTCTCCTCTTTTCTTCAATACGCAGATGACTCGTGTATTGCCATGGCTCTCACCAAGGATTACCAGAGTCTTATTCATCACAAGTGCCATGTCTGGGGGACGAGTTGGTGGATTTTCTTCGCACTGCTGGACGCCAACACGAATCGGTTTTGTATTCTGTGGGACACTGACATTCCTACACTAGTAGGTATTTCGGTTGATTTGGGAGATACAGTGGTTAGAAAGCACCCGTTTAAACTCAAATGGGGTAAATTTCTCAATTTTTGCTTCCGTTGTGGCAAATTTGGTCATATGTAGTCCGAGAGTTCGGAACCGAATCTGCAGCCGCCACCTTCAACTGTCCCTTTCCCTTCCGTCTCCATGTCTTCTGTTGAGCCACTGATCAAAGGCCTGTCAGCTTCCACCGCCATGGCTAGGACGACTAAAGGCAAATGCAAGCAAGCACAATTGTAGTTGATCCCTGCTTCTCCGAATGCAAATGATAAAGGCAAAGAACAAGTTGCAATTTCTTAGGCTTGGTTGGTGCTGAAGAAAACTGTTAAAGCCCTATCTTTGTGCCCCCATTGAAAAATGTTCCTCAGCAAAAACTCCCTTGTAATGATAACACTTTTTGGCTGAGGCTTGGGATAAAGTTTCTCGTTCATATAAAGAAGTGGTCACAAGGGAAGTCTCTTCATCGCATGGTGCCCCTGTTTTGAGCGCTCCTAGTCCTAGTTACGCTGTGCCACCTCATGTGCCCACTGTCGATGAGGATGTATCAATGGGCACCCATGCTTGAGTCTCATTTTATTGTTTCCTCGCCCATTGTGTATACTGTACAGAATGCATAATTCGTTGAATTGCATTTTATATAATGTGCGGGGGTTATGCAACCACGACAAGTGGAGACTTACCTGGCACTATGTACATACATGTAAGGCGGACATAGTTCTTCAAGAGCATAACCAGCACCATTTTTCCAAACAAACTTCCTATTTTGCGGGTTATTGGATTGCTTATGCACGATCGGCTCGTTTTTTTGGAGTGCATGAATGAGCTCTTCCCAACTCTGGTCTTCAATGATCGAGATGGGAGATGGATGGTTGTCCAATGTATAGTTAATGGGAAAGTATTTGAATTTGGGGGATTATATGCATACACAGTGTCTGTTGATCGAGCATGGTTGTGGAGTGCTATCTTCTCGTATTCTTGGCATTCCAATGCTTTTCTCTGTGGGGATTTTAATAATGCTCCAAATATCGAAGACAATACTACTAGGGACTCTCATATGCTTCATGTGGAACGCCAATCATGAGATCATTTTATACTCATTTGTAATGGTTTGGATTTATGGCCTCTTCTGAATGCGGATGATCCCGGATTCACATTTCAACATAATACTCAATCTATGTATCCCGCTTGACTAGATCGTTGGTATCTTTTCATGATGACTTTGTATGTGACATGCAAATTGATTACACCCTGTGTCTCTCATATGAAACTCCCCTTTTTTTTAAAAATTGCGCTTTGGATCTTTCTCTACTGACGGATCCCTCCTTAGGAGGCATCTTTTGCATGTCAATAATGCTTATCTTAAGCATGACCTTTTCCGTTCTATGATTGCGGATATCATCCCACCTTTGATTTCACAGATGCACCTTGATATGGACACAGCCTGGTTTCGCTTTGTTATGCGCGTTCAATGTGTTGTCCAAGATTATGGCGGGTTTCATTTGTCACAATTGCATGACCAAGTTCAACATGCAAAAGATACTAGTCAAAAATTGATGCACTTGGCCAACACTTCTTCTCTCACTGAGACTCAGTCGACTGAGTTGCTTTCTGCCAACACTATGTTACGTCATAATGATGAGAAAAAATTGGCCAAGTGGAAGACTTGCGCTCGCCAACAAGCTTTTACTGATAAAGATTGTGCTTCGAAACAATTTTTCGAGTCATTCTCGACAATCGCAAGCTATCAAGAGAATTAAACTTCCATCCGACGAGTGGACCTCTTTCTTAGAAGACTTGGCTCACGCTTTACACTCGCATTTTGGCAAGCTTTTTGAGGTTCCCTTACGGTAGCTTGCCAGGCGCGTCAATGGTTCCTATCGCATGTGACTCCCATTCTTTCACTACAACAGGCTCAAGACTTGGAAGCCATTTTCATTGAGTCGGAATTGTATGCCAGCTTGCTTGACTTGGGTCATTCGAAAGCTCTGGGATGGGATGGTCTTACTGTGGAATTTTTTTTGTCGTTTTGGGATTACCTAAAGATGCCCTTGTTGTTCATCATGAGTAAGGCATGGAAACAACAGGCATTGCCCGCCTCTTGGAGAGATGGCTTGCTCAAGTTGATACCCAAGCATGCGTTGTGTGAAGTGTTCTCTCATTGGAGGCCAATTACACTCAAGCCTGTGGTGTATAAATTGATGGCTAAAATGCTTGTTGATTGCCTCAAGGGCTTTCTATATGATAGCCTACATCAATATCAATATGGCTTCATCCCTCGCCGTCAAACTTTTGATAACCTGGCGAATGTCGTCATTGGCATGGAATATACACTCAGTAGGATGTATTGGTCATACAAGTTAACATTGAAAAGGCCTTTGATACTGTTCTTTGGGACTACATTTCGGACAACATGCTTCGGTTGGAATTTGGGCCTAAGCTTTCCCGTGTTGTGTTTTTCTTATATGCACATAGTACTTCGGCACATTTGTTGGATTGCTTTCTCACAGACCCTTGGCCTCTACGACGGTCTACCACGCAAGGTTGTCCTCTCAGCGTTTTGTTTTATGCAATCGCCACTCATCCCCTGCTTATATATTTGGATGTTTTCACTTCTGCTGGTAGATTGCATGGCCATCTAGGCAACACTTTGTTGGTGAGGCTTATGCGGATGACTGTTTGTTTATGCCTCCTAATCGCTATGATGATGTGGAACAAATCATGCATGCTCTTCACTTGTTTGGTTTGGCGACAGGCCTCAAAGTTAATTTTCGTAAATCTAAGCTGCTACCTTTAAATGAGCATGATTGGCATAAGTAGTTGTGGCCAAGGGATGTTGTTCCTCCACACGTCATAGTTTGTCACTTGGGTTATCCCCTCACTTGGAATGCATCAGCTTCACAAAAAACGGATTGGATGCTCCAACGTTTGTACTCCAAGTTAAATTATTGGATATTGTCCACTTGGCCTCTCCATGTGTGGCTCAAGATTGTCCAATGCATTCTTATGGCTTATGTGCAATTTTACTTGCCTCTATTAACATGGTCCCCGTCATGTTGGCATTCCCTTTTGTCGACTATTTTGGAGCAATTCTGGCACACCTCAGCTCGCAAAAAGAGTCTTCGGCTCTTATCTATGGACAAGTTGTGTTCTCCGAAGCGCCTTGGCGGGTTGAATATTTTGGATTTGAGTACTCATGTTCTGGCTCGAAAAGCTACCCTGTTGCTGGCATGACGACAGTCTTGGTCACTTATGGGTATCACGTTTGTGCGCGTATTGTCACTCCATCCCTTGGTCATGGGTAGCCAAACCTATTGGGAGGTCATTTTTGGCAAGCTTGAAGGGCACATTCTTGGATGTCCCTTTACTTTTTCTCTCATTGTTGATTGGAAGGCTATCAAGATGCATTTGGAATGGAATGGCTAGCAATCTTCTCTTGGCAATTCCCTCCGATTGGAGAGCCTATGTTGGAGCAAGGCTTTCTCCTCTACTTTGATCCAACGCTCTCCTCGTCAAGCATATTTTCTTTCTCAATAAGGGGTATGCTAGGTGCATCAGGTGGTAGATGATACCCATCTTGCTCTTTCGTTCTCTGCTACGAACTCTCTTTTTGGATTGGGACCTCATTATTCGCCACTTTGGCGAGAAATTCTCTCTTGTTTCTCCTTTGAATGAAGACTCCCGCTCTTTGGATTGGATGTCAACTTGGAATGCATTTCGGTCGGTAGTGTCTACGCTCTCCTCCAATTTGATGCGTGGATTGTGCGTCATGATAATCGGTTGTGGTCACTCTCCAAGTCATCCCTTGTGGTGGAGGCATACGCTATCTTCCATTTAGCAGTCATCTCTCTTTGAAGGAAAGTATTTTCTTGTGTCGCTGTTTGGTAAGAGCTTTACCTATGGGCAGCACATTGCATGCTCTGCATGTTGTTGTTCCAAATATCGTACAATGGAGGAAACTATGCCACACTTCCTGTGGGATTGTCGTTGCTCCAAATCCTTCATTTGATAGGTGTCGACTGCTCTTCGGCTCTATTTCCCTTCCACCACTTTTCACAAACGGTTTTGGCTTTTTGGGACGCTTCAATCTCCGTAGTCTCAGTTTGAAATCTTTTTTGCTTGGGTCAGATTTTCGGTTCTATGGGCCATTTGGCACTATCTCAACTTCTTGATGTTTCAAGGCATTGACATTACCCTGTTTCCCTATTTTAAACTATCCAAGCGCTGCATTTCGCTTATGAGGCTGGGGATATTAATAGGATTTACTTTGATGGTTTCTAGCCCTCGGAGCATCATACAACATTGCTTTTTTTACTTCCTCTTTTCCTTGGGTTTTCCGCGGTTTGAGGTTTCTCACTTGTAAATTAATCAAATCTGATTTACAAAAAAAAAATGTGCGCGCGCACGCGAGAGAGAGAGAGAGAGAGAGAGAGAGAGAGAGAGAGAGAGAGAGAGAGAAGAAAAAGAAGAGAGTTTTAACATCGTAGGAAACTATCCCAAACGACCTTAAAAAGATCTATCCAATGAGGAGAGTTGAATTCAAGACCTGTTTATGAGAGAGAGAGAGAGAGAGAGAGAGAGAGAGAGAGAGATAGATTACAGCCTAGTTTAGTTAGCACCACTCACCATATACTTCCCCTAAACCATTGACATAACAGAGGCTGTTTGAAAATGCAAAAATATAATTCTTCATAGTTTGTAGTTAGGTTACAATTGCCTTCAAACACATGACATATTCTGATTTGGTATACTTGGATATGAGCTTGCCAAACTTTCAAAGGAGGAAATATGAGTGTATTATCGAAATAATAAATGCATGAAAAAAATAGGAGCATCTTTGGAGCTTATGATCCTAACTGTCAGTGCTCTTAAAAAACATTTTTCAAGCCATAATTTTCCAAGGCAACCTAGTTAGACAACCAGGATATATCTGAAAATCTCAGGTATATACCGGGATGTATAACTACATTGCCCAAAATTTGCCATTGAAAAGTAATGTCCAACAAAATTAAAACAGTGGATTTTGTAATCCCAACCGGAAAATTTGCACTACAAACTGGTGTACGTAAGCATTGCTTTGAAGCTATCTGGTAAAAAAGTTAAGTTTTCTATGTGCATATGATTAACAATCCACAATTGCAACTACTATCAAATCTGGAATACTTCAATTTGACACTCTTTATATGCCCATTAAGCTTTTCAATTACATACTTCCAAGCTTCATATAATTCCAGTTATGCTTATGACTATGATCCACAATTGCACCTATTTATATGCCCATTAAGCTTTTCAACTACATATTACCACATATTTCCAAGCTTCACATAATTGCTGTTTACTAAAAACACTTCTGCACATGACAACAGAACATCGTATTTACAGTCCATTTCCTAGTGCAATCTAAGACAATGAACTTTCTTATGAAAGAGAAGCCTTCAACGTTTTACAATCCACTAGATATGCAAAACCATACGCCATATTTTCCAGTGTGGCTAAATGCAAGTCTTCAGCTGATGTAGCAGTTGCATCAGAAGAGAAAAACACACGAAATCCCCTGACAAAAGCTTCTCTAGCAGAAGTCTCACAACACAAGTTAGTCATGACTCCAGTGACAATGACTTCTGTTTTGCCTTGCTCCTTCAAGAATCTCTCGAGATCAGTGCCGTAAAAGGCACTGTATGTATGCTTGTGAATGAGCTTGTCCTCGTTTTGCTTATTTACCTGATAGAGCCAATTTACAAATCTCATGCCAAGAAGCCAAAAAGGTTTCGACTTCTTAAAGCTACAAACAGTGGACTGTCAAAATTACACAAACAATAGCCTGAGCAGCTCCACTTTGCACGCACCACTACTTGTAGATGGTGAAAGAAAGAATGCAAAGGTACAATACAAGGAGCCTTTGCGTTGTTTCGTATGGGAAAGGGCTCATCAGAACTTCATTGTCCTTGGAAAGAAAAAAGGACTCCACACCAAATCCAGCTTTTGATGAAAAAGCATACATCCCTACACACTCAGAGCTGCCTTCTACATGCACTTGCAAACATTTGCATAACTCTTCCCTGCAACTTCTACTTAAAGTAACAGCTACCACATAGATGCGCAACCAGCCAGCATCATTAGAATCATGAAATCCTTCAACCATTTCCAGCCAGACATGTACATAGATGAATCCAAGAGCTTGTAAAGGAAAGTGGAAGTTATAGACTCATGATAGTCATCCAATAGTACAACCCTGACTGTCAAAGGTGCAGCGGAAAAGGTGAATCGGATGATGATCGAGTTTGCTACTACAAGTAAACCTCCTCTCAGGACCAAACAGCCACTACATCTAGAATGTAACACTACAGATCTCACAAGTATTGTCGTCCGTGTGTCAACCGCCCACCACACAAGCCGGGTGCAACACCAGCAAGCAAACACTGCAGAATTGGGAGGGAAGAGCAAGAGAGTGAAGCGCTAGAGAAAGAAGAAGAGAGATCGCAAGTAAAAACGCTAGAGAAAGGAGAGATCATAGGTGATTGAGAACACTAGAGAGAGTATGTAACAAACTTGGACACCCCAAGTCAAGATTCTACCGCGACACAGCAGAGATTCACTTCAAACTTATTCACAATTCACAATAAAGTCGACACGGCCCTGCGTAGTTCCGTGCCAAGAGGTATTGGCCCCAAAGACTGGGGCCCTTTTCAGTATTTCTTTTTATATTAATCTGTGTTCGAAGTACAAGAGTGTAGGCAGGCGCTCACTCTCAGACTCTGCATCCAGATGCTCTGAGAAGTGAGGCCTAGCCCACTTATTTATAAGTACAAGGGATGCCCAAAAGCAGAGCCCCAAAAATCTTTAAACTCAAAAGCTTTTATGCCCAAAAGCAATTCTTATAAATCTTCCATCAAAAGCTGCTAAAAACTGCCATCGTAATTTTCAGGAATCTGTACGGAATGCCACGTCAGAAAATCGGCGGATCTGCTGTCAGAAAATCGGCGCAAAAAGCAGATCCGTACAATACTGTCCGTACAACTGCCACGTGTCAGGCTGTCAACCCAAATTGCGGCGCATTTTCCGGGATTTTCCGTACAATCAACCTGTCGACGCAATTCTCGGTTCATGCAAGCTGCCACGTCACCAGTTTGTGACATACCCCTCTTCAAAGAAATGTAATCGCCCTCGACTACGCCTGCAAAACAGACACAGGCCATAAACTGTCTTAGTAGACACTGACTGTTAGTACCGACGCACTAGGCACAACACATCTAGCACATGTATCAATCGACAGTCACATCACTTGAAATCACAGCACATCACCTGACAAATCACATTCAAATTCATTCCAAATCTCAGACCATGATTAATCAGCAACATATTTAGCAATCGCATCTAGATCCGGTCGGGACCTCAGAGATGCCCGATTAACTAATCCTTATTGCAATCATGTCTATAGAGATTTATGAGACCGAAATGCTGCAGTCATTTCGTCTTTCAGTTCCTGCACTCAAACAAGTCAAGTACAAATCAATCAATATCATTTTCATTTTCAGGAATTCCAATTCATAAAGTCATACAGCAGAATACTGTCAGCCCGGCAATATCCTTGAAACCCAAAGGGACATCAGTGACTCTATATCAAAAATCGGGGTAATCTGTTGACAAATAAGCGGGCAACTCCCCTCTTGTGCAAGCTCGCTGCACTAGATTCACCCATGTTGAAATCAGGGTTCTATCGGAGTAGACTATGCTAAATCGAATGCTTCAAGGTAAAGTTCCAAAATCTAAGGAGTATCTGCTAGGTCCTCCTCCTCTATCCACTTCGCATCCAATGCAGGATAGTTCTTGAATTTAACCAAGAGCCGCCTAATCACTTTACCTTTAATCTTTCTATCTTTATGTGCCAATATTTGTTCTGGAACGAGTATCTCCTCGCTTTCCTCCACTTCAGGTTGATCATCTGGCTCCCCATCATCGGGCACATCGCCTTTAAAAGGCTTCAAGGGACTCGCATGAAAAGCATTGTGAATCCTCCTAGTATTGGGCAACTTCAGTCTAAAGGAGACATCATTTATCTTTTCTTTTATTTGGAAAGGTCCATAGTATCTCATGCTAAGCATTGGAAAAAGCCGCTCCTTTCCCTTTTTCTTTCTTAGACGTGCCTTCTCAAAACGTAAGAGCACCCAATCATCTCCCTTTAATTTCAAATCGTGACGGTGTCGATCTGCTGCCTTCTTGTGTCTTTCCTGAGATTTTGCTACAGCCTCCTGGACTTTGGCAAAAGCAGTGTCCAAGTCCCTCGTGTACTGGTCGGCTTCACTAATCTTATCTTTCGTGCTAAGGAAGGGTGGAACCTTCGTACCACCTTCAATAATCTCAAATGGCGCCTTCCCTATCAAAGAGTAGATCATGTTATTGTAGGCAAATTCCACCAAGGGCAAAACATGATTCCCATTGAGTCTTCTGATCAGAAATGTAAGACTTCAATAAATCCAGTGCGACTGAATTTGCAGTCTTAGATTGCCCATTTGTCTGCAAGTGGAAAGATGACGAGAACTGCAACTGTGTGTCAATGTTCTCCTTCCAAAACAAACTCATGAATCGAAGATCTATGTCAAAGATTATTGTCTCAGGCATGCCATGTAATCTGAAAATCTGTGAAATCAACAGTCTTGCTTAATGATCCGGCTTGACTGTTTTCTTCACTGAAACGAAGTGAGCTTGCTTGCTAAATCTGTTGATGACGGTCCAAATGCCAACATGCCCACTCTGTGTCTTCGGGAGATCAAAAACAAAATCCATAGCAATACTTTCCCAGGGGCAGGTGGAATGGGTAAAGGCTGTAATAATCCCTGTGCTTTATGTCTGCCAAACTTGACCTTCAAGCATACCAAACAACTGCGTACAAAGTCGTCTAGATCCTTCTTGAGTCTCGGCCAAAAGAAGTAACGCTCCACACCTTTCAAGGTGGTGTCAATGTTGCGGTGACCCGTAAAAGGTGGTCAATGGCATTCAGTTAGAACATTTTCCCTCAACGGCTATGTAATGCACAACATCGTTTTCTTCATCAAGTAGCCATCCCGTATGGAATATCCCGCTACTACCTCCCCATTCTATACTCGTGTGAATACATCCGAAAAATCTGGATCTGTGGCGTACTAATCAACCATATCCACGAAGCTTCTATAATGAATCGCGGAAATAGCCAAGACTTAACGGCTTCCGGGACAAAGCATCTGCCACCAAGTTATTTGGTCCCTGTGCATGGACAATCAGGGATTGAAACTGTGACAAGATATTAGCCCACCGCATCTGCTTTTCCGAAGCTGCTTCTATGACATGAAGTAGCGTAAACTTTGATGATCAATGAATACCGTAAAATCGGCTCCGAGTAGGTAATGTCGCCACTGAGTAAGAGCATGGATGACCGCCAAAAGCTCTTTCTCATAAATCTGTGCTGTCGATTCCGGCCTTGAAACAATCGGCTCTCATAGGCAATGACATGGCCTTCTTGCATTAAGACCGCACCTAGACTACGACCACAAGCATCACAATATACTTCGAATGACTTTCGTAAATCCGGCAAAGTCAATACTGGTCCCGTAGTCAATTTCTCTTTCAATGTCTGAAAGGTAGTCACCTCCGTGGGTCCCCACGAGAAAGGGACTCCTTTCTGTGTCAGAATGTGCAAAGGGGAAGCTACCTCTGCAAACTTTCCAATGAACCGGCGGTAGTAAGAACATAAGACCAAGAAGCTTCTAACTTCATGGACATTCTTCAAATCGAGCCAATCACGTATAGTGTCAATCTTGGCCGGGTTCATTTGTACTCTTGCTGCTGAGACGATGGGTCCCAAAAAGTGCATCTCCAGAAAGAAAAAACTCGCTCTTTTTCACATTTATAAGCAATTTATGCTTCTTCACTGTCTAGAAAACCCAGAAATGATTGGTATTTCTCTGAAAATCCAAAAAGTCGTCCTGAAAGTTGTCTTGTAGACGTCTCCTAGAGCAATACAGATCTGATGATAATCAATCTTCATATCAAATCGGCAAGTAGAAATCTAAAGTCTATCGAGTATATCATCGATCTTCATAATATGGAATTCTGTTCTGGTTCATTGTTTCTTTATCTTGGCCTCGGCTAAGTCTGTAAGGTGGCCAGTTCACTGGTGTACTATCACGAATCAATCATGTGATCTTCACGACGTAAAGGAGGTAACTCGCTTTGTACGCCTTCAGAGAAACAGTCAGCCCCTAATGCAAAAAATCTTGTCGTTCCTTTTCGAGGTCAAAACATATTCGACCTTCAATCATCATTCACTTCTCTCAAGAAAATTGAGTAAAGAAACTAAATTTTATCAAGTACGATCTCTCTGCCCTTTGTTTGTCAAAGTCGCTTTCTCAGTCCGATAGTCAACCACGGCGTTGTTCTTGTGGTACAAAGGGATTTTGAGGGAGACATCACAACCTTCCTAAGGGCATTACATAGAAGTCCTCATGCCCTAAATACCCCTGACATTGCAAACGAAGTTTGCCAATGATCGATGTAATGGCAACATCCCGTTCGGGTGCCACTAGAATTGCCTCTGCCTGTGGCCTCAACCTGTTGGGCATAATTCCAAATCGAGCCGCCAATTCAAGTGAAAAGAAGTTGGCCTTGGCTCCTCCATCAAAGAAAAATGAGGGTTTCCTGATCTTTCACTTTGCCCTAAACTCGGCAAAGTTCTGTACTTTCATCAATCATGCTTGGGTCAGTACCCATGCAATCTGGAACCAGTCCTGCTTTCATCTTTCCTTTTCTTCTGCACTCGACTACTACCCTAGAACTCTCTAGCCTTTCTTCAGTCTGGCCTTTTTGTGCCTTTCTGGGGCACTTTGCGGAGATGTGCCCTAGTTCCCCGCAACCAAAACACTTCCCCTCTTCGAGATAGATAGCCCTTTCTCTAAGAGTCAATCGGGGTCGTGTATCGTGATTTTCTTTGTCCTAGGAACTCTTTTTCTTTCTACTTTCATTATTGGAGGTCTGTCTGGTCCTCTGAGTCAAGATCTCATCAGTGGGGTAAGTCAAATTCCCGAATTGTATCAAGAAACCCTGTTTCGCATGACCCATCAATTCTTGAATAGAATTTGACTTGTGTTCAAGGCAGTAGTCTAGTAACTCTGTAGGGACTCCGTAGCAAAACCGCTCAATCTGTTCCTTAAGGTGACCTTCTTAAAAGAAAGGTTGATAGAAAAGAGTCCCAAAATCTCTCGCAATAAGCGTCCAAAGAATCTCGCTTGGTCATCCGAAGGTGATTCCAAGCGATTCTTGCATCCTATTCGTACTCCGGGGTCAGCCAAGAAGAAATAAAGAGCCTTTGAATTTCAACCACTTGACTGGAGCTTCCTTCCTCAAAAGAAGAGTGGACCACCATGTTCGAGCATTTCCTTTAAGAAAAGATGCAGCCCTCCTAATCTTGGAGGCCTCTAAGAACTGCCCTCCAGAGAAGTCTATGTCAAACTGCTAGATGAAGGCTAAAGCCCTCAGAGCATCTCGGAATCCAGAAAAGGATTCAAATTTTATCAACTGTCCACCTTCTTTAAATTCTTTTGTTTTCTTGCTCTTGTCGTCGGGGAAGTCATATTGGTTGGCTTTGTAGAAGTGCTTCTTTTCAAAAGTTCTTGTCCATCTCTTTCTGCGAGTACAGGTTCCACTTTTCTGCACTCGTCTGTCCTTTCGGCTTTCCTCCCTACCTGAGAGGAGAAGCAATGGCCATGCCATCTCGAGTAAATCTTATCAATCGGGTAATTCTTCAGGTGTCTCGCCAATCTCGAGTCCCTAGAGTACTTAATCAATCTATTCACACATATGCCAATCTGCAATTGACATTTGTACTCCGTTCTAGCAAACTTGTTCGAAAAAAAAAAATTGCCCAAATCTTCATTCTTTTCTTCAGTTCCCGCGTTGGATTTTCAACTTTTCTTTGCCTTCCCACTGAGAGGTGTCATCTCTGTCAGATTCTCCACAAGAACCCATGTGTAATCTGGGATTCTTTATGGCTTTATGCCCTGTACCACGGAGCGATGAAGATGGGAGCGCGCCCGATGCGCGATGTATGAAGGGTGGGAGTGGCTAATAAGTCCGGGGTCAGGACATGAAGATTCTTTCACAAAAGTCTGCATGCGTTGCAAAAAGGATCGGATCCTCCGTACAAGAAGAATCTTTTGATGCTCTGATACCACTGTAACAAACTTGGACACCCCAAGTCAAGATTCTACCACGACACATCAGAGATTCACTTCAAACTTATTCACAATTCACAATAAAGTCGACACGGCCCGGCGTAGTTCCGTGCAAAGAGGTATTGGCCCCAAAGACTAGCGCCCCTTTCGGTATTTCTTTTTATGTTAATCTGTGTTCAAAGTACGAGAGTAGGCAGGCGCTCACTCTCACACTCTGCGTCCAGATGCTCTGAGAAGTGAGGCCTACCCACTTATTTATAAGTACAAGGGATGCCAAGAAGTAGAGCCCCAAAAATCTTTAAACTCAAAAGCTTTTATGCCCAAAAGCAATTCTTAAAAATCTTCCATCAAAAGCTACTAATAGATGTCAGCGTAATTTTCGAAAATCCGTGCGGAATATTACGTCAGCAAATCAACGCAAAAAGCGGGTCCGTATGCTGCTGTCCGTACAACTGCCATGTGTCAAGCTGTCAGGGCGAATTGCGACGCATTTTCCGAGATTGTCCGTACAGTCAGCCTGTCGACGCAATTCTCGGGTCCTGCAAGCTGCCACGTCATCAGTTTGTGACAGAGTAGTAGACCCAAACACTGGCTGTATCTACAAATGACACAGTATAGGGACTCCCAAATTTTTCCCTACTCTCATCCCAACAAATAAATCACTAGGACGCCCAATCAATATACGACATTGTTTGAGCTGCTAATAAACTCGCCCAGGGAACCGAATTTGGTCCCCCATCGAGCATAGCGGAAACCCTAGAAGTGGGGGTCATTTTCAAATCATTGAGAGCGTCGCGTAGTACCCGCCTCACACCAATCTAGTGGGAAATCTGAAGTAGATGCATCTTGCAAAGTCTCCAATAGCCACTTCCGTAACTTATCCGATTTGCCCCCAGAAGAGGCAACTACTGATACATCCTCTTCTACATCAACACCATGGTGAGAGCCGTTGTCATCTACATCATCAAGGATAGGTGCTTTCTCCGCCGAAGCCTAAGGAACACGAACAGGGGAAAAGGGTTCATAGACACCCTCTGAAGGAATACGCTCATCGAAGACCACATCTCAACCCTAGAAGTGGGGGTCATTTTCAAATCATTGAGAGCGTCGCGTAGTACCCGCCTCACACCAATCTAGTGGGAAATCTGAAGTAGATGCATCTTGCAAAGTCTCCAATAGCCACTTCTGTAACTTATCCGATTTGCCCCCAGAAGAGGCAACTACTAATACATCCTCTTCTACATCAACACCATGGTGAGAGCCGTTGTCATCTACATCATCAAGGATAGGTGCTTTCTCCGCCGAAGCCTAAGGAACACGAACAGGGGAAAAGGGTTCATAGACACCCTCTGAAGGAATACGCTCATCGAAGACCACATCTCGGCTTCCTCGGCTTAATGCAACGTCCTTCTTCACTAGATCATAAAGCCCATATCCCTCAAAAAGACTAATGTAGCCAACCAAAACCATCTGGTTGAATTTCGGGTCAAACTTCCCCCTCCGCTTCTTACGTACATAGGCATAGGCATCGCTCGCAAATATCTGAAAATGAGAGACATTGGGCTTTCTCCCAAAGTAAGTCTCAGACAAAGTCTTCCTTGAAAGCGAAGTCGGAGGACACTAGTTGAGAGTATGAATTGTTGTCGCAACTGCCTCCACCCACAAAGACTTCTACAAGTCTCAATGCTCGAGCTGTAAGGTGCAGCCGAAGTGAAAGTTGAACTTTGCTCAAGATGAGTGCTCCGAACTGTGCTCTAGGGTTCCTTTTTTATATGGAAGGTAGAGCCTTCCGTTCTTAATGAGAGATTCAATGGACACAAACAAAGTGAATGGACACTATGCGTGAAGGTGCATGAGACTGAGAGATAGAGAAGAGAAGAGAATACGACACCGGGACGTTGTAAAACCCTCCTTCGAAGGCCCCACTCTCGATGGCGAGAGTGTCTACTATTGATTGCACAACCGGTACAAAACTCTGGTGTACTTGAGGACTATGATGCAATGTGCGACTAGGGTGTTGTCGACGGCGACGACTTGAATCTTCGGCTGAAAATGGTGATGAAGTAAACGCTGAATTGGCTAAATGCTGTTGCTGCAAAAAACGCCATCTGTTGGTCTCTTATGAGCTGCTGAAAATCGCTGGTGTGCTGCTGAAATCTGCTGCTTCAAATCGCTGATTATGGCAGCCCAAAATGCTGACTATAGCTGACCAAAAACGCTGATTAGGTGCTGTTAAAAAGCGCTGGCTGTGGCTGGGAATTTGCTGATGCAACGATGCGATTGGAGACACCAATGCAAGGCTGGAAAACGCTATATGCAGAGGCTATATCCTTGCTGAATTTGCTGATTAGAAGCGCTGCCTGAGATCGCCAGATAGGCTGAAAAACGCTGATGAGGCTAGGTGGGGAAACGCAAGCAGAAGGGGGGGAATCTTGCTGAGATAGACAGGGGGAACCTATTGCGCTTTGGCCTGTGTTCTCCTTGCTCTTCTGCCAAATGATGCTAGCCCTGGTTTCCTTATATATTATCTTACCCATTTTGCCCTACTCAGTTCCCAACAAAAGTCACTTAATTAAAAGTGAAAAATGTCAAAAATAGGGAAAATAGGTTTTAATGCACTGGAAAATGCTCCTGATGGATTCTGATGGTAATGCTGATGATCATGCAGTGTGCAACCAGAGGATATGCATCTACTCTAAGTGCCTAGGTATGCACGGTCTACGAACACTCACAAAAGTGCCAGAACACTTCCTAAGCTAGACTGACTGGACTGACTAAACCCTTGTCATGCTGTAGCTTGTCCACGGACACATAGGGTTGGATGTGTCACGTGACACGAGCATTTCCTTGCCATCTCCACCACATTCCTATTCTTCCGCTCCACAACTCCACTCTTTGAGGGAAATCTAGTATTCGTAAGCTCCTGTTTGATGCCATGGTCCACACACATCTGTATAAAAACAATGGAGGTGAACTCGTTACCCTTGTCTGATCCAATTGTCCTCAACACTTCACCGCTTCCCTTCTCGAGGAGTGTACGCATGTTCTTGAAGAGATCAATGGCCTCTAGCTTGTGCTCGAGAAAGTATATCCAAGTAAAGTGGCTGAAATCATCCACCAGCAACATAAAATAGAGAGCAACACAAAATAGAGAGTTGTACCCAAGAAAGGATTCTTCATCGTTCCACAAAGGCCGGTGTGAAGCTACTCCAAAACTGCAGTAGCTCAGTGTGTAGAGTGCTTCTAAGCAGCCTCCCTATGTTGCTTCCCACGAATGCAATTGATATATTTCCCATGCCTACCCCCAACATCTGGTAAGCCTTCAATCAACTATTCATGAAAAGCACAATTGAGAGCATCATTCAAATGGCCAAAACGATAATGCCATAGATCACTTGCAAGAGTACCGGTAGATGAAGAAAGAGCTTGGAGCTTGTAAAGAGCTTGCTCCACAGTGCCCCCTCTGACCTCCTTGCCGGAGTCTAGATCCCGTATCAGCACCGTATCCTTTGTAAAGACCACCTCCATGCCTAACTTACACACTTTGCGCACCTACATGACATGGAATCCTAACTTTAGAGCATAAAGAACCTTGGAGGTGTACATACCCCTCTGCCATCCGGAATCAACTCCATGTATCCTCACTGTGAACACGAATTTCCAATTCTTCATTTCGCCAATGAAAATGAAACCATAGAGTCGTCGCAAGTCAGATCGCAGATCCTTTGAAGATGTCATGTGCCATGACGCACCACTATCAAGGATCCAACTCTGAGAATCTCAAGCCACAAGAGCTATCTCAACCTTCGATGTCCGTGGAGAAGTCTCAGTAGGTAGTATATCCAAGTCAAGAAGTTGAGCCTCGCCAACTCACTTTAGACACTTCCGCACTAATGGCCTTTTTCTCCACAATGATTGTAAAGTCGATCATCTTTCAAAGCCTCCTTTTCAACTTCCATCTTTGTCACAAATGTGATGACATGGCATGACTCTCAAAGGTGTAGCAGAAAAGGGTGAATCGGGTGATGAACTTGTCTACAACCACGAGTAAACCTCCTTTGGAGACCCGACAGCCAACAGATCTCGGATCTATCACTATAGATCTCCTCGTACTCAAGCTCCTAGCACAAACGGCCCACCGTACGGGCACGGGAACAACCTGCAGGAAATGACACAGCAAGGAGAGGGAGCAAGAGGAAAAGGGATCGATGGGAGAAAACGCCAGAGAGAGAGATAGAGAGAGAGAGAGAGAGAGAGAGAGAGATGGTGGAGAGAGAAAACACTAGAGAGGGTGTGTGTCCAAAACATTGGATCTCTGGACTGCATAACATGCCAAAAGTACAAGGTGGGGTTTGCATATATAGGGCAATTGGGAAATTGCCCTACCTGCCTAGAAAACCCCACGATCCCAAAAACTGGCTAAAATGCTAATCAATATTAAACTCACTAAAAGTGACTTCACACACATATTTAGTAGCACAACTGCAAAAGAGTCCAGACTATGACCCCGAAAAACCCTAGGAACACGGATCCTGCCTCATGCTAGCTTACCGGGTGGGCAAACACCGTGGAGTGCATCGTCGAGAAAAGGTACATCTACCTCAGATACAAGCCACAAAACAACCCACTCCCTAAACTGCTCTTGAGAGATAGTCGAGCCACCACCGAACAGGAATCTGAACTCTAACACCTCCTAAATGCAAAACAAGTCCAAGCATGAGAGAATATTGTCGTCTGTGGAAGAGGTTTGGTGAGGATATCGGCAAGGCTATCTAACGTCCGAATGTCACTAGTCGAATAGAGCCATCCTTGGTCATCTCACAAACAAAATGATATTGTATCTCTATATGCTTGGTCCGCGCATGGAACACCGAATTCCTCACAGTGGCTATAAAACTCTGGTTGTCAAAGTACATGATGTTCGTCTACTAAGGAAATGCCATCTCCGAAAATCGCCTTCATAATCACACTGACTCACATATAGCATTCCACACAGCCCTGTACTCTACCTCTTTGGAAGATGAGGCAATTGTAGGCTGTTTCTTGTTGCTCCATGAAACTACTCATGAGCCAAAAGAAACGGTGTAACCTATAGTCAACCGTCGTCCATCTGGATCTCCACCCCAATCTGAATCGCTTCATCCTTGTAGAATGATCTTGGAGTCCGTACCTCCAACCACATAGTGAATGCCTAATGACTTGGTCGCCTTTAAATGCCGCAAACTTCGAAGAGTCTACTCCAAATGTGACTTGGCAAGTCTTTGCGTGAAAGAACTGAGAAGTCCCATCGGGAAACTGACATCAAACCGGGTGTTGAGAACCCAAATAAGAGAACCCACCAATTTCTAACACTTTCTAGTATCTGCTACGTTTGGGGGTCATACTATGACAACTTTTGATTGGGATCCATAGGGGTTGAGAAAGGTTTGCACTCAATCATGCCAAATGCTTTTAACAACTCTTGGATATAATTCTCCTAAGAGAGAAAGATGGCCCCCTCTGTCTGCCATATCTCCAATCCAAGAAAGCAATAAAGCAAGCCGAGATCTGTCATCTCAAACTCCTTAGCCAAGGTCTCCGTAGTACTGCAGATGTGCTCAACATGGCTACCTGTAATCACAAGATTGTCCACATAGAGGATAACAAGTGTCCCCCTTTACTTTATGAGAGTTGGGCAAAGACCAAAACAAGAGAGAATGCGAACTGAGAGAGAGAGAGAGAGACCAACACCAGAGGGGGTCCCAAACCCCCCTCCAAGGGCTCCCCCCTCTATTGCTAGAGAGGTAATTCTTTAAATTGCACTGGATGGAGATGTTGAAAACATTGAGGTTAAGTGGCTGAAGACGCTGGTGAAGGGGTGCTAAAAAGCGCTAGCTATTGCTCGGTACTTGTGTTGCGGGTACTGTAAGTACTGGTACTACTACTTCTTGCTTTCTCTAGCGCCCAATGGCTTGCTTATGTACTTCCAGAGAGATAGGTTGAGCAGCTTCATTTCAGCCCCCATGATTTGACTTTAAAAACCCAAAGGTCACTTACAATTTTAATGCCTTATAAGAGGTGGTTCACACGCGGATAAGAGGCGGTTCATATGCAGTGGAGTACTAATGCTTGGTGCTAATGGGTTGTGCAATCAAAAGGTATGCAACTACTTTAAGTGCCTAGACATGCACGTCCTGCATACGGGCTCACAAGGGCAACATAACCGCGAAACGTTTCACCCACAACAGAGGAGCCTCGGTGAAACATTTAACCGAAGCGCCAATTTTGGGTATATATAGTATAGGTGCTAATAAAAACCCCCCAAAAAAAATTAGGCGTTTCACCTACATGTTGAAACGTTTCACACTTTTCACATTTCACCATGTCCGAAACACATTTCGTGGTTTCGTTGCATAAGGGTCGCTTATAATTTTAATGCCTTATAAGAGGTGGTTCACACGCGGATAAGAGGTGGCTCATATGTGGTGGAGTGCTAATGCTGGGTGCTAATCCTTTGTGCAATCAAAGGGTATGCAACTACTCTAAGTGCCTGGACATGCACGTCCTACGTACAGGCTCAGGGTTAGATGTGCACGTGACAACATATGCTCCCATTGTTGTAACTTGCTTCCTTATATCTTCACCAAAATTGTCCTTTCCCACAACTACATTGTGCAATCAATATCCAATACACGACATGATACCAATACTCAAAGAAAGAGTAAAGGAACCGGCTCGGGGAACAAGCCCGTAAAGAACGATGGGGCTGATCTATAAAATGCCAAAAAGCTGAGCGAAAACTACAAGGGAAGAACCTGCTATACTTGCAGCCCATGTCCAAATCTGCACCCGAAGGACTTCCCCAAGGTTGGAGTTCTCCAAAGGGATGTATGGAAGAAACATCCAAATGTTACTGACTATGGGAGTAGGAACTAGATGTCCCCACCAGCTGTCAACACTACATGCAAACCCGTCATCCAAAGGATCTTGACAAATCTATTGTTGCACATCCAAAAAACTGCCCATAAAAGGTTGCAAACCTATCCAACACCTGGTGTTGACTAGGTCACAAGAGATCATAAACCTGTCCCACAACTGATACTGAAAAGCTCACAAAAGGGCAAAGGAATGACCAAATTTGTAGGGCCACACTACCATCGAGGAAGGAAAGAACATGAAGATAGTAGGGTCCACACTCCAACAAAACCTCCTTCAACTATTATCATTGAAGGCTATCACAAACTGTTGACGTGTCAAACCACTGAAGAATGGAGCCAACCTCCACATCTCCGCCGAGGGCGCCTCAACCCTAAGTGAAGAAGCAACAGCAGCAGAAGAAGCAAAAGTTCCCACCAGCTTATGGGACCCCGTCTGATGGGACCCAAGTGACCCAGACATTAAAGTAAAGCAAGCCCACACACACACTCAATTGCGTGGGAAGTTGATGACGTGGCTCAATGTACGGACTATCGCAATTTACGCTGACGTGGCAACCTGTACGGATTTCCACAAAACGCGCTCGCAGCTTTTTGCGCTTTTGGGACCAAATGCTTTTGAGTTTCAAGCTTTTCATATAACTGCTTTTCATAGGCCAAAGGTCTTTAAATATGTGCAGAGGGCTCAGCCTCTGGCACTCTTTTGAATGAAGGTACAGAGCACGAATACCGGCATTGTGCTGAGTTTAAGTAATATAAAGAAATATCGAAAGGGACACCAAGGTTTGGGGACAGTACTCTCTGGGGTGGAATTCCGCCACTCAATGTCACGTGTGCTCTCTCTCTCTTTCAATTCATTTGTTGTTGAAGTGCTACAAGTCTGTTTAATCTGTTCTTTTCCGTATGCACGTGATGCATGTCTCATAACAATGGCTAAGGGTCTAGCACCACATGCTCTGTAACAGACTTGGACACTCCAAGTCGAGAATCTACCGCGACAGCACAAATAACCGCTTCAAAACAGTTCACGGTTCAAAATTGATTCCACACTGGCCTGGCAGAGTTCCATGCCTAGAGATATTGGCCCCAGAGTCTGGCGTCCCTTTCGGTCTTTCTTTTTATATTAATTTGTGTTCAAAGTACAAGAGTGCGGATAGGCGCTCACACTCAGACTCTACGTCCGGATGCTCTGAGTTGTGAGAGGCCTGCTCACATATTTAAAGGTTACAAAGAGATGCTAAAAAGCAGAGCCCCCAAAAGCTTCAAAAGCTGAAAATCAAAAGCTTTTAAAATAAGACAAAAGCTCTCACACAAGCTCTCTTAAGCCCTAAAATAAAGCAAAAAGCTTCTCTCTCTAACTCTCTTGCGTAGTTCAAGCAAGGCCTAAAAGCTGCCGTAAATTTTCTCACGCAAAAGCTGCCCCTAGCTTTTTGTAAATCACGGAAGTCCGTACATGCTGCCACGTGTCAGCTAGCGGGCTTGTCCATACTGCAGCCAGCCACGTTAGTAAATCCAGCGTGATTTCCAGGGCTCTGCCACTGCAAGAGAGTGTGTTTGTTAGGGTTATGCCACGCACCATTTTGTGACATACCCCCCTCTTGAAAGCATTGTAATCGCCCTCGATTACGCCTGCAAAACAAACAGAAGCCATACGCTGCCTTAGCAGACACTGACTGTTAGTATCGACGCACTAGGAACACACATCTAGCATATGTACCAATCGACAGTCACATCACATGACAAATCACATTCAACATTCATTCGGATCTTAGACCATGATTTATCGGCAATGCAATTAGCAATCGTATCTAGATCCACTCGACCTCACAGATGCCCGATTGAGTAACCCCTATTGCAACCATGTCTATTCGAGATCATTCAGACCGAAATGCTGCAGTCATTTCGTCTATCAGTTCCTGCACTTAAACAAGTCAAGAAGAAGTCAGTTTCATATTTTTCGGAATTCCATTTCATAAAGTCATTCAACAAAATACTGTCAGCTCTCAGTACCTGAAGCTCAAAGAGACATCAGTGACTAGTTATTAAAAAATCGAGGCATCCGTTGACAAAGAAGCGGAGTAACTTCCCTCTTGTGCAAACCCACTGCACTGCACATGACAATGCAACAATCAACTCAATTTCTTACAACTTTGTTTTCCAAAGCTCTTAGTGGTAAGCATTTTAAAGAGACTCTTTAACGGTGCAATATTGGCCCTCCACCTTGAACCTAAAGAGACGCAATGTTGGTAAAATGAGCTCAATACACCTAGATGAATCCAGGATTAGCCAGATTAACATTTAAAGGAAATGAGCTCAAATGTAAGGAGTTGTGGTGACGTAGCAATGACAAGATTGCATGCGTGAACTATACTAGAGTGCGAAAGTGCAAGTCATAGCCAATGGTTGAACTGCGAGTGGGTCACAGTCAAAATGGGCCAGGCACAGTGGACGTGCCCTGTCAACTCGCTCTTAAGGTCGGTAAGAAGGAACGCCCGCAACAACTATCAAAACAACCACATATTTATTTCTTTTTTGGCAGTGGTGGTGGTGGTGGACTAGCTATTGAACTCCCTATGCCCCAAATCTGAAGCATCCAATGTCCATGCACGTTGCATGTGCCATGATGCCGCAATGCACTTGTCCTAACTCATGCGACATACTACATCGGTGACAGCCTAATTGTGTCAGGAGTCGGGCGTATATATAAAATTTAAAGAGACAACCGTTTGACCATTGCAAACTAAGAATCTGAGAACAAATCATCTGATAATGATGAAGCACATGCATAGCTGACCTGAATAAATGACTATGGCTCTTTCTCTCAACATCAATGAGCATGGTGTGCAATGCAACATGCGTACACACAAACATGAAGAAGACAGGTCAATGTCATTGCAAAGGACCAGGGAGGGGCATACCTCTGGGAGAAGTTCTGCTTCAGGTGTGCCGTCATGGATGACATCAGGCCACCATTCACCAAGCATTCCATAGTCGGAAGGAGATTTGTGGGCATGACGAGTGTAAATGACGGGTATGCCAGCATCTCTGCAGGTTGCGATGGTGAGCTGCATGGCAGGAATGATAGGGCCCGCGATTCCGCGAAAGTACTCCTGCATATCTATCACGAGAACCGCCGCCTGCTTGGCGTCAGGAGTCCGATGGCGAACCTTGTACTGCCGATCCGCAGACATTTCCTTCGCACTTCCCTTGGCAACTCCAACGGGAGTCTTTGATTCTCCTCTTGGAGGTGCAGAGCGGTGGTACTGTAATCCTTGGCCCTGCCACGCCTTGGTTTTAAGAGCGGTGGACACTCTCGCAGAAGGCAAACGTGGCTTGCCTTGTCACGTCCACGATCAACTGTAGATCTTTCGAGGCGCCTAGGCTCGCAACTTTCGGAGTTTTCCAATCATTTGTAGCACATTCAGCAGTGCCAGTGTTTGGGAAAAATGTGTCTCAGCTTAGTATGTCCCTCTAATTTTGGAAGATGGTCGCATTAGTGCAAATCTTGGAAGATGCCGACTTCTTGATCAAATAGGAAAAGTGAGGGGTCGCCATCTAGTAGGCGAGAGAGAAGAAGAAAAAGAAGAGAGTTTTAACGTCGTAGGAAATTATCCCAAGTGGCGGACGTGCTGTGTTGATCTCTCCCTCTCTCTCTGTGTGCATAGGTCATGCTCTGTTTGGTGGTTGTGTGCAGGTGGGAGACGAGACGTTCTTGCCTTTTGTGAACGGAACTCAATACAAGAGGGAAGGCGACGATGATGAGGGGATGGCATGCAAGGCAGGCCCTGAACGGGGTGGATGCAGGACACAGTCCGCAGGGTTGGGAAGCGATTGTGGGCGTGAACTAGCACTACGATGCCTTTTCGTTTTGCATTTGCAGGGCCACGAGAGGGGAGCATGTTGTGTGCCCAGCAAAGGACAAGCAGATGATGCAGCAGCCCTTTGTCTTCGTCTAGTTTCATGAGAAGGTGATGGTTATCACCATCGCGAGGAAACTGAGAGAGAGACCCAGGCTTGGGGCAGGGAGGAGACTACGAAGCAAGAGAAGTGGTCAATATGGTTTTGCAGGCTAATGAAAAGGCATCTGTAGACCCAGTATACAACCTGGGTACACACGAGCTCTCCTATGGAGCTGCTGCAACATACCATGAGGAGGAGAGACCAGTTCGAACCTGTGAAGGGATACGCATCGCAAT
Organism: Adiantum capillus-veneris; assembly: GCF_014529385.1. NCBI lineage: Eukaryota > Viridiplantae > Streptophyta > Polypodiopsida > Polypodiales > Pteridaceae > Adiantum > Adiantum capillus-veneris. The sequence continues at coordinate 54,676,781 of NC_140943.1, read as the reverse complement.
AACTTAACCAACACTAAGGTTGGCCATGAGGAACAGAGATGGAGGGTACGCAGCAGATATGCAACAGCGCGTGCTAGGGGAAGGGTTGCGTTGCTCTGCGCTGGCACAACCGATGGACGCGGTGTGGGAACCGCGGATGGAGCAACTTTTGCTTCCCCGAGGGCGACGAATGAAGAATCTTCTTCATTAATAAATTAATGAACAGCATGATAGACCCAGTATGTCAGCTTTGAATTTCAACAAGCGATAAATCACAAGGCCTGCTACCGAGAGGAATAGACTGTAATGGAATTTGCCTATTCAATTTGAGAGTAGCGGAATTTAATGAGAGTACTTTCAAGAAATGATTTTGTGAGCATAGCGGGTAGACATAATTGAAGATAGCAACATAATCATAGCAATTAGTTAACTTGGCATAGTACACAATGAGAGTGTTTGTGAGTGTGTGTGGTGTGAGTATACCCCCTAAGCACCCCCTAGCTTGCTTGGGTCAACCCCCCCTTGTAGCTCATGCTTGAAGCTCATTGGACCCCTCCAGGCCTAGCCAATCACAAGCAGGAGCCATTACAAGCAACAGGGATAGCCTTGGGACAAGTGTCCCCCTTTCCCCTTTGAGAGAGAGGACTTGATAAATGCAAAATCAATTAATTAAATATCCTTTATTATCATTGGACCCCTTGGGTGGCCAACCAATAGGTTTCAAGCACACCATGAGGGCAACATGAGGAGAAAACTTGACAAGTGTCCTTGCTGCCTCTTCAAGCTGGGCTTCCTTGTGTGTGTGTGTGTGTGTGTGTGTGTGTGTGTGTGTGGTGTGTGTGTGTGTGTGTTCTCTCTCATCCCCCCCCCCCTTGTAGGCTCGCCCCCCTCCTTGTAGGGATCTTTTTGACTTTGGATGAGCAAGCCCCTTAGTCATCGCATGACTAAGCACTTGAAGTAGGGGGTGTTCCCACAAGCATCTCAGGCAAGCTTCTCAAGGCACCTCAAGCACCTTAATCATGCACCAAGTCAAGCACCTTAAGCATGGAGCCAGTCAAGCACCTCAAGCATCTTAATCAAGCACCTCAAGCATGACAAGCACCTCAAGCAGGACAAGCACCTCAAGCACGACAAGCACCTCAAGTTTGGGCTTGGTTTCCACCTCAAGCTCAGCCCTAGCTTACCTAAGGTCAAAGGACTTTTACACACATTATTGGAGGTCTTCAATGAAGCTAACCCTAAGGTCTTATGCTCCATTGGTTAGCCTTGCTCTTGATAGACCATCTCCCATTTGGGCCCCTTTTCTATTGGCCCCGTGTTGAGATAGATCTATAAGCACATATCTATATCTTAACACTTGTTCCCGTTTATTCTCCCACATTAAGTGATCAATTTAATATGAGAAAATCATTTGGGTTGGTTAGATATTAGATTTTATGACATTACCTCTCTCTTGAAATCATAGTCGTCCTCGACTATGAGGTAGAAGAGATAAAGCCTTAGTCATTAGTCAATCGTACTTAGCGGGTAGAGGATCCCTTTTTTACCCTACGACATCTTTCCAAGATGGATGACTAATCCATTTGGTGCTTCGGAGACATAGCTGCCGCAAGCATGTCTGCTCTTTAGTCCATTTCATTCTCCCAAAGTAGAGTGACAAATTCTACTTGGTGTTTGAGAGACGTCGTCATCACAAACATGATTCTAAGCATGCATACTAGTTAAATTTGTGCACAATTAAAAAGAGGACTAGTTTTATAAGACAAAAACATGAGTCATTTAAAAGAAATTTGTACATTTGCTTACTCTAATGTAGCATTGTAAGCATTGACAAGGTTCATACTATCCTTAAGTTGTACTCCTTGCATCCATCTAGCATCTTCAAAAGGATAATTTTTGAACTTAATAAGATACCGTCGATTATCTTACCATATCGTAGTACCTTGTCTTCATGCCGAAGGACATCTTCGGTTGTAGCACCTCTTCTTGGTCTTCAACTTCGAGAGGGTCTTCAATAATTGGTTCAGTTGGTGGCTCTCCTTTGTAGGGCTTAAGTAGGCTTACATGAAAGGCATTGTGTATAAGCCAATGGTTGGGCAACTTAAGTTGATAAGCCGTCTCATTGATGGGCTTCAAGATTTGGAAAGGACCATAGTATCTTTTTGCTAGTTTAGCATAATACTTTTGATGGCCCGTAGGATTTTTGCCCGTTGTTTGCCTTAATCGAGCCTTAGGAAACTTGAGTAAGACCCAATCATTCTCTTTGAACATTAAGGCTCTTCTGTGCTTATCAGCAGCAGCTTTTTGCCTTTGTTGAGAGATGGCTATAGCCTCCCTAATCTTTTGAAAAGATTCTTGTAGGTCACGGCTATACTCATTGGCGGCGAAGATCTTCCCATGTACTTTGAGTAGCAAGGGACTTTTAGGTCTTCCCTCTATGATCTCGAAAGGTGCTTTCCCCGTAGAAGTATGGACAGTATTATTGTAGGCATACTCTACTAGAGGTAAATACTTTTCCCATTGTGAGCGTTGATCTACTTCAGTAACATAAGTCTTGAGTAGATCAAGTATCGTAAGATTGGCTATCTCACTTTGGCCATCCGTTTGTGGGTGATAGGCCGAAGAGAAATTCAATCTTGTTCCTAGATTTTCAAAGAGACCTTTCCAAAAATTACTGGTCATTCTAGGATCTCTATCTGACACGATGGATGTGGGTAATCCATGGTGCTTGAAAATCTGAGATATGAAGAGAGTTGCCATTTGATGTGCCTTCATAGTCTTTTTGACAGGAATAAAATGTGCTTGCTTGCTAAACCTGTCGACTATTGTCCATATTCCTGTATTCCCATGGATAGACTTGGGTAATCCAAAGATGAAATCCATGGATATACTCTCCCATGGTGAATTTGGAATAGGCAATGGCTGGAGTAATCCAGGTTGCTTCCCTCTATCATACTTGGTCTTTTGGCATACTACACATTTTGAAACATACTCTTGTATGTCCACTTTCATGGTAGGCCAATAGAAATACGTCTCTACTCCTCGGAGAGTAGGTTGAATACCTCTATGCCCTGCATATGGAGGAGCATGGGATTCATACATAACCTTCTCACGAAGGGAATGGGTAACACATAGCCTATTGTCGTGGAGAAGATAACCATCCTGCAAGGTGAATGGTTTCTCTTTCTTCCCCAAAGCAAGGGTTGACATTATGTCTCTAAAGTCAGGGTCAGTAGCATACTCATCTATCATAGAGGATAGATCATTGTGAGTAGCTATAGACACCACATTAACTTTTGGTCGTCGTGAAAGTGCATCGGCAACTTGATTGTGCTTACCAGCTATGTGAGCAATATGGAAATTAAATTGCGAAAGAAAATTTGCCCACCTCATTTGTTTGTCAGAAAGCTTGGTTTGCGTCATGAAATACTTGAGACTTTGGTGGTCCGTTCGTAGGATAAATGGAGTCCCCAATAGGTAGTGCTTCCATGTGTCTAGGGCATGTAGAACAGCTAAAAGCTCTTTCTCATAAATGTCCAAGACTCGTTCATCACTATTGAGCCTTCGGCTCTCATATGCTATGGCATGTCCTTCTTGAAGCAAAACCGCTCCAAGGCAATCACCACAAGCATCACATTGGACCTCAAATGGCTTTGAGAGATCCGGAAGCACGAGGACTGGTTGGGAAGTAAGCTTCTCTTTGAGTTTTTCAAAAGCATTTTGCTCCTTAGCAGTCCATACAAACTTAACGTTCTTCTTTGTTAACTCGTGTAGTGGTCCTGCTACTTGAGAGAATTTTGCTATGAAGCGTCTATAGTATGCACACATACCAATAAAGCTTCTTAGCTGATGTAGATTCCTTGGGTTAGGCCATGATTTTATTACCTCTAACTTTGATGGATCCATACGAATACCATCGTGAGAGATAATATGACTTAGATATTGAATCTCTTGAAGGAAGAATTCACTTTTCTTTTGGTTGAGAAAAAGTTTGTTCTCCCTCAAGGCTTGAAAAATCACTTGGAGATGTTGCTTATGTTCCTCCAAAGACTTGGATTAGATGATGATATCATCAAAGAACACTCCAGTGAATTTACGATATGGTCTAAAAATTTTCTCCATGAGACGATTGAAAGTAGCTGGTGCATTAGTCAAGCCAAAAGGCATGATTAGATATTCATAAAGACCAAATGTTGTGCGAAACGCGGTCTTTAGGATATCTTCATCCACTATCCTTATTTGATGATAGCCACTCTTAAGGTCAATCCTGCTGAAGTAGGTAGAGCCTTGTATCTTATCAAACAGATCTTCTACCCGAGGCACGGGAAATCTGTTTTTGATAGTGATATGGTGTAGTGCTCGATAGTCCACACACATACGGTATGTACCATCTTTTTTTTGCACTAAAAGGACTAGAGAACAAAAGGGAGAGGAACTAGGCCTCACCATCCCTTTGTCTACCAATTCCTGTCTTGCCTCATAATCTCCTCTTGTTGAGCTTGTGAGACTCGATAAGGAGGTTTGTTAGGCGGTGAGCTTCCTGGAAGCAGCTCAATACGATGGTCATCATCCCCTCGTTTTGGAGGTAGGTCCATAGGGATATCATCGATGAACACATCTTGGAATCCTTTTAGAAAAGTAGACAAGTCTAAATCTTCTTGATTCCTATCATTTTCATTTGATGAAACATTATTAGCTTTTAGAGACTCTTTGACATAAATCATGTACGCAGGAACTGAGCTCTTCATTGATTTATCAAAAGAAAGAGGATTTACAAGTGGAATAGTGCGACCACGCTCACTAGCATCTATATACATGTTCTTTCCCCTGTAGGTGAAGTAAATTCTCCTTTCAGGGAACTTCATGTTGGCAGCCATGCGATCAAACCATGGTGCCCCTAGGATAACATCCTGATGTTGGAGAAGAGAGATGAAGAAGTCTTCTTTGTCGACATAGCTTTGGACATGAAGCCTCAACTTCCCAATCAAGGGAGTAACGGAGGCCTGTTGTCCCTTGAAAGCTGCATCAGTTGTTACTATATCTCCCATCTCAAAAGCTTGAATGCCCAACTTGGTGGCCAACTCTATTGATATGAAGTTGAGAGTAGAGCCTGGGTCAAACAAGATGAAGGCATCATGCTCTCTTACCTTTCCCCACGCATAGGAAAGTGATGATCCTTTGCAATGAGCATCCTCTTTTGGAGCTTCGATGGTGGAAGCCCTAGAAGTCTCATTGCGAGTATTCTTCTTGGGCAAGAACGATAGCCATGTCCTTGCTCCCCACACTTGAAACACTTATGGTCCTTGCGAAAAGCTTCAAGCTCTTCAGGAGAGAGTTTGTTTTTACCTTTGTAAACTCCCTTCTCCTTGGACCGATTGTTGTTGTTGTTATTGATGTTGTTGGAAGTGCCTTGGGAATTATTTTGAGCATTGGATTTTCCCTTTGCATCATTTTTATCTTTGTTTTCCATGGGCTTGACATTACGTCTAGCCCCTTGATGGAAATTGATGCGTGAAGCAACCATGGTGTGGTGGATTACTTCGGTAATAGTACCGGGCCGTTGAGAGTTGATGTATTCGGCCATCTCTTCAGGAATCCCGCACAGAATTGTTGTCTTTGCTCGGCAAAGTCTATCTTTTGAAAGACAGTAGCTTTGAGATGTAAATCCCAAAACTTGTCTACATACTTGTTGATAGACTCATGAGAGAGAAGCTTCAAGCCGCGCCATTCGGTAAGAACTTTATCTTTAGTATCACTTGGAAGAAATTGCTTCATGATGGAAACTCGTAGAGTTTTCCATGTCTTTGGGGCTTCTCCATTGCCACGAAGGCTAGCCCACCATTGACGAGCTTATTTTTGGAAGTGCATAGCTACATGGCGTAGCTTGGAGGACTCTGTGAAGCCCTCGTCCCCAAAGGCCGCATCAAATTGCTGGATGAAGGCCAACACTTTGTCGGTAGCACCAAAGGTGCCATCATAGGTGAGAAAAGAGATACTCTTTCCTCCCTCCTTGAACTTCTTTAGCTTTTGTGACCTTCGCCATGCAGGAAATGATTTGCGATGTCCTCCCCTCTTGTATTCTCTAGGAGAATAGCCATAACTTTCATCGGAAGAGGAGGAAGGTGAAGAAGAAGGAGAAGAGGGTGACCTCTTCCTAGCCCTTTTCTTCCTTTGTTTCCTCTCTTGCCTTTCAGAGTGATGAGGAGAAGGACTATGGGTTGCTCTTTTCCTCTTGGGAGGAGTAGGCGATCGTCTAGACCGCCGTCTTCGTGGAGCCACATCTTCAGAAGAACTTAGACTGTCATTGCTTTCTTTCTCTTTGGATTCCTCCTCTCGAATGGGAGAGAGTCTTCTTTTGGAGGTCTCTTCAAGAGGCCTCCTAAGCTCTCTCTCTCCTCTGGGAGAGGAAGGGAAATTCCATAAGCACGAAGTTGTTGAGTAACTTCGGCTTGCAAAGCAGGGTTGCCCATAGCTTGTTGCAACCTAGTGACGAGATAATTCACAAACATGGGAGCATCATCATTAGCACCTTCATGTGCAAAATCAAAGTTATCAATGTTCATTCTACTCTCTTGATTATTGTCAGCCATGTTAACAAAATTTATGTTTATACTTAGTGTATGCTTTGGCAATACAAAACCTTAGTTGCCACTCCTCTTAGCCTTTGAAAATCGGCTCTTCAGTATCTACACCCACGGCTCAAAGTGGTTAATTATAGAGAGTAGAGGAGTAGGTCTAACATAGCAGAGTTGCCAAGGGCTAGCTCCTTTCGGACTTCTTATGGCTCAATAATGGTAAAGCCGTAGGCAAGTCTAAAATGACTCCATTATTAAGTCCAAAGCTCCCGAGGTGTGCACCATCCCCCACATAGTGGGCTTAAAAAAACCGATATTAGATCCCATTTCCACTTACTCTATTATAATTAACAACATCAACCATTTATAGGCTACTTAAGGACCTCTCTTCTTAAGCAAGAAAAGAGAAACCAAATGCTTTGATACCAATGTAATGGAATTTGCCTATTCAATTTGAGAGTAGCGGAATTTAATGAGAGTACTTTCAAGAAATGATTTTGTGAGCATAGCGGGTAGACATAATTGAAGATAGCAACATAATCATAGCAATTAGTTAACTTGGCATAGTACACAATGAGAGTGTTTGTGAGTGTGTGTGGGTGAGTATACCCCCTAAGCACCCCCCTAGCTTGCTTGGGTTGACCCCCCCTTGTAGCTCATGCTTGAAGCTCATTGGACCCCTCCAGGCCTAGCCAATCACAAGCAGGAGCCATTACAAGCAACAGGGATAGCCTTGGGACAAGTGTCCCCCTTTCCCCTTTGAGAGAGAGGACTTGATAAATGCAAAATCAATTAATTAAATATCCTTTATTATCATTGGACCCCTTGGGTGGCCAACCAATAGGTTTCAAGCACACCATGAGGGCAACATGAGGAGGAACTTGACAAGTGTCCTTGCTGCCTCTTCAAGCTGGGGCTTCCCTTGTGTGTGTGTGTGTGTGTGTGTGTGTGTTCTCTCTCATCCCCCCCCCCTTGTAGGCTCGCCCCCCTCCTTGTAGGGATCTTTTTGACTTTGGATGAGCAAGCCCCTTAGTCATCGCATGACTAAGCACTTGAAGTAGGGGGTGTTCCCACAAGCATCTCAGGCAAGCTTCTCAAGGCACCTCAAGCACCTTAATCATGCACCAAGTCAAGCACCTTAAGCATGGAGCCAATCAAGCACCTCAAGCATGACAAGCACCTCGAGTTTGGGCTTGGTTTCCACATCAAGCTCAGGCCTAGCTTACCTAAGGTCAAAGGACTTTTACACACATTATTGGAGGTCTTCAATGAAGCTAACCCTAAGGTCTTATGCTCCATTGGTTAGCCTTGCTCTTGATAGACCATCTCCCATTTGGGCCCCTTTTCTATTGGCCCCGTGTTGAGATAGATCTATAAGCACATATCTATATCTTAACACTTGTTCCCATTTATTCTCCCACATTAAGTGATCAATTTAATATGAGAAAATCATTTGGGTTGGTTAGATATTAGATTTTATGACATAGACTATAGTAACACTTAGGGAAAATTATCAAAATACATTTCCAAAACACCCTTCAAATTTCAAACATTCCCAAAATATCCTTGTATCTACTTTGGTTAGATTGTTCAAGATTTTTGAATCGTTGTTCGTTTTTGACAATTGAGATCCGTTTTTGAGTGTTTAGGATGCAATAGAAGTTGTCACAAATTAGCTCACAAAAAAAGGGAATTATGTCTAAAAACAATCGAGCAATTCATCTTCAAAACATACATAACCAACCCAAATTCTAGTTTTCGCATCTTGTATGATAGACAATCAGTTTGCTTATGAAAATTTGCAAAATTTTTGTTTTTGGAGAACCTCACAACCAAGTGCATGTTGGAAAATTTGGAAAATTTGGAGGGTATTTCAAGAATTTATGACAAAATACTAGGAGAAGTTTAGGAATTTTTAAAATTTGAGGGATATTTTGGAAATTTCCACAAATTAAAGTGGTATTTTGGTTATTTTTACTAAAATTTAAGTTTCAAACACTCTCCAACTAGTTTGCACACATACACACATTGTTGAATCGCTCATAGATATCGATGCCAATTCGAAACATTATGATGCCCTTTCGAAACCCATTGAAACTAGGCAATTTAGTCTTCGTGATTTAAGTGCACATGACACCCAATGTTGGGATAGTGATTAAACTTGAAAACACCAAGAGATCATTCTACAAAGCCAACTAATGGGAAAATTGATAAAACCGATAGTTATACTCATCGATGCTTTATATAATTCATCTATTTATGGTACTCGATCCAATCTTCAAGTAGTAGAAACCCTACCCTTTGCTTTGAATACATTTTTATCCACCACCAAAAAGTTGACAAAAACATTGGGCTTGCTAGGGAAGAGAGCAAAGATAAGAAAGAAAAATGAAGAAAATAAATTAAATCTTTGCAAGTTCCGATGCCACCCTTACACTCAACAAAGTTGACAGACAGTGGAGAGATAGTTACTATGGAGATCAAGACTCTCACAACATACATGGACTTCAAGTCACAACATACATAGACTCCAATGCTACATTTTTCGCTTGCAATGAGTCAATTAAAGCAAGCTGAAATTGACTCAATGCTTTTCTTTTGAACTCTACAAAGTAGAACCGTTAAAAAACAATCAGTGCTTGTGAGCCACGCAGTAAAGAGCAACCAAATCCTACCCAATCACGTGGGGAGAGAGAGAGAGAGAGAGCTCTCAGACTCTCTCTCTAAAATTTCTGATGGTGTTGGTGGATATTCAATCCTATCTCGATTCTCCCCTTTTCCATACACAATGGTCACCCTTTTCCATACCCTATGGTCACTTTGCAAAGGCATACATTATTCATTGCCATGTGAAATGATCCGCATGCAATTGCCTAAGTGCTGAGAGAGAGAGAGAGAGAGAGAGAGAGAGAGAGAGAGAGAGAGAGAGAGAGAGAGAGAGAGAGAGAGAGAGAATGGTTCAGAGTAGATGCAAACCCTACGAGCTATTGACTTCATACCTGACCATGACATCTATATCTGCTCTTCCATTGCCCTAGTCCATTCAGCATCACAAAACAAGTCTACCACCAAACAACCTTCAACATAATGCAAATGGAATTTGAGTCGGATTCTTGTGACTAGCTTGTTTTCATTACTCTCTTCCTCTCGATCTGTTTGGAGCTTGCTTTCGTGCCGTTTCCCTCCCCTCCTTTTGACCTGCCTTGGGCGGATCAACTACTGCCATAGGCCCACAACTTTCCATAATGCATACTACATGTGTCTTGTGATAACAATATAACCAGAAGTATGGTGACCCTGTGTGATACACAGGGTCACCATACCTCAAGCTCGCCATTAGTGTGTGGAGGTGCTCAAAGCTAACAATCACACTCGCACACATATTCTCTCTCTCTCTCTCTCTCTCTCTCTCTCTCTCTCTCTCTCTCTCTCTCTCTCTCTCTCTCTCTCTCTCTCTCTCTCTCTCTCTCTCTCTCTCTCTCTCTCTCTCTCTCTCTCTCTGCCTGCGAGCCATGCATAACGAGCTACTCGTTCTGCTGCATCGCCGTAGTGCAGCAGGCGCGCCGGCTCCCATGGCCAGGAAGTCTTATCCATTTGCATGCCTCGATCAGGCTCATGAAGAGTCGTCGGACTCTCAAAGATCGTTTGCTGGCTATAAAACACCAGCGTATCCACCACTATGATATTTTTGGCAGGGTCTTTGAGGAGAAAGGGGGTATTGCTTATTCAATGGCAACCCCGCCCACGCCCTCCCCAACTCCTTCACGCTGTCGAGAGCCGACTCCGCATCGTTTCCTGCGCCAAACATTCTCTCCTGCAATGCCCAAACCAGCGCCACTTGCAACTCTATCCTAGACTCCTCCACCCACAACCCCGGAAGATTCGTTGCCGCTATCTGCTTCCACATGTCGCCTGTCCCTTTCAAGTAATCGCTATGCCATGCATCCCTTTATATAAATGCCTAATCATATCCTTGTTGAGCTTCTTTATCAAGGGCGGCCGAATGTTGCGTTTGTAATCGCCTGTAAGCTTCAATTCGTGAATGCGAAATCCAGGATGTCCACCTGGTCTGCTTCTGGCAACCCCATGTCCACTGCTATCCTGTAGACCTCGTCTTGAAAGAATATGAGGCTATCCTCCTGGAAAGGCCTTTGGGAGAAGCAGACAGGGGACAGAGCAGCTGTACTCAGGCCCGTGCTTCCGTGGCAGCACAAGCTGCGCAGAATGGGGCGAAGCACTTAAAATGGCACCTTCAACATCGTCAAAAAGGAAACAAAAGCATGCGAGGGAGAGAGAGAGAGAGAGAGAGAGAGAGAGAGAGAGAGAGAGAGAGAGAGAGAGAGAGAGAGAGAGAGAGAGAGAGAGAGAGAGAGAGAGGTTCCATCTCTTCAGCTTCCTCATTCGACCTCACCCCTGCAATGGCCGTTCCACGTTCATCGCCAGCAAAGAAATCTCCAAGAAAACCTGCGGTGTGAATACTGCAATTGAAGGTGAGATGGCATGAGCACGGAGCGAAGAGTGCATCAGAATGCGCAGATGCTGAGATGTCTTTCATAAGTTGATGTTCTTGTGAGAGACACAGAGAGCACAGCCCCGCTCGTGAGAGCGAGAGAGGGCTGCACACGTAGGCTTCACGCCCCTGGTAGATGCTTTTTGGCTGGCTGGCCATCTTAGATGTGCTCGTGCTAAGAGAGAGACGACGACGACAACGCCTGTCCTCTGGAGTAAAGAAACCAATCACCAAAAAGTTAAAACCTTTTAATTTTTACAAACCTTACAACTTCGTCATGGAGGATGCACGAGAAAAGAGGAGCCAGCTGCCAGACTCTAATTTCGAGCATATTCAATAATCTAATCTTGGAAAAAATCTTACCTCAAGATCTTTTGAGAGAAACATGAGATTGTCCCCCAGTAGGTCCCGGCAATCCAGTAAGACATCTGACATACCAGTGACCACATTGGATCCTTCAACAACCCCCAAAAAGCTCAAAACTAGATCGAAGTATTTTTCATTAGAGACAACCCAAAATCTTTAATAATTCAAAATTCAAACATGTCCATCATTAGAGTTACACACTCTTCATTTAAAATGAGTTTCCACTATCTTATTTCAACCAATGAGCAATTTTTGCCTATCAAAAAATGCTTTAAAATACAACTCAATTTTTTTCTATTTTAGTCAGCAAAAAGAGAATGCATCTCTATAGCCTTTGTCCTTTGGGTAGGCCAAAAATGCCGGTTGAGGGCAAGGGGACAAGGAGAAATTTCGCCGCAAAATATAGAAAAATAGTGTAAACCCCGCAAAAAAATGATCTAATTTTCTAAAATTTCCTCTTGACAAAATCAAGAAAAGGAATTTTGTATGTTTGGAAAAACGATTTTTCCCCAACCCTGAGCAGTGCAGTTCTTTTACTTGAGAGTAGCAAAAAGAGGTAACATAACTGATTACTAGTACAACGGCAGTGGCACCTCCAGGGATGTTATGTGGATGAGGGCCGAAAAATCGTTTTTCCAAACATACAAAATTCCTTTTCTTGATTTTGTCAAGAGGAAATTTTAGAAAATTAGGTCTTTTTTTGGGGGGGGGGGGGGTTTACACTATTTTTCTCTATTTTGCGGCGGAATTTCTCCTTTTCCCCTTGCCCTCAACCGGCATTTTTGAAATTGAAAACGGCACAATATTAACCCGAGACACATTTTTCCCAAGCACTGATGAGGGCATACACATTTGCATGCGTCTATATGCAGATTTAACAACACCATGGTTGAGTCGGTCGGTGCAGCCATCTCCATGTCATTAACAGTAATAGCTTTGTATCTTAGCTTCCCAACCTAAACTTGGCTGGATCTCCCAACCTGGACACAAACCTCTAGTAGGCTTGCCTTGCTAGAGACAGAGAGAGAGAGAGTATCAATGCCCACTACCCTTGCTTGTTTTCAAACCGCAGGGCACCTCTTAGAGAGAGAGAGAGAGGCTGGGAGTGGGGGGGGGCGTTTCAAAAGCCCTCGACCATTACAGGTGGAGAGGTGAAAAGAAGCTGGCCTCTTCTTGAGTAGCAATGCCTAAGAGGTTGTGAGAAGTGATTGAGAGCAATGCAGAGTGCACAATACGCACAGCTGCTAGGATCAAAAAAGATAGCGAACGTTGAAAAAACAGTGGAGGTCGCATTTGTTGACATGTGCCCCCTTCACTCCTTTTGTGGTAGCAACACCTATCCCTCTCTCTCTCTCTCTCTCTCTCTCTCTCTCTCTCTCTCTCTCTCTCTCTCTCTCTCTCTCTCTCTCTCTCCCCCCCCCCCCCCCCCCCTACCTACCTAATTCACTGTAGAGCACTCATGACTATTCTAGCACGACATGGGAAACATCCAGACGACTATTTACAAAGACGGATATTCTCTCTCTCTCTCTCTCTCTCTCTCTCTCTCTCTCTCTCTCTCTCTCTCTCTCTCTCTCTCTCTCTCTCTCAATTCACTGCAGAGCGCTCAGGACTATTCTAGCACGACATGGGAGACATCCAGTACGACTATTTACAGAGACGTACATTGACGATGCTCTTCAACGCATCGATGTAATACTTTCTCGAACAATGCTTGGCATTGAACAAGTGCTTGATGTCGTGCATCCTTGGGCATTGATAATGACGATGATAATGAATTTAGTTTTTCACTTTATTTAATTTTAATTTTGTAACCAGACATTGTATTAGATCCACCAAGATTGTATGAGTTTGGTCTCATAGGTCATTTTGGGCCTTGGCCCTTTGAAGACGTTTAAGATAAAATTTCATTTCATTTCATGTCATTCTCCCCTCATCTTGTCTTCCACGCTCCTGCCTCGACACATGAGTCCTCTCTCTCTCTCTCTCTCTCTCTCTCTCTCTCTCTCTCTCCATACAATATCTTTGGGCACTTGCAAGGGTTCTTCTTCGTCACAAGGTCCACAACCATTATAGAAAATGATCCCAAATCTCCTAAGTGTGGAGATAGCAACACAACCACTCAACCAACGACATCGGAAACCATGATCATGGCATACTTGGTAACGTTGCAAGAGATCGTAAACAAACAAGGTGAAGACTTACGGGCACTTGCAATGGAGAATGGCACGCTAAGGGTTCTTGTGGTCGAGAATGGGAATCTCAAGAGGATACTTGAGATGCAAACAATACGTTTGATGCAACTTGAAGAGGAAGTGGAGGAATGTAAACGCTCTCTTGTGGACTTGAATGCTTTGAAGGAGTGCATGAGCAAAGTAGAGCATGACCATTTATTGAGAGAGGAAAAATTTGACACCATGATCCGGGATGTATGCGACATGAAAAATGTATGCACAAACAAGTCTTGGGCTGATGTATGTGGTTCCTAATTCCTCCCTCATGCAAGCTATGGATCAAACAAAGAATGTGGATGTGGAGGAGTTGAAGAAAGGGGAGCGACGTCCCAAGAACATTGTTATTCGTGGAATTCCTAAAGAGAAGTTAGAGACGCCTCCTTCTCTTGCCATTGTTATCGAAGATTTCTTCAAAACCCACTTTGGCATGTCCAGAGTTATGGTCTATGGAGCACATAGAGTGGGTAAGTAAGGAGCTCCTCACTCGGGAGAACGGTCAATTGTATGCACCATGCCGGAGGAGACCAAACAAAAGATTATCCTTGATAATAGTTGGATCTATTTGAGGGATAAAAAATGTTTTGTATGTGAAGATCGCACTATTAAGCAACAAAATATGCTTCGCAAGGCAAATAAGGAAAAGAATAAGAAAAGCAAGGAGATCTCTCATGAAGAAAATGTGCCCAAGGAGGAGGGAAGTCCCTCAAGCAAATAGGGATGCGCAACCTATGAGGCCGAGTTACAATTGAAAATATTCTTTTGGAATTGCAATGGATACCCATGGAATGCAGAGGTTGGCATTGCAAAGCCGATGTTGTACTTCTTGTTGAAACTTGGGAGCATGATACACAAAGGATTAACGGCTTGGAGGGTTACAATGTACATTCGTTGATGTGGAAAGATGACAAGTACAAACGTTATGTATGGCTGAAAATTATGACACCAAAAAGAGTACCCATTTTTGTAGCCGGTTGCTACATTCCTCATCATGATTCCCCCTTTTATGCTTGCATGGATAGAGATCAACCATTTTTTTATTTAGAAGGGGACAATTTTTATTTCAAAGGTGAAGGTGATGTTATTGTATTTGGGGATACGAATGCTCGCACAAAAACACTGCAACATGATACTCAACAATTTGATATGCCATACTTTTCAAGGGAGTTGGATGAAGCTCACTTGAATGATCGCACTTCAATGTATGAGAAAAAGGCAGATCACTATGGAAAGTTACTTTTACACATATGTAATAGCATAGGTATACCCGTTGCCAATTGTGTATCTTTGTGGAGTGGAACCAATGGATTTACATGTAGAAAACATAATGGGGATAGTGCCCCGGAATTAGACCATCGGACCTTATGCATTGACTTTGCATGTGGAGAAGCAACTAAGCATGATAATCTAAACCAAAGGAAAGAGAAGTTATCACTATGTATGGATTTCAAACGGGCACCAATGTACATTGAAATGGTTGAGCAAAAGTTATGGATGACAAAGCTTCAATATGACATACCATTGGAACTAAATGGAAAGCTTTCAAGATAGTTATTGTCCTTGTGCCGAAGAATGCTCTGCCATAAAACATCTCCATAGTATCAACAAAGATAGATCACGCAAAAGGTGGTTTGATAAAGAATGTCAAGATGCTCGAAAGTCCTTGATAAATCTTGATGTAGCTATTAGACAAAGACAACTATCAAAGTCATTTATATACATACAAGGCATTGATTCAAAAGAAGAGAAGAAGATGGAAAGTAGAATATCAACTTTTTCAAGTCCAAGAAAAGGCAGGTGCTAGAAGATTTTAGAGAAACTTGAGGGGCAAGCAGGTTGAGAATTTTGGTAGCTTGAGTCTTGTGGATATGTACACACATTGTAGGCAATTATATGAGCAACCAAATGTTGAAAAAATACCATTTTATAGTTCACTTCCATGTATGCCCTTTTTTTTTACTATTGAGGATGTATGTGGTGGGCTTGAAAAGTTGACCACTCGCAAAGCAAGAGATCTTCACGGTATCAAGCCGGAGATGATCAAATGGACAAGAGATTTTACCCATGAGTGGATGTGTGATATATTCAACCTTGCACTTCAACATGGTATGCCTTATGATTGGAGTATTAATTGGGTCAAGCCTTTGCATAAAGGAGGGGATGTAAAGAATGTAAACAACTACCAGACTATAATGATTGGGTCTCTTATGGGAAAGTTGTTTGGGTGCATAATGGAGATGAAATTGAGTGATTGGGCTGAAGAGAATGACAAGCGTGCAAAAGGACAAACGGGTTTTTGCCAATGCCATAGCACCATTGATCGTCTTGTCACTCTTCGTGTTTTAATGAAGGAAAGTCGGTTGAAAGGCAAGTGATTGTATTGTTGTTTTGTGGACTTTAAGAAAACCTTTGATAAGATTCCACGTAGCAATTTGTGGAGAAGGATGGAATAACTCCAAGTGCCAAGTGAGTTTATGCTTGCGGTACCTTAAATCTATGAGAAGGTGATGTGTCAATTGCGCATAGGAAGACGAATTTAAAAGAAAATTGTAAGCACTATTGGGGTTAAACAAGGATGTCCGTTGTCACCAACTCTCTTTGGTCTATGCATCGATCAATTGGAACAAATGGTACTTGACTTTATACAAGAAGAAGGCATTAGAGAGGTCGCTTTTTGCAATGCGGTATTCATGCTTTTGTTGTATGCAGATGATGTAGTGCTTCTAGCACACACTTTAGAAGATGCACAAAAGCTTATGGTTGTCCTTCATAACTTTTGCTTGCATAGTGGGCTGATTGTGAATGAATCCAAAACAAAGGTTATGCTTGTAAAACCAACCATAAGGAGAAGCCATGCATTGTGTACAACAATGAGACACTTGAAGTTGTTGAGAGCTTTAAGTACCTTGGCCTTGAGGTTGCGTCCAATCACAAGTGGCATGAATGTACTATATGTCATTTGGAAGCGGGAAAGAGAGCATATTATGCATTTGAGAACATGTGTAATGCGGGAAACATCAAGTGTTGGGTTATCAAGAAGTACCTTTTTTATGCATTGGTGACACGGGTTCTTCTTTATGGAGTTGAAGTGTGGGGCGGGAATATCTCAAAGTCTACTTGGAAAGAGTTTGAGAATGTCCAAAAGCGTTTTCTTACCTCCAAGTTAAGACACAAACACCATATATGCTTCTACTTCTTGAGTCGAGATCTCTCCCATTTGAGGTTATGGGCATGGAAAGGGTTGTGGAGCACATGATAAAGATGCGTCAAAATGTGCATTGCAGAAGCTCTATGCCCTCTGCCTTGAAACACTCACCTATGTCTTGGCGTGAGCTTCAACTAGCAGCAAAGAGGTAGAGATAGAAATATAAAAAAGCAAGGGTCTTTGAAATGTGTGTGGCTAGACCCCGCGATTGCAAGCACGTCCATGCAAAATTGCAGCCTGTTGGGTTGAACAAATCAGGCAATCTCTCTCTCTCTCTCTCTCTCTCTCTCTCTCTCTCACACACACACACACACACATTGTTTGTGCAATGAATGTAAGGCCTAGGGAACTGAGACATAGGATCCTCCTCCCTACCGCCCTTTATATAGGCCTAGCTCCTAGCTCTTGCCCTAAGCGGATCCCCAGTCCACACTGGTCTAGTCCAGGCCCTTGGCCTAGGTCCCTGACCCCCTAGGTTGGGCCTTGCCCCGTAGGACCCTTGTCCTGACATTACTCCCCCCTTAATGAAGAGTTTTCGTCCTCGAAAACACAAGTAGTAATATCTTCTTAAGGATACTGGTGTTTTCTTTATTGACGTCCCATACGTGAGCCAGTTGTCTGTATGACCGATAATTGGTGCAGTGAGGAGGTTCAATGAAACCAAGAGCAACATCTTGATTTTCAACATTGTTGTCCTTTTGCAACCACTTGGGTCTAAATGGTAACTCCATTTATAACTCACTTAAGTATTGTAAAGGAGTAACCACAACTAAGAGTTGTCCAAAGGCATAGCCAATTTTTAGATCTTCTGAAGGTACTGGAATAATGCAAGGAAACCTTGACGTAACTTTCCATGCAGTTGTGAGCCAGATTTCCTACTCGCGTGAGTATCTTGAAAATTTCATAGATAAGGAGTGTCCTCTTATTAGAATTCTGAATAGTTTGGAACACAAAGAACTACATGTTCATCCATAATGAAGGTTACTTGCCAACATACTTTGTCAGCACACCTGGAAAGTCCTTGACGTATGAAACTATTGAAACAATCTCCAACCCCACCACAAAAGGTGTTCAAAGTTGAAAACCATACTTAAGCAAATTCTAGAATAGGGAGAAAATCATCTATTCAGAAATGCGTTGTGCTAACGTATGCTCTTAGCAAATCCTTTAGCAAAAGAAATATTTGTAAGTTGCCCATCCAACACGAGATGAATAGCGGAAGTAAGATGAGGTGTTGTTCCCCAACCACTTACAGACAGTCTTCCCTGACTGTCGATAAACTAGGACTCAATCATTGAGTATCCAGCCATATATTTTATATGGAGTGAAGACAACCAACTAGGTTGTAAGACCGCGGGGGACTGGACCATGCAACTCTCCACCCAACCGTGCCATATATAGACTCCTAGCCCCTAAATATAGCGCCCCTTGACCGCATGTCCATCTTGGCCCTTGGCCCTGCCCTTGGCCTAACATTACTCCCCCGTTGGAGAAGCGTTTTCGTCCTCGAAAACAGAAGTGGTAGTATCTTCGTAAGAACACTGATGTTTTCCTTATTGGTATCCTCTACACGGGCCAATTGTCCATATGACCATATGGTGCAGTGAGGAGGTTCAATGAAACCAAGAGCAACATCTTGATTTTCAACATTGTTGTCCTTTTGCAACCACCCGTATCTAAATGGTAACTCATGATAACTCATGTGAGTATCTTGAAAAGCTCAGAGCTACTGAAAGATAGAATAGGGAGTGTCCTCATGTCAGACTTCTGAACCTTTTGGAACACACAGAACCACATGTTCACCCCTAGCAAAGGTTACATGCCAACATACTCTGTCAGCACACCTACTAAGTCCTTGACTTATGAAACTGTCAGTATCCAACCCCACCACAACAGGTGTTCAAAGTTGAAAACCTAACCGAAGAAAATTCTAGAATAAGGAGAGAATCACCTATTCAGAATGCATTGTGCTAACGTATGCTCTTAGCAGATCCTTTAGCACGGTTTACTAACGTATGCGCTTAGCATATCCTTTAGTACTAAATATAATACTTGTAAGCTGCCCATCCAACGTGGGATGAATAACAGCAGTAAGAGTGAGGTACTTTTCCCAACCACTTAGAGACAGTCTTCCACGACTGACGACAAACTATGACTCAACCATTCAGTATCCAGCCATATACTCGATATGGAATGGAGACAACCAACTAGGTTGAAGGTAGATTGGAGGTTCCAACAACCAATCACTAACATCCATACTCAGCCATCACCTTGTATGGCAGGGTGTAAACTCATACGAAATCTGCAAGAGAGATTGCACTAGCAATGAAAAAGGGTGCAGAAAGAATAAAGTCCATGGATTTGCATGCCGCTCCAACAGCATAAGACAGAAAGATAGATTGGACACTTGGCCCAAAATACTTTGTGCTGACATGCCCTTGGCATGGCTCTGTAACATTCAAGCGTACTTAGACGTCTTGAAAAACCAAGCAAAGCATACTAAAAATGGAATAACACCAAATCAATAGATGCGTACCTGGAGATTTGAACGTAATGTACACTTACCTGTATTCAAATGGAGAGAAGCACGTCCCCTACCTGAAAAAACAAACATCATTGCACTGGGAACCCTGGGTGTTGCCTGGGGATTATAATCTATGTATTCAAACCCCTTGGTAAGACTCTTTGTAGAAACTGCTCAACTAGTAGGTAACAGTCACCAACGTCGTCAACCGTGTATCGAATGATTGGAATAAACTAGAGAAGTTGAATTCGTCCGCTACCGCATGCTATATTGCGGGCTTCTTTCCTTGAAAGTATAACGAGAATAGATCAAAATGTGATCCTCAATGCCTATGGGGAGATGTAGCAATCACTGGCCGGGTCTTACCCCAAAACAGTATGTCCATAGACACGCCGTAGTGCTATAGAGAGAGCAGGAAGTCCACACAAGTGAACTGCCGAGCTCTTATGGACAGCCATGCTGTCGCAACTGATTGCTGCATTGATACTTCCTTGTAGAGCTCAGTTGCTATGAGTTGAAGAGTATAAAAAACTCAACTTGAGTGTCGCACTGAAAACATGTAGTGGAAAAAACAATACCCTAGATATCCGTAATGACAAGACTCTTGCTTGTTCAGTAATGTCAATGTGTACTTCCCTGGGTAGATCTGGTTGATCTTGAAAAGAATTATCCAAAAGAATGCCAATAGTTAGGTCTTACCCTAGGCCTAACAATGGCTCATAGCCAGTGTGGCTCATAGCCAGTGTGGCTCATAGCCATTATGCAAATTAGTGTTCAACCGATGAACCGATGAAGACTAATTTGAGTAGCATCTTAGCCACGTTTTAGTTGAGAGTTAGAGCACCTTGGCTCAGGCTGACTTACGGGCAAAACATGTATCAAAAGATTCTGAAAAAGTTTTCATTATTCTTGAGAGAAATAAGAAAAAGAAAGAGAAGAAGAGCATGTTGGGCCGAGGAACTTTCCTTAAATTTCTAGAGTGTGTGCCCAGAATGTGTGCTCTTAGGCATCTTATGCCTGATTTGCAGCTTATCCTATAAGCATGCAACAATCTGACTGTATGACGCTCGCATCGCGAGAGGTAACACAAGTCACATCTTGACCATCTATCGTGTATGGGTCGTGACTCTATGAGGACGACTTAGCATTGGCACTTTGCCCGCCCGTCCATCCTTAGTCCGTCCTTGACAGAGTTGCGAGTGTGATAGCGGAAGCGTAATGCATGAAGTGGTAGAATTGAATCCACCTCAATAGCATGCCTTGCATGCATAATTGTAAGCCCTTGCGGAGAGTGATGGCATCAACCGTGAGAATCAAAACCATAAGTGATGTGCACAGTTTAGACTGGTAGTGATTCTGTGAGTGATATACCCTATTTTTCCAGTTCCTCGAAGCCTTGCTTCATATAAAATTGCCAAAGAACTTTGCTTTGCATTTGGACAGTAATTGCCAAGTAAGGTGTAAATAGGGAAAAACAAGAAAAACTTACTTGGCTAACCTGGTCGTTGTTGCTGCAACCCAATTGTCATGAAATTTGGAAGAAAAAACTCATTCCAAAACGGCCCATAGCCATATCTGCACAGATGCACTCATATATCAAACTCATTCCAAAACGGCCCATAGCCATATCTGCACAGATGCCCTCGTATATCCTATACACCCGTCTGGTACATAATGAAATAACCTACAATATGAAATAACCTGCAACCACATTGCCTATTCCTTCCCAATTTGGTATGCTCATAGCATATGCCAAACATGGCCAGCTTCAATACAAGATGTATAAATTGAAGCCTTGCTTCGCATAATTATTTATGGAGTTCCTGAGAGCTCATAGCTACTGCATATTTATGCTAACAGATGTATGTCATATCAAAAGAAAGTTGACATGTCGATCATTCACAAATAATAGACCTTGTATACTTGTAGATCTCATTAAGGACTCTTGTCAATGAATCTTGCCGCTGATTTCAAGAAACGGTGACAATTAATCGGCCATGCTGATCATGGGTGCCGTTGTCGGTTGCCGTATTCATGGGAAAGAGTGTTGTCTGTCCTGCAAAGAGTCGGGCATGCCGAACAATTTTGTACCATTCATCAAGTCGAGGTACAAGCCGTGCGGATCTTCATGAGATCTGAGTAGTTAATCCGATCTCTAGTGAGAAAACATGCAGACTTCCAAGTTCGTATGCTAATAGCATATTACGAACGTCGAAAGCTGCTATGTAGTATGTCTTAAGAGTGAAGCCTTGCTTCCTAAAATTTGATCAGTAAGATGAGACAGAATTGATACGTAAAGCTTTCTCCTTGAGATACTCAAGCCTTTCTAGATGAACTCGCTTTTGCAGCAAAAGTTAACCTCTGGGAAAACTTTGAGAAAATTAGATCATACAAAAAGATAAAAAACTCATGAAAACATCTGATAATAGTACCTAGGCGAGGTGTTTTGGCCAATGCCATGCATGGGGAGAAGCCGTGCTTCTTAGCAAAACCATTTCTTACTCAAGCCTTGCATGAATGTGGTTGTCAAACGAATTCGTGGTCTTTGCTAACCATATACTTGAGTTTTCTATTGCACAATGATGGAAACACTTCCATGGCAGCATACATGTCTTGTGCATGCCCTATCTAATGAGTACATTGGCGAAAAATAAAATAAAATCAATTACGTACCTGATAAGAGAGTCGTACCCACTGGTCTTATTGTCATAAAATTCGAAGGAGTTTCAATCAAGACGAGAACCTTAGGAAGTGTGTACTTCAACTTGCCTTGTCGGCCACTTGGCCATGAGCAAATTCATCCCTAAATCTTGGCTCGTATTCTTGCTAGTTTCCAATCCCCAAGTTAAGCGGTTAATAGTCCTTGAATCTCATGAGACGCTCATGAGATTCTTGCCGATTTTGGGATCATGCCAGCCCATGCCAAGACGACCTTGATTGTCTTGTCGCAGCACGGGAGAAGAGGATGGGGGGCCGACTGTGGGCACCCCTCCTTAACCATTTTAATCAAGGTCTTTGCCCTACTGTGGGCGGCCAAATATGGGAAGGCCGAAGAAAAACCAAGGCTGGCTATGGCGGCAGAGGCCGTGATGACGAGCAAGAGGGAGAGAGAGAAGTTGAACACTCTGTTGCTCCACGGCGTCTGCTTGTGTGACGTGTTTTTCTCAGCACCCCCGCGCGCACCTGCCGAGCCCAAGCACACTCGCTTTTGCCTTCCTCGCCTCTGCTCACTCCCCTCGATAGGGGCGGATCCTGCGGGTGCAAGAGGGGTCGACGGTGCCTGCTAAGCGGCCATGCCCGCATAGCCAAGCTTCGTATTTTTCCTTGCTTGCATGAACATGCAAAAAAGAAGAAGTGGAGAGGACCACGCCCTGGCTGAAACAACCTGAGGCTCTGATACCAATGTAAGGCCTAGGGAACTGAGACATAGGATCCTCCTCCCTACAGCCCTTTATAGAGGCCTAGCTCCTAGCTCTTGCCCTAAGCGGATCCCCAGTCCACACTAGTCTAGTCCAGGCCCTTTGCCTAGGTCCTTGACCCCCTAGGTTGGGCCTTGCCCCGTAGGACCCTTGTCCTGACAGTGAACACTTTGATTTGGGGCTCCTCCTCCAAAGGAAAAGGAGGGGTGTTATGGTCTGCTTGCAGCACGTAACTACGTAATGAAGACGCCAACTTTGCTAAGTTGTTTTTGCAGAGTTTCTAGCTAGAATATGGGTTTCACATAGTAATGCTCTTGCATCTGCATCTACGCTAATCGCTGCATTGTCGTATGTGAAGGTGTTTCGAGGCGAGGAGAAAATGAAGGATTCGACCATAGATAGAGCGTGGAGGTGGGAAGTAGGGTATATCGAATCTATGACCAAGCTGCCCTGAGTTGCCCCCGCTACAAACCGCAGGTTTGTGTCAGGTTAAGCCGATGTTGCCCCACCTTCAAACCCTAGGTCGATGGTGTTGTGCAATGCTTGCGAGCGTGTGTTGATGCGAACATGCAAGCTAGAGACAGTGGTGCTCAAATGACCAAGCTGCCCTGAGTTGCCCCCGCTACAAACCGCAGGTTTGTGTCAGGTTAAGCCGATGTTGCCCCACCTTCAAACCCTAGGTCGATGGTGTTGTGCAATGCTTGCGAGCGTGTGTTGATGCGAACATGCAAGCTAGAGACAGTGGTGCTCAAATGGACTCGATGAAGACCCTACTCCTCCCTCTCATGCCTCTCCTTCCTATCGGGATGCGGGCAGGCCCAAACAATGTACTTCTCCATTCTCTTGGGCTGCGGGTAAGTATTGGGTTGCGAGAGGTGGAAAGCAAGTGGTGGACACTAGACCACGTGGAGTCAGAAAACCTCAAATTGGCACACACGTTGGTAGAAAATGCACACATTGGTAGCATATGAAACACCATCTCAAAGCTTCGAGGTTGTAGTTGCATGGAAATGCAACCACTTGGAGGCATAGGGCTATCTTTTTAATATAATATATAGATATATAGATAAATTCTAAAATGAGCAATTTTTTTAAATGTTAGTTCTAGTGAGAATCTGACGAGATTTGCTTCGGTTTTTAAAGAAAAAGTCTTCAACTTGTTGAAAAGGTAAGTGCAAGAGAGAGAATTAGGCACGTTCTTTACTCTCAGGTCCAAAAGAGCTCAAGGCATCAATTAAACAACCCTTTTGGTAAGTATTGAGAGAGAGAGAGAGAGAGAGAGAGAGAGAGAGAGAGAGAGAGAGGGAGGGAGAGAGAGACTGTAGGTGTGCCGCTTGCACACCTACAGTCACTATGTTCACAATAGTCCAAGACTTAGGTGGAGAAATAGAGAGCTTTAGATAATGAGAAGTCAAACCCTGTGCACGTAGGCAAAAGCTAGAAGATTGCATGATCTAGGGTAGTTTGTGAATCCATCTAGTGAGGAGCTAATTTCTTGTGCCCGTTCTCTTTGAAGGCTTCTCAAATTATGTTGTACAACATCAAATCTGTTGAAGAGAGAGATGCCCCAAGCATCCAGTTTGGGAAGTTGAGAAACTCTCTGCTTGTGCAAGCATCAGGAGAAGGGTAGACCATGCCACCAGGAGATAATAGGTATGTCGTATGTGTTTCAATGTTTTTCTTTCCCGCATGCGAAAAATCAAGAGCAAAGATTTTTCTTTGCTTTGCTTGTGAATGTATATCCCACCGGGGAGATTTTGCTATTTGCACCCTATTGAGCACAAGGTCCTCCTGAGGAGGAGATGGGACGTGTAGAAGTGAGAATTATGCAAATAAAAAGGTCTCTACAACCAAGGAATAGATGAGATGTGCATAACTGAGACAAAGCGAAAGAGAAATATGGTGTCTCTGTTGGTGAAAGCACAAGTGAGAGAGAGACATGGTGTGTCTCACAGTGTGTGAAGGCATAGAGAGAGATGGCACCTGCGATGCCAAGTGTAGGAGATCCCGACTAGGGTGTATGATATCGTAGCTTGGCCATGGTGGGGATGAGTGTGCACAGAAGGTGAAAGAGATGAGAGAGTGAAGAAAGCAAGAGAGACCTTGACAAACTAAAATAAACAACGGTATATTCTATTGTTTGTGAAAGCCTGACATATACAAAAAACTTGCCATGAATACTTCTAAAAGAACTAGAGTTCATCTGCATGCTCCAAGAGGGTTTCCCACGGCTATCAAAGGGCTTGAAAACCCCAACAATCCCCGCGTCAAGCCCGAACTAGACAGGCCGCTCTCATGACACCTCGAGTTTTTGGTGTACTCGTCAACTGTGAGTTTTAGGTTCTCTCACAACCAAGGGTTTTGGTATAGCCATAACCGGGTGCTACTGTTCAGCTACCGACAAATGGAGTTTTTGGTTGACTTCCAAACCTTGGGTTTAAGGTGTACCCAATAACCTCATGAGAGATGGCTTACAAGAAAGAGGACTTGAACAAAATCTGATATTTTGGGAGTCCTTACCACTTTGAATGTGTGGCAGTGTCTATAACCCGTACAATGTGTCATGGCAGTAACAAATAAGTGATAGGCTAAAATAAATCTTTTGATAGAAAATGTGTCTAATTGTATTGACAAGAGACAAATGTTGAACAAAACTATGACACTAAACTGGTAAAACTAGTTTGTGAAGTCTTGTACTGCAATCTTGAAATAAATCTTCATGTTTTGCATTTGCTGATGTACCGTATGCTCAAAGAAAAGCATTAGAAGAGTCACCCCTGGCTTGCTTATCATATGGGCTTTGATTTTGGATTTGCCCTTATGATTTTCTTTAGCATCACCATCCAAGTTTTGATAATGAATACCGAGATCCTCCATGTTGAACCAATGCTTTGATATGTTGTAAGAGCCTGTGAATTTCCAGCAATCGGAAGCCATTAAGCTCACCAAAAACTACCAATTTGTAGTGGCATTATTGAAAGGCTTGGAAAAAAAATTCCTTCTTGCAACAAAGGGGTACTCCAAAGCTGCATTTTGGAACGCATACTGCAGAATTGACCACAAAGGCCACCAACAGAGTGTTTTGAGAGGTCGTGTGCTGTGTGCAGAGAGCTCCGAGCAAGTTTAGCAGGGTTTTAGAATGCTAGTGCAAGGAGGACTCCTAGCCGTCGACTTCTATTGTGGAACCTTGGCTACTGCGGATAGCGTTTTGATACGCTGCAGAAGATGAGATCATCGTTGACTTTGTGTGCCCACCTAGCTACACTGATCCAAGATTTTGACTGCATTTTTAAATGCGTCGCAAAGCTTCTTGTCGCGGGGAGTACCTAGGGTTTTGCCTGCATTCTAGAACGCCATCTATAGGGTTGTGTTTGCGATGAGCCACCGCCTTGACCACTACCTGCAACAACGTCTTAGAACGCTGACATGCCTAGTGCCTAGGGCCCTCACCTGGACTGTGATACCACTTGTAGGAGATCCCAACTAGGGTGGATGACATTGCAGCTTGGACATGGTGGGGTTGAGTGTGCACAAAAGGTGAAAGAAATGAGAGAGTGCAGAAAGCGAGAGAGATCTTGACAAGCTAAATTAAACAACACTATATTCTATTGTTTGTGAAAGCCTTCCATATATGAAAAACTTGCCATGCATACTTCTAAAATAATTGGAGTTCATCTGCATGGTCCAAGAGGGTTTCCGATGGGTACCAAAGGGCTTGAAAAAACCAACACCAAGCCTTGTGCAGAGGTGATGGCAGGTAGGTCGAGGGAGGGGGATGATGGGGACAACTCGACCTTGTTTTGGCTTTGTGTGCGCAATAAGTGGTTGTTTGAATGTAGACTATACTAAGCATCTATCCCAGCATACTAAGCAATGAGTGCTTACTAACTTATCCCCCAATCAAAAAATAATGCATTTTAGAAAAAGAACTCTCATTTTTCATTATCAAAAAGGGGAGGCATCACTATGGCCTCACCCCTTTGGGATAGGCCAAAAACTAGACATTGTGGATATGATCATAGATTCGTTTACAAGTACATTGTGATTGCTAAACCTGTTAGAGTTTTGGCATCTCAAGTGAACTACCCAATGTAATCCCGTTATTTAATTTGGGTTTTTGGTATTTATTTTACTTATTTGTCAAAGTCTGGGTAGGGCAATTCACCGAGGTTGCTATATATACAACCCTCAACCCCCATTGTATTATCATCATTTTCATTGCCAAGGTTGGTTCAACAATGTGTGTGTGTGTGTGTGTGTGTGTGTGTGTGTGTGTGTGTGTGTGTGTGTCTCATGCTTTCTCCCCTTGGTCTATACGCTTCCACATTGTCAACTTTGACATGGTATCAAAGATTTTTGCTCGGTGACTTTGGTGGAGCAAGTTGTCATTCAGAGAAGAGAATATTCACCGCAAAGATAACCCAAGAAGAGGAACCTAAGAGGCCTTGCTATAGAGAGAAGAAGATCGAGAGGACTAGCATGAGGAGGTGCAATTGCAAATCGTGGTAGTTTCAGAGAAGAAGCTCAATAGTGGCATTCTAAAACGCCATCAGCAAAGTGAGCACTTCTTGTTTGTGGCCATTGGCAGCGTTTTGAGACACCGACAATAGAGGACGACAACGCCATAGGAGCTCGCAGTGGACAACCGCTAGGGCACCGCCTATGACTACGTTTTGAAATGCATTTGGTAGTGGCTTCTCCCTCCATTCTAGAGCACATGTGGCATTTTAAAACGCTGTTGTGTTTTCCACTCCGTTTCAACAATGCCCTCCTCCCATTCTGTGGTCTCATGCAAACGACCTAAACTCGCCTCCTTGCCATAGCGTTTTAGAATGAACTTGGAGTGCGAGAAGGAGCACAAAAGTCCAAATCTTGCAACTTCAACATGGCCTCCCCTTACTTGAGCGCCTGCAACAACATCAACCAAAACCAACTATCGGCTATGGATAGCAGATTTACCATCCAGTTAGCAACATATGCTCGATTGAAGTTCTCAAGGTAATTGGCCAATTGTTTGGCTCAAGATTGTGAAGCCCAAAGCAAATGGACGAGTTCGCTCAAGGACAGAGGCAAAGGCAAGCTTGACACGGATGGCAGTACCAATACTCAGTTAGCTGCCTTGGTACCCACGAGGTCCGATCACAGCTGTTCTAATTGTGACTTGACACTTTGTTTGGCTCGCGTGTTTGAAGCCAAAGGCAGAAGCAAGAACTTATAGATAGACAAAGACAAAGGCAAGTTGGAGAGATAACGATAATAAAGATTTGACAAAGGAGATTGGCATGGCACATGTGGTGACGACCATAGTGGCCTTGACATCAGATTTCTAGTCAGTGCAAGTGTTGCCACTAACTTCAGCCAAAGAGAGGCTTGTGAGTGGCAGAGAGGGGCACAAAGTGCTCCATGTAATTAATTTGGACCCTTGTGTTGGAGTTCAAGTTATCGATGTTTCGACCCGTAGGTTGGAGTTCAATGCACATGCATCTGGCAAGGAACCAATCAGACGTATCTAAAACACTAAGGATGAGTGCACCAATCCATTGTTGTTGGTCGCATTATGGACAGGATGCGTTTCAAAGTTCTTTGTCTAGAAAGTATTTTGGACATGATGTGTTCATAGTTCACAAATGGGGATTCTTGGACGTCGTGTGGTCTACATTTCAATTTTCTAAACGGCAACCAATGTACGGTTTGATCACACAATTGGGGCATGTCAGTTCTATGCGGACCACCCTTGGTCACTTGTATGAGCTTGAGAGCCTTTCCCAAATCTCTCTCCCTCTCTCTCTCTGATGTCGTGTCTCTTTTTACCTCATTGATATCTCTTCTCCACAGGTATCGTGTTCATGTATGTGGCATTTCATGTGTTCTAGATTAGAGTCGAGGTGTCCATCGGATCATGAGCTAGTTCTTGACTTCATTGCATCTTCCGCTACCACCTTTGACAGTGGCATGCAATCAAAAAAGACCATACCATGTTTGTCAACACACCTAAGGTACAAGTTGTGCGCATGGACCGTCTTCCATGCATGTTTTGATCAAGCATGGTGAGGGTATTCAATGCATGGTTATATATAGATGGTCTCTACTTTGTGATTGCATTTGAGTGTCTGTGCTAGTGATGTAGCTGTGTCAAGAAGTCATAACCTTACAAGTATCAACAAAATTAGAGCAAATTATTTTTCATGCGATACGCTACAAGACTTTCATGCATACCATTGCTCCAACATTGGTTATGGATTTAGTGTTAAAAGGGTACAAACTATTGTAGACATGTATGTAAATTTTGTAAGTTATTGTATGCTTTATATGCTCATACCTCTTGGTCTACTAACTCTGATGCATGTTTTGATGGGGTTTTAGTGGATTGTGCAACTTCATTGTTTGGCATGATTCAATCTAAGTGTAATGAAGGAAAATGCTAGTTGTTTTGTCTTGTTGTCTTGCTTGGCTATTTAGGGTGTGTTTCTTGTGGGAGCTTACCACAATGGACTCCCAAGTATCCTCCCAATGTGACGATGAAGCTTATGTGGCGTTCAAGGTGGGCAAGATCAATCGTCATACTTCTTTGGGACACCTCCAAACGCAACCATAGGAGGAATGGTGCCTACTGGAGGATATTAAGCAATGTTGTCCTCGCCTTGCTCCTCAATGTACTTCCAACCGCATTTTTCTCATGCTAGTTGAAGGGTGGGAAGCTTATCATCCTCAATGTCTGCATAGGGAGGTGAACTTCAAGCTACTTTTAGCACTCAAATCCCAATTCCATGGAGCTTCCCCTTCTCCTCTCCAAGTTAGCCAAGCACAACATGCTTCCACTCCAACACTTCCACCCAAAGGTCCGCTATCGATCCCAACAAGGCCACCCAAGCCTTGTAGAGGAAGTAAGACAAAGGCACTTGCTCTTGGGCATGACAATACATTACAAGAAGTTGCACCAAAGAGGGGCAAGAAGATTCCAAATACACCGGACGATGGCGAATCAAATGAGGTGAAGGATGCTAATGATGCAAAGTCAAAGTGGCACGACTATTTGGTTGACCACGTGTTTCGTATTAGAGCTACCATGCATGAGGAATTCAACAAGTGATCCAAGCAAGGAGTCCATCTCTAGGTTTCCTTGAAGCTTGCCTCCATGTTCACTGACTTTGACAAGGACAATGAATCATGTAGAAAGAAATGGGGAGGAGCATGTGATGACTACAAGGCAGATAAGTCCCACAACAACATCTTAGGTAATGATAGGCGGAGGTCTTACAAATGGTATGACATTGTTAATGAGCATGTGCATAGCAAAGCTGATGTGTCTTGCATGAGCCA
The DNA here is from genome assembly GCF_014529385.1 of Adiantum capillus-veneris. Lineage (NCBI taxonomy): Eukaryota > Viridiplantae > Streptophyta > Polypodiopsida > Polypodiales > Pteridaceae > Adiantum > Adiantum capillus-veneris. Next base: position 54,646,652 of record NC_140943.1, on the reverse strand, counting down.
AGCATCTGCTTTACCAATATATCAGATTTGTACAAGTGAAGACTCTAATGTCACAAGCAATGAACCAGGTTCCTCATCAACCTCGTACCCAAGCGGACTTTGAAAATCCCGGGACAACATTTGGTACAGTTGGTTGAGTGTGGCAAGGACTTAGTCAAGGAACTGGTTGCAATAATTCTTATAGCCAATCATACTCAATAAATTTTGTAGCCTTTTGGTTCAATGTTAGCTTGGCTTTTTGTTATATGTCCTGGCTTAAATTCAGCTGGTTGTTTTTTGCTTAAAACTTTGGGCTTTGTTCTCAGAACTTTGATAAAATTTAGAATGCTCTTTCCTCACCATGTGGTTCTAAGTGTGCTCATTTTTTTGGTCTTGTTGTTGTTAGAGATCCACGTTCTATTTTTTGCTTAAGATTCTCGAAAAATTACGGTCATGTTTTGGTTAAAATTCAGTATGATTTGTTTGTTTCAAACACTATTCAAGATTTTGGTTTAGGGATTAGGGCCAATATGATGGTTTTTGGCTAAAAATCATCATGCTCTTATTTGTCAAGTTCAGGTATAGAACTCGGTTTGGTGTTGTCTCACCATCAATATGTGGGTGAAAAGGTTTGATGAGAGTTCAATATACTATTCTTCTGACACATATTTTAGGTCTTTTAGTTTTGTATTCTTGTTAAATATTTTGGGAAAATTTTTGGTCCTTTTGCCATGTTTTGTTTTAGTATGCTCTATTTTTGTTTAAGCATTGTTCAAGATTTTGTTTTAGGATTTAGGGTTAGTATGGTGTTGTCAGGCTAAAAATCATCATGCTCTTATTTTTTCAAGTTCATGAATAGAACTTAGTATGGTGTTGTCTCAACAACAATTTGTGGGTGAAAAGGTCTGCTGAGAATTCAACATACTATTCTTCTCAGGCGTTTTTGAAGTCTTTCCATTTTGTTCTTCTTGGGTGTTCATGCTAGTTATTGATATACATACTTGACAACCATGCATAGCAAGGAGAAAATGGCTTTGTGGTCTTGTGTGTGTGGCTCATGCTTGAGTTTGTCAAACAATTGCAAAGACATCCTTTCTTTGCTCGAGCATGGCTTCAATTGGCACAGTTTGTAGGGCATGCTCATTCATTTTCAGGAGAGTGTTCGCTCATCAACTTGGTCATAAATAGCGAGCTTGTTGGGCATATGCATGGCCACAAAATTACTTGGAAGGATTTATAAATGGATCACGGTCAAGCACAATGTTTAGAAGCATGTTGCAAATTATCAAGGAGACTTTTTATTACATTTGCTAAAATGGTTGCCCCACAAATGAGAAGACAGAGCACAAACATGCGTAATGCAGTGCCTCTCGAGTGAAGGGTTTCTCTTTCCATACATCGGCTTGCCAATGGAGAAAATTTGGAAATGCTTGCATACTTGCATAGCATGGTTTAGAGCGTAGCCACCTCAGTTGTTCTTGAGTTTTGTTCAGTCGTACAAGAGAGTGGTATTCGAAGCTTTTACATCCGATGGTTTTCGAAAAAATACGACTTGCAAAAGGATTTAAAGCTCTTTGTGGGGTACCTTTTGTGATTAAGGTGGATCTAACATTACTATTAGTGCTTTGAGACATAATCATGTAGAATTAGAAATGGTTTTCACTTTGTGCTTTTGCAGATGACTATGGCTACCAATTGCGTGGTCTGGGAATATGACGTTTTTTGGGTAGGTTTGATGCATGGCTCCAAAAAATTCTCGAGAAGCATGCTAGGAAGGAGGTGCAAAAGTGGAATTTTGGGAAATTACCGCCTCATGGGGAGTTGTGCCTACCCAGCATGCCCACACATGTTGGTCCCCTTTAAAAGGAGCAAGGATAGCCTACTCGAAGATAAGTATAATTGAGGAACTTCATTCAATCAACTGCTCATATGCCTATGGTGAGAGATTTTGGTTTGCTAAAAGCTCATTTTCGAACCTTGCTGAAGTGATGTGACATGAATCTTGAGAATGTGCCCAATGTAGTTGTAGGCTGCTTGGTATTGCACAAAATTTGTCTCTTTGGTGCAAAACGAAAACTTTGATAGTGCTTGTGTTTTCAAGATAGAAGATGAACTCTAGAGGGTAGATGACCTAGAAGAAGGTAAAAGGACTACTTCTGCAAGTCTCATTAAGTTGCAAGCTATTAGACCACTGATAGATAAGGAGTGTATTGCTCATGGTCAAGGTGGCAATGAGGTAGAGGATGATGGGGATTCAGTAGTGGCATCTCAAGATGGGGATATGGACATGGAAAAATCCTGTGAGTAGTCTATGGGTGTGGATCACCAAAAGCGCAAGACCCATGGTGCAAGTAGACGAGATAACCTGGCAAGAAGGAGTACACGCACAAGAATGTGGAAGTCGTGTTTAAAGTTGCTTGGGAAAGTCAAGACGCATTAACAGAGAGCTCATTCGATGATGATGATGAGGACATGTCTGGGGGCTGAATTAAGAAGAGGAGGCACGTTGGACATGCAGAGGCAACAATGCATGTAGTGTGGGTCAAGCAATCCATGTCTAATATCTTTGTGGCTGGTAAATAAGCGACAAGTTCTTCTTTGTGTTTTTCTTGTTTAGTTAGTTGATGTATGAGTGTGTTTTAACTCGTCTTGCATAAACTTAGGTATTTACATTAAAGCAATCTATGTGAACATGAATTATGTCTAGTGTTGGTCTTCATGCAATTCCTACTAGTTGGTCTTTCTGGTCTTTGTAGGCATGCAAAACGCAAATTGTATGCTTCTAGAGTGGACTTGTTTTTAATGTTCCATGAGTGGTGGTATTGTCTAAGCATTTTTTTAGTGTGAGCACGTTCATAGTGAATTTATCTTGACGTTCTAAGAATGGTAGTTGCAGTGGTTTTGTCTAAGCACTAGTTGTGAAGTTGTTAGCACCTGCAAAGTGAACTTCTTTTAGTGTTATGGGAAAAGCTTTGTTTCTTGAGTAACATGCCAATAAACTGCTCGTGTGAATTTAATGGCCTAGATTTGAAATCCAAAATTAGAAGATGCAAAACTCTCTTTAGATAACATGCTTGGTAACTGTAAAATTTTCTCTGAACCTGCATGGATGAGTTGTTTAAGAACCCATTTGGAGAGTTGAAGATTTCACACACAGTATAGTTGCAAGCTTAAAGAAAAAATTGATTGAATTGGTTGCTTCCGATTTTATGCTTGCGAGGTTATACTGATCATTATTGAATTGCTTGCTGCAAATTTTATGCTTGAAACGTGTGATGACACCTGCTTAGCGTGCTATCATTGTGAATAAAATGGGGTCTGCTTTGAGGTCTCTTGGGAATGTTCCTACAAATTTAACCTCTATGTTCTCTTCTTCGGCTTCTTCTTCCTCTCTCTCTCTCTCTCTCTCTCTCTCTCTCTCTCTCTATCCTTAGACATAATTGAATTGCTTGCTTCTGATTTAATGCTTGAAACATGTGATGATACCTGCTTATCGTGCTATTGTTTGTGATGCAATGGTGTGCGATAGGGCTTTGAGGTCTACTGGAAATATTCCTACAAAGCTATACTCTTTTTTCTCTTCTTCTTCTTCTCTCTCTCTCTCTCTCTCTCTCTCATATTGTCCCAAAACATTGGATTTTTGTCATTGTCAACATTGCTTATTTTAAAGACAAAGGTGATGTTATTGTATTTGGAGATATGAATGCTCGCACAAAAACATTGCAACATGATACTCAACAATTTGATATGCCATACATTTCAAAGGAGTTGGAGGAAGTTCACTTGTATGGTTGTACTTCAATGGATGAGAAAGAGCCGGAGCACTATGGAAAGTAACTTTTATACGTGTGCAATAGAGCGAGTATGGTCATTGTTAATGGTGTATCTTTGTGGAGTGGAACCAATGGATTTACATGTAGAAAACATAATGGGGATAGTCTGATTGGTTATATGCTACTCTTTGAAGCCATCATGTATCGCATAAAGAGTTTACGCTTGGCCCCAATGGACCCCAAATCAGACCATGGGACCTTATGTATAGAACTTGCATGTGGAGAAGCAACTAAGTATGATAATCTCAGCCAAATGGAAGAGAAGTTATCACTATGTATGGACTTTAAACGAACACCAATATACACTAAAAAGGTTGAGCAAAAGTTATGGATGACAAAGCTTCAACATGATGCACCATTAGAAACGAAATGGGAAGCTTTCAAGAAAGTTATTTGTTCTTGTGTTGAAGAATGCTTTGCCATAAAGCATGTCAATGATATCAACAAAGATACATCACGCAAAAGGTAGTTTGATAAAAGATGTCAAGATGCTCGAAAGTCCTTGATAAAGCTTGATACAACTATGGACAAAGACAACTATCAAAGTCACAGGAATGTCCTTTGATGTTTGAGGATGCCGAATCCATTGTATGTGTGTGTCGACGACGACAGGCACATGTGTAGCTATGTGTAGATCTCCAATGTTCAACATTTGTGTGAGGAGGTCATGTTCATTGTGTGTTCACTCCAAAGCTTCCCTCTATCTTCAGTACTGCCTATGTTTGAACTTTGCGCCTTTGGCCCGATTTTTAATGCTACAACTAATTACGAGCTACAAATCCCCTTTTGTTTGTTTGCAATGTATGTGTGCACATGCTCTAGTATTGTGAACAAAAAAAATGTTTTTGTTTTATTTCTTAGTTGTCAAAACTCGTTGCATATCAAGGAACTATCTAGCGTAGATGTGAAGGTTCGGATGCAGTGCTGCTCGGTGTGTGACACAATCATTGTTCCACTCTACGCCCGATTGTAAGCTGTGAGGGCTGCTCCATATGCTCGAGCGCTTTCATGCCCGATTTTGAGATGCAATGCCGACGATGAGGTGCAATCAGTGGAGTGATCCATTCCCCTCTGCGATGCTTTGACCAGTGCTATTTGCAGCTTCCACAAAATTGCTTGATTTCACTTCACTTCATTACGTCTTCATCACCTTGCTACCTACTACCCCTTGCTTGATCGATTACAACCCATCCACACACAGAAAATTCAATGCACGCGATTTTATCCTGCTTTACGTGCTGCAAGGTTGCCAAGCTGCCTGACTTTAAAAAACACTGGTTTGTTGCCCCGAAATCAAGATCTGCAGGAGATTGGGAGCTGTGCTCATATTCTCTTCAAGATTCCAAGCTTGCTGCAAGGGGGGGCTAAACACAAGCGGGGTGGGGAGGAGCTGGGCCGTGCTCGCAATCTGGAACTTGCAAGATCTGAAACCAATTGTGGGGCTGAGGAAGCCCGTGCGATGGGGGGCCCGAATTCGCACGACCCAAATTTAAAAAACCGTCCCAAAATTACAAATCGGTTAGCATTTACATATGTGGCATTGAAATGGCACATACTGCAACGAACGCATGCGGACGTGGTAATTAGAGCACATGCTTCGTACGGGGGAGGGTAGTGGGTTCGAGGCTTAAGATGCCGACCCGAATTTTCTTCTCGCCTCGAATTTTCAAATCGGTCCAAACTTACAAAAAACACATCCAACTCCTCGAATGACCCTCACCGTTGATCCCATTTGAAGGTGCCCGTGCCAAATAGTGCGGAGAGCCTTCGGCCCTGCACCCCAACTTCGTAGCGTTTTCCCGAACACTGGCCTGCACCCCAACTTAGTAGCGTTTTAGGTCCGTGTGGTCCCACTTATCCCAAAATGCAGGCTCAAGTTTTACATTAATTTGGAAACTTGTGATTTCCGAGCCTGTTGCACCCCTTCCTGCGCTTCGTCAAGTCGCAGGCTTTCCCCGCCTCTCTTTAAACCCGCGCGCAGATATGGTATGTACACACGCGCGCGCGCGCACATACACACACACACGCACACACACAGGCGCCCGCTGTTTAACAACAGATGGAGTTTTCGATGAAAGGATGAAGATTTTCGTTCAAGGAATATCAGTGGAAGGAAGAGCGACTAGTCACTTGCTCAAGCATTACACCCATGCATCTCATATTCCTGCATTTTGATGGAATTTGACATGTGCAAGCTTCACGAGTAGAAGGCGAAGCAAATAGTGTGACTATAGCAACATGCACAATGTACAGAGAAGGCATTTTTGCATGCTTGATGCAAAGGGTCTTTATTTTATCAAGCTCGGGGGAACACAACATCACCCTGCTACTCACAACTACGACAATTATGAGCGTCGGAAATACAATTGCCTACTGACATTGAAGATCACAGTTTCCATGGCTTTAATCTCTTCTTTTGTTGCTCTATGCTGATTGTTGCCAGCGTAAATTATTGTGGTCAAGACCTCTACATGAGTGCATTCTGCACGATGCTCTTGTTATCGTAAAGGAGTACATGGTTTCTGTCAGCACTTTTCTATTGACTCGGGTATGCTGATTGAATCAGGCAATGCGTGAATGGGTAGATGAGACATGGACTACAACTGCAGCAGCTGCTGCCTGCGCAATGGTATTGATTATGAGTGCCCCCTTCCTTAAGAAATTGGTGGTGAAAATACAAGATTATGCTTGTGGTGGGACCATAGAGAGCGGGCCCTATAGGGGCATGCGTTTGCCCCGTGGCTCCATGGGTTTGCCCATGCTGGGAGAGTCGCTTACACTCAAAACTCAAAGGCACAAGTTCTGGACCTCCAGACAACAAATGTAAGTCCCAAGGTCCTTATCTGCATGGTTTGAGGAAGTTTTTGCCGGTGTGCCCTTTTGGTGAAGAAAATCCATAGCTTATACCAATGTCGCATTTTTGTCTACTTATTACCCAATGTCACCATGGAACTTGTGAAGAGTAGGGCTGCAGGTTTTTGGAAGAAGGGAGTTAGGCATACATTCGACTTTTGCATGTGAAGCATTGAATGACTGAAATTCTCTTTGTTATTTTATGTTGCTAATGTTTCCTGTCATTAAAGAACCTAATATGGGTCCTTTCCATTTATTTTGTTTTAGAATGTCAACGTGACCCTTTATCTAGATTTAGCATGCGCAGAGGTTGTTAGTGATGTAAGGCTCAATTTTTCAGCGAGTTTAGTTACAGCCACAGGGTGCATTCATTCTCGAAAAGGCCACTCGTAAGTTGTGCCTAGGGTCAGGATAATGATAAGAGTGGGCCTCTCAAATCTTATGTCTATGTTGTTTCTCTTAAAAGCGTCTGAAGTCTTTAACATTTTTGTGTACCTGAGTGATTGTCAGGTATGGGGATGTGTTCAAGACCCATCTATTTGGCTATCCTTCCATTGTGGTGGCAGGCCCAGAGTCAGCGAGGTTTGTAATGGTGGACCAGGCATCCTCTTTCAGACAGAGAGGCTTGCCCACGATTGAGAAGCTTCTAGGCCGTAGTTTTTTCGGGTACCAGCATGAAAAGGTTCATGCCAACTTTCGAAAGATCTTACACGGTCCATTGCTACCAGAATCTCTTGAAAGGTCCATTCCTATTGTTGAAGCCATTGCTATTGACATCCTTAAGCATTGGGATGGAAAGACAGTCAATACTTTGGAGGAGGCTAAAAAGGTTACATTCACACACTAAAGTTCCTACCCTTGGTTTATGAGTGAGAATTGAGTGTGCAAGATTTTTTTAACGAGGCTATGCCATGTGTGGAATGGTCTGAGCTCCATAAGTGTGTAAATGGTATAATGTATGGATGCAGTCATGCATTTATGTACATATGTATGGCATCTTTTGAGTTATTAGATGATCTACTCTTGCTTGCCGGCTATTTGTACTGGCATGGCATCTCAGAGTAGCTTTTTTTGTGCTAATTTTTCCTATCTAATACTTCTGTTAGTGCTAGGCTTAATTATGGCCGAGTCTGCTCTGCATCTCTCGAGTTATGACAACTCAGTGCACATATTTGTATTGATTTGTGTGTGTGTGTGAGAGAGAGATCATATATTGCTACCTAGTTCCACACCACCACTGGGCACTGTTGACATTCGTTGGAAGCTGTAAGCCGTAGTATTTAGTTATAATATGCAAGATGGAGCTGATGACTATATTGTCTTGTGGATGACTACCAATAGTCTATGCCTTGCGCTTTCCTTTAAAGGTGAATCTGGCTTATCCTGGATTCATCTAGGTGTATAGCTTTTCAGCACTGCTTCCTTGGACTCGTGTGTTTGGTATCTCAGCAGGAAATAACTTCTAGCTATGATTATCAGTATGTGTTTAAGGTGGCCATGGAGTTTGTGATCGGAGCTGCACCCCAGCACGAGAAGGAAGAGTTAACACGAGCATGCGAACATTTAATTAGGGGAGTTAGCTCCCTGCCCATTAATGTTCCAGGAACTAATTACTACAAAGCCCTTAAGGTAACCTTTTCTTTTTTGGTGTTTTTGGGTAGTGACAGTGATACAACTATAAGGCTTACAGGTATTTTGTACTGTGACCTTTCTATACAAGCAAAGAAGGTTTACGTATGTTTTTAGTCTAGATCTCAAAATTTGTTGTCAAGATTGTAAAGGAACGAAGCAAAAGCTTAACACCATGCAAAGTGCAGGAAAGCCGGAAAAAGGCTTGTGCTCTGCTGGATAAAATTATGAGTTTTAGGAGTTTACAAGATGGGAATATGGGAAGTGTGCTCAACAATAATGGGGGTGGGGACATTCTGGGGCTCATGATGACACTGGAGGATGAGAATGGCTGCAAGCTGAAAGTTGAGGAGATTTACGACAACGTCTTAACCTTCTTGTATGCTGCTTACGACCCCTCCGCTGCTGCTCTTTGCTGGATGATCAAAATACTCACAGAGCATAGTGACCTCCTTGCCGAAGTCAGAGTAAGAATTTTTATATGAAAGCGATCTCCGCCTGCATAGCATAATAACTAGTAAAGCTGGGTATTTTACTTCAAGGAGGAGATGAGAAGTGCACCAGTCAAAGTTTCTTTTATATATGGTGGTTAGAACAAATGCGCTGCTTCATGTCTGATACTTTCATGAGTTTAAGCTGAGAGTTGCATAGCGTTTCCTTAGGCAGAGCATGAGATGATAAGCGGAAAGAAAAGCTATGATGAGAATATCAAGTGGTATGACATAAAAGAGCAAATGCAGCTCACTATCAGGGTAAGATGAGAAAACTATCTTGGATTCGTGAGCTGCTAGCGCATGTACTACAGTTCTCATTCCTTGGAGCCTCCCTTGAGATGTAATGGGAATAGAGTAGTAAAAAATTGTGCAAGCTGTTAGGTAATAAAGGAGACCCTTCGCATAGCCAACGTGGTTGAGTTTTCGTATCGAGAGGCTTTGGAAGAGGTTCCTTACAAAGGTCCGTTCAATATTACATTTTTACTCTAACAGGGTGGCGCAAACATGTAGGGCACTAATTTTAGCGTCTCAATGCTTTACTATGCCAGGCATGGTGTTCCCAAAAGGATGGCGTGTAATCGTAGCACATGCTGCCTACCAGATGAACTCAAAATATTTCCCCCGACCTGAAGAATTTGACTCTTCGAGGTTCAGGGTAAGTTATTTGTGCACTTGCTGCCAATTTTGGGCTCCCAGCCATGTGTTGTGTCTTTCTTTTCTGGTATGTCTAAATGTTTCAAATCTAATTTATATCTCTCGATGCAACTGCAGTAACTAATTGAAAGCTGAAATTTGTGTCTTTTAAGGTACAACCCAAGCTATTTACTTTCACACCTTTTGGAAGCGGACCTCATGCATGCATGGGTAGGGAGCTGCTTCATCTGCAACTGCTGGTGTTTATTCACCACCTTGTTTTGAAGTACAGGTATGCTATGAAACTTTTTAGGTCGTTTAAAAGAAACAGTATAATGCAGAAGCATTGAATCAGCATGAGTAGCCTAATCATGTATAGTGAGCCCTGATTGAGAGAAACATGTGGAGAGATTGAGAGTAGGCAATGTAGGCTATAAGGCCAATAGCATTAGGATAATGCTGGCTATGAAGTGCTTTACCAAAGGCATCTGGTATATTCTGTGACGATGGCATATTCTTTGGTGTCCAGAATATTCGGCTACCTAAGGGTATGCTCACACGTGGCACACGTACACTTTTGCCAACAATGTGCACACATACATACGTATTGAGAAGGCATGTATTAAGTTTATGTCTTGCAAATATTAACTGCGTGGCAAGTGCAAGTTGGTTCTTTCGTTTACAGTTGGGAGCAACATGGAAATGAAGAGGGTTCAGAATTTACTCCAGTTCATGTGCCCAAAGGAGGATTCCCTATTCATGTGAAACGCAGGTAAAATACGAGTTCTTACTGTTATGTTGAATGTCTAGTGCTTATTAAAACCCCATTCAAAAAGTTTAAGTATGTCTTCAAGAGGAATCGTCGAATCCCTTTTAACTGTACATCCAAGGGACTTTGAATTTTGTAGTGTCCCAAAATTGAGTCCAAATGTGCAATGTTCATGACTATTTTAGGCTCATAAACGAGCCGATAGCGTCGCCGACTCGGTCTTATTCTAAATCTGCATGCAGATGCCCGTCGAAATGTACTAACCATAAACGCAAAAAGGGTTTTAGAACATCAAAATCCAATGTACCGATTCAATCCTGAGATCCGGGTCGTTTGTACAGGCTCATAAAATCTCCATACAAAATCTCTTATTCAAACCTTTTCTCTGATACGTAGTAGTAGCATGTCCTTGAGGCACAGAGTCATGTGCACTTTACATGGGTCGAAATTGGAATCTGTCTCATGAATGCACAGGATTAAATGAGAAGATTTACTTTTCACTTTTGCGCTTCTTAAATCCTCAACCATTGGAGAGAGAGGTCTCATGGAGGATTTGGCCAAACGATTGACGAGTACCACCATCATCCCCTCTAGGGCTTGATTGCTTGCCCACAGCCTTTGACTCACTCTATTTAGCTATGATAGAGATGACATCCTCTTGCTGTGCTACCATGCTAACAATGAAGTGAGGAGAATTTCCACCTCTTGTATCTGATGGAGTTGACTTGATTTCTATAATTTTGCCAAAATATGGGAACTCTTCTGGCGTTGCATGTGTGTGTTTTTGTAGAATGTGTTTGGTGTCTCTCTCTATTTGGTGTCACCTATGGAGACCAAGTGATGGAAAGGAAAAACACTAGAGTTCTCTGTTTTAGAGAGAGAAAACCAGCCTTTTGTAGAGGAAAAACTTGTCTAGAAAGAATCATTCTAGCGAGAGAATCAGCTTCAGGGAGAAAATTACTACACTTCTAGTGAATATACTTCTGGAGAGAGAGAATACCGGGGAGAACTGCTGCTTTGACTAGAGTGATCACCTTTATGTAGGTTACCATTGCTGGCCAGTTTGCTTTGACCTGACAATGGGATACCCTAATCCTAAGGTGCGTCACAACATTCAACTTGGCGATTGGCAAAGCAGATAATGAAGTATATCCTTCCTTCATCTTCTTGGTCACTGAGATATTTTAAGATTTTCATCTTCTGAAGTTGTAAGAGTGGATTGGGACCACCAGAGTTACCCATTGAGCCTGTGGATGAGCTTCGGCTAAAGGTTTATGAGCAGTAAGGGAAAATAGTTCCTGAGCAGATTTTAGCTCATGAAGGTTGCAGAGCCTGTGGGTTAAACGCCTAGAAAATCAAGTTATGCAGCCATGGATTGGTGTTGGATAGATGTAAATGGTTCTTTTTTTTTTGGTGGAGGGGAGGGGGGGCCTCGTAACTATCTTGCATGGTGGTTCCTTGAGGGGAGATCCGCAACGGAGATTGGGCATCGCGGATTGCAGGTCATAAGGAGGCCCCCCCCCCCCCCCGTGAAAAAAATAAAATGAAAAAAAGAACACTCACACACACAAGAAACCTAGGCTGAAGCTTATGTTTTTCTGGCCTTTCTTCGATCACTTACTGATGTTTAATGGTCCATTGTATATTTGATCTCTTTATACAGTTGTGACACTCATTGAATACTTGTTTTTTATTTATGCAGAGGAAAAAGGCAAAGTTTCGAAGGTGGATGGAAAGAGGAATCTGGCCACCAAAGTGAAGCATATTGAGCGTGCTTTGCTCAAATAATATAATCAAATCATTAAGGGCAAACTACAAAGCCTTGGCTTTCTCTCTCCATATAAACTGTTGAAGCTCAGAGACATTGTAGAGATCCACATATGACTTCTAGATCGGTCCATTTTTGTTGACACAGTGTCAATACGGTATAGTCTTATTGATCGTAGCTAAGGCTTTAGGTTCTCAAAGCTGACCTTTGATCAGACATGTCTCAGAAGGTCTTCCTAATTGTAGCAAAGGCTTTAGGTCCTTGAAGGTGACCTTTGGGCGGTCTGCGACAATGACACATTAAGAGACTTCACTCTTAAACAGAGCTATATATGCATGAGGTCCATGCGATTCTGTTTAGTATTAACATTACTTATGTACTTATGTAATTAGAGGTGATTCTAGGGGCTGATTTGGGAGGTGCATTGTATCACAAAAGATGCAGATTAATCAGCCATAGTCAAGAAACCAATGGGTTTTCTTAGTCTTTAGAGGGGCTACACTTAGATTGGCTGTAGGTGAAACTTTTTAGGGACTTTATTGGAGATGGATGTCTTCACAAGGCACAAAATATGTGTGCCACTGCATTTTCAGTTATCATTTGTTTATCAGCAAGGTAATGCTCAATGGTAAGGCTTTTACGACGTACTTGAAGTCCTACTTTCCATCAGCTTATCAAATACAAACAAGACATTGAAATATTGTAGATATAAGTCAAATCAAAACATAAAAGCTCTCTCTCTCTCTCTCTCTCTCTCTCTTTTGCTCTTGTTGGATAGATCTTTGATGCTTCTTGGGATTGTTCCTACGGCGTTAAGATTCTGTTCCTTCCTCTCTCTCTCTCTCTCTCTCTCTCTCTCTCTCTGTGTTTCCACATCGAGCCACACTCTTATCTCAGGAATCTTTTCGGACAAGGTTTGTGTTTCTTAGAGTAAATACCTTTTTTGGTTAAAGAAGACTACCTATAGTCTTTTCGAAGCTATAGGAAAAATAGTCTTAAGTACAGATAGTATAAAATCTAGATAGGAAGGCTAAAGGTCCATATCCTTGGTTGGACGAGTATTTGATTGTGGGAAGTTTCGTAGCTGTACTTGGTATGTGTTCGGGTTTTGTTTTTGAAAGGAAAGGTGCTGTGTGGCAGAAATTTGCTTGAACAGTGCGGTTCGTTATTTTGCTTATATCTTATATTGATCAGTGAACCATTGAAGGTCATATTCCATCTATCAGACAAATCTAGAAAAGGTTATTAAACCTTGAAATTGTGCACTATGGAAGAAGCTACTCCGAGGTAGGCTATATATGAAACAATAATCTGATATCTACAAATGTGGTAATAAGTGGTTGAAAGACGATCTTGAAAAGTCAGATGCACAACAAAACCTTGATAATTCTTATAAAAGTTAATTTGCTAGATGCTTCTTGTTGTCTTAAACAAGGCTTATTTAATATGAGACTCAACCAACTTGAATCAAATGATGGCATGAGGGACTTACTTCAACTAATAAGGACATGCCACTTGCATGCACGAAATTCCTCTAAATTACCTGTATGTCGGGGACCATGCTTTGTAAAATATCCATTTCTCCCCCTTATTACCCCTCTTCCTTGCACTCGCATGGTACCATGCGATGACCCTTTGTGAATCCCAAGGGAATGGGGGAGGCAAGGAGGTTTGGGAGGGAGGAATATTTGTGCACAACACTTGTGGAGAGAAGAATGAACCACCATCCCACCCAAAGGCAAAAAAGGACATAAAAAAGAGTCATGCTATCACATTAAGCACAAGAGAGAAAGAGAGAGCCTTTGACGGAATCTTCCCAATATTTGACTTAATTCAGCTTTTTTCGAAAACGATCACCCGTACTAACTGATTATGGGTGGTGCCGAACAGGGTGAGGTATTAGTCACTTAGGGGGGATGTACTAAGAAAAAATGTATAGAAAAAGTTTGCTCTCTGCCAATGAGGAGAGGGCTTTTGTTATAGAATCTTCATTTTAGAGATTAGTTTTGAATTTCTAAACTGATATTAATTATTAGGAGAAAAGGAGGTAAATTTGAAATACGTGATTTTTTTACCTCAAGAAATTCTCTTTCATTGCTCAAAAGAGATTTTGAATCTTTCCACTTCTCAATCACCAACATAATCATGTAGTACAGAAGGAGAAACAAAATTTCATAAAAAATCAATAAAGAATTTCAAGCTTTCTAGAGGTAGGAAGATAGTCAAAGAATGTAGAAAACCATGCCAAATATCCACGGGGAAAAGCTTATGGGGACGTTACCCATGCAAGTACTATTGTCGCAAAAATGACAAAGATTTCCCAAACTGGGGTAGCCATCTAAACTCCAAAATGGGGATCTCTAATCTCTAAAATTTGAGTCCTCTTACATGTTGGTAGCATTTAACCCAACATACCCCCTTGGTGCCTACTTATCTAAGATTATTAGAAAGGAAACAATGCATGAGGCCACTTCACTAGGCAACAAGTCTTAGAACTCACAAATGCCTCCTTTAAAGAGCAAGGCACAATGTTTGGTTCTAATACTATGTAGGAAAAACAATTGCAAGGTTGCACACAAAGTAGAGTGAGACCGGGAAAAAGTGCCCTCGTGGTCCTACGTGTGATCTCACACATCATTACCATAACATGGTAACAAATCCCCATCTAGGAGTGATGTAATGAGTATGAGTTGGCACTCATATATAGGGAAGTGTCATATAGGGAAGTGTCAGGCCTATGTGATCAGTCCACAAAGGTGAGTATGCCCAAAGCTTTGTGAAAAGCTTCAAACTTCTCACGAGGCAAAGCCTTGTTGGTGGGTTATAGGCCAGTGGCTCGTGGCCGAGTTGTGATTGGATGCCCGCCCATTATTCTTTGGTTATAATGTCTAATAAGGAGTTGAGAGGGCCTCTCTCAATAGCTCCACTAGACACTTCTGTATGCTCAATATCCCCTTTCCCCTTCTCTCCTTTCCCTCTCTTGGACCGGCACAGCAGCTCCTACAAGTGGTATCAGAGCCGGGCTACATTCCGCATGTGCAACGACCCCGAGCAGCAAGCAAGGTAGCAATGGCAAGCTTTTGTGAGCCTGGGATTTCTTGCAATAGCAAGTCGAGCTGCAGGCCAAGTTAATCGAGCTTGAGGCTTGCAAGGAGAATCGAGCAGGAAATCGAAGCCCAGCAATGCAAGCAAAAGAAGGCCGTAACAAGGAATCGACACTGAATTGAATACTTGAAGCAATCAAGCATTTGGGAGCTTGGGGAACCTGGCACAAAAACACACACACACACACACTCCCATCTCAAATCTGAAGCAGCTCTCACGACATCAAAACGAGCAGCTAGAACCGAGAGAGAGAGAGAGAGAGAGAGAGAGAGAGAGAGAGAGAGAGAGCACGGTCTGACTTGTCAGACAGAGCCTGCAGAGAATTGACTTCGACTATCTTGCAGAGGAATGAATCGATTTTTTAAAAAAATCGTAACTACACACTTTGTGTGCAAGGGTTCAATCCCACCAAAGCTTCGAAAATTCACCTTCGACTCTCCGATTCCCTGCTCTCATACACACCCAGGCATTTGTGAGAGAGGAAAAGCCCACCTTGAGAGTGAGAGAGCTGTGAGAGAGAGAGAGAGAGAGAGAGAGAGAGAGAAGTCATGAAAAATCGATCGAGTCAGAGATAGAGAGCCGATTTGTGAGTGAGAGAGAGAGAGAGAGAAAGAGAGAGAGGGAGAGAGAGTAGGCATTTGCGACTTCGATACCTCGTCTTGGCATTGGAGACTCCCGTTTGGTGACGGGAGACGGCCTCGACATCGGTGATTAGCTGTTCTGACATCGATTTCAGCATTGTTTCTTGCGACTCGGTGACCTCGACACCTTTGACCCAGTCGACGAGCTAGCTCACGATGGTTAGCAGCTCTGCCTGGGGGCAGAGGCACGACACAGGCATCGGATTTGACTCTGGTTTCTTCCACCACATCTCCTGAGCACTCGTACTTCCGTCCGGCGGCAAAAGGCGACATCGACTTTGTTGACGATCTACCGAGGATGATTTTTTCTTGATGTGCATGGGCGAGATACTATTGACATAGAGGAGTGACGCCTCACACCTGCAGCGAGCACTCTCGGCGGCTACCTGACTAGCGTATTTTCGTTCGACGATGAAAATCGGCATCGACATTCCCATATCGTCACTGACATGTAGGTTATAGGGGGCTTTTGAGCCCAATTACGCACAGTCTCTCCAGGTTTCCAAACATTTACATACACATTGCTTTTCAAGCAATTTTGGCAATCATTTTGATAGCAGTTTCTCTCCGGACAGATGTGTTGATAGATGCATGTTTGTTTTAGTACACCATAGTGCTATTGAGCTCTTTCGAGAGCAGATATTCCTACATGCAGCAGTTCTTGGTGCCTGTTTGAGCGCAGTCACTCATGTATGTTGAGTTGTGGACAATGTCCATTGTACCGCGGAGCCATTTTTTGACTATTTTGATAATTTTTCTGGCCGTTTCTAAGAGAGACTGTGACTAGTCCTTTCGTGTCTGCTTTCGACTTTGGAGGTTCGTTGCATGAGGTTTTCTTTGAGCTGGGATATTCTTGAATTTTGAGATACCTTCGTTGATATAGGTAGTTGGAGTTCCCCTCTTACGGAACCCTCGCCATAGGATATGTATCTGGACGGTTTCTTATGCTTTTGACACTGAGTTGGTGGTCACACGACAGTGACAATGTCAATTTTTTGATACCCAGTTAGTGTAGTTGGCACATTCTATGCATTTTTTGAGTTGAGTTTTGACTCCTCATACAAAGGAGACTCTGTCGGATATTTCCTACGAGTTGTCATTGTTGGCACTTTTGAGCCTATTTCGGTTGAGGTTTTGCTCTCAATACAAAGGTTAATCAGCCCAAATTTTGTAGCTTCTCGCTATAGTTTTGCACCTCTCAAACCCTCTTTTCAGACGATGGGTTCTTCTTCAAAAGAGGAGGAATATTTCATTCGCAAGTTTGACGGTAGCAACTTCACCATGTGCATGAAGGATGTTTTGACTAACAAAGATTTATCAGAACCGCTGAAAGAGCGTGCAGAGGGTGATGGCTATATGTAGGCTCAGTGGGAGCTTTTGGATGCGAAAGTCATGGCTACGATAGGTCTACATCTACTTGAGTCAGTGTTCTTCACTATCATAGGGAAGACAATAGCCAAGGCTCTATGGCATAGCTTATGCTTAGCATGGGAGAGCAAAAGTGCATCCAACAAAGTTTTTCTGATGAAAAAGCTTATGAAGCTCAAGTAGCACACTTTCTGGACACTTAAATGAGTTCAACTCCTTGTTCAGTCAGTTGACATCTCAGGGCTTTATTGAGTTTGATGACGAACTCAAGTCTATTTTTCTGTTATGCTCTCTACCCAGTTCATGGGACATATTTTGCACAACCATTTCAATTCAGCTCCGAATGGAAAGTTAGTGTTTAATGATGTCACAAATGCGTTACTCAATGAGGAGATTTGTCATAAAATCTGATATCTAACCAACCCAAATGATTTTCTCATATTAAATTGATCTTTTAATGTGGGAGAATAAACGGGAACAAGGGTTGAGATATAGACATGTGCTTATAGATCTATCTCAACACGCGGCTAATGGTAAAGAGGCCCAAATGAGAGATGGTCTATCAAAGATCAAAGCTAACCAATGGAGCATAAGACCTGAGGGTTAGCTTCATTGAAGACCTCCAATAGTTAGTGTAAAAGTCCTTTGACCTTAGGTAAGCTAGGACTGATCTTGAGGTGGGAACCCGGCCCAAGCTTAAGGTGCCTGAGGTGGTTGTCGTGCTTGATGACTAAGGTGCTTGAGGTGCTTGATGATTGAGATGCTTGAGGTGCTTGATGACTGGGATGCTTGAGGTGCTTGTCATGCTTGAGATGCTAGGGTTGTACTTGAGGTGGAAACCCAACCCAAGCTTGAGGGGCTTAAGGGCCAAGCTTGTGGTGGGAACCAAGCCCAAGGTAGAGTGGCTTAAAGTCAATGCCAATCCCTACATGAGGGGGGATGAGAGAGAGCACACCACACACTCACACAAGGCATGCCTAGTACAAAGAAAGCAAAAGGGCACTTGTCAAGTTCCTCCTCATGTTGCTCTCATGGTGTGCCTGAAGCCTATTGGTTGGCCACCCAAGGGTCCAATAATAATTTAGGAGATTTAATTAATTGTCTTTGCATTTATCAAGTCTTCTCTCTCAAAGGGGAAAGGAGGACACTTTTCCCAAGGCTACCCTTGTTGCTTGGTATGAGTCTTGCTTATGATTGTCTAGGCCTGGTGGGGTCCAATGAGCTTCAAGCATGAGCTACAAGGGGGGGTCGACCAAAGCTAGTAGGGGGCTTTCTTAGGGGGTATACTCTCCCACACTCACTCACACACACTCTCATTGTGCAAAGTGCAAGAGCTTCCTCTCCTTCTCCAAGCAAGTAGAGAGGTTGCGAGACTACACCAACACTCTTGGCTATGGAGTGCAAATCCAAGCAAGAGCCATGCTTCAATGCTTAAGCTTGCCATCTTCTCCATCTTCATTACTATGCTATTATATATGTGAACAAGAAGAGTGATAATAAGCGAGAAACTAATTCTTTTTTTTATGAAATGTTTCTTCTTCCTCTCCCCTACCCTCATTCCCTGCTAGCTCTCTCCACCTTCACAGGTCTTTGAGGTATTGGGATTGAGGCTTGGGATAGTTAATGCTTTCCTCAAAAGTTTATGTTGTGCTTGTGATGCATGAAGCTTTCCATCTTCATTGCATCACCTAGGTCACAAGGAACACAAAGATTGTATTGTAACAAGTCTCTCTTGATGGGAGAAATCATAATACAAATGTCTATGCGGTGTTCGTGAAGAAAGTGCGAAGGGGACATAGGGAGAGAGAGAGCACGACACAGGATGTGGGGTGGAGCTCCCAAATCTCGCTGTGTGAGCTGGGCGGACACTGGACGGCAAACATGGGAAAAGCACGGTGAGGCACACCACCTTTACCTAACATTCTCCTACTAAAGGCTGTGTGCCGATAAGTGGATAGAAGACTAACCTACAACTAGTATATACAAGAGGTGAGAGAAGAGGGCTCTCAACCTATGCCCACTGGCTCACTCTGTAACCGCTCTAGTGTAGATGCAACATGCATACCACTAGGGCTAGAGCCACGATGACACTCCTCATGCAGGTATTGAGTGATGACCTGCATGGCTCCATAATGCACATTGCCAGTGTCAGTCATCACACGACCGACAACTCCCACTACAAATGGACCAACCGCATAAGCAAGATTAGGTCTCGAGACCAAAAGGTCAGACATGAGAGATCCGAAAGCCGACAAAACATCACTACAAGAGGCTCTTCACATTAGCGACGCTCACACAGCGACGCTCAAAAAAAATAATTCCCGGCGTCGCTATGAGCGTCGCTATAAGCGTCGCTATGAGCGTCGCAAATTTACAAAGAAATTTGCGACGCTCATAGCGACGCTCATAGCGACGCTCATAGCGACGCCAGCTGGGGTAAAAAAAATAACCGAGCGCGCCCAAAAACTCAGATCTCAGATCTGAGTTTTTCGGCGCCCTCAAGCAAAGAACAGGTAACGCTCTCCCTCACTCTCTCTCTCTCTCTCTCTCTCTCTTTTTCTTTTACACACACACACACACACACACACACACACACACACACACACACACACACACACGAGGAGAGGAAGGAGAGCCAGGTATGCTCCTTCCCTCTCCTCATTCTCATGTTCCCTTCCCCTCTTTCTCTCTCCATCGCGCTCTCTCTCACACACACACACATACACACACACATATAGTGTTTTTGAGAGAGAGAGAGAGAGAGAGAGAGAGAGAGTGCAAAAACGCACACACATACATAAACAAAGAATGCACACACACATTGAGAGAGAAAAAGAGAGAGAGAGAGCATGCATAAACAAAAAACGCACGCATTGAGAGAGGAAAAGAGAGAGAGAACATGCATAAACAAAAAACGCACACATTGAGAGAGGAAAAGAGAGAGAAAACATGCATACGAAGAATGCACACACACATTGAGAGAGAAAACAAAGAATGCACACACACATTGAGAGAGAAAAAGAGAGAGAGAGCATGCATAAACAAAAAACGCACGCATTGAGAGAGGAAAAGAGAGAGAGAACATGCATAAACAAAAAACGCACACATTGAGAGAGGAAAAGAGAAAGAAAACATGCATACGATCCAAAAAAACGCACACACATTGAGAGAGAAAGAAAGAGAAACTAAGGGAGCGTCGTAAGAAACTAATTAAAATTAAAAGACCTAAAGATCTAGCCGACGAGGAGTTGAACTGAAGACCTATTATTCAAGAGAGAAATGGCATAATCAATCTATCACACTTGGCATGGGTGATAGAAAGGTTATGCCATTTATCTCTTTTTATTGGCACACACATCCACACACGCGCACACACACAGGAAGAAGAGAGTTATAACGTCGTAGGAAACTATTTTAAAAGACGTTAAAGATTAGGTTATATGTAGACTTACATTAAATTAGATTTAGGTTTATTTTTAACTAGATTTACATTTATTTAAGCTAGATTTAGATTTATGTTATATTAGATTAGATGCGGGTCTCCATAGACTGCGATGCCTGCATGAAGCGGGTGAAGAAAGCCCTCAATGGAATATAGGGTATTGCTGCCTTCACTCATAGTGGGCTCCGTCGATCCAAAAGTACTGGTGAAATGTCTTCAGAAGATAGGGAAGAAGGTGGATCTTCAGGGCGGCAAGAGTCACTACATCCCCGACACAATGACCATCTAGACAACCTCTAGTCATTAGACTTACGTTAAATTAGATTTAGCTTTATTTTTAGTTAGATTTACGTTTATTTAGATTTACGCTTATTTACGTTAGATCGAGTCCACGCAAGAATTACTTACGGTTTAGGGTTTAGAGTTAGACGAACAGTGAAAAGATCTACTGTGAAAAGATGTTAAGATGAAGTGAAGTGCTACAGCTAGAGAAGAGGCAAAGGGATTTTGTCCACTACATGCAGTATCATGTAGACGTGGGTGTCTAGATTTCTTGTACCCACAAATATAGGTATTGACCAATAAAGACGAGATTATAACCCGGTGGTTCTGATCTCCGTGCACCTCTAGACCGAGGTGTGCGGGGATTGGACATGACTAGAGAATGTGAGGTAAAGAGAGAGAGAGAGAGAGAGAGAGAGAGAGAGAGAGAGAGAGAGATAAGATGAAGAATGCCAATAGAATATTAAATTTGTTGTCTAGGTTATAAGTTTTTTATCCTCATTATGAGTAGCGACGAGGATGTGGGACCGTCCAACCGAAACACCTATCTCTCAACGAGGGTCTTATGTCCTTGTAATCAATGCAAGCATGCTGTGCGACGGACAAGACGTGTTTCTTTGCAGCACGTTCGTGAATTTGGCGAGTTCGATCCATCTATTATAGATCGAGTTGTTGCCAATTATAACTCGTCGGACTCTGACGCTGGCCAACAAGCAGCAATCTTGCAACCCAATAGACGTATTCGCAGGCGCTTTGGTCAAGCAGCATATGTGAGGCCACAAGATGTAGCCTCTGACAGCTCGGGGGATGATCATGCAGAGCACATTCCCAACGAGGCAATGTTTGAGCCCGAGATTGATGAAATGATCGAGACGATCATGGATTCAGAAAGGCTTATCTATGATGATATGAAAAGTGAAGCCGATACATCATTGTATAATGGAGCACGTATGTCTAGATTGAAAGCACTCCTGGTTCTTCTCAACATGCAGGCAAAGTTTGGATGGAGTGACACTAGCGTCACAGCGCTTTTCAGGTGATCTATTACAATTAGTTTACTTTAATAGAGCTCATGGTGTATAATGATCTGATAGATTTCTACACGACTGTATCATATTTTTATGTTGTGTAGATTGCTGAAAGAGCACATTCTACCAGCTGACAATGTGATGCCAGATTCCCGAGATGAAGCAAGAAAGATTTTGCGAAACTTGGGGATGGATTACAATTCTATCCACGCTTGTCCTAATGACTGCATTCTTTTCAGAGGGGAATACACAGACATGGAGAAGTGTCCGAAATGTGATTCCGAAAGATATCGAGTAGATCTCCACGGGACAAAACTTCCACAAAAGGTTTTGCGACATTTTCCTTTGCTTCCTCGCATCAAGCATTTCTTCGAATGTAAGTCCATGGCCGCCCTAGCATCATGGCATGAGGAGAATAAATCTTCGGATGGTGTGCTACGAATTCCTGCAGATTGCGCAGCCTGGAAACATATAGATGGAACATGGTCGGATTTTGCCAGGGAAGCTCGAAATTTGCGCTTAGGCCTGGCTATGGATGGCGTAAATCCATTTGGTCAAAGATCAACATCTTACAGTGTATGGCCCGTTGTCATCGTCAACTACAACATTCCCCCGTGGTTGACTACGAAGAAGGGGCACCTATGGCTAAGCTTGATTGTGCCAGGGCGATATAAAGTGGGGAATATGGATGTGTATCTTCGTCCACTATTGGAAGAGCTACAACAATTGTGGATTGGCATAGAGGTGGTGGATATGAGCCGACACACAGGACGACGGAATGCTTTGATCAGAGGTATTCTAATGTGGACCATGCATGACTATCCCGGGCTAACAGAATGCTCAGGTGATCTATTGACACTCCTCTCTCAGACACTGTAAATCTTGTTTTTCCCCATAGTTGATCTATTATCATGTGTATACATGCAGGGCTTCAAACAAGCGGATACAGAGCATGTGTCACATGTGGACCTAGACTGAATGCACGTAGGGCACCCTCACTGAAGAAGCAAATCTACGAAGGTCATCAAGCGTATCTTCCGGAGAATCATGTGTTACGCGACGGCTTTTTGGGAAGAGAGCCACCAAGGATGTCTGCACAAGCATGGTTAGAGCAGAAGGAGATGTGCGATGACGGATTGCCTCCAGGGATGAAGAGACTATCTCTATGGTACGAGTTACCATACTGGCCTCGACTCGTGATCAATCACTTGCTCGATCCAATGCACATATTCAAGAATGTGGGTAATCTACTATGGGACCATTTGACCGGCAAGAAAGATACTTTGGGAGCCAGAGTTGACCTTAGAAATGTGGATCGTATGGAGCAATATTGGCCGCAAACAGCGTCTGATGGATCGATAAAACTTCCTAAAGCACCATGGATTTTCACAGGAGCCCAAGAACGCAAAGTAAAAGAGGCCATTCGATCTTTGCGGACCCCCACTGGCGTAATGCACTCGCTCCGAACGTGTTTTACTAAAGAAGGAAAGCTTACCGGTTTGAAGTCACACGATTGGCATAAAATGTGTCAGGTACGTTCATAGTGGACTTTAATATCATTGCATAAAATGTGGACTTTAATATCATTGCTGCACATACTTTACAGTTTATTTTACCGGTTGCCATTGAGGGATGTTTGTCTCTCGACATCCGTAACACAATCTACAAACTTGCAAAGCTGGTGCAATGGATCTCACAAAAGGAGATCGACGTAGACTCCATACCATTCGCCAAACTAAATGCTGCGGAGCTTGTGTGCATGTTTGAGAAACATTTTCCTACTACAATGCTAACCATTCAGGTGCATCTTCTTATTCACATAGTTGATGAGGTGGAAATAGCTGGCACAGTTCATTCCAGATGGATGTTCTTCTTAGAGCGTTTCATGAAAACGCTTAAGGGATATGTGCGTCAAAAGGCACGTCCGGAGGGTAGCATGGCAGAAGGTTGGTTGGTATCAGAGTCCCTAGTGTACATTGGAGAGTGGTTAGACGGATTTGATAAATCCCGGGATACGCTATGGCGAACCATAGATGATGAGCGCATATCTGGGATTGTCATGTGCAATCTCGGTGTTGAGAAGAAGATGACGGAAGATCTAGAGGCTAAAATCAACCGATTTTGCATGCTTCACAATCCAGTGATGCAAAAGTGGATTTCACAATATGAGGATGCAAAGCAAGAGCGACAAAGGGCACGAATCGAGTGGAGACGGGGAAGACGACCACCGATGCACTATCCAGCGGTTCTGGAGAGCCTACCAACCTTCATGAGCTTAAGATGGTTGCACAACCAATTGAAAAGCGCACAACAATGCGGTGACGAAGTGACTGAAGAAGAGTGGGAGTACTCTCGGGGTTGCGCGACCAAGGTAAGTTTGCAATGTACGACTAGCAAGTGACTTTATTTATAAACGTTTGAACGGCCACTCATAATCTTTGTTCGTTGTAGTATAAGTCATACACAGCAGCATGGTGTAAAGGTCGACATTTTAGGGTGGAACGAATCGACAAAAAGCGTTTTACTCAAGATTGTGGAATCATGGCAAAATTTGAACAGTCTAGTCGACGACGTTCCTCTGATGCAGATCCCGTGGTGGCGGAACTCACTTACTTCGGCACGCTGCAAGAGATTTTGAGGATCGATTACAGAGGATTTTTTGTCGACTTGTTCGACGTGCAATGGTTCAAGATAATCATGGAGGGTCGAAACGCTACTGTGCGTAGAGGAGAGTCTGGTTTTCTTGAGGTGGATTCTACTAAGAAATGGACTGACCTAAGAGACACTTTCGTACTACCCGAGCATTGTGAACAAGTAAGTATATAAATAGTTAACATCCCCCTTTTACAAGTTATGTGCTTGAAAGCTCTCATGTAAGTTATGTGGCTCTGGCAGGTAGTATTTCATCCTACAAAGTCTACATCAAACTGGTGGTACGTCATAGAGGTAGCCCCTCGTAGTGCAAGGACGTATGAAGGCTACCATGTGCCAATCACAACGACATCAATGGAGGAGATCAGAGAAGATGCTCAATCAGAAGCCGCTGCGGTGGTGCCAGACGAGCATCAAGATGCTACTGCTCTATATGGGGTGCATGCAGAGGAGCTACAAAATGAAACAGAGGATATGTGTTTAAACGGAGAGCTCTATATAGATATAGGAAGTTATGCTGAGTTATGCGAGGATGAGAGAGAGATCTCTTAAAGCCACAAATATTGTATTTGAACAATTTTGCTCCGTGCTGTAAAAGCTCTAGCTCTTTTGATTGAAAATTCTGAGTTTTCGACTTGCCTCTTCTACCACTCGATTCATTGCGTCATTGTATTTATATGCGTCATTACGTCATTGTATTTAATGGTATTTGCGTCATTGTCTACTCTATTCATTCAATATTAAGTTTAAATATTCGTGTGTTTAATGCAGGTATGGATGATGAGGAGTTTCTTTCTTCTTTGTCACCGCAGCAGAGACAGTGGTACGTGGAGCGTCATCGCTCTGGCGCATCATCGCGCGTTCCTACACCATCCGCATCTCCCTCTCTTTCGGAGCATTCGGCGCGCTCCGAAGCTTCGGCGTCGACGAGACGAGCGTCACACTCTTCTAGACACCGGCGCTCTAGTGGTGGCGGTGGCGGTTGTTGTGGGGATTCCGCCACCGATGCCTCCACACCGCCTCGTGTTCGACGAGGCTCTTTACCCTCCCCTTCTTTGCCCGCCCCCACACCAGCCACAGCATCGCCGTCTACGCCAGGTTTTGCACGGCTGACTGTTCCTAGAAGCTACACACCTCTACCTACTCCGCCAGGAGCCACCCCACTCGACACTCCTCGCTTCGGGGCCCAGACGCCGGTGGAGACACCTGACGTCCGTACCCCCATCGACACGCCGCTAGAGACCCCTGCCGGGACACCCAGGTTCACGCGTCACCGGCCAGAGGGCTTGCCTTACTCCGTCGACATCAGCGGCGGCATCATCATGGATGATGACGGCAAGAAGGTGATCTCGCGCATGCGTGGTCTTTGCTCTCAGCTGTTTAGACACTATATACTAAACAAATGGAGTGAAGTACCAAGTGATTTAAAAAACAGAGTCATCAGCATACTTCATGATGAGTTTCCCGTTCCAACACGGGATCAGCGCTTCAATGAAGACCTGATGAAGATTCGAATGCGCGAATACTGCAAACACAAGCGTTCCGAAGTGCAAAAAGCAATCAAGAATGGGTGGAATAGGCCAGATTGGCTGGCCAAAGAAGATTGGAAGAATGCGAAGAAAGCAGCGCGCGAGAATCCCGACAAGTGGAAGCAACAAAAAGATGCAGCCAGAGCGCGAGTAGAGGCAGGGAGCTCGCACCACTTGGGGAGCGGTGGATGGGCATCATTTGAGGCCGATTTTGTAAGTCTTTTCACATTGCTCTTTATGCATGTTCGATAGTTTAGGGTTTATGAGTTTTTTAGTTCTAACATAATGAAATCTTTGTATGTTTTGACAGTGGTCGATGACAGGACGTGATCCCACACCGTACGAGCGCGAGTACGCAGGCAGGAAGGGCTTAAACGCCCTGATGGACATTCTCAGTTCTCGCAGCGGCATGGTTAGTATTACGGTTTACTCTTTTTTATTTTTTGTATTGTTTTATAAATGTCGTTATATGTTTATACTTACTGAAAACTGTCTTATTGTCTTTTTTTGCAGAATCCGACAGATACGCCGCTTGGACGCGATGAGACGTCTGATTAGACGACGTCAGTTTAGCCGTAGCTAGATAGCATTAGTTTAGGGTTTCTCATAGCTTATGTATCATGAGACGGATTTTATACGTCTTTTTGAACCATGTATATTATTACATTTGTCACCGCAATTCCTTTTGCCAATCAATTCTTTATGCCTATGATGTTGTACAATTGTCATTATTACATTTGCCAATCAATTCAGTTTGTCTATGATGTGTACAATTGTCAATTTTGCAAACAATGCGTCTTGTGGGTGACTATTTTGGGTCTATTATTTACCTTTGCACTTTTTTTAAAAAGTGAATCAAGTACAATATGGTTGATGGGTGGCAGGGCATTCAATGCCCTGCCACCAAAAAAATATTCTCTCAGGCGTCGCTATAAGCGTCGCTATTTATGGCTCTGTAGCGTCGCTATATGCGTCGCTATACTCTTCTGTGAGAGCGTCGCTATAAGCGTCGCTACAAGCGTCGCTATAAGCGTCGCTATATAGCGACGCCTATAGCGACGCTTATAGCGACGCAAATAGCGACGCATATAGCGACGCTCTCGTAGCGACGCTTTTAGCGACGCTTATAGCGACGCCGGGGGTTATAAAAACCCAGTGTATTTCCGTCGCTAAGAGCGTCACAAGAGCACATAACCTCTTGTAGTGCATGCACTATGTGTGCCAACCTATCCCTGTCAGCAACTCAGTGCCATATGCATCCTCATCAGGAACCACCTGACTGTATCACCATGTCAGCATTATCTAGCAAAGGCATATCTATTGAGAATGACTGCAAAACCAAAAAACAACACCACTGCAATCACACATAGCTGTTTGAAGGACACTGTCGTCCTCAAACGTATTAGATGCATCATAGAACAATGCATTAGTCTCTGGCTCAACGAATGTCATCTCAACTGATGACTGACCAAGCTGTGCATCCCCAGAGATACCATTGTCTATGTGAACGTCACCATAAGACAAATGCACAACCTGCTCTCCATGCAGCACATCTACAAAATAGACACACCTCGTCTCTCGCTCCAAACATGGTTGCAAATACACAGAGACTACACCGCCTTGTGTGTCAAAAATATGCAAAGGGTATACCAAACCACTCCTAGCACCTCTGGCTATCACCAGTGATCCCCTATGCATCTGAATTGACCGCTCTCCAAGTAGTACACGATGTCCACTACTCTGCAAACTAACGCATTGAAATGAGACTCTGGCTGAGTCTTGGTACATAATGTATATCTAGTAGCATAAGCCAGGCACCGTTAGGCAAGGACATGCATATATCTCCAGCACCCTCTATGTCATATGTTGAACCATCAGCAAACTGCACACAACCAAGTCTCCCAATAGAGAAAGAGCAAAATCAATCACGACATGGCGTCACGTGGAAAACTGCATGCTGGTCTAGTAGAAAACGCGTAGACAATGTACTATCCCAAGACACAAAGTAGTCTAAAGGCAAGATAGACTCAAAAGTGACATGTCCGTCGTCACATGCATACTCTCTAGCATTTGTCCTCGTCGTAGCACCATGCATCTGCCTCTTCCACTGCCTCATACGCCTGAAGCAATGATGCCTAATATGCCCATCGTGGCCGCAGTGCCAACATGTAAGTCGTGATCGTGATCGGGATTGTGATCGAGAACCGCCTCTAACGTGAAGCGTCTCCATATCCATGCCAAAACTATGGCAAACAATGCTCGAGATCATAGGACTCTCACACCCGAGAACAAACCATTGTCTCAAGCAAAGAAGGTGAGCAAACGGTCAAGCTCACTAGCCTCTGCAATAGGCATACATATCTGGCAAAATTTTGTCTCCTCTCTAAAAACTGGAGCAAAAACTCAACAGTAAATCGGAATGGAGACAACTACAAATGTCCAAATGGCCAATCTGGGAATGTACTCATCCGGAATCACCTCATACAGTCATACACAGAGCCAAACCGCTCTAGCCGGAGTATCACTCAACGACGCCACAAATGGCATACATATGTGAGTGAAAAACTGCTGCCAAAACGTGTCAATGAATTAACAAAGTGCTAGAAAACCGTAGCATACACAACTCCTCACTCCTACGAGAGTGGATACAAGAACACCAAACCATTTCCAAACTGACAAAACCTGTCAAAAGTGAGAGCTAAGATCGATCACAAACTATGGCGAGTAAACTCCAGCCACTATCTCATAAAAGCATACACAAAGCAAAAGCTCAAGACACCTGCTGTGTCAAAACCAGTATGCAAGCCAAAACACTGTAGAAGATGTTTTCAACTACAAATGGCAACACTTGTGGGAGTAATAGACTCAACCTGTAGCTGGGAGTCAAAACTGGAAGCTCCAAATGGCCAAGCACTCACAGCTCAAGACCAAAAATGCAAAGCGAAACACGCTCATGATGCAAATGTTGGGAAAATTTCACTTGAGTTTCGTCACCAAAACGGCTACACAAAACCAGTAACCAAAGTGACTGCACGTTCAAAACTAGTAACCAAAGTGACTGCACGTTCAAAACCATGAGCAATCAAAGCGCATCAAACTACACTCCAAATGCATGCACCAATCTCCACACTTTGCATACATCATTGCAAGCACCTGCAAATTTAGTACACAAATACCTGCTCTACCAGTTGACTGCTAAAAAACATTGCCAAGCTCAAAATGCAATCATATGAGTCTCTCCTCGCATCAAACCACATAGATCGTACATCGTATCCTCCCACCTATGAGGAAACTAACAACAATACCACTCTCACATCCGAGAGCAAACCATGTGTGTAATCCTCGAGAAACATTAAAAAAACTGCTGCAACAAAAAAATCAGTGCTCAGAATTTCAAAATTCTGATGTGACCAGCGCATTTGGAACGTGCCAAAATCCCAAGGTAGACTCCTGGATCACATGTATCCGAGTCCGCGTGTGAAAGATATGCTAAAAACCTCCGTTTCGGCCCAAAAATGTAGCATAAACTGCCAAAAGAGGACTGAAAAATGCATCTCTTGAACCGTAGCTCGAATGAAATTTTTGATGGCTCAAATGGCTTTAGAAGTGGGGTAAAACCCTAGGACGCTTGGTGGAAACGCTCTCGAAAAGCTGAATTTGCCGATGCCGAAGTCGAAACACTATTTGCACTCTTGAAAATGCGCGCGCGAAAGCGATTTCGGGAATGAAACCAGCTCTGATACCAGTTGGGAGTGCGCAAATGCGGTGCCGTGCAGAGAGTGCAAAGGGGAGAGAGAGCACGACACAGGATGTGGGGTGGAGCTCCCAAATCTCACTGTGTGAGCACTATGTGAGAATCTGAGTGAGAGCTCCTTAGTTTTTGTATGTATAAAGAATAAGGAGATAAATGTGGGCGGCTGGTGGACACTGGCCGACAAACACGGGCAAAGCACGGTGAGGCACACTGCCTTACCTAACAATGTTCTCTAAATTATCTCTCTTGCAAAAGTATTATTCATGCCAAGTTAACTAAATGCTATGTTTATGTTGCTAACTTCAATCATGTTCACCCGCTATGCTCACAAAGTAATTTCTCAAAAGTACTCTCTCTAATTTCCGCTACTCTCAAGTTAATAGGCCAATTTCATTATATTGGTATTAGAGCATTTGGTTTCTCTTTTCTTGCTTAAGAAGAGCTAGAGGTCCTTAAGTAGCCTATAAATGGTTGATTTTGTTAATTACATTAAGGTAAGTGGAACTGGGATCTATTATCGGTTTTGTTGAGCCCACTACGTGGGATATGGTGCACACCTCGGGAGCTTTAAACTTAATAATGGAGTCTTTTTAGACTTGCCTACGGTTTTACCATTATTGAGCCATGAGAAGTCCAAAAGGAGCTAGCCCTCAACAACTTTGCTATGTTAGACCTACCTCCACTACTCTCTATAATTAACCACTTTGAGCCGTGGGTGTAGATACTTAAGAGCCAATTTTCAAAGGCTAAGAGGAGTGGCAACTAAGGTTTTGAATTGCCAAAGCATACACTAAGTACGTACACAAATTTTGTTAGAATGAACACTGATAGCTTTGATTTTGCACATGAAGGTGCTAATGATGATGCCCCATGTATTGTCTCGTTACTAGGTTGCAGCAAGCTATGGGCAACCCTTCTTTGCAAACCAAAGTTACACAACAACTTCGCGCTTATGGGATTTCCCTTCCTCTCCAGGAGGAGAAAGAGCTTAGGAGGCCTCTTGAAGAGACCCCCAAAAGAAGACTCTCTTCCATATGAGAGGAGGAATTCAAAGAGCAAGAAAGCGATGAAACTTTAAGTTCTTCTGAAGATGTCGCTCCATGAAGACGGCGTTCTAGACGATCGCCTCACTCCTCGCAAGAGGAAAAGATCAACACACAATCCTTCTCCTCGTCACTTCGAAAGGGAAGAGATGAAACAAAGGATGAAAAGGGCTAGAAAGAGGTCACCCTCTTCTCCTTCTTCTTCACCTTTCTCCTCTTCTGACGAAAGATGGCTATTCTCCTAGAGAATACAAGAGGGGAGGACATCGTAAATCATACCCTGCATGGCGAAGGTCACAAAAGCTAAAGAAGTTCAAGGAGGGAAGAAAGAGTATCTCTTTTCTCACATATGATGGTACCTTTGGTGCTACCGACAAAGTGTTGGCTTTCATCCATCAATTTGATGAGGGCTTCACAGAGTTCTCCAAGCTATGCCATGTAGCTATGCACTCCCAAAAATCAGCTCGTCAATGGTGGGCTAGCCTTCGTGGCAATGACAAAGCCCCAAAGATATGGAAAACTCTACGATTTTCCATCATGAAGAAATTCCTTGCAAGCGATGCAAAGGACAAAGTGCTTACCGAATGGTGCAGCTTGAAGCTTCTCTCTCATGAGTCTATCCATAAGTATGTAGATAAGTTTTGGGATTTACATCTCAAGGCTACTGTCTTTTAAAAGATAGACTTTGTTGAGCAAAAGCAACAATTTCGTGCGGGATTACTATAAGAGTTGGCCGAATACATTAACTCTCAACGGCCTGGTTCTATCACCGAAGCAATCCATCACACCATGGTTGCTTCATGCATCAATTTCCATCAAGGGGCTAGACGGAATGTCAAGCCCATGGAAAACAAAGACAAAAATTATGCAAAGGGGAAAACCAATGCTCAAAATTCTTCCCAAGGCACTTCCAACAGCAACAACAACAATCGATCCAAGGAGAAGGGAGTTTACAGAAAATAAAAACTCTCTCCTAAAGATCTTGAAGCTTTTCGCAAGGACCATAAGTGTTTCAAGTGTGGGGAGCAAGGATATGGCTATCATTCTTGCCCCAAGAAGAATGCTCGCAATGAGACTCCTAGGGCTTCCACCATCGAAGCTTCAAAAGAGGATGTTCATTGCAAAAGATCATCACTTTCCTATGCTTGGGGAAAGGTAAGAGAGCATGATGCCTTCATCTTGTTTGACCTTGGCTCTACTCACAACTTCATATCAACAGAGTTGGCCACCAAGTTGGAAATTCAAGCTTTTGAGATGGAAGATATGGTAATGACTGACACAGCTTTCAAGGGACAACAAGCCTCCGTTACTCCCTTGATTGGGAAGTTGAGGCTTCATGTCCAAAGCTATGTCGACAAAGAAGACTTTTTCATCTCTCCTCTCCAACATGAGGATGCTATCCTAGGGGCGCCATGGTTTGAACGCATGGCTCCCAATATGAAGTTCCTTGAAAGGAGAATCTACTTCACCTACAGGGGAAAGAACATGTATATAGATGCTAGTGAGCTGGTCGCACTATTCCACTTGTAAATCCTCCTGCTTTTGATAAGTCAATGAAGAGCTCAGTTTATACGTACATGATTTTTGTCAAAGAGTCTCTAAAGATCCTAATGTTTCATCAAATGTAAATGGTAGGAATCAAGAAGAGTCTTGTCTAATTTTCTAAAAGGATTCTAAGATGTGTTCATCGATGATATCCCTATCGACTTACCTCCAAAACAAGGGGATGATGACCATCGCATTGAGCTCCTTCCAAGAAGCTCACCACCTAACAAGCCTCCTTGTCAAGTCTCACAAGCTCAATAAGAGGAGATCATGAGGCAAGTACAAAAATTGGTAGACAAAGGGACGGTGAGGCGTAGTTCCTCTCCCTTTTGTTTTCCAGTCCTTCTAGTGCAAAAGAAAGATGGTACATACCGTATGTGTGTGGACTATCGAGCACTAAACCATATCACTATCAAAACCAGATTTCTCGTGCCTCGGGTAGAAGATCTGTTTGATAAGCTACAAGGCTCTACCTACTTCAATAAGATTGACCTTAAAGTGGCTATCATCAAATAAAGATAGTGGATGAAGATATCCTAAAGACCACATTTTGCACAATGTTTGGTCTTAATGAATACCTAGTCATGCCTTTTGGCTTGATTAATGCACCAGCTACGTTCAATCGGCTAATGGAGAAAATTTTTAGACCTTATCGCAAATTCACTGGAGTGTTCTTTGATGATATCATCATCTACTCCAAGTCTTTGGAGGAACATAAGCAACATCTCCAAGTGATTTTTCAAGCATTGAGGGAGAACAAGCTTTTTCTCAACCAAAAGAAAAGTGAATTTTTCCTTCAAGAGATTCAATATTTAGGTCATATTATCTCTCAAGATGGTATCCATATGGATCCATCAAAGTTAGAGGTAATAAAAGCATTGCCTAATCCAAGGAATCTACATGTGCTAAGAAGATTTATTGGTATGTGCGCATACTATAGATGCTTCATTGCAAAATTCTCTTAAATAGCAAGGCCACTACATGATTTAACTAAGAAGAACGTTAAGTATGTATGGACTGCTAAGGAGCAAAATGCTTTTGACAAGCTCAAGGAGAAGCTTACCTCCCAAGTAGTCCTCATGCTTTTTTATCTCTCAAAGCCATTTGAGGTCCAATGTGATGCTTGTGGTGATTGCCTTGGAACAGTTTTGCTTCAAGAAGAACATGCCATAGCATATGAGAAGCTTGAGTTTTTCATGTGTGTTGCCTATGTAAGAAACAAGTGTCCCACTAAAGCATTATAGTCTATAGCTCCTTATGAGGCTTGGCACGGTGGGAAGAATCAAAGCAATTGGCCCATGTATTCTGCTTGCTTATGCTTTCATGCCATGATTAATAATTGGATGCTAAGGCTATAGAAAGTATGTTTGTTGGTTCCAATGTAGAAAGAAAATGTTACATGATGTATCATCCACAAAAAAAGTATATCTCGATTAGTCAAGATGATGTTTCTTTGGAAGATGCACTTCAAGCCTTGTTCAAATGTACCAAGGAAACAAATACAAGCTCACAAAATGTATATGATAGGTTGTTGCCTCTATTCAATGTGAAATATGAATGTAAGTTTTAATGAGGCACATGTGTAGTCTATGCAAGTTTCAAATGATGCTTAAGATCAACCATTTTTTGCTGCAAAATTACAAGATGTAATTGATGAGGATACGACTAAAAATTAACCGAGTGTATGCCAAGATGTGTAGTTCAAACCTTGCATGACTATAAATTGGGTGCACCTTTGTCTAGTTGTACTTATTTAGGTTTCCAGCATGCCTCTTTTGCATCAAATTATAATGTTTTGGTTGTGTCTAGTAATTTTGATGAGGAAGAGCCTTTGTCATTTGATGAACACAAAATTCAAAAAAATTGGCTGGTTGCAATGCCTGAGCATGATGCTATTGTGAAGAATGGTACATGGTCTTTGTGTGACTTGCATCCTGAAAATGGACATTGATACTAAATGGGGTTTCAAATTGAAATGTAAGCTTGGTAGAAGTGTTGAATGCTAAAGGGATAGACTTGGGGTGGAAAAAGGGTATGCTCAGAAAGAGAATTTATTTTGATGACACTTTTGCTCCAACTTGGCGTATGGCTACCATTTGTAGCATTCCTACATTGGTAGCTCATAATGGTTGGAATGTACATGAATTGGACATAAAGGGTGTGCTTTTTAATGGTGATTTGCAGGAGGAAGTATGCGCATCATGGCCTTGTGGATTTTTCCAAAAAGGGTACAGGAAAAAAGGTGTGCAAGATTAAGAAGGCATTGTATGGTTTGAAGCAAGCTCCATGTTCTTGGTATGAAAATATATATGCTTAGTTGCACATGTTTTTCAGAATAGCCCAATTAAGAGCACTTTCTATGTCAAGTGTGTGGATTCTGTATTTCTGGTCATTCTGGTCTATGTTGATGACATGCTGGCCACTGGATCAAATGAGGGAAACATGGCTAATTTGAATGGCTCTTTTAAATATTAGATTTGGGTCTTTTGCATCACTTTTTCAGCATATAATTTTAGCAAGTCATTGGAGCTATTGCTTTGTGTCAAAAAAAGTATATTGAGACATTGTTGTGTAGATTCAGCCTTGAGGATTGTAAGCCTATTGCTACTCCTATAGAGACAAGTTTGAAGTTTAGTCGTCATGATGTTGGAGATTAATTTGATGTCACACTCTATCAACATGATGTCATTTGCCTTATTTATGTATGCATTTTGACGCCAGATGTTTCGTATGTTGTCTCACATGTGAGCGGATTAATGCATAGCCCAAGGTCAACAACCCATTGGATGGCAACCAATGGGATCCTTAGTTACTTGAGTGGCACTATACAATTTGGGTTGTTTTATCCTAAGAGGGTATCATTGTTGCAAGATTTACATTATTTTTTAGACTCGGATTAGGCAGGTTGCTTTGACACACGAGAATCCAGAAGCTGCTAACAGTCATGAGCAATGAGCAGCCTACATTGGCCAATTCTATTTGTGAAGCTAAGTACATGACAGCTTTGTTCAGTCTCCTTTTGAGTGACTTCGGTGTTGCTGTCATCACCATCTTGATTGATAATTAGAGTGCTTTGGGTAGTTGTGAGAACTCTAAGCACATAGACATGCATTATCATCATATAAAGGAGAGACTATTTGTAGGAGAGGCCAGCATGGTGTATGTACCTATGTTGGACAACTATGCTGATCTTTTCACAAAGGCTTGTAAGAGCCGCTGTGAGGGTGCAAGAGAGGGAAGGAGAGAAGGGGGAAGGGGATATGACCATACATAGGTGTTTGGGAGAGCTATTGAGAGAGGCCCTCTCAACTCCTTATTAGACATTATAACTAAATAATAATGGGCGTGGGCCATTGGCCTATAACCCAACAATCTCCCACTTGAAGGCCAATGTGGCCCAAATGGCTAAAGAATGAAGGGGCTATTATCGTACAACTGTACAAACGTGAAGCGTGAGTGTAGCTTTACCCTACGCCCATCATCTCTATGCAATGTGCAAACCACTATGAGGCTAAGCTCTTCATTAGAGCATCCGCTGGGTTTTCATCCGTGTGGACTTTGACTAGCTCAATGTGTTTGCTAGCCAAAATATCCCATACCACATGATAACTGACCTCTATGTGTTTTGACTTGGAGTGAAACACGGGGTTCTTTGCTAATGCAATCGCACTCTCATTGTCACAATGTAGCACTGGAGTCTAGTGTATAACAAGGTCTCCCACTAGACAAGACAACCACACAATTTTCTTACTAGAACTAGAAACTGCAACATACTCTGCCTCAGTGGTGGAAGACAAAGTCCAATTCTGGATATATGATCTCCAAGAAACTGTCTCTCTAGCAAACAAGAAAATGTAGCGAGATGTGGATCGCCTAGTGTCCACACAACCCACATAATCTGAATCAGTGTATCCAACTATGGATGCATCACTATTCCCACAGCGTAAGCACTTGCTAGCTGAGCCCTTGATGTATCTCAAGATGTGCTTCACCGTTTCACAATGCTTCCTGCCTGGATTTTCCATTAACATGTTGACCACTCCCACTGCATATGCAATGTCTGGCCGTGTGCTAACCATGGCAAACATAAGACTACCAAATGCCGAGGAATATGGCACCTTTGCCATCTCTGCCTTTTCAGCATCCGATTTGGGACAATCATGCTTGCTAAGTTTTTTGTATGCTTCCATTGGGGTACTCAATGCTTTCCCCCCTTGCATATTAAAACGTTGCAAGACCTTGTGAATATACTCTTCCTGTGAAATTTCAAGTATACCATGCTTGTGATCTCTCTTGATACGCATACCAAGAACGTGATGTGCATCACCCAAATCTTTCATAGCAAACTACTTGCTTAAGGTATCCTTGAGAAGTGCAATCTCATCTTTTAACTTCCTGGTTATGAGCATATCATCCACGTACAAAATCAAAATGATGAAGGAACTATCATTCAACCTCCTTGTGTATATAAGCAATGATCCTCTTGGCTCCATATATGACCTTGGGACTGAATGTACTTATCAAACTTGATGTACCATTGCCTTGAGCCTTGCTTTAATCCATACAAAGCTTTCTTTAGTCTACACACCAGTTCTACCTGTGTTGGCTTCTCAGGCTTTATTGCAAAGCCTTCTATTTGTTTCATGTAAACATCCTCTTCAAGATCCCCATGAATAAATATTGCCTTCACATCCATTTGGACTAATTCCATGTCCTCAATGGCTACTAGACCAAGCATAAGACGCAATGTAGTCATCTTGACCACGCCCTTTGTTTGCTTGAACCCTTTAGCAACCAATCTAGCCTTATACTTAGGCTCGGGATCATCTGTGCTATACTTCTTTTTGTACGTCTTTCGTTTGCTTGAAGCCTTTAGCAACCAATCTAGCCTTATACTTAGGCTCGGGCTCATATGTACTATACTTCTTCTTGTACACCCATTTGCATGTCAATGCCTCTTTACCAGTAGGTAACTTTGTGAATTCCCAAGTTTCATTTGCTAAGATTGAGTTATACTCAGATTGCATAGCCTCTTCCTACTTCACACTATCGTCCATTTGAATGGCCTCTTTGTAGCAAGGGGGTTCACCGCAGTCAGTGACTAGGAAGTAGTCCAATCCTGGCTCAAAACGCTCAGGTGCTCGAGATGTACGAGCAGATCTCCGAAGTCCATGACTGCTCGATTTCGATCTCTCTGGAGCAACATGTGTGTGTGTACTAGTGGAAGGTGCATCAATAGCACGTCCAACATTCTATGTAACTGGTGGTGAGGAAACATCCTCAAACCTCTGCAATACTCAATGTCTTTCACTAGCTTCCTATGCATCTTAGACTCGTTGAATATCACCTAGAAAAATGTGCCTCAGCTTATTATCGTGTCGGTTTCAATCTCAAAAAATGCCGGTTGAGGCCAAGGGTAAAGGGAAAGGATCCGTTCCAAAATAGAAAAAAATAGTATAAAAGCCCGAAAAATTGACTTGATTTTCTAAAATTTTCTCTTAGAAAATCCAAGGGAGGGAATTTTGTATGTTTGGAAAAGTGCTTTTTCTCAAACACTGTCGTGCCCTCAACCGGCATTTTTTGAAATTGGAACTGACACGCTATTAAGATGGGAATACTTCCGCTCCAAAATAGAGAAAGATAGTGTAAAAACCCAAAAAATTAACTTGATTTTTTGAAATTTCCTCTTTGCAAGTCCAAGAAAAGGAATTTTGTATGTTTGGAAAAAAGCTTTTCTCCAAACACTGTGGTGACCTCAATAGGCATTTTCGAGATTGAAACCGGCACGCTATTAAGATGAGGCACAATTCCCCATGAGCGTTGGTTTTTGGAAATCCTGCTCCTCCAAGTGCTCGGGAAAAATCATCTCCTCGAGCATGCAAACTACTTCTCGCTCAATTTGTCAATAGAAAATTTTAGGCTCGTCCTTTCACTGCTTCTGTGGTGCTCAACGCATGAGCATGGTGGGAACCCTAGACCACCAACACAAACTCATGGATCTAACTCGACTTGGCACCTCAAATTGCATTGTCTATGCACAAGAAGAATATGAATGGATAAAGTGGGGGTACCCTTCCTGATTGGTGTACCTTTGTCCACTAGTTCATTAATGCCTTTGAATTTTATGTTCTCTTGCATGTGTCTAAATATGTGTCAAATCCATTTAATAGATTTGATAGTAGGTTAGCCTTAAGACTTAGTAAATGTTGAGAAAGAGAAGGGAGGATTGTAGTATATAAGTAGTGTTGCTGTGCAAAAATTAGTTCAAGACTATCTCCCTCCCTTATTGATCCTAAGATCCTTGTGTGAGTGTGTGAAGTATTATTTCTATGAACTTATTTATCCTTTAGCTAAAGAATGTTCTTTTCTCTACTTCTTTTGAACAAGTAAATTAATAGTTGTGTGAATATTATTTACCATCCTCTCTTAATATGGATGCCTCTTCCTCCTCACAAAATTCACTCGATGGACATTACGTTGGCTACGATGACAACGCAAAACCTATGTGCGATGAATCTATTGACGTTCGCTCGATGGAGTTTGAAGATGGTGACTCAATAGCTTGATAACTTATAGAAAATACTTGATGTATGCTTGGAAATAATGCGATTTTGCTTTCTATTTTTTCATAATTAAACAAGACAGTGCACCGTGATACAACTGCGTCATTCTTGGAACCCGATAGTAGCCTCATTCTTGATCATGTGCCTCCACTCCGCACAAGGAGCGCTTCGAGTATGCCTAAGCTTGATGTTTCTTCTTCTCTTCGCATTGGGCCCAAATCGCTCAACCATGTGAATCAAAGTGGTTCGGTGGCAATTACACTTTTCAGGACTTGCGAGTCGACAGCGAAACCAACCAAGGCTTGCTTGCGCCCCATAGATATTCTATTGTTTTGTCCAACCCTTACGAGTTTTGTTTTTTGTGGTGGTAGCCAACCCTTTTCTGGAGGGTCCATCACTTGTAGCTGCAAAAATTGAGAGCATTGCAGAGGGTGCCAAACTAGATGGACATACTACTATTGAGTGTTACCATGGGGATGTGATTCCCGCTAGTTCATCTTCTCTTGTGCCTTATATTCCCACTAAAATACCTCTATTGCGCATTGTTGACATCACTGATCCTTGCCCTCGGTTCACATTCAAGGGGTGCATATACTAAACCAATATGGGACTTACAAACAAAACCCAGAAGTCGCTAAGTATATGCGCTACCTTAAGGAAAACCTAGTTGACCCACTCAACACTGACACCATCACTTGCACTGTTAGTGATCAATTTATTGTGGAATTCATTGACACTCTTGATATAGGAGACTTTGTGCACATTGAGAATGTGACTGTGAAAAAAAAACCAAGTCAAATGGTTGCACATCTCCTTATGTACTATTCTTCAACGTTTCCACGGTTGTAGACAAGACAAAGCCTTTTGAAGTCAACCTTAGTTTCAACCCAGAGAGCAAAGTGCGTCAATTTTTGGATGAGGCACAGTCCTTGCATGCACAAGGCACCCTATGCACTTTGGAACTGTAGCATTTGTTGTTATACAGGGCCATGCTAGCACTTCAAAAGCTGGTCTTTCCCGAGGTGATCTTGTTGTTGCGGATGGGCCAGCAGCTGAGGATCGTGTCACTATAAGACTTCCTTATCTTTGCCCTTCTATAGATTTGTTGTTTTTTAATATTTTTCCTCTCTTGCCATCACACCTTAGCTTCGTGAATGCACGCAAAGACAATTACCACGCTATATTACGTGCTCTTAAGACCGATGTG
This sequence comes from Adiantum capillus-veneris, assembly GCF_014529385.1. Classification (NCBI taxonomy): domain Eukaryota; kingdom Viridiplantae; phylum Streptophyta; class Polypodiopsida; order Polypodiales; family Pteridaceae; genus Adiantum; species Adiantum capillus-veneris. The sequence goes on along the minus strand of NC_140943.1, from coordinate 54,606,535 downwards.
CATCCTAGGTTCTTTCACAGGCTGAAGCAATACACTCTCAGTCTTGGATATTAATATCCTAGCACGCGTCAAAAGTTCTCGTCTCAAGCATCGTTTGGAGGAAGCATATAAGGCCCATATTCTTGATGTTGGTCACAATCAAGAAGTAAGTATTAATCTTGCTTTTCCTTTTTTACCGTAATAGCTCAAGAAAGCTCTAACTCGTCAAGTGGCTATACATAGGTGACTGGCACATTGCACTTTGTGAATGTCAACTCAATTTTGGTGGAACATTTTTGCGGTTATTGCAAATAAATTAAGATTCATCACCAACAAGAGGCAGAATTTTGCTCTTTCTGCTCAAAATCTACAACTATTGTTTTGGTGCCCAAGCTTGAAGGAAAGATTTTGACCAGCAAAGCTTCCCCAATTGACGTTTCCTTAGCGGGTGATGTAGTCGACAAAGTATTGCATCTTGACAAAAACTTTGTTGACTTGTATGCTTCTAATGTACTAGATGCACGTGAGCTACTAGCCTCCCTTGTCCAAACTGGCAAGTTCACCGTCAACAAGTTAGGGCCTTGTCATGTCTTTTGTCGAAGAGACAAAGTAGCACTCCTCCTCTACAACATTGAAGCTCTATCACCTCCACACAAAAAAACACTCTTTATATTATATTGCTTTCATCCATTCCTCATCTTGTAAATTCCCATCTGTGTGTGTGTGTGTGTGTGTGTTTCATTTACTTGTCTTCCTCCCTCCCCATAGCCCAAGGGGAGAAAAAACTGCATGTACATGGGTTCCTCAAGTAACCAAAATGCATCTTTTGAACAACTCATTCAGAATAATATCGATAGTGCTTTCTTAGCTAATTACCCATGGAATAATAATATTTTCCTCGTGCTCAATAAAATAATAAAATGACGCTCGTCATTGCAAAAAAATAACAAAATCATGCTAGGTGCGGTGAGAGTATCATTGGAGCAAACGTCAATGATGACAAGTTCTTTGGCGCATTTGGCTCCGATAGACATGATTCCTCCATTTTGACCCAAGTATTGAATATCCACACATCATCTATTGGCGTTGCGCTTGATATTATCCATGTATTCTCCTTTAGATTTAATATTGCATGTGATGTCCATATTTACGGTGTGCCAATAACTTCACCCAAAACGACAACATTCAATAGGCGAGCCGATCCAGCAATATTGCACAAAGTCATCATTGTCGATAGAAGTGGTTGCTTATTTTTTTACTTAAGAGCCAATCGATGCTCGCGCAAACTTAATTATTGTACCTTGGATAAAGAAGAAACGGAATCATTGAAAGCTTTGCTTCTCTAGCAACCGAATGAAATCCATGCCTCCATCGCGAGGCAATTTCTTGCTTGGGTGATAGGTCCTGGAAATAGATGCAATAACAATGAAAATTAAAAAACTTAAAAAACAATTACATCCCACAACTCCCTTGAAAAGAAACATTGAACAAGCCTCCCCACCAAACAAAGCTATACAACAATACATAAAAACAGCAAACAATGTTCCTATATAACCATGTTGTAAATGTGGACGTTTAATGTTCTTTTCACAATTAGCTTGAAAAGGGCGTAGGTCGGCACTTGAGAGGTCTAGAAACAATGAGATACATGAAAACTATGTTTGCACTTCATGCGGGCGTAAAAGGCAAGATCATGGTGCACTACTCACCTGATTGAATTCCATAGGATTTAACCTCCCCTAGCCTACAGTAGAGGAGTTAAACCATTTAGAAAGCCGCCTTGTTAGTGTCAGGCTACCTTTTGCCAAAATTAGGGAGCTTACATACGATGGCCAGTTTGGATTACGAGGTAGCGTTGTTATTGTTTTGTCATCCTTGGGGAGAACACAACAAATACTGCCGAGGTTTATTCATGATGAAGCCACGATACTAGTGGGTATTAAACGCCGTCTACAGTACAGTCATTGCTACCTTTCCGGGGTTGTCTGGCCATTGCTTACGATGAAAGTCACTGCTCAACTATTGCAAACATCTTTATACAAGAACAAAAAATTACTCTAAACAACGACTGGCTAAGCCATTTCCATAGTCTACATTGCCCTTTGCCTGATGATTCTGTCAACAACAGTCAACCACCAGAAGAAGATGATCTAGCCACAAATGTCATGCTCCATGGAAATGAGTCATCACAACAAGTATCGATCACAACGACAAAATCTTCTTCATAGCTCTTGCTGAGGGAAATAGTCCTTTGAGTATTTTCAAATATGGATACTGTGAAGAACTTAGTTTCCCTACTATTTTCTATGGTGAGCCCCGTAAATACCATACACTTAATAAGCATAAATATCAAGATGTGGCTCAATGGAAAATTATGCACAGTGATAGAAAATTCTCACTAAATATAGAGAATATTTTTTCAAAACAGTCAAAGTAATGACTCAAAAAATCATGGGATCCATTTGGATCCGTATGCGCAAAGGCAAGCTAAATCACAATACAGTAGTGGCTAGACAAGTTGTTGGAGATACAAACATTGAGAAAGTCTTGTCTTCCCAACTTGGATATTGCAACTTTGAGGCATTGCGAACATCACCTGACAGTAAGGAAAAAATGAAAAAAACGCATTCGCTATGATTAGACAGCTCAGACCACCAACATTCTTCGTCACATTTTTTGCTGCTGAGAAATGTTGAAAACCTTTGATTGGAGCACTTGCTAAGCTCAAACCCACTGTGCGTGCAAGCACACAAACAGAAGCGTCATATATACGAGATTTGGTCCGGTCCGCCGACCCTGTAACAACAGCCCGCTTTTACTTGAACCGGTTTAACGTGATGAAGAAATTGCTGGCCAAAGATATAGCCATATTAGAAAAACTCAAAGACTACTTTTTCGTAACCGAGTTTCAGTGTCGCGGTAGCCAGCATGATCATGGGCTGCTATGGATAGAAAATGCTCCTATTTATGGGAAAGATCCCAACAAAGATGTTGTGGATTTCATTGATAAGTACATGACAATTGATTCCATGCTTCTTCCCGTAGATTTACAAGAAATTCAAACACACAAGCATAAGAAGTCTTGCTTCAGAAAACGCAAGGGATGCCACTTTGACTTCGCCCGCTAATCGATGCCCTTCACTATGATTTTAGAACCTTGTCGTTCTCAACATAACAATATCCAATACAATAAAGAGAAACACAAACAAATCAAAGATAATGTATTACTACTAGATTATAAAGCAAATATTACATTCAAACAGTGGCTCCTATCTATGGACCTTCGATTTGAGGAATACATCCAAGCTATAGCATCCACAATCTCATGCCCAACACTTTTATAAGAAATATCAAAGATATTTGCACAAATAATTTCAATCTAACCATTTCAAAGCTTTGGGATGCGAATTCATATATACAATACATCTTAAATGCACATGGAGCAGCTACCTATTGCACCCCATATATAACAAAATTTGATAACACACTCATCAAAGCAATCAAAGAACAATTTTACTCTTGCATTGAAAACAATGCAACTACATTTCATAAACTTCAAAAAATAGGAAACACAATACTAAACACACAACAAATAAGCTCACAACAAGAGTATATATTGCACTTTCTCTACCTCTCTGCAACGCAACTCGAGAATTTATATTCATAAACACAAGCCCTCCCCACGAGAGAACAATGCTTCTCAAGTGAAAACACCTCCTGCAAAACATAGACCCGTCTAGCACAGAATCTTTTATGAGACAAGCAGAGACAAATATCGTACACGTCCTGCCTAGATCAATGCCATATCATTGGCAAAATTTGCCTCCACATACACTACATCAAGCGGCACATACAAAAAACGTATCAAACAAAAAATTACACGATATGTCAAATATAATGCTGCAAAGAACCCAGATAATTATTATAGAGAACAAGGTCTTCTATTTCTACCATGGATAAATAATGAAACTCAACATCTAACAAATGGGCTCACATGGAAAGATGTATACAATCAAAATAAACCTATCATTGATACAAATGAATCTAAATACAACAAAACCACAACACTAAAAGACAACCTTAACACCAACTCATTAGGCACTAGTTCAACATCGACATCTATGAACTATCTAATATTTCCTTCCATATTCATGTTGACATCACACAAGACCTAAATATGCAACACCGCCAGCTGCATGCACACACTATACCAACCATAAAAATACTGCTCCAACCAAACAATATATATATTACAAAAGCATTTTACTGCTTAATGCCCAATAAAAGCTAATATTTGATGATAAAAAAACGTATATTTTCCACAGAACCAATCCACATTTTCCTCACTGGAGGCGCATGCACAAGCAAAACTTTCACCCTTCTTTTGATTGTCCAAGGGCTTCTACGTTTCTATAACCATAGATCAAGTCCAACCCAACAACTACAAAAGCTTTGCTAATGGCATACACAGGCAAGGCTGTTTTTAACATTGGTGGAACCACTATCCACTCGGCCCTCCACTTGCCACTACTCACATCATCTAACACTTCTCTATCACCTAAGAGGCTGAATGAGCTACGACTACTTTATTGAGACCTACAGTTAGCCATTTCTTATGAAGTCTCCTTGATTTGAACCAACATCTTTGCTATGGCAGACTCTCGTCTGCGCGCAATAAAAAACAACTACGACCTTCCATTCGGTGGTGTTGATGTTGTCTTGTTCAGCGACCTTTGCCAAGCTAGTCCAATACGCGACCCTTTGATTTTCTCCAGAAAACCTCAGCTGCTCGAAGCTATCTCACCATTTTTCTGGCATGACCGCATAAAGTGCTATGAGTTAACAATCACCATGGGACAAACTAATAAGGCATTCATCGACAGACTCAACAAGATAGGCATTTCAAAACACACCAACGAAGACATTTTGTTCCTCAATACACATTACATGCGCACAGTACCTCATCCAGCCATGGTGTCCCACCTTTACTATGCAAACAAAGATAAAGACCTGCACAACCAACATATTTTCAACACTGCCATAGGAACACCACTACTTATTGAATCACAAGACACAAGGGCAAAACTTGCAGCGAAAATATTCAAGTACCAATAGATCCAAAGTTGACAGGAGGTCTTCACAAAAAACTTCACTTAAAACCAGGCCTAGTTGTAGAACTTTGTGCTGGAAATAGTAACATTCTAGATGGCCTAGTCAATGGAGCTGACTGTATATTCAAAGCAGTAACACAAAACTCCACAACACAAACCATTTGGATTCACTTTCAAACCACTAAAGTAGGGCAAAAAACTAGATATGAAAACCAACAACTATACATTAGATCAATAGATAGACAATGGACACCAATCGAAAAAATAGCACGTGAGTTTCAAATGGGGAAAAACTTCCTAAACACTATTACTAGAACACAATTCCCAATTCAACTCGCACTTGCTAGAACCATACACCGTGCACAAGGCTTGACACTGGACACCTTGGCTTTTGATCTAACCAACATTCGAAGTCACGGCCTTGTCTACACTGCCCTCTCCCGTGTAAGAGATCCCAACACCTTTACCTCCTGACAGAATTAACTTCCAACCATATTAAGGTAGACCAAACAGTTCCGACTGAGCTACACCGCCTCAAAACACATGCCTCTTGGTAACCTTCACAGCTTGACCTCCACTCTTTGCCCCGCAATCACTATTTATAATCTTCTCTCCACAAACAACATGACACAACATATAACCCACAGCACAACAATCTACGATTCAACTTTGGACCACATTTGGACTACAAATTCCTTCACTGACATAACAACAGGCACTAATTTTTTATTTTGGTCAGACCACTCCATTATTTACTTACAGCTTCCACTAAACTCCAAAAACACATTCGAATGCCCCCCTCTTGGTGCTTCCTAAAAGAACCTTCACAAATCCTTCCATTGGCAGGCCCTCGTGATCCCTCACCTTGTTGGCACTGCCGTAAAGGCAGGGTCTAAGGGGAGGAAATTTGTCCGCACAACCGTAGCGGCTTTGACCAATCAAAATTTGGCATAGGGGCTTGTTTTTTGAGGTGGACGGCATGCACAGAATTGCTATTTTTTGTTCGTCTAGTAGGGGCGCGTCGGCTTCAGTACTAAAGGTGTTTTTTTGTCAGTACCAGGTTTTGCTACTTTCAGACGAATTTGCTCGTATGGGAGGGGTGTTCTGGCTATGCTTCCTACAAGCTCAACTGCCTTCTAATGCTAATATGAATACCCCATTAAGCTATTTGCTAGCTCTCAGAGCTATGCAGTGCTATTCATCTACATTCCATCGCCCACCAGCAGTTGTTTTCAATGCTAACGCAGAGCTAAAATCTCATGGCTCTCCCTCCTCTCATGCTACTACGCTTTGGAGACATAGAATTCGTCCCGTATACTCGATTGATATTGTGAAAGGTAACACTTTCATGTTGCAAGTTCCTATATGCAAATGGAAGGAGATGACGGAGCTTAGTCGCAATGATACATTGCTTGCTTCTCCTCCATCTTCTCCACCATCAACATCAAAGAGACTCTCATTACTTCCATCAGTCAAGACCCTCATTATACCAGGTTCTACGTTCCTTCTGAGCCAAAGGGAAGGTCTTGAAGTGTCAGGACAAGGGTCCTACGGGGCAAGGCCCAACCTAGGGGGTCAGGGACCTAGGCCAAGGGCCTGGACTCGACCAGTGCGGACTGGGGATCCACTTAGGGCAAGTGTAGGAGCTAGCCTATATAAGGGGCGGTAGGGAGGAGGATCCTATGTTCAGTTACCCTAGGTCTTACATTGGTATCAGAGCTCAGGGGCGAAGGGCATGGAGGAGTAGCCATGGAGGAAGGGGAAGATTGAAGCCTAGTGCTTGCATGGTGTTGCATGGTCTCTCTCTCTCGCTCTCTCATGCAAGGGCAGGCGTTCTATGGAGATGAAGAGGAATAAGTCGAGACACGAAGAAAGTCGACTGTGTCGGGCGTGGGACTGGCTACTTGCAAGCCGATGAACTGAGCCGTGTGCAGGCCCGCTTAGCCGGGGAGGGGGCAGTTCGACCAGCACTGAATTAGGAGTTCATGAGCTTGCTGTGCTCGTGCTGGGCAAAGCTACGTTTCAAATTTCTGTATCTCTCTCCCTTGCGGCCTATAGCAGGTTGTGTTGTCTTCGAAGCGGCCGCCATCGCCATCTGCGCGCTGTCGTCAACTCCGTTTCTCATGGGAACGCCCAAGGCCAAGGGCCTTAGGGCAAATAAAGGTACTAAGGGCAGGTGCCCATGGGAGATAATCCCTTGGATATTCTTCTTCCGCTTGCCTTGGGCCATCGAAGCCAGGCGTCAGGGTAACATTGATCAACAACTATGGCATCATATTTCTGCGATATGTCCAAAATGACAGAAAGTTTGAGTCAACTTGATTCTATTCGGCGGTTGTCATGGCATGCATGAACAGGTAAGGACCTCTGCAAAGGGACCGTAGTTGCATGGCCGGCACTAAGTGCAGCAGGTTCAGTACTATCAGAGTTGCATGTAGCCGGGATTCCGCATTGAGCATTCAAGGAAAACTTTCCAAGGGAAAATTTTGAAATCCTTTGACGGTATGGCTTTGGTCTCGGCTTTGTTTGCGGAGAGAACAGCTTGTAGTCGGGTCCAGAAAGTGCCACTATACATGTTTAAGCTCTCATGGAGGGCGCACCTTGAAGCAAACTAAGTAGATTACCCGAGGAGATTGCTTTCACAGTCCCAAAGAGGGCTAAACATTGATAATATGGCTTCATCTACACAAGGGACATTTCAATCACCGCTTCAAAGCAATCTTGATGAGGTCATGGTCCGCTACAAGAGAATATTTCAAGGTTTCAATTGCTATTCACAGAAGATCGACAGTATCATCATATTGGTGTTCGGTATTAAGGATGCTCACAAACGCAGGCAGTGTGGCCGATACGATAAATTATCACAGGCATTTAGCAGTAAGGCTACTGTTCATGCCTACCAAAGGTTAGGGTATGGTGGTGTTGGAGAATCGCATGGAGATCGGCACGGTGTGTTGCTAATCTTGATGAAGGAGGTGCCAGGTGCTTGACAGGACCAACCATTAACCACTAGTTCCAGAGGCTGTCCAACAAATTGTTAGGGCTTCTTTTCTAGATATCACTGGAGCACGTCTTCGTCTCCGTCATCAAGCCAATCGGTACGAGGTACATAGTTTGCAAGGAATTTTTATTTTTTGCTTTTCAATACATTGTACAATTCGACAAGGTCGATTATTTGTGACGGCTCGACAAGGTCGACTTTCTTTCACTAGGACATTTGTCTAAGAGCAAGAGTATCTGTAGCTCTGAGGCATGGTAGCATCCAAAGTGGGTTTACTGAAAATTATCATGCAAGGACAAGACTTCCATGTATGGCCTATGCTATGAGTATACAAACTTGGGATGGACTTGACAATATGCCAACAGGTTATTTCATGAGAAACAGACGTGTGTATATGATACAAGCGACGTATTTGTACATACGACAGACCCCACTCGTGCAGCAGGTATGGCTATGCGCCATTTTTTAAGCGAGTTTTCTTCCATGGACTATCAGGTCAGCTCGCTAGAGCAACAACGACCAGGTTAACCAAGTTCAGGTTTTTCCTATTTTTTCCTGTTTACACTTTACTTGGCAATTACTGTCATTAGGCAAAGCAAAGTGCTTTGCCAATTTTATAGGAAGCACGGCTTCAAGGAACTGGCAAAATCGGGAATATCAGCTCACAAAATCCCTACCAATCTGAACTGTGCAAGGAACTTATGGTTTTGGTCTCACGTTTGAGAACCAAAATTTCTACTGGATTCACTGTCAAGGTGCCCTATTCAAGTCATCCCCATACAGTCACAACCCATACACGGTACACAGTCATGACGTGACTTGTGTTCCCTCTCGCGATGCGAGCATCATACAGTCAGATTGTTGCATGCTTATAGAATAAGCTGCCAGTCAGGCATAAGATGTCTAAGAGCACACATTCTGGGCACACACACACTAGAAATGTCAGGAAAGTTCCTCAGCCCAACATGCTCTTCTGTTCGTTCTTCATCTCTTTCTCTAAGGAACAAACTGAAAATTTTCTACAAAGTTTTGTTTCATGTTTCACTACTGAGTTCTCCTCAGCCAAGATGCTCTAAAACTCTTAGCTAGTAATTGGGCAAGGTGCCATCCATATTAGTCTTCATAGGTTCGACGATTGAACACTAATTTCCATGATGGCTAAACCTAGGATAAGATCCACTTATTGGTATTCCTTAGACGATTGTTCTCAAGATCGAACAGCTCTACCCAGTGGAGTACACATTGACGTCAATTGACAAGCAAACGTCTTGTCATTACGGATGTTTAGGGTGTCATTTTTACACTATATGTTTTCAGTGCGATACTCAAGTTGAGTTTGTGCTAATCTTCAATTCACAGCAACTGATCTCTACAAGAAAGTATAGATGCAACAATCAATTGTGACAGCATGGCTGTCCATAAGAGCTTGGCAGTTCACTTGTGTGGGTCTCCTGCTCTCTCTATAGCACTACGACGTGTCTATGCACATACTGTTCTGGGGTAAGACCCGGCGGGTGATTGCTACATCACCCCATAGGCATTAAGGATCACTGTTTGATCTGCACAGTTGATCTCTCCTAGTTATACTTTCAAGGAAAGACTTCCGCAATCTACCACGCGGTAGCGACCGAACACACTTTTCAAGTTGATTCCGATCATTCTCTACACGGTTGACTATGTTGGTTACTGTTATCTACTAGTTGAGTAGTTTCTACAAGGCGTCTTACCAAGGGGTTTGACTACGTAGATTCTACATCCAAGGTCCAAGATTGCAATGGCAAAACCCAGGGTTCCCAATGCAATGCTATTTGTTTTTTTCAGGTAGGGGACGTGCTCCTCTCCACTTGAATACGGGTAAGTGAACATTACGTTCAAATCTCCAGGTACGCATCTATTGATTTGGTGTTATTCCATTTTTAGTATGCTTTGCTCGGCTTTTCAAGACGTATAAGTACGCTTGAATGTTACAGAGCCATGCCAAGGACATGTTGGCACAAAGTATTTTGGGCCAAGTGTCCAATCTATCTTTCTGTCTTATGCTGTTACAAACCTACTTGTAGGGTTCAATTTGGCACATGTTGTCACATGGGATACAACATGGTCTCGAAACTCAAGGAGTTTGGTTTAGCCAGTGTGGAACAAGGCTAATGAGGGTCCCTCTCACTCCTGTCGTAGAGTGTTTGTAGTTACCTCCACACACAAGTACATCTTGTACTTGAAGGATGTTCTTTTTACACATCCTTACATGAGACATATTCCACATGTGGAGAATATGAGTCTTTGGACTGACACTGGCGCCATTATTTCAATTATGTGTCATGGCAAAGTCCCTAGGTGCTGGTCCAATTTGTTTTCTAGACCATTTTTAGCACGACGTATCAACAGCGATTTCGTGGCCAGAAATTGTCGGATACTTAGAATGATTTGTTAAGATACAAGTACTGCTACACAACATTACAGATGGTTGTTTATACATATAGCAAGGCTATAAGTTGTTAATGAAAAAGTTTCATTGTCTGTACTTAGAAGTGATCAATGTTTCACCTTCTATTGTGATTCAGACGTTTCAACAAGGCTTGCAAAAGATTGCAACTAAAAGTATTTAATTTCTTTTCAGAACTATTTACATTCCTTTTAATGTGTGCTAGGCGCATCACATTTGCCATAAGTATTGGCAAGATCATTATGGATATACAGATTCGGGTTAGTTTTTGCTAAATGCATGCCCACTAGGTGTTATGGGCCGTAGCGTTTAGCAAAGGATGATTTGGAACGGCATGCATATTCGTCAGGTTGTTGCTTATGAAGCATTTTGCACTCTATGTGCACTATCCCCATGAGATTACTTTTGGGTCTACTAATCACCAACAGAGGTCATGGCTCGGTTTGGGCGTTTGTGGATTTTTTCAAGTTAACCACGATGGTTATTTCGGACATTGTTGATTCCTCACCAATGTTATACACTACTGTGATTCCCCGTTTACCAGTCATCTGGGATGACTGTCTGTAAACCGTGAGGAAAACACACCTCAGTATTGTCAGTTATCCAAGGGGATAGGCAGATTACAAAAAGTAATCTTGTGCTAAAGGATATGCTAAGAGCATACGTTAGCACAACGCATTTCTGAATAGATGATTTTCTCCCTATTCTAGAGTTTGCTTAAGTACGATTTCGACTTTGAACACCTCTTGTGGTGGGGTTGGAGAGTGTGTCAATACTTTCATACGTCAAGGACTTACCAGGTGTGCTGAAAAGTATGTTGGCAAGTAACCTTCATTAGGGATGAACATGTAGTTCTTTGTGTTCCAAACTATTGAGAATTCTAACACGAGGACACTCCCTATCTACGGACTTTTCAAAATACTCAGGTGAGTAGGAAATCTAGCTCACAACTGCATGGAAAGTTACGCCAAGGTTTCCTTGCATTATTCTAGTACCTTCACAAGATCTGAAAACTGGTTATGCCTTTGGACAACTCTTAGTTGTGGTTACTCCTTTACAGTACTCAAGTGAGTTATAAATGGAGTTACCATTTAGACCCAAGTGACTCTTAATGGTGGTTACTCCTTTACAACACTCAAGTGAGTCATAAATGGAGTTACCATTTAGACCCAAGTGGTTGCAAACGGACAACAATGTTGAAAATCAAGATGTTGCTCTTGGTTTCATTGAACCTCCTCACTGCACCAATTATCGGTCATACAGACAACTGGCTCACTTATGGGACGTCAATAAAGCAAACATTAGTATTCTTAAGAAGATATTACTACTTGTGTTTTCGAGGACGAAAACTCTTCCTTATGGGGGGAGTAATGTCAGGACAAGGGTCCTACGGGGCAAGGCCCAACCTAGGGGGTCAGGGACATGGGCCAAGGGCCTGGACTGGACCAGTGCGGATTGGGGATCCGCTTAGGGCAAGTGCTAGGAGCTAGCCTATATAAGGGGCGGTAGGGAGGAGGATCCTATGTTCAGTTACCCTAGGTCTTACATGAAGGCTCTGGAAAACATCATAATTCATGCTGGATGCAGCTCGGTAGTGATAATTTGATTGTATTTAGGTTAGTATTTCACACTATCCAGGTTAGAGTTCTTGATGCTTTGAAGAAAAAGTACGTACAAAGGTTTTCAGAAGGAGGAATGGGTCTCATAGCTTTAATTGTTGCTATTGTCTTCTTCACATGTCCTACTTTTGTTGTGACTGCTGACATCTCGATTGTCATCTCAAATGACGTAGCCCTTGCACAATCCATTGGCCAAGTAAGCTTTTACATGAATCAATTTCAGTTTTGCCAGTTGATATTATCGGTGTATCAATTTGCTCTTCTTTGATGGCAAGCAAATACGACAAGCAGCTTTGTTTTTGGAGCAAATTGGAGAAAGCACATCAACAAAGGTTCTGGACAAAGTGGTGACAATAATTAATTAGTGGCCAAACAGTGGTCGTTTACAACTTTCTTCCCTGCCATTTTAGAAATTGGTTAATTTTTTTAAAACTGGACTTATAATGTGCTAAAGCTTGAGTAAAGGAAATCATGCATACATTTCAGTTGAACGCACATTCTTATATTTGCCACTCTTGGAGTGACATGCTATCTTGTTGAAAACTCTTCTCTCACTACCTATACTCGTTGGTGATGAATAGCTGGAGGTTGATGTGTGTGGTGGAGGAGGTTCCAGCTGTGAAGCTCTCTACCTGTGGAAGTTTTTAACCCTCTAATTTCAAGTCATTTTGTTTGTGCACCTTTATGTGTTTTTGTGGGGAGGCGGAGTGATGTCCACAACATATAAAAATTTTGTGATTCTTGTTTTTTTGAGAATGTGTAGTTGATTGGTTGTTAAGCCACTTGTAAGGCATATTCTAGTGTGCTTCTTGGAGATACTTTGGATGGGAAGAACATTGCCTCGAGGGCATGGCCATTTATTTGATGGCCCAATTACCCCCCCCCCCCCCATCTTACTTGTGTTTCTATTCTTCATTGATTATACGTGGACAACTGAATACTATTATGTAAAAGTAGATAGTGCCGATGGTTTTGGACCTTTAAATCCCAAGTTAGACGGAAATCTTTAGATTAAACCGAGGTTTTGGTTGTAGATTCCAAAAGAAAAATAGAAGGTTGGGTAGAGTGACCCACGCTCTTCGAAGGCTGACATCAAGTAGCATGATCACCTTGGAAAAGATTTTTGAATTACTTCTTTTTCTTTTTGCTCACCTGTAATAATGAGCCTTGCATAAAAGAATCTTGAGACATTCCAGCTTCCGATCCGTATGTGTGTGCTTAAGTGTTAATTCTCGTCGCAGGTTTCCTTTGCACGTTCTCTCTGTGAGCTAGAATACTCTAGCTGTGAGCTCATTCACCCAAGCTTAGGGTTAGCCAATGAAAGGCCTTGGTCAAATCAAGCAAGGGGTGTAGCATTTAGACAAGTGTCCTTCTTTCCCTCTTTGAGAGAGAGCTTGATGTTTTAAACAATTGAAGCTAAATTCTTATTGGCTCTCTAGGTCAACTAGCCAATAGGAATTAAGTTTGCACATGGTTTGCTCAATTCTCATTGGACCCCTTAATAAACTTCGCAATAGGAATTAAAGGGAGTTGTAATCTTATTGGTCCCTTTTATGGGTTTTTTCATAAATTTTAAGCTTAATTCTCATTGGTCCTCTCCATTGGCTATCTATATTGCTGGAAATGGCCACAAGAAGATAGTTGACTGACAACTTGCAACACCTACAACTTTTGGATACCCCTCTCTGTAAAATGGAACGAAACAACAAAAATATTTGATGTTTATCTAAATCTTGGATAAACTCAACCTCTTTTTCTTAATCGACTTCAACTTTATAAACATCCAATTCTCTTCTGTTTCCGAAGACAGACCGTTTATCAAAAAGTACTTTGATGACGGTTTCAATAAACCTACATCCAATATTAATATTTTTTAATTTAGTCACTCTCTCAAATCACAATTTATTGGACACGTAGAGAACAACTTATATTGCTTGTTATTGTCGACTACGAGCGTAAACTACATTTGTATAATTTTTCGTACATAAAATTGAATAATACTTCTACCTAATAACTCAACAACTCCAATTCTTAACTAGAGGCACTACCCTCGTCTACTGTAAGGCGACCTTGTTTTTGTTTCTAGCGAGGTGGAAGGAGGAGTCTTGACGGGAAACTCGTCAGATCTTCTCCACACATACTGTGTGAGAGAGAGAGAGAGAGAGAGCTTTGTACCTCGGTTGTCTAGATAGAACCTCGGATACCAGAGCAAAACGTAATCCAGGGCAGGTCATCTTCTTTTGTTTCCTTTACGACCTGTGTAATGGGAGACGTTTCCACATCAGCTAGAGTGAAGGGCTTCCGTCAGTAAAATTACTGGAAAATGTTGAAATGAATGTTCATTGTAGCGTGGTCAATTAAAGGTTAAATTTGAGAAATTTCATGTTGCATTGATCAATGGTTCAAGAAAAATAGTAGATATGGAGCTTTCATACATATGGAGCTTCATGCCTTGTGAGGTGAATGAGTGACTTGATATATGGGGGATGTTGACTTTTACAAAAGAGGCTCTTGGGCTTTTACATGGGGAGGTAGGATGAACGCCTTCCTCGTAAGCTGTTCATGATGCACGAAGCAAGTTTACGATGGTAAGTCATTGGAGACAATTGATGGAGGGACAGTGGACGCCAAATAGTGATTCCCCTTTGGATGCAAGACGTTTCAAACAAAATAGCTTCAAAGGTTGGCATGTCGATGGTGTTGTCACCGAACTCGGGCAATATCATGAGTCACACAATAGCATAATAACCTGATACTGGCAAGAGGGTATGTTTGAAAATGAGAGCAAGGTACGAGCCATTGAAGATGTCCTAGTAGTTGTCGTGGTAACGTCCTTGCTAAAATTCCCCCTGGCAAAGCGAGAAGCTGCAACGGGTTCCAATTACTTTCATTTTTGGTGAACGTACCATCCATGGATCACCCGAGTGAAGATCCTACATCCTCCTATCATGCTCTATATCCTTTGTTACAGACTTGGACACTCTAAGCGAGAAATCAATAGCAACATATGAACAGAAACTTCAAAATCATTGAACTGAGAGAGAGAGAGAGAGAGAGAGAGAGAGAGAGAGAGAGAGAGAGAGAGTCGACACGGCCCGACGTAGTTCCGTATTGGCCCCAAAGTCTGGCGCCCCTTTCGGTATTTCTTTATCTCATTAATCATTGCAAAATACAACTCCCAAGGGACCTTTGCTCTCAGACTCTGTGTCCAGATGCTCTGGAGAGTGAGGGCCCAAGGGCTCTATTTATACAAGGGATGCCCCAAAAGCAGAGCCCCAAAAGCAATTAGTTCAAAAGCAATCAATCCCAAAAGCATTTGGTCCAAAAATTGCCCCCAAAAGCAATTAGTGCAAATTGCAGAGGTCCGTATAGCTACCACGTCAGCATGCAAACACAATTCACGAAACTCTGTACTGTTGTCCACGTCATATCTGCAGATATCCGTACTGTTGTCCACGTCAGCGGACAAGGCTTCCACGTCATAAGTTTGTGACATTCTCCCATTGCCTTCCTTTATAGATCTTATCCAAGTGTGCTTGATCCTACACGAGGTATTGCTTGTCACAAACTGCTGACATGTCAAAGCCTTGAAGAATGGAGCTAACTTGCAAATGCCGGCCGAGGGGCCTGAACCCTAAGAAGAACAAGTAACAGAAGAAGAAGTCCTACCAACTTATGGAGACCCTGTCCGATGGGGCCCCAAGTGACATAAAGGATTAAAATAAAGCAGGACCCACACACACACACACAAAGAAAGACTTGTGCCAAAAATTGATGACATGGAAGCAGTAAGGACGTTCCACAATTTGCGTTGACATGATGACGTGGTAGACTGTATGGATATTCGCGTTTTGCGCTGACTGTTGACGTGGAAGCTGTACGGATTTCCATGATTTACGCTGTCAGCTTTTGGGCATTGCGTTTGAGCCAATTGCTTTTGAGCCAATTGCTTTTGAGTTTGAAGCTTTTCAATGTAATTGCTTTTCAGGCCAAGGGACTCTAAAAAACTGAGGCTAGGGCTCATTCTCTGGCATGCTTCTCGGAGAAGGTATAGAGTCTGAAGTACCGGCTTGTACCGAGTTGATGTGTAATGGAATTTGCCTATTCAATTTGAGAGTAGCAGAATTTAATGAGAGTACTTTCAAGAAATGATTTTGTGAGCATAGTGGGTAGACATAATTGAAGATAGCAACATAATTATAGCAATTAGTTAACTTGGCATGGACAATACTTTTGCAAGAGAGAGAATTTAGAGAACATGAAAATAGTTGAGGACCGGATTTATGTGGAGCCGGTCCCCCCTCCAATAGGCATTTGTATTATGATTTCTCCCATAAAGAGAGACTTGTTACAATACATTCTTTGTGTTCCTTGTGACCTAGGTGAAGCAATGAAGCTGGAAAGCTTCATGCATCACCATCATAGCATAACCTAAACTTGAAGAAAGCTTTAACTATACCAAGCCTCAGTCCCAAGACCTCAAACACCTTCGAAGGTGGAGAGAGCTAGCAGGGAATGAGGGTAGGGAAGAGGAAGAAGAAACATTTCATACGAGAAAGAGCTAGTTCCTCACTTATCATAACTCTTGTGCTAGCATACATAATAGAATAGTAATGAAGAAGAAATAGATGGCAAGCTCAGGCATTGAAGCATGGCTCTTGGATGGATTTGCACTCCATAGCCAAGAGTGTTGGTGTAGGCTCTCAACCTCTACTTGCTTGGAGAAGGAGAGGGAGCTCTTGCACTTTGCATAGTACACAATCAGAGTGTTTGTGAGTGTGTGTGGGTGAGTATACCCCCTAAGCACCCCCCTAGCTTGCTTGGGTCGACCCCCCCTTGTAGCTCATGCTTGAAGCTCATTGGACCCCTCCAGGCCTAGCCAATCACAAGCAGGAGCCATTACAAGCAACATGGGTAGCCTTGGGACAAGTGTCCCCCTTTCCCCTTTGAGAGAGAGGACTTGATAAATGCAAAAACAATTAGATAATTTAAGTAATTTATCATTGGACCCCTTTGAAGCCTAGCCAATAGGCTTCAAGCAACACATGAAGGTAACATGGGTAGGGACCTGACATGTGTCCTTGCTGCCTCTTCAAGCTAGGGCTTCCCTTGTGAGTGTGAGTGTGTGTTCTCTCTCTAATCCCTAGGAAGGGCTCGCCCCCCCTCTTGTAGGGATGCTTTTGACTTTAGGAGCTCAAGCACCTTAGTCATCAAGCATGACAAAGCACTTGGACTAGGGGGTATTCCCACAAGCATCTCAGGCAAGCATGTCAAGGCACCTCAAGCACCTTAATCAAGCGGCAAGTCAAGCACCTCAAGCATGGAGTAAGTCAAGCACCTCAAGCACCTTAAGCAGGACAAACACCTCAAGCACGACAAGCACCACAAGCAGGACAAACACCTCGAGCTTGGGCCGGGTTCCCACCTCAAGCTCAGCCCTAGCTTACCTAAGGTCAAAGGACTTTTACACACATTATTGGAGGTCTTCAATGAAGCTAACCCTAAGGTCTTATGCTCCATTGGTTAGCCTTGCTCTTGATAGACCATCTCCCATTTGGGCCCCCTTTACTATTGGCCCCGTGTTGAGATAGATCTATAAGCACATATCTATATCTTAACACTTGTTCCCGTTTATTCTCCCACATTAAGTGATCAATTTAATATGAGAAAATCATTTGGGTTGGTTAGATATTAGATTTTATGACATGATGCAATATAAAGAAATACCGAAATGGCCGTCAAGGTTTGGGGCCAATACTTTCTGGGGTGGAACTCCGCCACTCCGTGTCGCGTGTCGTCTCTCTCTTTGCGTTCAGTTGTTATTGAAGTGTTCAAAGTCTATTTAGTCTGCTCTTTTATATTGGCACGTGGTGCCCGTCTTGTGATAGTGGTATTAGAGCAGCAGGCGTGTGCTTTTTTGAAAGCATACCGGTCCTACCAAAGAGCAGACAGAGCAAACCGGCGCTTCCAAAAGTCTACTAGAATTTTATTTGAAGTATCTTCGGGTCGCGACCCCGGCCTTATTAGCCACTCCCACCCTTCATACATCGCGCATTGGGCGCGCTCCCGTCTTCACCACTGATGTCTTACAGGGCATAAGCCATAAAGATCACTTGCAAGAGAAGGATCCAAGATTTGTTTTGAGCTGCTGTTTTTCTTAGAGGCAGTGCCATGCAGATGTTGATCTCTATAGCTACGGAGCCGCACACTCCAAGGAATTGGCAAGCTTTCAAGAAAATTTTTGCCCGAAGTTATATTGTTTCTGACATCTTCCTTCTGAGTGAAACTTCTGGCAGAGTGGGGTATCCTGAAATGCTTGCCATGGCAACCCTAGCAGATTGTAATTTGAAATTTCTAGACATCTCTCAGCAGGTGTCTCTTGTTGATAACCTCGTAGGTCTAGTGTGATTACTATCTTAGAACTACCATCCCCGCCAAAGAGAACACTGTCTGTCCAAGAGCTGATGGACCATGCTGTGCTCGGCTACGACCTTATGGAATGAACCTGATTCTAAATTTTGGTGCAGGTTTCATGACGGAAAGTCAGTCGATTTTTGGTGCAGGTTTCATGACTGATGTCGAGATTGCTTTTTAAGTTTGAAATCTGTTTGAGAACTTGTTTGGTGATCCTATTGGAATTTGTTTGAAATGATGGTATCTGTTTTGAACCTATTTTGGTGCCGAATTGAAATGTTTGATTCTGGTTTTAATACTGGTTTCATTGATTGGTGATTTTACTCCCGGGTGGAGAAGTGAGAAATACTGTTTTGGTATTGTTTGAACCTCGAAACGACGCAGGCCGATGCTTGGGGAGCGTTTCATTTAGAGATACATTAGAGAGAGAGAGAGAGAGAGAGAGAGAGAGAGAGAGAGAGAGAGAGAGAGAGAGAGAGATGGTACTTTTTCATCCATTTTGTTTGTGAGAAGACCAAGGATGGCTCTATCTGGCTCGAGTACATCCCGAATTTGGATAACCCTAATGATATCTTCACCAAACCTCTTCCACAGGCGACATTATCCTCTCATGCCAGCTGCCTTGGACTCGTTTCCCATCTAGGAGCTGAGAGGGGCCGTTAGAGTTCTGTTTCATGTCCGGTGGTAGCTCAAGTTAGAGTTCAGTTTCATGTCCGGTGGTAGCTCCAGTATCTCCCATGAGCAGATTAGGGAGTGAGGGCAATATCCCCCAAGAGCAGATTAGGGAGTGAGGGATGTTTTGTGGCAGTGCCTGCTCGTACTTGGTAGACGTACCTGTACATGGCGGTGCACTTCATTGTGCTGCTCACTTGGTAGGTTGGCGCGCGGAGAGAGAAACCCAAGCTTGGAAAAAAACATTCCAACCCAAAGACTGGACATAATTCCTGCATCATTCTGTCTCCATTAGATGGTCATCGAAGTGCACTCAAGGGGGGACTGTAAGCTATATCATTCCACCTCCATTAGAATGCCAACGAAGCCCACTCAGGAGGGACTTGCAGGCAGACTATGGCAACCACAAACACCAGTGCAGGCAGGCGGCGTGTGTGAAATGTAGGGTGCGTGAAGCGTCGACAATGTCCCCAATAGACGGAACACAGAAGGAGATGACCCCATTCGCACTGAGTAGGCCATGAAACCTGCACATGTTGGTCAGTAGACCTCGGTTTGATGAAGGCCTTCAAGGTGAAGAGAGCCATTCTTCGCATGCGTAAGTGGGGGAGAAAGAAATTCTAGGGTTTGGGGAGAATGAGTGGCCTTCGCGAGGGGGGGGGGGGGGACACACGGAAGAATGGGACGCCATCAATGCCTCAAGTCAAGTGGCATAAAAAGAGTAACCAAATCCTAACTATAATTGGCAAGCACCACATGTACCCATCTCCCCCCCCCCCCCCCCCCCCTACCACTCATTAATGGCCTCACCCACTCATTCCATCCACTCATTGAAAAAATCCGTTATATCAAGATAGTGACTATCCATCACCCCTCCTCCAATCACAATTTTTCTGAACATTGCAAGGAAAAAAAATCCTCATTTTCGGCATCTCACAGAAAGAGAAGTAAGGCTATGGTCACATGAGGCTTAGTTATCACTAAGCCTCGACAATTTCTGACATGAGCTCAGAGCAAGAATCACGAGCAACAAGTAGAGAAAGGAAGGACCGGGCGCAGACATGAGAGAGAAAGAGAACGTTGATCGGCAGTGGAAAGGTTGGGTTTTGTAACTATGCCTAAAAAGTATAGTTGCAAAACAATGCTGGTGAAAAGCTGCAACATGTTAGAGATTCCAACGAAAAACTAAGCCCGAGTGACCACGCCCTAAACACTATGGCACTGCCATTTCGGTAGGCCAAAAAGTTCCCCCTATCTACAAATCATCCATTAGCTGACTAAGGAGGACGCCTGATGCTAGCCGACTTACTATAACACATTCTTCATAAAGATAGTGAGACTATTTAAGGAGTGTAAGAACTAAATCTTAGAAGTAAACCAGCAACTTAAAAGGAAGAAAAAGAGGCCAATGGCTTTCATGAGCAAGGAGCTCTCTCACTTAGGTTAGTTACTCTTACTGCATCCCTTGCTCTAATACTATTCCATGTATGAGCTTCCAAGTATATATTGTGTACCTCAATATCTTCTTGCTCAAGCCGAGCCCTCTTCAGTGTAGGTTTTGCATTCTCCTCATTTTTCGTACATATTTAAGGCTTTGTGACTTACTAGAACAAAGAAAATGACTTATCAAAGCAAATATTATGATAGCCTTTTGATTGCTCACCATTGCAAAGCACTTTGATATTTCAGGAGGAGATCTATATACTTTTGGTCCTTTTTTTGATTGCTGCCTTCACATCTTTGGCACTCCAATTCACCAACAACTATTCGCACAAGCCCTTTTGAAAACGAGAAAAATGTGCCGATGCAAAATGCCAAGTTTGTATATCGATGGCAAGTCAAACCACTGCAACACAAAACAGTCAAATTAAAAATAAACAAGTACTACATGCCTCTAAGGAAGAGCAATACAAGTAATAGACTTGCCTTTTTACACAAATGTAATGTACCTACTAGGTACTTTGGGGATAGACTACCGTAAAAAAAGATTTCTTTCTAAGCTCCTTGTTTTTCTCCAAAATGCCACATGGAGTAGTTCAACATCAGTGGGCATATATATACTCTTCTCCGGAAAATCGAATGGCCTCTAGCTCTAAAAGATCTACAAAAAGGTGCATAAAATGTTACATGTTTCTTTTGGAGAAAAAGAAAAAAACTTTCAATGAAACTTACCGAGCACAGATGACTCATCAATTTCATTATTATGTAGACATATGCTACCTCATATATCTAAGATAGCATATGTCCAGCTAGAATTTGAAAAAACAAGGAGATAGATGGGCTTCAAGTGAAAATTCTCTAAGTTTCTCAAACTTTTTACCCTTGGTGTGGCTTCGAAAATGTCCGCCTCGTCTTTATCGACTTTGGACTCTACAATGGCAGGATGTCTTTCAGGTAAGGACTTCTATCATGGTTGAAAACTCAAAAATTTGTCTTCCCTGTTGTCTTTAGTTTGTCTTTGCCTTGTGGTGCCCTTCTATGATCAATTGAGAGGCCTTCATTTGAAGATATACTTGTTGCCTCCAATGACAAAAGACGCTACACATTACATGGATAGGAGGCCATAAAAAACTCAACCACAACTTGCCAATAAACTGTCATTCAAGAGAACATCCAAAACTCTAGAGCTTGTACGTCAACAAGGTAGCTCAATATTTCTAACCTCATGGTATGGAGTTGCAAGTAATAAAAAAGACCTAAGCCATCAGTAAGTATGCCTGTACAAAAGAGTTTTCCACAATGTGTATCAAACAAGAACATTGTTTCGAGGCAAGTTTTTCTAGAAGACGAACAATGATTTTGAGTAAGTTTATTGATTGAAGAGATGAAAACGCAATCACTATCAAACAAACGGCATGCAAGTGAATGCTCAATGTTTTAGAATTGAAACGAGAGACTATTCGCTCATTGAATAGCTTTGTTGCCTTACAATGCTCCAGAACAAATCTATCATTCCATACTACCAACCAAACTTGGCACGTTTCCATGTCGTGACGTGCAGTATGTTGTAAAATCAACTCAACAATCATCTACACGCATTGCCTCAGGCTGAATTTTGGCTATCATGAAAGAATTGAAAAAAAAGCAAAGCAAGCACGTTAGACCCTTGCAAAGCAAAAACTTCTAAACAAAAGAGGTAAATTGCAACAAATCTAGTGCTCCAATGTAAAAAAATCAAACGAACCAGGCACCAAAAGATCACTCACAGAAAAACAAAAGCATATATGCAGCATGCGCTCACAACAGCAGTTGACTATCGTGATGATGCAGGGAGTATGAAGACTCCCACTACTCCATCGTCCGGTTGCAGCAGCAGTCGAAGGCAACACAACGCGCACGTCGTTGACAGAGACAGAGGTGGACAGGTGCGTGCATGTGTGCGCACGTGTGCGTGCGCGTGTGTGTGTGTGTGTGAGAGAGAGAGAGAGAGAGAGAGAGAGTTCTATTATCGTCCTCGGAGGTCAAATATGACCTATGGGACCAAATGAAATGTCACGTGGTGTGAGTGAAGGTAAAAAATGACTGAAATGAGCGTCGCAATAGAGAATCCATATCGTGGTTGGGAGAGGAAGGTATGTAGGGAGAGCTCATGGTTGAATATATGGGGAAAAGTGGACCTAATGTGGTCAAAAGCCGAGCATTCAAGTAGTGTGTGGTACTCACTCTCTTGCAAAGTGCAAAGTCGATGAGACTCCTCGTCAGTGCCCCAACGTCTTGTCTCTCAACATAGAGAATGGGAGCTAAAATGAATGGAAGCAATGGTGCGGATCGTACTCAACGGGATGGGCTCAAGGATGTAAGGATGGGTTCGGGTACCTCGTTCGGAGAAGAAGAGAGATTTGTAGTTCGGGGCAACGTGTGTGGTGTAATGACTGAAGCGAGAACCTCCGGATTTCTCCTAAGCCGTGATACATTGGCGTTGTAAGAAGACTTCATATACTTGAGAGTCGATCGATGCATCCTTGACCAAGTGACATGCATCCCATCGTCCAAACCATTTCTTGATGTCAAGCATCCACCCCGAACTTAGTATTTTGCTCTTGCATGTTTTTTGGATCTTTTGACTTGCTTTATATGCGATTTTAGGAAGTCGATACAAAGGGCTCTGTTGTGTCTTAAGCATGCACTTTACAACCCTTTGCATGTCCAATACCTCAATGGGAGGCGATCCGGACTCAAGAAGTAAGAGCATGTAGGGTGTTTGTGTCTTGACTTGGTGAAAGTTGGTGAGAAAACTCTTTTGGACATTCTCAAACTCTTTCCAAGTAGACTTTCCTGCTACCATCCCACACCTTCACTCCATAAAGAAGCACCGGTGTCACCAACGTGTCAAAGAGGTCCTTTTTGAGAGCCCAACACTTGATCTCTCCAGCATTGCACATGTTCTCAAATGCATAATAAGTCCTCTTTCCGCCTTCTAAGCGACGCATTGCACAATCCTTCCATTTACGAATGGATGGAGCTTCAAGGCCAAGGTACTTGAGCTATTTACTACTTCAAGTTGCTCATTGTTGTATACAATGCATTGATTTTCGTCATTGAGAGTCTTTACCAGCATAACCTTGGTTTTGGATACGATCAGCCCGCTAGTAGGCAAAAGCATTCCAAGACACTCGTAAGCTTTTGTACATCTTCTAAAGTATGTGCCAAGAGCACTACATCATCGGCATAAAGCAAAAGCATGATCACCGCATTTTCAATCTTAACCTCTTCTATACCTTTTTGCTACATAAAATCAAGAACCATGCATTCCGATTCATCAATGAGTAGCCCAAAGAGATTTGGAGAAAGTGGGCAACCTTGTTTGACACCAATGGTGCTTGCAATTTTTTTTGAAATTCCATCTCTCATACGTAGTCGAATATCACTTTTTGGTAGATGCAAAAGATTGTATGCATAAATTCTCTCGGCCCTTGAAGGCTATACATACATCTCCAAAGATTTCCTCGCGGTACTATGTCAAAAGCTTTCTTGAGATCCACAAATCAACAATACAACTTTTTTTCTTTCAATCAAGACGCTTCCATAAGAACTCGAAGAGTGACAAGGTGATCAATAGTGCTGTGATGCTTTCGAAAACCTGCTTGGCCAAGCACACGTTTGCCGTTCTTTTCAGCCCATTTACTTATCTTCATATCCATGATACATCCAAATAACTTTGCCATCAAAGAACCAACCATTATAGTGCGATAGTTGTTCACATTGTTTACATCTCCTCTTTTGTGCAAAGGTTTGATCCAATTTGTACTCCAATCGTGAGGTATGCCATGCTGAAGTGCAAGGTTAAACATATCGTGTATCCAATATCGTGTTTTCTCCCTTGTCCATTTAATCATTTCAGCCTTGATACCTTGAAGGTCTCCCACCTTGCGAGTAGCAAGTTTCTCAAGCGCGCGACATACATCTTCAATGGTAAAGAAGGGAGGCATAAACAGAAGGGAGCTACAACACTCCATCTTATCAACATTGGGTTGCTCATAGAGGTTCTTGCAATGCGTATATGTATCCTCAAGAGTCAAGTCATCAAAGCTCTCAAACGCTTGTCTTTTAGATTTTATCAAAACTTACCACATGCATGCGCTTTCTCTTGTGCTAAAAGAAGTTGTTTTTGATTTCCCACCTTCTCCTCTTTTTTTGAATAAGTGCTTTGTATGTGTGTGAAAGTTCCAAACTAAACTTCCTTGTCTTTGCTTACATCCAAACTTAGCAAGTGTTTTCGGGCTTGACTACATTCCATGTCAAACAATTTCTTCTTGGTGCTACCCTTCTTAAAGCTTTTGTAAGACACGTGTTTCACCGAAAAGCATTCCTTCGCACAAGAGCAAATTACTTCTTTGAAAACTTTCCACTTTGCATTCTACTGTTGGGCTCTCTTGATGCTCTGTCATGCTTAACATTTGGTCCACCATATCAGCATATATAAGTGCTCGTTTGAAGTCTAGAGGTAGGTACGAATGATTTACATCATGATTGGACGCTACATGCTCGGGTCTTTTACCACACTTGAGGTCAATACATAACATCTTATGATCCGATTCCAGATTCCATTCACCAAGTGTAAAGCTTTGTATGCATTCTAGAGTGGCTTTCGAAAACAACATATAGTTAATTACGCTATCACCATTGTGCTTTCTACATGTGAAGTTGTTGGTGCCTTGCTATAAAGATACACCATTGCAATGAGCATTCCGGTACTATTGCATATATGTAGAAGTGACTTTCCATAGTGATCCAGTTCTTTTGCATCATTATAACTTCGATTATACATGTATGAGTCATCCATTCTTCTTGAAACATGCATCATTAGAACTTCGATTATACATGTATGAGTCATCCATTCTTCTTGAAACATGCGGCATGTCGACTTGTTGTGTGTCGTGTTGTAACGTATTTGTGGGAGCATTCATGTATGACTTCACCTTGGTCCTTGTAATGAGCAATGTCTTCCTCTAGTTCAACAAAGGGCTGTGCTCTATTCATATCCAAGCGAGCATAAAAGTTGGAGTCATAGTGAGGAATGTAGCAACCAACCACAAACATGAGTTGATCATTTGGTGGGCTGATTTTCAGCCATAAGTAGTGTTTATACTTATCGTCTTTGACAATGGAAACATCTTTCAAACTCTTTTTGATCATACATGCTACGCCTCCTTGGTCTCTACGTTGCTTTGCATTTTTGGCCCACAGCAAAGAATGCACATTGTATTTGTCAAATCCAAGAATTTATTGTGCATCATGCTCCCATGTTTCAACAAGAAGTATCACATCGAAGTCATTGGTAAGCTCATCAATGCCAATTTCCGCATTCCATGGATACCTGTTATAATTCCAAAAGCTTATTCATAAACGTGAGTCGGTCTCATAGATCATGTGTCTCTATTTGTTGGGTGGACTTGCATCCTCCTCAAGTGACTTTTCTTCTTGAGATGACACCTTAACCTTCTTGCTTCTTTCCTCATATGCTTTGCGGGGAGGGAGAGAGAGAGAGAGAGAGAGAGAGAGAGAGAGAGAGAGAAGAAGAAGATTTTAACGTCGTAGGAAACTATCCCAAGAGATCTCAAAGATCTATCTGACGAGAGTTGAACTCAAAACCCGTTATTCAAGAGGAAAATGGCATAACCAATCTACCACACTTGGGTGGTAGAAAGGTTATACTATTTTTCTCTTTTTATTAACACACACACACACACACACACACACTTGAGAAGAAGAAGAAGGAGAAGGAGAAGGAGAAGAGAGACCACATCCAACGTGCGTATGTGTGTGTGTGTGTGTGTGTGAGAGAGAGAGAGAGAGAGAGAGGGAAATTTGGGGGGCGGTTATTTTTTTTCTTGCTTTCTATTCTTAAAATAGAAAGTTCTCTCTCCTTTCAATTTTGCAAATTGAAACAGCTGAGCATTGTCTTAGACTAGTATGTGACCCGCGCGTTGCTGCGGCCAAAGAAACATCGTTTCTATTCTTGTAGGGATATCTTCTCTTCCAAGTGAAACACTATCAATACTCTATTCCTACATGTATATTCTATTACATTTCTAAAAGTAATGCATTACACAACCTCTTGAAGATTCTAACAAACATAACATCTTTGATACCAAGCTTGGGAGCTTCTCATAGACATTGTTTTTCATAAGGTACTAGCCCTTGTTCAAAAAACTTAGGAGTGCTCTACTTCTCTTGTGGTATAGAGAGAGAGAGAGAGAGAGAGAGAGAGAGAGAGGGAGAGAGAGTTTTCTCCTTCTGGTGTATTTTGGTTTAGCAATGCTACCAATGTTGATTATACAGATTAAGTAGTTAGCATGATGTGAAGAGATGAAAGCCGTCTAAAATCAATATAAAAATAAAGTTTTTTTTTAAAAAAATGGAGTGGATTGTAGGATTGGTTTCAACAATAGGAACACAATTGAATTCAATGTCTCTACTCCACTCTCTTACTTACTTCTATCCTTGCATCTTTTTTATAAGTAAAACATGGTAGAATTGAACATCATAACTTCTTATATAGTAAGAAGACCATCTTTCCCTTGGTCTACCTAGAGTTGACAAAAGTGCTACCAAGTTGAGAAGTATAAACTGGGTAAGCCAACAAGTTTTTAATGATGAAGGGCCATAATTGCTACAGTGTGTAATTATAAAACTTTTCATGTCTAAGAGTAGAGTTGTGAAAATATAAGGGCTCATAGTTTCCAATGTACCAAAAAAGATTCAAGTTTCAAAGAGATGAGATGAAGTTCTTTCAAATATTAATAATGTGATTACATCTATGCTTCTTTTTAGATGCTTCTCTTGGATCTCTATCTATGTTCACAAGCATGGTAATGGTTTATGTCATCACCTAATCACAACAATACATAAGCAGCTTAGTATGATAAGGTGCACACTATTTGTGATAGAAATGAAAGCA